>NC_079200.1:22365763-22965763 GCF_029499605.1 Hyla sarda
GCAGTTTGCCGAAACGTTGCACCGCTATCACATTTATGGTGTGAATAAACTTGGAAGCCTTTCCACTTGATCCTGGACCTCTGATTATTTGTGCTGTGGTGGAGATTGCATATATATATATATATATATATATATATATATATATATATATAAATATATATATATATATATATATATATATATGTATTACACAATGGTCTCATAAATAACTAAGTGTAATATATATATATATATATATATATATATATATATATATATTACACTTAGTTATTTATGAGACCATTGTGTACGGTATATAAAATAAATCGAAATACATTTTTTATTCCTGTAGGTACTCTCGGCCAGGGAACAAAATGCTGACCTAAGTCAAAAGATGGAGGATTATCAAATGACTGCTGAAGGCTACAGAAAAAGGTAAGTCTTAAAGGGGTACTCCTGTGGAAAACATTTATTTTATTTTATTTCTTTTCATATTAACTGGCTTCAGAAAGTTAAAGAGATTTGTAAATTACTTCTATTAGAAAATCTTAACCCTTCCAGCACTTATCAGCGGCTGTATGCTCCACAGGAAGTTGAGTTGTTCTTTTCTGTCTGACCACATTGCTCTCTGCTGACACCTCTGTCCATGTTAGGAACTGTCCAGAGTAGGAGCACATCCTCATAGCAAACCTCTCCTGCTCCGGACAGTTCCTAACATGGACAGAGGTGTCAGCAGAGAGCACTGTGGTCAGACAGAAAAGAACAAATCAACTTCCTCTGCAGCATACAGAAGCTGATAAGTACTGGGAGGATGAAGATTTTTAAATAGAAGTAATTTACAAATCTGTTTAACTTTCTGGAGCCAGTTGATATGAAAAAGAATTGTTTTCCACCAGAGTACCCCTTTAGGATGTCTTCAGAAAAAATAAGGGGTAACATCAAATGCATGCATTGTAGTATGAGTCATCTAATATGAGTAGACAAGAACATTTGAGCATAGGCTTCTTGCAGATGTTAAAGGGGTTCTCCACCATAAGGTTATTTTAGTACGTACCTGGCAGACAGTAATGGACATGCTTAGGAAGGATCTGCACTTGTCTTGGGGATAAATGACTATGTTGTGAAATAACCATAACACTGAGGCTAGCTTTTTGTGAACTGGTATTTCCTGTTTGAGTTTTCTTCTTTTGCCTACAAATTCCATAATTCAATTTCCCTCCCTCCCACACATCAGCCACCCCACCCATTGAAACATGAATGAGCTGCAACCATTCAAAAGACCTGTGGTTTTCAATCAGGGTGCCTACAGAGGTTGCATTAGTTGCAGATTGATCCCTCTCCCACCAAGCGATCGCTCCACCCATTGAAGCAGACAGGCTCCATGTCATCAGCTGACTAGTGATGTCAGGTCTCGGCCGCATTGCAACGTCATCTTGTATGCTGTTAAAACCGTAGTATACTACCGTTTTAGGTCCGGTCACAAAACTGGGCAGAAATGAGCCGATCTGAGTCACTGTTTGACTCCGGTCGGCTCATCAAAGTGAATGGATTTCAGCACCAGTCCGACTGGGGTACGGGAGCGCACGGTTTTCCTCTACCCCAGGCGGATCCGGCAACCATAGGCTGCAGTCGTGGTGTGAATGCAGCCTAACAGAGAGACATTTGTCACATCTTTAGAATGATCATTTCTTGTGATGTTATTGTTCATTGATCTCCTTTGCAGCCATGAGATGGAGCACAGGATGAGGACCAACGCTGAAGAGGAATTATACAAACACTATAGAATACAGGGAATGATTAACCAGGATAGTCAGGATCTGGGGGAACATGTACAAAACCTGAAGAAGGAGCTTCTTGGATTAAAGAAAACAAGCGAAGAGGTAAGAAGAAAGGATTCACCTTATAGTTGTAGAGAAAATTTAAATATCTGATTCTTTAAATCAGCTATCCAGTAGGACTCGTTGGTTCTCTTTGGTAAGTCTGTTGTGCTTTTTGCCATCACATTTACAACATTTAGCTTAAAAGGGTACTCCGCTGGAGCCGGCGCCGGGAGCTCGTGACGTTATAGCCCCGACCCCTCATGACATCACGCCTCATCCCCTCAATGCAAGTCTATGGGAGTCCATGAGGGGGCGGGGCTATGATGTCACGAGCTCCCGACACAGGCTCCAGCGTTGTTCCAAACGCTGAACAGTGGAGTACTCCTTTAAGTGTTCTAATGAGGTTTTCTATGCAAACTTTATTTGTTCATGTGGTAGAGCTTAAAGGGGTACTACCGTGCTGACAACTTATCCCCCATCTAAAGAATAGGGGATTTGTTGCCTGATTGTGCGGGGTCCTGCCGCTGGGGACCCCCGCGATCTCGCACGCAGCACCCATCTCTCATCAGGCCCCGCAGCGAACATCGCTCCAGGCCTGATGACTGCCGATCACGGGGCCGGAGTATCGTGACGTCATGGCTCCGTCCCCATGTGACGTCACGCTCCGCCCCTCAATGTAAGTCTATGGCAGGGGGCGAGACAGCTGTCTCTCCCCCTGCCCCCGTCATCAGACCTGGAGCAGATGTTCACTCCGGGGCCTGATGAGAGCGGGGTGCTGCGTGCGAGATCGCGGGGGTCCCCAGCGGCGGGACCCCGCACGATCAGGCAACTTATCCCCTATCCTTTAGATGGGGGATAAGTTGTCAGCATGGTAGTACCCCTTTAAGGCTGAGCTACAGTAACCCAGCATAGTCACTACCTAATTTATGGTGGTATTTACTTCTGACTTTAAAGGGGTTTAAAAAAAACATTATTTTAAATCAACTGGGGCCAAAAAGTTATACAGATTTGTAAATTACTTCTATATAATAAATCTTAATCCTTCCAGTACATATCAGCTGCTGTGTTTTCCAGAGGAATAATTCATAAAGAAAAAGGCGTCAAACAGGACATAGATATCACAAAGTATACTTTATTAACATGAATCCAAAATGACAAGACATTTAAAATAATTTAAAAGAATACATATATAGTAGTAAACATGAATCCAAAAAGTGCTGAGAGAGAAACGGGGGCTATGCTTGTCTGCCAGGGGAAGGGTTAAATAAATAGTGCACAATAAGTATTGACTCCCGTGGATTAAAATAACGAAATACTTTACCAAGTGGAGCAAGGAGTACAGCGCTACAGCCACCCGCCACCCAACGTTTCACCAATGAAGGCTTCTTCCGGAAGAAGCCTTCATTGGTGAAACGTTGGGTGGCGAGTGGCTGTAGCGCTGTACTCCTTGCTCCACTTGGTAAAGTATTTCGTTATTTTTGTCTAGTTCAGGTTTTGTCCTACCTATAATGTGTTATTGATCCCCTGAGGCTCCCTTATCTGCTCTTTGATTTTTTGTACTTACTTGCGATCCGAGCATATTTGCTGGATCCGACTCTAATATTTAATCCACAACCTATGAGCCGTAGCCTCCCTCATTAATCCACGGGAGTCAATACTTATTGTGCACTATTTATTTAACCCTTCCCCTGGCAGACAAGCATAGCCCCCGTTTCTCTCTCAGCACTTTTTGGACTCATGTTTACTACTATATATGTATTCTTTTAAATTATTTTAAATGTCTTGTCATTTTGGATTCATGCTAATAAAGTATACTTTGTGATATCTATGTCCTGTTTGACGCCTTTTTCTTTATGAATTATTCTATGTCTTGTGGCGTAGGACCTACTGTGTGGGAATCTTTTCTTTTGGTATCCCCTTTTTCCAGAGGAAGTTAAATTGTTCTATTCAATATTCTCTCTGACCACAGTGCTCTCTGCTGACACCTCTGTCCATGTCAGGAACTGTCCAGAGCAGGAACAAATCCCCATAGCAAACCTCTCCTGCTCCAGACAGTTCCTGACATGGACAGAGGTGTCAGCAGAGAGCACTGTGGTCAGACCGGAAAGAAGTACACAACTTCCTCTGCAGCATATGGTAGCTGATAAGTACTGGAAGGATTAAGATTTTTTTTGGAAGGATTTTTTTTATATTAAATAGAAGTAATTTACAAATCTGTATAACTTTCTGGCTGAATTTTTTTTTTTCCACCGGAGTACCCATCTATTTTACTTTTGTGTACACCGTAAACCTCTGATAATATGTTAACTTTTTGTTTGGTCGAGACCCTCTAAAGACCCCATGGAGGGCAACTTTTAAACACCCAATAAGACAAAGTTATTTGCGGTACAACAAAAATAACTTGAAGCGGTCCCAGATTTCTTAATCTATGTCAGTGAAACAATGTATGTAGGCAATACCTAAAAACCTGAGTCAACCTGTCCATCCAAAATAACCCATTATGTGTAAATGTTTTCAGATTTAACTAGTTTTATCCTTTGATGGCCTTGCAGGAGATAACTGGTCTACAAGCTCAGCTAGGAACCAGAGTCAATGTGGAAGTAGAGACTGCACCTTCCATAGATCTAAATGCAACCTTGTGTAGGATTCGAAATGAGTATGAAACCCTGATGGAGAGAAACCTCAATGATATTGAGAAAATGCACCAAGAAATGGTAAGCACGTCTTAAAGGGGTACTCCGCTGCTCAGCGTTTGGAACAAACTGTTCCGAACGCTGGAGACGGCGCCGTGAGCTTGTGATGTCATAGCCCTGCCCACTCATGACGTCACATCCCGCCCCCTCAATGCAAGTCTATGGGAGGGGGCGTGACGGATGTCACGCCCCCTCCCATAGACTTGCATTGAGGGGGCGGGGCATGACGTCATGAGGGGGCAGAGCTATGACGTCACAAGCTCCAGGCTCCAGCGTTCGGAACAGTTTGTTCCAAACGCTGAGCAGCGGAGTACCCCTTTAAGAGACTGGGCCCCAATGTTAAAAACAGTGATGGGGGGACTATCATTAAAACTATTTTTTTCTATTGCAAATGGTATATTTATGGTAAATAAAAAAAATCTTTCTAATGTACTTTGTTTAAAAAATAAAATAAAGTTTTCTGTGTTTTGTTTGTGTTTAAAAAAGCTGCCACTAGGTGTCTCCCTACTTGTCGAGAGCACATTTCCCTCTCTCTCTCTCTTGCACAGACTTTGGACTTCTGCTGGCCTGGCACAAGTCCAAAATCAGGAAATGCAGTCTGGAGTGCTGAGAGGTGTGTGTGTGGGCAGCCTTAGCCAATCATAGCTCATCTCACACTTAACTGCTCTGGGCTGTGTGTAGCAGAGTGAGGGAGGAAGTTCTCCCCTGTATGGCTTCAGATGATGTCACAGCCTGCTGGGGAACGCCTCCTTCCCAGTCTGTGAATCTGACTGAGCAGAAAATACAGAGCAATATCAAGGTAGAAAACTAAAAAATAATAAAAATAAAGGCAGGGGGTGGTTTATCATGATGGGAGCAGTGAACTGGGAGACTTATAACATTTCACAAGATCATGAGAGGTTCTCTTTAACTTACAATATGTCTTTGCTTATAGAAGGGGAGCCCTGATCAGGTGATGTCCTTATAGACAATACAGACAAGGGTTGTCTTCTTGAGACAACCTCTTTACGTTATGACAACCTCTTTATGTATTTTTTTGTTTTTTGATTCTCTAGATTTTCGAACTGTCCCGAGAAGTATTTTCTGGCATTGAACAACTCCAACTATCCAACAATGAGGTCACGGGATTAAAGCTCAGAATGCTCACACTAGAGACTGAACTAAAGAAAGAATGGAGTTTGGTAAGTTGAGCAGTTTTACATGTCATTTGTGGTTCGATATGGGAATCAATACTATTTTGTCAGCCCTTTAAATGGGTACTCCGCCCCTAGACATCTTATACCCTATCCAAAGGATAGAGGATAAGATGTCTGATCGCAGGGGTCCCGCCGCTGGGGACCCCCGCGATCTCCCTGCTGCACCCGACGCTCTAAACGAACGTCGGGTGCAGCAGGGAGATCGCGGGGGTCCCCAGACATCTGGCACCCGGCCCCCCGGACATCAGGTGCACGGAGCAAACTTTGCTCCATGCCGGATGACTGGTGGGGCGGAGGCTCGTGATGTCACGGCTACGCCCCACTCCTGACATCATCGTCACACACCCCCTCACTGCAAGTCTATGGGAGGGGGCGTGATGGCCATCACGCCCCCTCCCATAGACTTACATTGAGGGGGAATGGCCATGACATCACAAGCGGGGCGCGGCTGTGATGTCCCAAGCCTCCGCCCCGCATCGCCAGTCATCGAAAGTTTGCTCCGTGCATTGGATGTCTGGGGTGCCGCAGCCGAGATTGTGGGGGTCCCCAGTGGTGGGACCCCCCGCGATCAGACATCTTTTCCCCTATCCTTTGGATGGTGGATAAGATTTCTAGGGGCGTAGTACCCCTTTAAGAACAAGGCATATTAATTATGTGGCAACCATAACCCATATAATGTCTTAATATATAATTTTAATGCAGATAAGAGCCTATGAGTGCACACTGGAAGAGATTCGTGATCAATACCGCTCTGACCTTAGTCATCTACAGAATTCGATCAATATAAACGAATCTCACCTAGCGGACGTCCAATCTAAGCTCAAATATCTAAACTACGAGTTCAACGTTTACAAGGATCTGAGCTCATCCCTGGAGAAGGACATTGATACATACAACTACCTGCTGGAAAGACACGAGGCTATGTATGAATTATGAGCATTAGAATATTTGTATAATGTTATGACACATAGTTTGAGCTGTGATGCCAGTGTTGACGGCTGGTGATGGTGAACATTTGGGGCGCCATTCTGGGGAGTGTAGTAATATATTGTGCAATTACAATATATTATTCAGTCTTCTTAGCGCCAATGTTTCTCTGTTTGGAGCAATAAGGGCCTGATGTGTGGCACATGGGGTGTTCCCCAGGCTTATAATCAGGTGTGAGCATTTCTGCCACTTAATCCTTTAAAGGGGTACTCCGCCCCTAGACATCTTATCCCCTATCCAAAGGGGATAGGGGATAAGATGTCAGATCGCCGCGGTCCCGTTTCTGGGGACCCCTGGGATCCCTGCTGCAGCACCCCGCTATCATTACAGCACAGCGCGAGTTCGCTCTGCACGTAATGACGCGCAATACAGGGGCCGGAGCATTGTTACGCCACGGATCCGCCCCTCGTGATGTCACGAGGGGCGGAGCCATGACGTCACGCTGCTCCGTCCCCCGTATCGCCCGTCATTACGCAGTAATGATGGCGGGGTGCCGCAGCGGGGATCCCGGGGCTCCCCAGTAGCGGGACCGCGGCAATCTGACATCTTATCCCCTATCCTTTGGATAGGGGCTAAGATGTCTAGGGGCGGAGTACCCCTTTAAAGGGGTACTCCCATGGAAAACTTTTTTTTTTTTTTTTTAAACCAACTGGTGCCAGAAAGTTAAACAGATTTGTAAATTTGTAAATCACTTCTATTAAAAAATCTTAATCCTTCCAGTACTTTTTACGGGCTGTATACTACAGAGGAAATGGTTTACTTTTTAGTTTTCTCTGATGTCATGACCACAGTGCTCTCTGCTGACCTCTGCTGTCCATTTTAGGAACTGACCAGAGCAGAAGAAAATCCCCATAGCAAACATATGCTGATCTGGACAGTTCCTAAAATGGACAGCAGAGGTCAGCAGAGAGCACTGTGGTCATGACATCAGAAAAATCCAAAGAGAACAGAATGTATACAGCCCATGAAATGTATTGGAAGGATTAAGATTTTTTTAATAGAAGTAATTTACAAATCTGTTTAACTTTCTGGCACCAGTTGATTAACCCCTTAAGGACGCAGGACGTAAATGTACGTCCTGGTGCGGTGGTACTTAACGCACCAGGACGTACATTTACGTCCTGTGCATAACCGCGGGCATCGGAGCGATGCCCGTGTCATGCGCGGCTGATCCTGGCTGCTGATCGCAGCCAGGGACCCGCTGGCAATGGCCGACGCGGGCGTCCGCCATTAACCCCTCAGGTGTCGGGATCAATACAGATCCCGGCATCTGCGGCAGTGCACGATTTGAATGAATGATCGGATCGCCCGCAGCGCTGCTGCGGGGATCCGATCATTCAGAACGCCGCACGGAGGTCCCCTCACCTTCCTCTGTCCAGCTCCCGGCGTCTCCTGCTCTGGTCTGTGATCGAGCAGACCAGAGCAGAAGATCACCGAAAACACTGATCTATTCTATGTCCTATACATAGAACAGATCAGCATTAGCAATCATGGTATTGCTATGAATAGTCCCCTATGGGGACTATTCAAGTGTAAAAAAGAAATTAAAAAAATGTAAAAGCAAAAGTAAAAAAAAGTGAAAATCCCCTCCCCCAATAAAAAAGTTAAACGTCCGTTTTTTCCTATTTTACCCCCAAAAAGCGTAAATTTTTTTTCACAGACATATTTGGTATCGCCGCGTGCATAAATGTCCGAACTATTAAAATAAAATGTTAATGATCCCGTACGGTGAACGGCGTGAACGAAAAAAAAAAAAAAAGTCCAAAATTCCTACTTTTTTTATACATTTTATTAAAAAAAAATTATAAAAAATTTATTAAAGTTTTTTATATGCAAATGTGGTATAAAAAAAAAAGTACAGATCATGGCGCAAAAAATGAGCCCCCATACCGCCGCTTATACGGAAAAATAAAAAAGTTAGAGGTCATCAAAATAAAGGGATTATAAACGTACTAATTTGGTTAAAAAGTTTGTGATTTTTTTTAAGCGCAACAATAATAGAAAAGTATGTAATCATGGGTATCATTTTAATCGTATTGACCCTCAGAATAAAGAACACATGTAATTTTTACCGTAAATTGTACGGCGTGAAAATGAAACCTTCCAAAATTAGCAAAATTGCGTTTTTCGTTTTAATTTCCCCACAAAAATAGTGTTTTTTGGTTGCACCATACATTTTATGATATAATGAGTGATGTCATTTAAAAGGACAACAGGTCGCGCAAAAAAAAAAGCCCTCATACTAGTCCTTAAGGCCAAAATGGGCTGAGTCCTTAAGGGGTTAAAAAAAAAAAAAGGTTTTCCACAGGAGTACCCCTTTAAGGACTCAGCCCATTTTCACCTTAAATGGGGTACTTAAATCCCTTAAACTGTTCCGAACGCTGGAGCCGGCGCCGGGAGCTTATGAAGTAATATCCCTGCCCCCTCATGACTTCACGCCCCACCCCCTCAATGCAAGTCTATGGGAGGGGGCGTGACGGATGTCACGCCCCCTCCCAAAGACTTGCATTGAGGGGGCGGGGTGTGATGTCATGAAGGGGGTGGGGCTATTATGTCACAAGCTCCTGGTGCTGGCTCGAGCGTTCGAAACAGTTTGTTCATATTGCTGAGCAGCGGAGTATCCTTTTAAAAGGGTACTCCAGTGGAAAACTTTTTTTTTTTAAATCAACTGGTGCCAGAAAGTTACAAATTATTTCTATTAAAAAAAATCTTAATCCTTCCAGTACTTATTAGCGGCTGTATACTACAGAGGAAATTCTTTTCTTTTTGGATTTCTTTTCTGTCTGACCACAGTGCTCTCTGCTGACACCTCTGTCCATGTCAGGAACTGTCCAGAGCAGCACATGTTTACTATGGGGATTTTCTCCTGCTCTGGACAGTTCCTGACATGGACAGAAGTGTCAGCAGAGAGCACTGTGGTCGTGACAGAAAATAAATCCAAAAAGAAAAGAATTTCCTCTGTAGTATACAGCCGCTAATAAGTACTGGAAGTATTAAGATTTTTTAATAGAAGTAAATTGCAGATCTGTTTAACTTCCTGGCATCAGTTGTATTTAAAAAAAACGTTTTCCACCGGAGTACCTCTTTAACCCTTTAAGGACCCGGGCTTTTTCCGTTTTTTCATTTTCAATTTTTCCTCCTTAACTTTATAAAATAATAACGCTTTAAAATTTTCACCTAAAATTCTATATGAGGGCTTATTTTTTGCGTCACTAATTCTACTTTGTAATGACATTAGTCATTTTACCCAAAAATCTACGGTGAAACAGGAAAAAAAATCAATGTGCGACAAAATTGATGAAAAAAACACTATTTTATAAGTTTTGGGGGCTTCCATTTCTATGCAGTACATTTTTCGGTGAAAATTACACCTTATCTTTATTCTGTAAGTCCATACGGTTGAAATGATACCCTACTTATATAGGTTTGATTTTGTCGTACTTCAGAAAAAAATCATGAATACATGCAGGAAAATTTATACGTTTAAAATTGTCATTTTCTGACCCCTATAACTTTTTTATTTTTCTGTGTTCAGGGCGCTATGAGGACTAATTTTTTGTGCCGTGATCTGAGGTTTTTAGCGGTACCATTTTTGTTCTGATCAGACTTTTAGATCACTTGTTATTCACTTTTTTATGGCATAAAAATTGATCAAAAATGCGCTATTTTGGACTTTGGAATTTTTTTTGCGCGTACGCCATTGAACGTGCGGTTTAAAAAGCAGTATATTTTTTATAATTTGGAATTTTTTATTTACACTGTTTTTTTTTATTCTTGGAAATGCCGGGTGATTCAAACTTTTATTAGGGGAAGGGATAATTCAAAGGGTTAATGATTTTTTTTACACTTTTCTTATGAAATATTATAGCTCCTATAGGGGGGGCTATAACATTGCATTAACTGATCTTTTACACTGATTGATGCATCTCCATAGGAATGGATCAATCAGTGTTTTCGGCGATTGATTGCTCAAGCCTGGATCTCAGGCTTGAAGCATTCATTCGGCGATCGGACAGCGCAGGAGAAGGTAAGAAGACCTCCTCCTGTGCTACAGCTGTTCGGGATGCCGCGATTATACCGGGATTATGCCGGGATGCGGCGATCCCGAACAGCTCCCTGAGCTAGCCAGGCACTTTTACTTTAGTTTTTAGCCGATCAGTGCTGCACGCTATTAGCGGCAGGTCCCGGCTTCACTATGACGCCGGGCCCGCCGCGATATGATGCGGGGTCACTGTGTGACCCCGCGTTATATTGCAGGACCGGGACTCAGGGCGTAAGTTTAGGCCCTATGTCCTTAACAGGTTAAGGACTCAAAACAATCTTCGTTTTTGCACTTTCGTTTTTTCCTCCTCATCTTCTAAAAATCATAACACATAAAATTTTGCGCCTACAGACCCATATATGGTCTTGTTTTTTGCGTCACCAATTTTACTTTGTAATGACATCACTTATTTTATAACATAATCTGTGGTAAAACAAAAAATATATATTTGTGGGGTGAAATGAAAAAAAAAAAGCCATCTTGCAACTTTTTAGGGCTTCCGTTTCTACGCAGTACACTTTTCGGTAACAAATGACTCATTATCTTTATTCTTTAGGTTCATACGGTTGCAGGGATACCCAATTTATGTAGGCTTTATTTCTTTTACTACTTAAAAAAATATATAACTTCATGCACCAAAATTTGTATGTTTAAAATTGTCACATTCTATAACTTTTAAATTTTTCTGCGTATGGGGCTTATTTTTTGCACCATGGTCTGTAGTTTTTATCGGCATTACTTTTGTTTTGATGGGACTTTTTAATTGCTTTTTATTAATATTTTTATGGTATATGAAGTGACCAAAATCACTATTTTGGACTTTGGTATTTTTTTACGTGTTCGCAATCGATCGTGCGGTTTAGCTAACTTTATATTTTAATAGTTCGGACATTTACCCACGCGGCGGTACCACATATGATTATTTTTTTTACTACAATATTTTATTTAAAAATAGGAAAAGGGGGGTGATTTAAACTTCTATTGGGGGGGCTTATTCACATGTATTCTCTTATTTTTTTTACTACTTTTTTCTATTTTACTATTTGCATAACTTTGATCAGTGTTACCGCCGCTCTGCTGCTCAGTAGAGTGGAGCAGTAGATCACCACTTGGATGACAAGGAAGCAGGTGAGGGCCCTCCCGTCGTCCAGTAAGCTGATCGGGACATTGCAATTCTGTCGCGATCAACTTTGATTGCGGTGTCTAAAGGGTTAATGCCGGGCATCGGCCCGATCGACGGTGCCCGGCATTAGCCACGGGTCCTGGCTCCCCGTAGCAACCGGGACCCACGAGGTTTAACCCGTTCTCCACCTGTGAGAACAGTTTAAACCCTGTTAGCGGGACACAGGGCGTAAAGGTACGCTCTGAGTCCTTAAGGACTCGGGAACGGGGGCGTACCCGTATGCCCTGCGTCCCTAAGGGGTTAAAGGGAATTAGTCATCAGTATTACCCACACTAGCCTGTTGGTACAGGCTGTAGTTTGGGTGACAATAATTAAAATGATACTTACCAGGATCTTGGTACACGTGGAGTGTTGCCAAGACCCGGGTGCATGGAAACATCTGGCTGGCATCAACTAATGCCCCCACCCCTGTGCTGAGCCTCCACTGCTGCAGCATGGAGCTCCACTCTGCATCTAGACTTCTCTCATGCACATGCCACATAAAAGGTTGATCCACAAAATTAGAATGCCCTGGCTGGGGGAAATGTGAATGAGTGGGTAAGTAACTTTCTCAGTGATAAGAAACAGGCTGTGGTTATTAAAGGGGTACTCTGGTCCAAAACTTTTTTTTTTAAATCAACTGGTGCCAGAAAGTTAAACAGATTTGTAAATTACTTCTATTTAAAAATCTTCATCCTTCCAGTACTTATCAGCAGCTGTATGCTCCACAGGAAGTTCTTTTTTTTTTTAAATATCTTTTCTGTCTGACCACAGTGCTCTCTGCTGGCACCTCTGTCTGTCTCAGGAACTGTCAAGAGCAGGAGCAAATCCCCATAGCAAACCTATCCTGCTCTGGACTGTTCCTGAGCAGAGAGCACTGTGGTCAGACAGAAAAGAAATTAAAAAAGAAAATGACTTCCTCTGTAGCATACAGCAGCTGATAAGTACTGGAAGGATTAAGATTTTTAAATAGACGTAATTTACAAATCTGTTTAACTTTCTGGCACCAATTGATTTAATAAAAAAATTTAATCGGAGTACCCCTATAATTGTACATACACTGATTGGGTGACTGTTACTAGTGGGGATTACAGTGGTAGGTTCTGTGCCATATTCTGTTTCTGACACTGAACTGTGTTAAGCAGTTAACACATCAGAGGACAGTGCACTGTTTATAGTAAATAACACAATAGTGGACAGTGCACTGTTTATAGTAAATAACACAATAGTGGACAGCGCACTGTTTATAGTAAATAACACAATAGTGGACAGTGCACTGTTTATAGTAAATAACACAATACCCCTCTTGATTGGACCTGATGAAGAGGAGGTCTAGCCCCTCGCAACGCGTAGTCCCTTACTAAATAAAGTACTTTGTTTTATTATTTATATTGTCCGCATCGGTTACTGCCTAATGAGGCTACACCTACCTCATCCGGTTACCGCCAATCAGCACCGAGTGAGCGCCGCTACGAGGACCTTTTCTTCCCGGATCCACGGGATATCTCTAAGTACTCATAATGGGGTTCATGAAAACCTCTAAACATAACACAAGACATTATGGAGCGAGCATCATATGGGCTTCAGGAGTCAACATTGACTTGACAACTTATAAATAGTGATGAGCGGCAGGGGCCATATTCGACTTTGCGATATTTCACAAATATATTGATGACTATTCGTCCTATGTTCGAAAAATCCGCTATGTTCGGAAAATCCGCTATGTTCATTCACTTTTTTTCCATGGGAAAATTTCCATAAACATTTGCATAAAAATTTGCATGTAAAAAACAAACAAAAGAAAAACTAATATTCGTCATTACGGATATATAGAACTATATTCTAAATATTCGCGAAATTGCAAAGTGCCGATATTCATGATAAAAATTTGCATCAGGAATATTCGTGCTCAACACTACTTATCCATGGAGCTGATAATAATGATATATTTAAATATTGTATGCTATCATGTTGTTTGTATACATAACCATTTTCATTTCTCTACACAGGACCCAAACACATCATTCCAGAAAAGGAGATGGTAAGTGAATACATTTTCAATAAGATGAAGAACTAAATTCATTATTCAACCAGTAGTGAAAGATTGATCGCATTAGAAAATAATCTGACATTGGCAGAGCTTTGTAACTGAAGAACATACCTATTCCTTAAAGGGGTACTCCGCCCCTAGACATCTTATCCCCTATCCAAAGGACATCTATGGACATCGTATCCTCTATCCTTTGGATAAGATGTCTGATTTTGGGGGTCCCGCTGCTGGGGTTCCCCGCAATCTCTGTGCTTTGACCAGCGTTAATTTAGAGCATCCGGTTCAGCGCCGGAGGCTCGTGACATCACGGCTGTGGCCCGCTCGTGAGGTTACGGCCACGCCCCCTCAATGCTTTGAGGGGGCATGGCCGCGACGTCACGAGTGAGGTGTGACCATGATGTCACAAGCCTCCACCCACATCGCCAGTCATCCAGAGAAGTTTGCTCCAGCCACCGTACGTCTGGGGGCAGCCGAGGATAGGTTTGGATAGTGGATAAGATGTCTAGGGGTGGAGTACCCCTTTAAACATCACATTTAGAATTCATATCCAAAATTTAGTAGAATACTTTTGTTATATTTTAAGATACTGCAGTGTAGATACTTGAAGGGGTACTTCACTGCCCCAGCGTTCGGAACAGGGGGGGTTGTGACATCACGGCCATGCCCCTTGTGATGTCATGTCACAACCCCTCAATGTACGTCTACGGGAGGGGGTGTGGTGGCTGCCACGCCTCCTCCCATAGACTTGCATTGAGGGGGCATGGCATGAAATAATGAGGGGCGTGGCCATGACGTTACATCCCCCGCCACCCTTAACCAGCGTTCTAAACGAACGCTGGGGGCTGCACAGATATTGCAGGGGTCCCAGCTGTGGGGCCACCGCGATCAGACATCTAATTCCCTATCCTTTGGGTAGGGAATAAGATGTATAGAGGCGGAGTACCCCTTTAAGCCATTATTAGAATTAATAAATTAATGTATCTCTTTTATGGATATCTGGTTGGAAAATTATTAATTATTAGGTCTTCCCTATAGACATGGCCACCAAGATACAACATTTGGCCAGTTTTATGGCTATATACCATCTTGGTAAACGTTTCTTACATAAAGTCCGAACAAAAAAACTTTGAAGGTGAGGTATCAAGTATTAAAGGGGTACTCCGGCGCTTAGACATCTTATCCCCTATCCAAAGGATAGGGGACAAGATGCCTGATCGCGGGGGTCCCACTGCTGGGGACCCCCGTAATCTTGCACGCCGCACCCCGTTATAATCAGACCCTGGAGCTTGTCCGCTCCGGGTCTGATTACTGGCGATCACGGGGCTGGAGCATTGTGACATCACGCCTCCGCCCCTGATTGACGTTCACGTTCCGTCCCCTCAATGCAAGCCCATGGGGGTGGCGTGACAGCTGTCACGCCCCCCCCCCCATAGGCTTGCATTGAGGGAGCAGAGCGTGACGTCACACGGGGCGGAGCCGGGACCTCCGCGAGCAGGCATCTTATCCCCTATCCTTTGGATAGGGGATAAGATGTCTAAGTGCCGGAGTACCCCTTTAAAACATACATGTATAGTGTCAACTGATTTATTTTCTTCTAGGAACTCAACTTTGAAAATGACGGTCACGGAAGTAAATGCCCAATTCTGGTGTGAAAGTGATGGAAATACAAATGTCGGATGAGTGGAAATGCTAAACCTTATGCTCGCGGCTTCTTCTTCCACGTCTTCATTTACTCACCTTTTTAACATGGTTTAGTAGGTGACATACATAATACTGGAGATGTACATTCTCAGATGACAATGTTCTCTCCACAACTCAGCCTCTGGTCATGGGTTAGGGATGGGTTATGGTGAGAAAATCTCATGACATAACTCTGTATATACAGGTCCTCGATTGTACAATACAACCTCTAGTCGACCCAAGTGTCAGTCCACCACTGGCGTGTATTCATGAAGAGGGCTCAAGACATGTAGACAACGACTGACCACCCCAACTACTAAAGCCTGTAAAACTAGGAAATAAAAATAGGTATTGTGTTCCCGATTCCCTAGGAGAGAGGCAGGACCGGTCTTCTTCTTGATCTTATTGTCCTCTTGGGAACGCCTTCATTTTTTGGATATTACATGTATGTTAATGTGTACATAAAAGAGTTGTTTGAAATATTATATATGTACAAAATGTATATAATTTTGTATTGTAAATATTTCCCAGCTATGCTTTATTTATAAGCATTTATAGCAGTTAAAATATTTAGTTTTATTTTATTACCCCTAAGAGAACCTATCCCTGTGACGTATGAATGAAAGGGGTACTCCGCCCCTAGACATCTTATCCACTATTTAAAGGATAGGGGATAAGATGTCTGATTGTGGGGGTCCCGCCGCTGGGGACCCCCCGATCTCGGCTGCTGCACCCCAGACATCCGGCGCACAGAGTGAACTTCGCTCCGTGCCGGATGACTGAAAATGCAGGGCAGAGGCTCCTGATGTCACAGCAGCGCCCCCATCGTGACATCACAGCTGCGCCCTCTCAGGACACTACGGCTGTGCCCCCCCTAGGTTCGGGCCTAGACATCACAAGCTGGGCATGGCCGTGACGTCACGAGCCTCCGGCGCTGCACCCGACGCCGGGTGCAGCAGGGAGATCGCGGGGGTCTCCAGCAGCAGGACCCCCGCGATCAGGCATCTTATCCCCTATCCTTTGGACAGGGGATAAGATGTCTAGGGGTGGAGTACCCCTTTAAATGGGCAAACAAGTAAAGGTGTCCAGCTCAGCAAGATGATGCAGAAAACTTCTTATTTATTTATTTAATCCACTTGATACAGCAATGACTAAGATTATTTTGATCAACTGAAACGCGTCACTTTACCTGTATGTTTTGCTGTATCAAGTGTATTAAATCAATGTGAGGTTTTCTGCACGATCTTGCTGCACTGGACATCTGTACTCCTTTGCAAATGTCCCCGCACCAGTCCATGCTACAGCTGAGCTTATGGGGCGAGCTGATTTTCTGTGCATTTGAGTAGTAAAGGGGTTGTACTGGATTTGCAAAACATATCTGACGTCCAGAAATAGCGCCATACTCATCCATAGGTTTGGTCTGGTACAGCAGTCCTGCTCGGTTAAAGTGGCTGAGGCTTAGCTGCAATACCACACACAACCTATGGACAGGTGTAGTACTCTTTTCTTTTTTTTGAAAAAAACAACCAACCCCTTTAAGGATATCAGTGTAAACCTGTAATAGAGTGGGTACACTTAAAGGGGTACTCTGGTGGAAAACATTTTTTTTTTTTAAATCAAATGGTGCCAAAAAGTTAAATAGATTTGTAAATGACTTCTATTTAAAAATCTTAATTCTTCCAGTACTTATCAGCTGCTGTATTCTCCACAGGAAGTTCTTTTCTTTTTTTAATTTATTTTCAGTCTGAGCCACCGTGCTCTCTGCTGACACCTCTATCCATGTCAGGAACTGTTCAGAGCAGGAGCAAATCCCCATAGCAAACCTATCCTGCCCTGGACAGTTCCTGATATGAACAGAGGTGTCAGCAGAGAGCACTGTGGTCAGACAGAAAATGTATTAAAAAAAGAAAAGAACTTCCTGTGGAGCATACAGAAGCTGATAAGTACTGGAAAAATTAAGATTTTTAAATAGAAGTAATCTACAAATCTGTTTAACTTTCTGCCACCAGTTAATATTTTTTTTTTTTTTTACACTGGAGTACCCCTTTAAGCCCATTAAACAGTCGCTCAAAGGGATGAACATTCATGCTCAAATTTAAAGACATCTGTCATAGTAATATGTTCTGTACATGTTATCTATCCCTAGAAAGCAAAAATTCCTCCAACTGTGTTTGTATGGCTAACATTTATTTTTAGGGTGCATTAACACTTCGTTTGCAATATTTTTGGCATATGTCCCGGGGAATGCTACTCATGTATACATCAAACATATGCATAGGCCCACATCTAGGCCAAAACAAAGTCCTAAAGAAGCATCCTTTGAAAGTATACATAGGAAAATCCTCGTAAATATCGAGTATACCTTCAGCATACACTGTGACAACAGCGCTGATGCACCCTTAGGCCATGTTAACACACAGTAAAATCAGCCATTAAAAAAAAAATAAAAAAAAAATAAATACAAACATAAATGGCAAAAAATTGACACTTTAAAATTTTTTTTTTTTTTACCATGTGTGAACATGGCCTTATATGTATAGGAACCCTATCTGCCTAGAGAATAATCCCTATCTCACCATTGTATTTAATCTGTACTCAACATATATGAAACTTGATTGTTTTTTTATTTTAATTGAATTTAAATGTTTCAATTCCTCCTTATATACCCATAGTAATAGTAACTAAGTAGATAAAAAGCTTAGACAAAATACAAATACAGTGGTCCCTCAAGTTACAATATTAATTGGTTCCATTGGACCATTGTATGTTGAAACCATTGTATGTTGAGACCATAACTCTATGGAAACCTGGTAATTGGTTCTGAAGCCACCAAAATGTCATCCAAAAATAGGAAAAAGTGAGGATTAAAGAAAAATAAGTAGATGACTAATATAGATAAAGCAAATCCTTACATATAAAAGTAAGAAAGATCTGCTGGGAGCTGTAATCACTGTCTGTTTCAGTTTTTCCCAAAGAGGGTGCCTCCAGCTGTTGCAAAACTACAACTCCCAGCATGCCCGGACAGCCTTCGGCTGTCCGGGCATGCTGGGAGTTGTAGTTTTGCAACAGCTGGAGGCACTCTCTTTAGGAAACACTGGTCTATGTAGAGGACAGAAGCTTCTTCAGGGTCCTGTACAGTACACGCAATGTCCTAAAAAAAAAGTCAAATGGAGCCGCCCCCACCTGATGTCCAAAGGAGCAGCTAACCCTGGTACAGGTAATGTGTACAGAACATGTAATACCTCCCTGTACTGTAGGGGGCGCTACCTGACACCAGTCAGTGCATACACTTCAGTAATACAGGTAAAGAGTACAGAACATGTAATACCTCCCTGTACTGTAGGGGAGCGCTACCAGACACCAGTCAGTGCATACACTTCAGTAATACAGGTAAAGAGTACAGAACATGTAATACCTCCCTGTACTGTAGGGGGCGCTACCTGACACCTGTCAGTGCAAGCACTTCAGTAATACAGGTAAAGAGTACAGAACATGTAATACCTCCCTGTACTGTAGGGGGCGCTACCAGACACCAGTCAGTGCATGCACTTCAGTAATACAGGTAAAGAGTACAGAACATGTATTACCTCCCTGTACTGTAGGGGGTGCTACCAGACATCAATCAGTGCATGCACTTCAGTAATACAGGTAAAGAGTACAGAACATGTAATACCTCCCTGCACTGTAGGGGGCGCTACCAGACACCAGTCAGTGCATACACTTTAGGAATACAGGGGTTTTACCAGTGAAATGTCCATTCTGATTGGTCGGTTCTTCCAGCCATTGACACATTTCGCAGATTCCATAGCATTGTATGTTGAGTCTGGTTTCAAGTTACAATGGTCCAGAAAAGACCATCGTATGTTGAAACTATTGTATGTTGAGGCCATTGTAAGTTGAGGGATCACTGTACAAAAATACAGGCGCCTGGAGAAGACTTCTTCCTGTTCTAGGGTGAACGATACACAAGTAGAAGGTTTATGGTAAGTGAGATAGCGAAAGCAGTGTTGTGGTGGTTCTTATTTGCTTAGCAACACAAAAGATGGCCGTACACATGATAGAATTTGCGCGCAAAAATTTATGAGCAAAACATAGTATGTCATTTCTAGAGCAAGGTCTGAGTGGGCAGAGCATGACATAGGAATTCTCTCTAGAGTTCTATGAATCCATGGGCCATGGGGCCACGCTCTGACCCCTTGGCTCTTCCCCTAGATGTTACAGAGTTTAAAATTCTAATCAAAATTTAGAACATTAAAATATATCGTACGAGCTCATAAGGGCTCGTAAGGCTGCATTCAAATCTCGTTTTGTACATAGGGGCGCCGGATCCGGCTGGGGGAGGGGCAAACCGGGCGCTCTCGTACCCCAGCCGGATCAGCCCGTGACTCCATTTACTTTAATGAGCCGACCGGAGTCAAATGGTGACTCCAGTCGGCTCAGTTTTGACCCGTATGCGGTTTCCTGACCGGACCTAAAACCATAGTGTACTACGTTTTTAGGTCCGGTCCAAAACCGCATACGGGTCAAAAATGGTCATCACCATTTGACTCCGGTCGGCTCATTAAAGTAAATGGAGTCACGGGCTGGTCCGGCTGGGGTACGGGAGCGCCCGGTTTGCCCCTCCCCCAGCCGGATCTGGCGCCCGTATGTACAAAACGAGATGTGAATGCAGCCTAAGACAGTAAGTTGATGGCGAATCATCAAATTATCCAGAATGGTCCTAAAGGTACCCATCAACATCTCCAGCAGCTGAAGGTCATGTACACATTTGGCCACCAGCTATTCTTCTCCAATCCTTCATACACATACATGCTAGCTAGTCTTGGCCGAGCATGAACAGTATGTGTTGTCAGGAGTAAGAGGAGAAAAAGATGCCGCCAAACCTTTGCAGGTGGATAACACAAAAGGATCGGTCATTGGAATACATTATGCCTGATCCTTTTTTTCCCCTGACATTGGGTGGAGAGTTGGAAGGCTTCCATGCACATCAGATAATTGATCTGCCTATTGATATTGGCTAGTTTCTTCTGACTTGTGTCTAAAGTGCATGGGGGGTACTCCGCTAGTAATGAGCAGCAGGGACCAAATTAGAATTAGCGATATTTTGCGAATATATTGACGATTATTTGTCCTACGTTAGCGAAATTTGCATATTCGCTATGTTCATAAATTTTTTTTCCATGTGAAAATTCGCATGGAAAATTCGCATGGAATTCGCATAGAAATTTGCATGTGAAAAAAAAAGAAAAAACCAGACCCACGTGATTGACCCATGTGATAGACCCTTATTCGCATTGAAAATTAGCATAAAAATTTGCATGAAAATTTGAATGTAAAAAAAAAATAACAAAAAAAAACACGAATATTCGTCATTCCGAATATATAACACTCAAACGAAAATGAAGAAATTCTCCAGCTCGATGCAGATTAGTATGCCATCTTTATTGGGCTTCGAAGCTACATGGAACACAAGTAAAACAGGATGTGGCGCGTATGACTAAGGCCAGCACCTAGCCGAAACGTGTCGCATCCTGTTTTACCTGTGTTCCATTTAGCTTCGAAGTCTAATAAAGATGGCATACTAATCTGCATCGAGCTGGAGAATTTCTTCATTTCGTTTGGCTGCAAGGTTTGGGTTCAGTCCCCACCCTACTCCGTGCTCGATTTGTGGGCTTGGGGTGAGCTGATGCATTAACTGTCTTTGAATATATAGCACTATATTCAAAATATTTGCGAAGTGCCAATATTCGTGATAAAAATTGGCATTATGAATATTCGTGCTCAGAACTATACTGCGCCCCTAGATGTTTTCTCCTATCCAAAGGCTAGGGTATAAAGATGTCTGATTATGGGAGTCCCACCTCTGAGACCCCCCGCGATCTCAGTGCTGCACATGTAATAGGGGCAGCACATACTGTTTCAAACGCTGGGTTCCAGCGGTGAGGGTTGTAATGTCACGCCACACCCCCTCCATTCATGTTTATGGAAGGGGGCGTAATGACCCCTCCTATAGACATGAATGGAGGGGGTGTGACATCCCAAGGAGGCGTGGCATGACGTCACGACTACGGCCCCAAACCCATCATTCGAAACAAAAACTTCAGAATGCCAGCAGATCAGGAAGGTTCCCAGCGGCTAGGTTCCCCTTTGGATAGGGGATAGGATGTTTAGGGGCAGAGTACCCCTTTAAAGGGAGTTGATATCTTAATGGTCCATAAACGTCCATAAAAAAAAATAAAAAATAAATAAAGGATTAATAGTTTACATAGTGAACGTTAATGGTGTTCTTGCCACACCTGCGTTTGTTTGCCACACACTGCACCTTGCTCCAAGATACCTCTTTGAATAAAGATGGCCCCTGCATAAAGAAGACCTGGTAAGTATTGCCAGTCATTTTGTTTCACTGTGTGTGAAAAATACCCCGCAAAATGTACAGCCCATTATCTTTAATAGGGATTCCACTGAACCATTCACACAGCGGAATTTCAAGATTCCACAAAATAAAGACATGTCTTTAAATTTTGCAGAACTCCATTCAGAGCGGAGTCTGTAATTTGAAGGCACAAAATTCAGCTGGAATTCCGCAAAAGTGTGAAAAATCCGTAGTCTGCTTTTCTGAGTGGAATTTGAGTGGAATGGCAGAGATTTTGCCATGTGAACATAGCTTTAGAGGGAGGGCAAGCGAAGGCCCTATGGAGTTATGAGTAAAGTGTGGATTTGTTACACAATTTCAAGTTAAAGGGGTACTCCGCTGCTCAGCGTTTGGAACAAACTGTTCCAAACGCTGGAGCCGGTGCCGGGAGCTCATGATTTCATAGCCCCCCCCCATGACGCCATGCCCCGCCTTGCATAGTGGGGGCGGGGCTTGATGTCACACGCGGGGGGGTGTCATGGCGTCACGATACTCCGGCCCCGTGGTCGGCACCTGGCAGTTTGCGAGCTGGCAGAGCAGCGTGCAGCTCAAATAGGTGGGTGCTGAATGCAAGATTGCGGGGGTCCCCAGTGGTGGAACCCCCGCAGGCAGAAATCTTATCCTCTATCCTTTGGATAGGGGATAAGATGTCTTGGGGCCGGAGTACCCCTTTAAGGGTAGGGTCACACATGCCATATTTTGCTGCGCAATTTCTGCTGCTAATTTTGCTCCCCATTGACTTCAATGGGTAGGAAAATATGCAGCAAAATACGGCACATGGTGACCCTACTCGAAAGGGAATCTGTTTGCTTTATATGGCTCTCCAAGCTGCAGACATGTGGAAATAGGGAGATAAAACAAATGATACTCGTGTCTTAGCTGATTGCTGTTTGCATAGTTATAAAATCATGTTTTCCATGTTATCCAAGTTCAAGGTCATAAAAGCCATGCTGAGCAGCAGCATGCATGCCTCCTTCCTCCTCCACTCCTCCCTGCTCAGCTTAACCACTGATCTCTGAAAATCAGTCAAGCAGCGCAAGGAGGTGTTGTAGAGGCAGAAGGCATGCATGCTGTAGCTCAGACTAGTCTCTATGAAACTTGGAAGGAAAACATGATTTTATAACTTTGCAAACAGCCATCAACTGAGAGACCGGTATTGATGATTTTATCTCCCTGTTAACAATCTGCTAATGTCTGCAGCTCTGAGCATGATATAGAGCCAACAGATTCCCTATAATGATTACTGCCAATATCAGGGAAAAAAATAAATAAAATGTGTATGGCTATCTTTACCATGTTGAAATGTATTCGCTACCCTGTAAAAAGGGGTTATTCAGGCTTACAAAAAACATAGCTGCTTTCGTGCAGAAATAGCACCGCTCTTGTCAGAGTTGTATTACCGCACACAACCTGAGCACAAGTGTGGTCTTGTGTTAGGAAGAAATTATCTGTTTTTTTTTTTTTGTTTGTTTTTAAATCTTGTATAACCCCTTTTTTTTAACATGGTTTGAAGTTAAAGCACTGTTTTAAAGTATTGGTTGCTTATGGTGACTGAGAGGAAAGAAAGTATACTGGCATGGAGGACTATGTCATCTCATCATCGCCCAGGTGTCCCTTCAGATCTGGTGTCTCTTCATTTTACAGTTTAAAGACTATTCCCACATAGTCACTTTTTGTAGGGTATTTCACCAGACAAACATAATACAAAGGGCAGATGTATCAATATGAGACAAAAAAAATGACTATGTTGCCCATGGCAACCAATCACAGCCCAGCATTCGTTTTCAAATTTTTATGGAATTCTGAGCTCTGATTGGTTGTTATGGGCAAATCAGATTGAAAGATCTGTCCATTGTATTATATTACAGACCACTGAGAAAACTGAGAAAAACACGACTGTCAAGAATGTTTCTAGAGAGGTTTTTTCTGTCAATTCTTCTGCTCCCATTCTGTATATTTTACTTGCATAATAAACCTTTGAAGAACCAACTTATTGTTGTACGGTTATTACTATTTTCTAGTCACATTCTTTATCATGTTTCATTCTTACTCTTATTATGTACTAGAACTAACCTTCATTTGCCTCAGTATTACCTGGTCACTCTAGGCCAGAGTGTTCCAACTTTTTTTGGCCGAATTTGACGAGAAAAAAAAAAAAAAAGAATAAAAAAGGGAAACAGCCACAATGTGATGCACAATATCTATTTATCTGTGGGTATGTAGATTACAGTGCTACTTTATACAGCAACTAACAAGTGACGTCTTCTAAAATTATCGTCATTCTCTTTTCTTCTCCATCTGGTCCGCGCCATCAAGACGATTTCTTCCTGCCACAATTCTTCACCGTTAAACCTGCAGAACAAACCTATTAGGCCCCGCACTTTACCAGCATCACCCTCCAGATTCCCCTTTTACAAGTGCGAAGGAATACAGGGGCATATAGGTGTAAAGGGGTAACAGAGGGGCGCAGAAAGGTGTACATGGGTGACAGGTGTGTAGAGGAGTGTACATGGGTGACAGAGGGGTGTTGGGGTGCAGAGGAGAATACATGGGTGACAGAGGGGTGTTGCGGGGTGTACATGGGTGACAGGGGGGTGTAGGGGGGTGACAGAGGGGTGTACATCGGTAACATCGGGGTGTTGTGGGTCAGGAGGAGTGTACATGGGTGACAGAGGGATGTAGGGTGTTACAGAGGGGTGTACATGGGTGACAGATGGTTGTAGAAGAGTGTATATGGGTGACAGGGGGCGTAGAGGGAAACAGAGGGGTGGACAGGGGTGACAAAGGGACACAGGTGAATAGTGGGGGTTGGACATTGGTGATAGGGGGTAGACTGGGGGGTGGTCAGAGGGGTGTTGAACATGGGTGACAGGGGCAGACAAGGTGGACATGGATGACAGGAAAGTGGACAAGGGTGAAAGGGGGTAACAGAGGGGTGACAAAGGGGGTGGACAGGGGTGACAGAGGGGAGAGGGTGCAGTACCTTAATTAAGCTGAGCTGTTTTTCAACATCCTTCTGCAGAGGGCCGGGAAGAATCCGGTGCACCATCCCCATTCAATTTATCCCCTTCCTGGCCTGCGTGCCTGTGACTCTCTCATGGTGCCACAAGGGGAGGGGGACTCTGTGTGTGCGCAGTACGCACCTACACACAATACGCACACAGGCTTCCTTTCCCCCCTGCGCTGGGGTGATTCGCAGGCGCGCAGACCTGGACGGGAGATTTAAATAAAAAAAAATTGCCGGCACCAGCTTTTCCACTGGAGCAACACGGAACCCCTGGCAGTGCTCAAAGGTACCCCTAGGTACCCTGGTTGGGAATCACTGCTCTATGCACTGCTCTGACCTGTTGAGAACCTATGGTGGGCTTCTACTTAAACGGACTAGCCAACCTAAACAAGCAGATCTGCAGATAAGATAACATTTATTAGATTCTTTAGAACCTTTAGGCTAAATATATAAATATATATATATATATATATATATATATATATATATATATATATATATAAAGCAAAATCATAGGTGCCCATTAGAAAGGGCCACTTATTTTATAAAATAAATAAAAAACTAAAAAAATGAATAAATAAACATGGTGAGGACGAGGTATCCATTCATATTGTTCTCACTCCCATTTGCCTTCATATCACAAGACTTAACTCCTTCAATCCTACAATATTCCTCACTCCACCTACCTAGTATAATGAGATTCTTATCATACTTTTGAGGCAGCTTATCTCCCCAAGAACAAAAGCTACTCAGCTCTTTCTGCTCTATAATATGATGCTGATAGAATAGATATGTAAACCAATGTTATCTACTGTAGAATCACCATAATATTAGTTCCATACATAGCAATATCTTTACTATTATGCTTGTTTCTCCTATAAACCTGTCATGATCACACCCTATGGGTCCAGCTAAGACACTGGGGAGAGGGTGTTCCCCGTATGGCCTGATGGTGTTCTGTTGGTGGGTTGTGCCCCTCCAGGCTAAAGCTTGTGCAGATCCACACTTTCCTGTTGGTGCCCAGTTATTGACAAAGTCATTTCCCAGTTCTGCTGCTTAAGCTAATGTAGTAGGGATGTGGTCCAGGATCAACTCTGTGGCCTCAAATCTCTGTGTTAGGAGAAACTGATCCAGGACCATGAAAGGACAAATTTCATCGCAAAAAATACTCCCCAACCCGGAAGGGGGGGGGGGGGGGGGGCGAAGATAGCTGAACAGTTCTCCCATAGAGATATATGGAGGCTTCTGGGGTCGTGACACACCATTCTAAGGGATGGTTGGGGCTCTGTACAGGAGATTGCAGGGAGCCCCAGTGGTTGGACTATCTAAAACTTATTCCCTATCCACAAGATCACATGATCCCAGGTTATGAAAGGATTTGCTGGTTTATGTGTCAATCAGCTCCCAGGATGATAGGACACAGCACAAGAGTGTGTTTTAGACACAGATTAAGCCCAATGGACTGCTTGAAGTCACAATTTTGAAGAGAGACAGAGAGGGAGCAAGCACTGCTGGTCAGAACGTCTTTACAATTTCTAATGTATACAATTACACACCAAACTGAGCACAACATCGGAGAAGATCTCCAGCCAAATGAAGTTACCTTTATATAGCTGCACATGTTAAAGATATATAAAGTTATATAACTTTTTAATGAACAAGTATATTCTTTGCTGAGCACATACCCCTCTTCTCTCATGTTTTCCTCAAGGCAGGAAGTCCAGAAGTTCTTATGACACTTTGCTTCCCCCCACTTCCCCCCACTGCTACGCAGAAGGATAGCACGAGCCACGAGGAGGAGTTGGGTGATGATCAACCTTTGGAACATGTTGCTGAGGTGGTGGAGGGGTATGCAGTGGCCGAGCATACCACTAGGGGACTAGTGGTGGGGATGCTGTAAGGCATCATGGTGGATGTGGTGCGGGGGAACAAGGAGGCCACAATGACACATCAGAAGTTCTTACTGACAGGGGTGGTGGGGATGATGAAGAGGATCTGAGCATCTCAGGAGCAAGTGACAGTGACAATGGTGCTGGATCTGAAGGTTTAAGAAAAAAAACATTCTAGAACAGGGGCACATTCGGGTGTTGATGTACCAAGCTATATACAATAACCTGCTGTGGTGTCCCGGTGCCGTATTGCATACCGTACCTTGTATGGTGGTACCCAAAGTCAGAGTTACTACGTTCAGGTAGGGTCCCCCAGGTGGGACAGCCCCTAGTCGCCTCCTCCTTCTCTAATTTCATAACGGTATTTTGTATATATTTAATAATGTGTATATTTAATATAGTGTATATTAGTCTACTTACTTTGTTAGTGTCGCAGGACCTTCAGTCATGTGACCATGTTAATTCCTCTATGGTATGTTGGAGGAGCTTTAGAGGTCCTTGGGTCACGTGTTTACCCATAACTCTCTGTACAGAAGATTGACAGTTGTATGGACCAGTGGGCTTAAGTCCAGCCCCTGCCCATATAAGGGAGCTGTAGCCAATTATCGCTCTCTTGGGTTGCTGCTCTCGTGGATGCCGGACTACTGGGACAGATCTGCGCACCTTACAAAGACAAGCTAGGCCAGAAACCTGCCGGTCTCAGCATAACTAAACCGTGAATTAAAATCTCAATCCCCGCAAAAGCTAGCGTGATTACTGGACCAAATCTAAACCCCTAAATCCAGTGGATCACCGCAACAATTATCTTCGTAAGCTCATTAGACTCACAAGGTCCCAACCACTTGTCAAGCTCTAATAGACTCTGTTATGTGGACTGTTCTTGTTCCTTATTGCCTGAAATCTTAAGTAAAAGTTCCGACAAGTTTCTGCAAAACTCCGGTTGTGGACAATCAATTATTTCCTATCTTCCTATCGCTTTTGGGAAGGGTGGCGGTAGGACAAGCATACAGAGAATAGCCCTCACCCTGGCGTCACAAATAGAAAGGGTTAAGCAAGCACCCTTAGTAACCGCACAGCTACACTTCCATATACCCTATCCCATGTGGAAACTCTTTACTATGTTACCAGATACAGGAAACCAGGCACAGAGCCGTCTCTGAGGAGAGAAAATGAGGCACAGGCAGGGTCTAAATTTTGGAATTATTCCTCTATGTCAGCACATGGAGAGGTATCACAAAGCATGGCTAAAAGTATACCTAGTCCACCAATGCCTGCTGTCTTGTGGCTACAGCTACCACTACCTCACCGCTGCCTGCTGTCCACTGGCTAGTGGCTACAGTTACCAGAGGTCCCCGCTGTGCACAATCATGCATGGGCCACTCCATGCAGTTGTTGGTGCGCAGAAGAATCCGTACTCTGCAAAATTTTACTATTTCCAGCCAGTCCTTGAAAACCCATGCAAACATGGGAAGAACATTTAAAGTCAATTCAGATGTTTCCAGTCCTTTTAGTTCAGCCTACCTCCAGCCAGGCTTGGGCCTTGCTGTCCACTGGCTACTACCAGTGCCATCACCCTTGCAACTGCTGCAACCTCCAGCCAGGTCTTGAAGCTCCACGCAAAAATGGGAAGAACATTTAAAGTCAATTCAGATGCTTCCACTGTAATCAGGGGTCAAGTCCTGGGAAAAAAAGTGTGGGAACTCCCCCAAGATTTCCACTTAAACGGGTACTCCGCCCCTAGACATCTTATCCCCTATCCAAAGGATAGAGGATAAGATGTCTGATTGCGGTGGTCCTGCCGCTGGGGACCCCCGTGTTCTCCCTGCTGCACCCGGCATTCGTTTAGAGCGTTGTGTGCAGAGCTGGAGGCTTGTGATGTCACAGCCACAGCCCTTTAATGCAAGGCTATAGGAGGGTGCATGACGGCCATCACACCCACTCCCATAGACTTGCATTGAGGGGGCATGGCCATGATGTCACAAGCTTCTGCCCCCCTTCGCCAGTCATTCGACATGGAGCAAAGTTCATTCCGTGCATCGGATGGCTGGGGTGCCGCAGCCAAGATCGCTGGGGTCCCCAGCGACGGGACCCCCGGGATAAGATGTCTTGGGGCAGAGTACCCCTTTAAGGGCTGGTCCTGCAGGATTCCTGCTAATGGGAACTGTGTTCCTGCTGTGGAAAAAGTGCGGGAACTCTGTTCCCATGAGTTCCTGCAGGACTTGAGCCCTGACTCTAATCCAACCCAACACTTACTGCTGCTGCTACCTCCAGCCAGGCCTGGGCTGTCTGGGCAATTTTAACATAACAATTTTTTCTACCTCCTGCTGTCCACTGGCTACTATCAGTGCCACTAGTCCATCACCCTTGCTGCTGCCGTTACCTCCAGCCAGGCCTGGGCCGCCTGGCCAAATTTAACAAAAACATATGTTTTCTACCTCCTGCTGTCCCCTGGATACTACGACAAAAAGGAGAGAAGTCCTCCGGATGTGCCTAAAATATAACTTTTACTTCATATATTAAAATATATTGATTCTAATAGGTGTGTGGTATTGATGTTGCCGGTGGCAAAATAAAGAGATGATAGATGTGCTGTTATCCAAGAAGTGGCTGAGCCCAGCCAATCTTCTAGCAGCACTATTACTGATAAAATACTAGTAACGCCAATATAAATACCGCCAACTATCTAGGTACCATGAAGCATACAACAATATTTGTTTAAAGTTATCACAGTTGCAATCAGGTCCTAGAAAGGAAAAAATCACTTCCAAATGTTGCAAAAGAGATATATGCAGTGGATTTAGAAATAGCACATCATGTCCCAGGTATATTTGGCTCAAAGCATAGCCTGTAAGGAAAAGGATGGCATATATCCACTGTCTGTTTCGATCAATTGCGATCCACCTAGAAAAAAGCAAGAATATTTCTCTCGCAATGATATCCTGTGGGGAGAAAGTTCTATAGAACTGCATAGTGACAGCCTATAGTACTCACGGTTTCCGGGGATAAACAGAAGTACGGCGTGAGACACCTGCAAACAGCAGGGAGCCGGGGATTACCGGTTCTCTCGCAGGTTCCAGCGAGGAGATGGCGTCTGACATCACATCCGCTTATTACCGAGTATAAATACGCTCAGCCACGCCCACCGAGAGACGCCGTCACAGGGGGGCGTGCGCATTGATGCGCAATTGCCAGCGCAAAGTCAAACATCGGCTGAAGCGATTTAAAGACTAAGACAAGCAGGTAAGTCTTGCCTATGGAATGAAGCATACAACTGACGCTATAGTAAACTATTATAGTGGAGATTTAGTCCTGATAAATAAGACTAATTAACCCCATAAATACCAGGAAAGGAGATCTACTATTGTTTGGGGTGAAATTATATCACAACAGCGATAATAGAGTGTTAGACTAGTACCAGGGGCTGTAAAATATGGAGAGAACAAATACAAAATATCCTAAATAAAATTTTGATATATAATTAAGATTTATAATATGCAGCAGGCACAGACCAATTTACGCCTTCCAGGATCAAAAATGATAACAGACATGGAACACAGTGGGGACAGGGGATAAGGTCATCAACTGTTGCTAGGGGATACTGCCAATATTTTTTATATATGTAAATAGTTACAAATATCACAATTTTTTGGGGTGATTTAATAAAATAAATAACAGTATGGTTAATAAATGAAACCACTAAAATAAAGGGGTCTAAATTAGAATCCCGTGGTCCAACACAATAGAGGGGAGGCACAGCCTATTAAAAAGGGAAAGGAGTATAGCGTGGCTCTAGGGAACCTATGCTGCCCCTAGTAGTCCCTATTAGGGGACCCTACAGCCTAGGCGGGGTGGCCGCCCTAAAAAGGGCGGTCCTGCACAGGAACCTCCTATAACCAACTAGTGTCCCCTAGTGTAGATGGATGACCACTTACTCCTAGCGGCTGACTACAGCCGTCCCTAGCTGCCTAATCGGTCATCCTGTGTGGGATCACCGGGAACCAATTTTAAAGAAAGCACCCAAATTTAATTTGCTCGTTAAGGCCCCAAGGGGCTACTGTCTTCAGATTATGGATCCAGCGACATTCTTTCTGGAGTACAATCCTATCTATATCCCCCTTTCTCTCAGAAACAAATGCCCTTTCAATACCAACAAACGATAAATGATCCAGGGAGCCCCCATGGATATTGTTTATATGGTTAGTAACAGAAGTATCCCGGGAATTCCTAATGTCCCCAATGTGTTCCAGAATCCTCTTCTTAAACTCCCTACTCGTTTTTCCCACATATAGCAAGGGGCAAGAACAAACCGCAAGATAAATAACTCCCTTGGTGGAGCAATTTATAAAATGCGGAATGGTGATCTGTTCATTTTGAATTGGTAAGGTATAGGTTTTGGTCACATACCGGCATGCCCAACAGTGTCCACATTTGAAACAATCTTTTGTAGGTGACATGCGACCCAGCCAAGTTTGTGAGGTGGAATTAGATTGTTGAAGATGGCTGTGGACAAGCATGTCACCTAGGCTGCGGCCTCTACTGTAGGTGATTTGGGGCATGTCGGTAATGATTTCTCGTAAATCCGGGTCAATTTTTAATATATCCCAATGTTTAGAGATAATATCACGCACAGAAATAGATAACTTGTCATATGTTCCAATGATCCCCTGGATACTACTAGTGCCATCACCCTTGCTGCTGGTAGTTTCAAACCAGCCTACACACACACAAAACCCATGATCTCCAAATGAGGATCATTCTATTGACTATTTTTGACAAAAAAAGACTACTGGATAACAACACTCTTAGACCCTCAGTATAAAGCCAAAATGGGAGGGATTTTTCTCACCTTTTGAGAAGGAGTCTAAATTGGAGTTCTCTAACCTGCTGAATGGGGGTCCAGTCTCCACTCTCCATTGAATCAACGGCCCACTCCCTCTGCCTGCACTACCCCATTTTGATGCTGGAGCACATGATGATGAAGTTTCTGCATGCGGTATTCCCACCTGACATCAATTGTCATTGCAAGGATGTGAACCATCACCTGAACAACCAGGTTGAGGCCTACCTCAGCAGTGCACTGTTCCCATGGACTTCTTGATTACCAGATTAGACCAGTGGCCGGAACTTGCCCTGTTTGCCCTGTGTGCTCTGTCTAGTCCTGATGTTCACTAAAATGAATCAGGCATGGATCAGTCATGAATTTAAACCTGCCAGGTGCACTACTACCACCACCATTAGCCACCACATTCGGACATGGCTTTGTCCATATGTGGTGGTTGTTACCTAGAACATACCCCCTCCAAAACAGGCAGCCCCCTTAAAAAAGGGGGAAAATATTAGGCTTGCACAAGCATGGAAATGGGGGAAGTGGGATGGAAGTCTGTAGAACTTACTACAGCCCAGGCAGCCCATTTAAAAAATCTTCCCCAATGTGTGCAGAAGACCTAACTTAGCTTTCGATAAAACCTTCAGATTCCTTTGGCTCCAGAGAATTCTTCTGTATTCCATATGTCATGTTATACAATTAATAATAACATGAATGCTTACACCTTTATTATTATTTGCCTCAGAGTTATGCTAATAAAACAAATGTATAAAATTCAGTTATGTAAAATCCAGTATTGATTGGGTGTGGTGGATGGTCTGTTAGATCTTTATTATAAAAACATACATATACTTATTAACTTAATCCTTTATCATGCATTACCGTACCTTTTCATAGACAGATGCTAGACAAGCCAAATAAAACAGCTATAAGTCACCTATCATCAGTGAACTGTCTTCCTATATAAAGAGGTCCATAAGATTGAGGACACTAAATCGTGCAGCTGACTTCAAGAAGAAGCAAACGTTTCCTCATCTCCTAAAGGATCCTACAAGAAAACATGACCCACGGTATCAGCAATTTATCCTCCAAATCCTTCAAGGGTCATTGCTATAGCGGTGGTCACCATTATAAAGCCTCCAGACATATTTCTTCACACCATCATGGAGGAAACCATAAGGTCCATCACAAAAGCTCCTCAACTTCCCATTATGGTGGTCACTGCAAAATACCAATGGTTCATGGAAGCTCTAAGGTCTCTTTTTCTGCACACTCTTCTTCTGGTCACGGACATGGTGCTGCTCATAGTGGACACAGTCTTAGAATTAATCATGGATGGAAGAACACCGGTCTGCTCGGTATAAATGAGAAGGAAACCTTACAACATCTTAACCAGCGACTGTCCTCCTATCTAGAGGAGGTTCGTTCTCTGGAGCAGGAGAATGCCCTTTTGGAGAGAAAGATCTGTGAATGGTATGCCAACAATGCCCCCAGCTCACTGCCTGATTCCAGCCAATACTTCCGAACCATCCAAGAGCTCCAAAATATGGTAATGACATCTGTATAGGCAAGCAATGTAAAGTATGGTAGAATGTTTATACTGTAGGAACATGTTTGACATTGGACACTCTTAAATTTGTATAGCTGCCTCTAGGCATGTTTTTCTCTATTAATATCGGGTTTGCAATTTTGTTAAATTTTTTATTTGTCCATTCATAGCTTGTAAAGCAGTCAATGCTACAGCATTTGGGTACAATGTCTATAGACAAATATACAATATTACTTCTTTATCTTAACTGGCTTGAGTGCATGACGCCATTGTTGTATTCTTGTTTTAGATAATTTCTACCACAATGGAAAATGCCAGACTTGAGCGTCAGATATCCAATGCCCAGCAGGCAGCCAATGACCTGAGCAGAAGGTATGGAGATTATCAGAAACCAGAAATCTGCAAACTGTATGAAATCATGGGCTAAAGTTGAGGTCCTCCAGGCTTGGTCACACTCTGTAAACTGTGCTCAGTACATGAATGTATGGGACACTTGATACTTGTTCCTTGCCTTCTATCTAATGGGGGATTTTTGGCTTCATCTGGATCATTACTCCATAGAAATAAGATACTGTAGATAAAGAAAAGAAAGAAGGCCCAAGGAGGCACCTAGTGCATTACCCTAGGAAGCCAGTAGCACCCCACAGAAAGTGGGGATGGGTGGGGGGGGTCTAATGGATGGCTGCTCACCTGGAGCGTATATATAAAATACGCATGTAACCTCAATCTGAGGTAAAGAAGTAGGATTTCGTGCAGGCCCGCAGGTCTCAGGATAGGTCCAGGGGGAAATCCTGTAGGTAAACTGGATAGCAAGAAAAAAGTGACCTTCACCCAGGCGCTCAGAAGCCCAGAGAGATCTCACAGCCAAGTCATGGAAGTGGATTGAAATTCAAGCTTTATTGGTTCACAACAACAATAACGCGTTTCGGGGTTAGCATACCCCTTCTTCAGATTATAAGATCTGTCAATCTGAAGAAGGGGTATTCTAACCCTGAAACGTGTTATTGTTGTTGTGAACCAATAAAGCTTGAATTTCAATTCACTTCCATGACTTGGCTGTGATATCTCTCTGGACTTCTGAGCGCCTGGGTGAAGGTGACTTTTTTCCTGCTATCTAGAAATAAGATAAACAGAATCTATGGATGAATGTCTTCTTTCACCTACCAAACTATGTGACTATGCATTTGCTTTTAGTTTCTTCTCCTTCCTCATATTTGATTTCTCAGGTACCAGATGGAACTAAACCTGGGAAATGCCATCGGATCTGACATTGCTGAGCTGAGTAGAGAATTGAGTGCAGTCAATAATGCAGGTCAAGGCTTAGAAAGACAAGTCCAATGTCTTCAAGAAGAACGTAACCAAATGAAAAACAACCATGCAGGAGTAAGTCTTCTCTGTAGGTTCTCCCAGTATGCTAAGCTAGGTTCTCCCAGTATGCTCAGCTACTTCTAATAAAATCATGTATCATATCCCTATTTCATATAATTTTTTATCAAAGGAAGTGAGTTTCCTGCAACAACAGCTCGGTGCCAGAGTGAATGTAGAAATGAACGCTGCCCCATCTGTGGACTTGAACCAAGTGTTGTCTGAAGTCAGAGATGAGTATGAAAACCTGATGGAAAGGAACCTGAATGAGGTTGAGAACATTTTCCTGACAAGGGTAATACAAAACATTTTATACTGTTATTTACCCCCACACAAATAATTGCCCCCTGTCATTGACACATTACATGACCTGATAAAAAATACAGGTTGATGAACAAGTATTGATGTAGAGAAAATAGATGATGCATGGTATATCCAAACTACGGAGAACATCATCATCTGGACCTTTCTTATCATAAAACTTCTAGCAGCCAATTTTTTCAAATCTTTATTTATAGAAATGTTTCAAAAATTTACAATGAAAAATATGAAATGGTAACAGTAAGAGCATCATACACCAAAATGTATACACCATCAATATATCAGGTTTATGTTTATTGAGTCCTCAGTGATTAGACAATAAGAGGTGGTGGAGTGTCTTTCATGAGAATTCCAGTAAACCAATTGATCACCACGTATCTGGCTTGTTGAACCCCCAGTGGTCACTGGTTATTGATGGTTGAAGTACTATGCTCAATGCCCCGAACTTCTTGTACAACCTCATCTCTGAGATTCTTTACAGGATTAAAATTTATGGGGCTGATCTGGGAAACAATTACATTTTCTGTCATGTATCTGGAACCAGTCCATGACTATACGACTCTTGTGGAATTGTCCTACTGAAAGTGTCCTACTACCATAGGGTAAAAAGCTAACATGGGCTGGGCCCTTCAGGATTTTAAAGGGGTACTCCACTGCTCAGCGTTTGGAAAAAACTGTTCAGTACACTGGAGCCGACACCGGGAGCTTGTGAAGTCACAGCCCCGCCCCTCATGATGTCCCCTCATGATGGCACGCCCCGCCCCTCAATGCAAGTCTATGGGAGCATGCGTGACAGCTGTCACACCCCCTCCCATAGACTTGCATTGAGGGGGAGGGGTGTGATGTCATGAGGGGGCGGGGCTGTGATGTCCCGAGCTCCCGGTGCCGGCTCCAGCGTTCGGAACAGTTTGTTCCAAACGCTGAGAAGCAGAGTACCCCTTTAAGATAACCCCTACTGTTCCAATATCCATCCACAGATTTTAGAATACCTAGGGTGTGTTAATATTTTTCAACTGCACAGTGTTCCAAGTTTTGTACTCCTCTGTCCACTGGGAGTTTTTCCTTTTCTGTTTTCTATAGACAGCAATAGCACTTGAGTTGGGCTTCTGCTGTTACAGTCCTTCTGTGATGGACAATCTAAATTGTGTGTTTGGATATATTAGACAACAGAATTGTATTTAGCTATAGTTTGCTTGACAGTGCTTTGCCTGTTGATCAGAATTATTCCTAACATTCTCCTCTAACCCCTTGGGAAGCAATTTTTTTAAAGGGGTAAAAAAAAAAACTTTTTCATATCAACTGACTCCAGAAAGTTAAACAGATTTGTAAATTACTTCTATTAAAAAATCTTAATCCTACTAGCACTTATCTGCTGAAGTTGAGTTGTTCTTTTCTGTCTGTCAACAGTGCTCTCTGCTGACACCTCTGTCCATGTTAGGAACTGTTCAGAACAGGAGCAAATCCCCATAGCAAACCTCTTCTACTCTGAACAGTTCCGGAGACAGACAGAGTTGTCAGCAGAGAGCATTGTGGTCAGACTGGAAACAACAACTCAACTTCAGCAGCTGATACTGGTAGGATTAAGATTTTTGAATGGAAGTAATTTACAAATCTGTTTAACTTTTTGAAAAAAGTCCACAGAATCCCCTTTAAGTCCACAGAATCCCCTCTAAATAGATTTTTTTCCTCAGTCCCCCATTCTAAATATACTCTCAACACTACCGCATTATGGAAGGTTGGCAATCCATGAAATCTTGGCCTTGGCTAGTCTAGCAACAATGACTAGGCTCCACTGTGGAGGTGATTAGAGCCGGTGCAGGAATATCTTCCGCGTTGGACGAAGGACATCAGCAGGACCAGAGGAATAAAACCAGGCTTGTTTATTGTACAAAGATGTGACGCATTTTGCTGCACATGCAGCGAAACATGTCGCATCTTTGTACAATTAACAAGCCGAGTTTCATTCCTCTGGTCCCGTTGATTTCCTTCGTTAGCGCCGAAGATATTCCGGTACCGGCTCTAGTCACTTCCTTGATATCCTTCTACACTCCAGAAATGCTGCGGACGACATAGACCACCTCCAGTTTAATGCGCTCCCCATTGTATTGTAGGTTCTTACACAACTTGATTTGGTAAGCGGTTGCTAGCTCCCCTGCCCCACCTTGCATTCTCAAGATCCTACACATGGAGCACCCTCTTTCTTTGTGTTATAGGCTCCATTGTGGATTTATACCTTACCTAAACTAAACAAAAAACTTGTTCACTTAATTTTATGCTACACTACGGGGTCATAAGGGGAGTTACAATAATAAAAGGCAGAAGTGTCCATTCTATGTATTTCTCACTTCTTTTATTTTTTTGTAGAGTGCAGAATTAAACCGTGAAGTTTCCTTTGGCGCTGAACAACTACAATCAAACAGTAATGAGATAATCGACCTAAGACGTTCTGTACAAGCGCTGGAGATTGAGATGCAGAGTCAGATAAGTCTGGTAGGAGAAGTGAATGTGGGGGACCTACTGTTACTGAATACATTCTCATCTAGGTACAGACAAAAAATGGTCTAAGAGGCGCTGCATAGACACATGAACGTAATAGAGAACCAGGCTAACACAGGACAATGTTATTTTATTTATGTTTTCTTCAGTAAGGACAACGCGTTTCAGCACTACCTTGTGCCTTCCTCAGGTCCACCAAAAGTACTCACCAGACTGTTTGTTATACAGAGTGGTGTTCTGGTGTAGAGATCCTGTGAGGTCAGCGTTACCGCTTTTGTAAAGCTAAATAGTGAAAAAGTCTATTGACAATTGGTGCATTTTTTGCTTCAGATGGGGTAAAAGTAAAAAAAAAAATAATTATCCTCATAGAAATTATACATGTAAACCAAGCCTAAGTATACAACAGTTCATACTAGTACACATGGTAAGACACAGAGGTGTACCTAGAATCTCCTGGGATTCAGTGCAAAATCTGTCAAGGATCCCCACCTTAATGTGCTTTTTATATTACTAATGACTTCTGATATGTTAGAAGAACTTTTGGGCCCCCATAGGTACCACTTCCTGGGTGTAAATTTTACTTCTGCGCCTCCGGTTACTACACCTCTGGTACCTCAAGAACTAAGTATAGTTTTTTTTCTCATCATTGTATTTTTGTTTTGTGTTTTTTTAGAATAACGCTTTGGAATCCACTTTGGCTGAAATAAATGGCACGTTTGGTGCTCAACTTGCTCAACTTCAATGCATGATTAATGATATTGAATCTCAACTTGCTCAAGTCCGATCCCGTCTAGAGGAACAGAACTATCAATACCAACTTCTAATGAACCAGAAGAACTACTTGGAAATGGAGATTTCCACATACAAACATCTTCTAGAAGGCCTTGACATTCAGTATGTGAATATATAATGATATATAATGTAAAAACAATATAAAAAACAATTAACTTCCTGAGAGCATGTTACATATAAAATAATTTAATTGCCCATAGATATATAAAATAAACAAGTGTTTGAGGGAGATTAAAGATGTAGTATTATTGGGGGTCCAGTTGACATCCACATGGGTCACAAATCGGTGTTGTATCCAAAACTCGCCAAAGGGAAATTGTCACATGAAGCTTTGATATAAAGTACTATATACAGTGATCGTCATATTTGTATTACAATTCATCTGTCATTTCTTTTTCTACACAGTGTCCCAACTCATCATTTTTCAGAAGCCAAACATGGTAAGTGCAGTTATGGTTTAGTACAGTAATAATTGGGTTTATGGTGTAGAACCCTGTAAAGACAACTTTTGCTAAGAGCTCTGTGAAGTATTTTATTATTGTTACTCACAAATATTTACTTCTTGTCCAGTTACTCATCACCATATGAAGTGTTAGACTAAAAACATTGTTCCTACGAAGAACCCAAATCTGGCATGAAACTCCAGAACGAAAAAACGAAGAATAAAGACCTTCACACTGCTCTGATCTCTGACTGGATCTATTGTATTCCTCACAATCTTTCTTTTCAAATATGGTACATAGCAGGTTATTTACCCATTGGGAATCCCATATACTGTGAAAACCGAAGGTAGTTATCTCGATATTATACATAGATATATTGACCTGTTGGTGGTAGGATTGGTGTGAAGTTGCTCATATACAAGACTTTGCTCAGATGGACTATTGCCATTCAATTTTCTGTGGGATTGTTCCTATAATCAATCCCACCAGCAACGTGCTAGACTAAAACTGCCAGATCAGAGGAAAGAAAAAACATGCAGTTGGCCTGTGCAAAGTGACAAATGATTGTCCAAATTGCGCCAATATTGCCATACACTTATTTTTCCAATCCTAGCCTAAAGCTGCCCTTATAGATTTGGGCCATTATGATGTACCAATCATCTTATATAAATGACATACTAACAATAATTCATAATGGATAAAATGTATCTAATCTCCTTAAATAATTCCATGGTATGATTGGTTGACTTTAGTCAAACATTTGCCACTTTGTGCAAGCTTACTGTTGTTGTTTTTTAAACTAATACAGGGATCTGCTAGTTTAGTCTGGCATGTTTGTAAGAATGATCCCATGAACCAACCATAGCTCAGCCACATTGGGACCAAAGTCCCTTACCTGACAGATCACAATTTTGGCAGACAATATTACACCATTGGCTGATTTTGCCCACTATCTCATGTGCATGAACAGCTTAAAGGGGTACTCCGCTGCACAGCATTTGGAACAAACTGTTCCAAATGCTGGAGCTGGCTCCGGGAGCTCGTTACATCATAGCCCCGCCCCCTCATGACATCACACCTTGCCCCCTCAGTGCAAGTCTATGGGAGGGGGAGTGACAGGCATCACGCCCCCTCCCATAGACTTGAATTGAGGGGGCAGGGCGTGACATCATGATGGGGTGGGGCTATGACATCACAAACTCTAAGCTCCAGCGTTCGGAACAGTTTGTTCCAAGCGTTGAGCAGCGGAGTACCCCTTTAAAAACATGTTGCTATTTTTCACCAAAATGAATCAAAAACATTCCAACTATCTAATGATTTCAATGATGAACACTATTCAAGACTGAAAACAAAATGTTACATGTAAATGTTTCCTGACCATCATGAATTACATTTGTTATCTGATTTATGGTCCAAAACATGGTCTGTGTTCTGAGGATGGATCACAACATCATCCATGTTTCTGTCATCCCATTGACTACATTTTCAAAATCCGGATGGATGGAATTAGAAAATTGTTCATTGGTGGCTATTGTGCTATCCCACTAATGGAAAAACTAATGTAACCAGTGGAAACTTATTAGTTGTGTCAACCAGACAACGTCTGATAAGTCATTGTCCAAGCATGTCGTTTTTCTCCAGTGATTTGGCCAAATTGTCCCACCATGACATTCCCCATCTGAGTCCTCATGAATAACCTGATATTTCTCAACCTATATGTAGGTGGGGAATAGATTTCCAGTAGACAAAGTTCTAGCGGTGACCAACTCAGGAAGTACTAAAAAGAGCATAAGGGTAATAGTAATAAGGCAAGTTTATGGACTTGACTATGAGTGTATTTAGCAAGTGAATATGTTACCTTCCTGAATGTAAGCTGAATAACAAAACTGCACCGAAAGATCGAAACTTTCTCCATCAGGTTATAACGCAGAGACTAAATTTGACCATATTTTATTCACAAATTTAAAATTGTTCCATTACAAATTGGTTTGGTTAGAGGTTTTTAAAGGTTTATGAAGCAGTTCAATTTCTAGGATCTATATACAATGGCCATAACCCACAGTTCAAAATGAAGTAATTTCACTTTGTAGCCATTCGAGTATGTTAAGAAGATTAATATATGTCTTTATAATATGCTTTTATCATATCAGTATTATGAATATTCCCATGTTTAGTGTAAAAATGGATTTGGACTGTATGGTCATCATTTCTGAACTTCTTTCATTCTGTTCACATTTTCTTTATTTCACTAAATAAATAACTTTAATAAATGCAAACTATTGTAATGTTTTATTATAAACAATAAAAGTTTAGAAATAACGGTCATGAGTCTAGCACAAAAGGTAAGGCTTAATTTCACCAGGGCTAGGTTTCAGTTCACCACCCTGGACCCCATTTCTAAATGCCCTGGCACCCAGCATCTGTTTTTGGCACATACCCTCATAGGTTGTCAAATTCACTCCCACATTAGTCAAATAGTAGGTGATACAGCACAGGGTAAACATGAATGTGTATGTGTCGTAGGTAAATTTGAAAGTCATCAACAAATGTCCTAGTCCCTTGGAACTTTGGTGTTCCTAAAAATTCTACTGGAGATAATTTCCAACATTATCGTCGTATAGTGAAATCTTGCCGAAAAACCACTTCTTTATTCATGGCCACTACCCTGTGCAGACCAGATTTAGTGTGGCAGATTTTCAGTCCACCCTATATCATACATTGTGGACATTTTATTTGAGAAGCCATTGAGAAGTTATTGGGTGTTTAATATCATAGATGCCAATCTGCGAACACCACAGTGCCTACCATAAAACAACCTCTATCTTACGTGGCCATCTGGACTTTAATGATGGGTTACATAAAATACAAATCATATGTTCTTCTGGTTACAGTACAAAAAATAATGCAATTTAGAGCAATATCTATAAAAAAAAAAAGCAAGAGGTCTATGATTACCATAATGTAACTAAGCTACTGGAGCCCAGTGCAAAATCTGTAACAGAATCTCCAACTAGAACACATAATTTAGTACTGGTCTCCTCATATGCAGCAGAGGGACCATTTGGAAACCTTAAAGGAGTACTCGGCATATAAAACGTTATCCGCTATCCTAAGGATAGGGGATAAGTGTCAGAAAACTGGGGCCCGACCATTGAAACCCCCCAAGATCACCTGCATGCGCCTTGGCTCTCCTTTTGACTTGGGCATGTTGAATACCACACAAAGCAGCAGTTGTACTCCCCCTCCATGCAGCTATATGGGAGAGCCTCAGATTCCTGAGTACAGTGCCCGGCTTTACCATGTTTTTCCTGGTCCATACCGGTTATTATATTTCTTGTTCGGGTGAGCGCCAGCAGGATCTTTTTTTTACCTTGAAGTCCACAGGACTTCCACAAAACTACTTGCAAGACCGCCCGGAGTATCTCTCAGGACGGGACAAGATCGAGGCAGCACCCCGGCCATTTACCCATAGTATTGGGCTCCTTCTGCTTAAATAGGTGTTGTGCTCTCTGTGCAACACCATAAGGTGAGCGCAATTGTTCTACCCTTCTGCATCTCCACACTCACTTGGAGTAACGGCACATTGTTCTGCGTAATTGTCTGTTTTCTTTTTCTACATATCAAAGTATCTGTGAAGACCGCTCCTAGCAATAGATGACGGGAGGTCCATATTGGACAAAAAACAGATGTCTGCTGCACTGTACCCATACACTATGGATTACTTTGTGAAGAGATCGTTCAATTGCATCAAAATCATTTCCGAATATACTGATGGTGCACAGGTCTATATTCCTCCGATGGACCATGCACCACTTGAAGTACAGAAAAAGAAAGAATGACTGTTTTATTTAATGACTTGTAGAATCTTTTTTTAAAGTATCGATATAGACTATTTACAATTATATGTGAATGAAAATTTAGCATCCAAAGGTCTAAGACTATGGACCCCTTTCATGATGATGAAATATATGTAAAAGAGTGAAATGCACTGTTAAATAAATGTTCTTACATGCTAATCTCACATTCATGTTACACACTGAATATGACACTCTTAATAATAAAATCTCAACTCATATACAAAGAATACAAAAATAATTAATTAGAAAAAAAGCATATGAATTAAAAAGAGACAGAAATTATAGAAAAAAACTCACATATGTAGGAATTGGCACAAAAAGAATACTGGGAAGACCATCAGGGAGAATTCCCTATCCCCCTCCAGACCAGAGAATATCACACAAATACCATCTTCTAAAGTCCCCAATGTCAATTCCAATTATTGCCATAACATCGAAAATAAAAATAAATTTTTTAATAACAATAAATATAGAAGAAATTACCATCGGAATCTTGGGAAATATCAAGTAGCTAAAACCAAAGAACCATCCTCTTCTAGTAAGAAACCATTACCAATTCCTTCGTTTCACAGTAATCACTATGTGAAACCAGCATCTCCATGTTATACTCATCAGAGCTTGGACTCACCGACGGTTTCTGTAGCTCCGTTGTAGGTCATCAAAACCAATGCTCCTCCGCTTACACCCAAAGACACCTACTTAAATATTGCAGATCTTTTGAGCGATCTCCACAATACTTTTAATCGCCTAAAAGAGTAATCGAAACATAATATAATTTTTGACGTAGAGGACATAACACCCACGTCTCAATATCTTTCTCCCTCACCCATTAAACAATCAGATGCTCTCTTAAAGGGGTACCACACTGCTCAACGCTTGGAATGAACTGTTCTAAATGCTGGAGCCGGCGCCGGAGCTTGTGATGTCCTAGCCCTGCCCCCTCATGACATAATGCCCCGCCCCCTCAATGCAAGTCTATGCCCCCTCCCATAGACTTGCATTGAGGGGGCGGGGCGTGACGGTTGGTAAGCCGACTTACCAACTGTAGCTTCACCTCCTAACCCATCTCCTAATCTTTCTAACAAAACAATAAAAGAAAACCGTTGCCCTGGGATCCACGCACCGTCCCCTCAATTCAAATCTATGGAAGGGGGCGTGACAGCTGTCACACCCCCTCCCATAGACTTGCATTGAGGGGGTGGGGCTATGATGTCATGAGCTCCCGGCGCTGGCTGCAGGGTTCAGAACAGTTTGTTCCAAAAGCTGAGCAGCGGAGTACACCTTTAACAACCTCTCTCCTTACAATCCATGACAATAGTGGAGATCTACACGCAAGCCCCAAATCTTCACCCACTTTAGTGGACAACACCAGAGCAGGAGAAGAAGCATAAATACCTGCTAATGAACCAACACATTATTACAACAAAGGCACAAGTACATTGTACAGTGGAAGCCGACTTACCAACTGTAGCTTCACCTCCTAACCCATCTCCTATTCTTTAACACAAAACAATAAAAGAAAACCGGTGCCCTGGGATCCAACATATGGAACCAGATGTTATAACTCTTTCCTCACCATTACCCTCCACATCTTCATCCCTTTCTTTTTTTTTTAAGGGTGGATTAAACAACATTGATCAAATCCTAGACGATAACAGACTATTTTGAACCCAAAAAAGCCACAAAATCTAAGTTTTACCCCACAAGTCAGGGGCATTTTTTAAAAATGTTTCATGACATTGTGGCTAGTTAGTTCAGAAGCCTGCCCAAGGCCTTTCCCAAAAATTTAAAAGAAGGACGGCTCACAACGGAGGAACAGCAGACCCTGAACTCTTTGAGGAAGAATGGAAATATTGTAATCCGCCCTGTCGACAAGGGGGGCGGAATTATAATCCAGGATTACTGCGATTACGATGGTGAAGCTCTAAGAATCCTGAGAGACACCGAGTATTATAGACAGATAACCTATGATCCCTTCCCCCAACTCCAATGTAATATTTTGTCTCTTCTAAATGAACGCCTTTCTAAAAATATTATTCCAAAAAAAGAGAAAATGTTTCTTTTTATCCCTAATCCAAGCATTCCATTCTATTATCATCTTCCTAAAATCCACAAAAACAACACACACACACCCCTGGGCGACCAATAATCTCCGGTATAAATAGCGCCACCTGCAACATCTCTCAATATTTAGACATGGTTTTACAAACTTATGTACAACAACTACTGAGTTATCTGAAGAATTCAGATGAATTAATTTCCATTTAAAAAATGTTTTAAATGGGAAGAAGATATGGTGCTCCTTACAAGGGATGTGACCGCACTTTATACGAACATAAAACATGATCCCGGGATTAACAGCACAAGGTCTTTTTTACAAGCGGACCCACGAATCCCCCCCAGAACAGATCGACTTTTTGATTCGTAGCCTTAAAGTAATTCTAGAAAACAACTTTTTTGTTTACAAAGGAATGACATTCCATCAAACAAGAGGAACCGCAATGGAGACCCGAGTGGCCCCCTCATATGCGAACCTCTATAATAATAAGCCATTGTTTCGTGACCATGTTGTTACCTATAAAAGATATATTGACGACTTGTTCATTTTATGAAAGGGTACCACCGAACAAATCAATATACTAATTGAACAAATCAATGCAAATGATTGGGGGATAACTCTAACCCCTAATTATTCACGTATCTCCATAGAGTTTTTATATCTACTCATCGCTCACGAAGATACTGACATTATAACATCCACTTTTTTGTGGAGTCAAACAGTTATGTCCCATTTTTAAGCGGGCACAACCGCAAATGGAAAGAGAATATGCCATATGGGCAAATCCGTAGAGTGAGGAAGAACTGCACTAGACAATCCACCATTGTAAAGCAAGCAAAAAAAAAAAGGATACCCCAAGAAATTAGTAGAATATGCCCTTCATAAAGCTAAGAAGCTTACCCAGGACGATTCTTTACCACAGGCTCTACGGATATCTGAAGACCTGAAAAAGAAAGATGAGGATACACCAAAACTAGAACAAGCAAATAAAAAATCCAAATATAATCACCACACCAACTTCATAACAACTTATTCAGGAGGCCATCAAGTTACCAAAAAAATTCTCAACAAACATTGGGACATTCTAAGATCAGACCCTTACCTTAAGGAGTTAATACCAGTGAAGCCTGCCTTAACGTACCGAAGAGAACAAACTTTGTGCAATATTATTGCGTCCAGTCGGATCAGGAGAAAGACTGGGACTGCACCAACCCCTATGGCCATCACTCAAAAAAAGGGCGCTTTTAAATGCAATAGATCAAGATGTCTCTGCTGCTCCAAAATTGAACATCAGAGAATAACGTTCACTAGTTCACGTAATGGGGAGACATTCACCATCAAATACAACATGACCTGTCAGTCAACCTACATAATTTATCTTATTAATTGCAAATGTGGCAAGCAGTACATGGGGCGCACGACCCAACAATTACACAGACGTTTGAACCAACACCATAGCAACATCAAAAAAGGATATATGCATCATAGTTTATCCAGACACATTGCCACTACACAGAGAGAGAGGAAGAAAATGTTATTTCCATCATACCAATTGATTTCATCCCTCCACATGTGAACAACAGATTTGAAACATTACCAAAAAAAGAGATGTTCCTTATACTCTTTACAACCTTATGGTCTCAATGAGGCCACGGAACTGTCACGATGCCGGCTGGCAGGTAGTGGATCCTCTGTGCCAGAGAGGGATTGGCGTGGACCGTGCTAGAGGATCGGTTCTAAGTCACTACTGGTTTTCACCAGAGCCCGCCGCAAAGCGGGATGGTCTTGCTGCGGCGGTAGTGACCAGGTCGTATCCCCTAGCAACGGCTCAACCTCTCTGGCTGCTGAAGATAGGCGCGGTACAAGGGAGTAGACAGAAGCAAGGTCGGACGTAGCAGAAGGTCGGGGCAGGCAGCAAGGATCGTAGTCAGGGGCAACGGCAGAAGGTCTGGAATCACAGGCAAGGAACACACAAGGAACGCTTTCACTGGCACTAGGGCAACAAGATCCGGCGAGGGAGTGAAGGGGAAGTGAGGTGATATAGGGAAGTGCACAGGTGTAAACACTAATTGGAACCACTGCACCAATCAGCGGTGCAGTGGCCCTTTAAATCGCAAAGACCCGGCGCGCGCGCGCCCTAGGGAGCGGGGCCGCGCGCGCCGGGACAGAACTGACGGGGAGCGAGTAAGGTACGGGAGCCGGGGTGCGCATCGCGAGCGGGCGCTACCCGCATCGCGAATCGCATCCCGGCCGGAGGTAGTAACGCAGCGCCCCGGGTCCGTGGAACCGACCGGGGCGCTGCAGTGAGGGAAGTGTAGCGAGCGCTCCGGGGAGGAGCGGGGACCCGGAGCGCTCGGCGTAACAGTACCCCCCCCCTTGGGTCTCCCCCTCTTCTTGGGGCCTGAGAACCTGAGGATCAGACTTTTGTCCAGGATATTGTCCTCAGGTTCCCAGGACCTCTCTTCTGGACCACAACCCTCCCAATCCACTAAAAAAAAAATTCTTCCCCTGACCTTTTTAGAGGCCAAAATCTCTTTGACAGAGAAGATGTCCGAGGAGCCGGAAACAGGAGTGGGAGGAACAGATTTAGGAGAAAAACGGTTGAGGATGAGAGGTTTAAGAAGAGAGACGTGAAAGGCATTAGGGATACGAAGAGAAGGAGGAAGAAGAAGTTTGTAAGAGACAGGATTAATTTGACACAAAACTTTAAAAGGACCAAGATAGCGTGGTCCCAACTTATAGCTCGGGACACGGAAACGGACATATTTAGCGGAGAGCCATACCTTGTCTCCAGGGGAAAAAATGGGAGGAGCTCTTCTTTTCTTATCTGCGAATCTCTTCATGCGAGAAGAAGCCTGTAAGAGAGAATTTTGGGTCTCTTTCCATATGGTGGAAAGATCACGAGAAATTTCATCCACAGCGGGCAGACCAGAGGGCAAGGGGGTAGGGAGGGGGGGAAGAGGGTGACGGCCGTACACCACGAAAAACGGAGATTTGGAGGAAGATTCAGAGATTCTGAAATTATACGAGAATTCGGCCCAAGGTAGAAGATCTGCCCAGTCATCCTGGCGGGAGGAAACAAAATGTCGTAAATAGTCACCCAAGATCTGGTTAATTCTCTCTACTTGTCCATTGGATTGAGGATGGTATGCAGAAGAAAAATTTAATTTAATCTTGAGTTGTTTACAGAGAGCCCTCCAGAATTTAGACACAAATTGGACGCCTCTATCCGAGACGATCTGTGTAGGCAACCCGTGAAGACGAAAAATGTGTACAAAAAATTGTTTAGCCAACTGAGGCGCTGAAGGAAGGCCAGGAAGAGGGATGAAATGTGCCATTTTGGAGAATCGATCAACGACCACCCAAATAACAGTGTTGCCATGGGATGGGGGTAAGTCAGTAATAAAATCCATACCAATCAGAGACCAAGGTTGTTCGGGGACAGGTAGAGGATGAAGAAAACCCGCGGGCTTCTGGCGAGGAGTCTTATCCCGGGCACAGATAGTGCAGGCTCGCACAAAGTCCACCACATCAGTCTCTAGAGTCGGCCACCAATAGAAGCGAGAGATGAGTTGCACAGATTTCTTGATGCCCGCATGACCTGCGAGATGGGAGGAGTGACCCCATTTGAGGATCCCAAGGCGTTGGCGTGGAGAAACAAAGGTCTTTCCTGGAGGAGTTTGCCTGATGGAGGCTGGAGAAGTGGAAATCAGGCAGTCAGGAGGAATGATGTGTTGAGGAGAGAGTTCAATTTCAGAGGCATCTGAGGAACGAGAGAGAGCATCGGCCCTAATGTTTTTATCAGCAGGCCGAAAGTGAATTTCAAAATTAAATCGGGCAAAGAACAGAGACCACCTGGCCTGACGAGGATTCAGCCGTTGGGCAGACTGGAGGTAGGAGAGGTTCTTGTGATCGGTGTAAATAATAACTGGAAATCTTGATCCCTCCAGCAGATGCCTCCATTCCTCAAGTGCTAATTTAATGGCTAGAAGCTCTCGATCCCCGATGGAGTAGTTCCTCTCCGCCGGAGAGAAGGTCCTGGAAAAAAAACCACAAGTAACAGCATGCCCGGAAGAGTTTTTTTGTAGAAGGACAGCTCCAGCTCCCACTGAGGAGGCATCAACCTCCAATAGGAAGGGTTTAGATGGGTCAGGTCTGGAGAGCACGGGAGCCGAAGAAAAGGCAGACTTGAGTCGTTTAAAGGCGTCTTCCGCTTGAGGAGGCCAGGACTTGGGATCGGCATTTTTTTTTGTTAAAGCCACAATAGGAGCCACAATGGTAGAAAAATGTGGAATAAATTGCCTGTAATAATTGGCGAACCCCAAAAAACGTTGGATGGCACGGAGTCCGGAGGGGCGTGGCCAATCTAAGACGGCAGAGAGTTTATCTGGGTCCATTTGTAGTCCCTGGCCAGAGACCAAGTATCCTAGAAAAGGAAGAGATTGGCATTCAAACAGACATTTCTCTATTTTGGCATAGAGTTGATTATCACGAAGTCTCTGAAGAACCATACGGACATGCTGGCGGTGTTCTTCTAGATTGGCAGAAAAAATCAGGATATCGTCCAGATATACAACAACACAGGAGTATAGTAGATCACGAAAAATTTCATTAACAAAGTCTTGGAAGACGGCAGGGGCGTTGCATAGACCAAAGGGCATGACCAGATACTCAAAGTGTCCATCTCTGGTGTTAAATGCCGTTTTCCATTCATCCCCCTCTCTGATGCGGATGAGATTATAAGCACCTCTTAAGTCCAGTTTGGTAAAAATATGGGCACCTTGGAGACGATCAAAGAGTTCAGAGATGAGGGGTAGGGGGTAGCGGTTCTTAACCGTGATTTTATTAAGACCGCGGTAGTCAATGCAAGGACGTAGAGAGCCATCTTTTTTGGACACAAAGAAAAATCCGGCTCCGGCAGGAGAGGAGGATTTACGGATAAAGCCCTTTTTTAAATTTTCTTGGACGTATTCAGACATGGCAAGAGTCTCTGGGACGGACAGAGGATAGATTCTGCCCCGGGGTGGAGTAGTGCCCGGGAGGAGGTCAATGGGACAATCATAAGGCCTGTGAGGAGGTAGAGTCTCAGCTTGTTTTTTGCAAAAAACGTCCGCAAAGTCCATATAGGCCTTAGGGAGACCGGTTACATGAGGAAGCACAGGGACACGGCAAGGTTTACTGGGAACCGGTTTTAAGCAGTCCTTGGAACAAGAGGGCCCCCAACTCTTGATCTCCCCAGTGGACCAATCCAGGATTGGGGAATGGAGTTGAAGCCAGGGAAGTCCAAGAAGGATTTCAGAAGTGCAATTGGGGAGGACCAACAGTTCAATCCTCTCGTGATGAGATCCGATGCACATTAGAAGGGGCTCCGTGCGGAAACGTATAGTACAGTCCAATCTTTCATTGTTTACACAATTGATGTAGAGGGGTCTGGCGAGACTGGTCACCGGGATGTTGAACTTGTTGACGAGAGAGGCTAAGATGAAATTTCCTGCAGATCCAGAGTCCAAGAAGGCCACAGCAGAGAAGGAGAAGGCAGAGGCAGACATCCGCACAGGCACAGTAAGACGTGGAGAAGCAGAGTAGACATCAAGGACTGTCTCACCTTTGTGCGGAGTCAGCGGACGTCTTTCCAGGCGGGGAGGACGGATAGGACAATCCTTCAGGAAGTGTTCGGTACTAGCACAGTACAGGCAGAGATTCTCCATGCGGCGTCGTGTCCTCTCTTGGGGTGTCAGGCGAGACCGGTCGACCTGCATAGCCTCCACGGCGGGAGGCACAGGAACAGATTGCAGGGGACCAGAGGAGAGAGGAGCCGGGGAGAAGAAACGCCTCGTGCGAACAGAGTCCATATCCTGGCGGAGCTCCTGACGCCGTTCGGAAAAACGCATGTCAATGCGAGTGGCAAGATGGATGAGTTCATGTAGGTTAGCAGGGATTTCTCGTGCGGCCAGAACATCTTTAATGTTGCTGGATAGGCCTTTTTTAAAGGTCGCGCAGAGTGCCTCATTATTCCAGGATAATTCTGAAGCAAGGGTACGGAACTGTACGGCATACTCGCCAACGGAAGAATTACCCTGGACCAGGTTCAACAGGGCAGTCTCAGCAGAAGAGGCTCGGGCAGGTTCCTCAAAGACACTTCGAATTTCCGAGAAGAAGGAGTGTACAGAGGCAGTGACGGGGTCATTGCGGTCCCAGAGCGGTGTGGCCCAAGCCAGGGCTTTTCCAGACAGCAGGCTGACTACGAAAGCCACCTTAGACCTTTCAGTGGGGAACTGGTCCGACATCATCTCCAAGTGTAATGAACATTGGGAAAGAAAGCCACGGCAAAACTTAGAGTCCCCATCAAATTTATCCGGCAAGGATAGTCGTATTCCAGAAGCGGCCACTCGCTGCGGAGGAGGTACAGGAGCTGGCGGAGGAGATGATTGCTGGAGCTGTGGTAGTAACTGTTGTAGCATAACAGTCAGTTGAGACAGCTGTTGGCCTTGTTGCGCAATCTGTTGTGACTGCTGGGCGACCACCGTGGTGAGGTCAGCGACAACTGGCAGAGGAACTTCAGCGGGATCCATGGCCGGATCTACTGTCACGATGCCGGCTGGCAGGTAGTGGATCCTCTGTGCCAGAGAGGGATTGGCGTGGACCGTGCTAGAGGATCGGTTCTAAGTCACTACTGGTTTTCACCAGAGCCCGCCGCAAAGCGGGATGGTCTTGCTGCGGCGGTAGTGACCAGGTCGTATCCCCTAGCAACGGCTCAACCTCTCTGGCTGCTGAAGATAGGCGCGGTACAAGGGAGTAGACAGAAGCAAGGTCGGACGTAGCAGAAGGTCGGGGCAGGCAGCAAGGATCGTAGTCAGGGGCAACGGCAGAAGGTCTGGAATCACAGGCAAGGAACACACAAGGAACGCTTTCACTGGCACTAGGGCAACAAGATCCGGCGAGGGAGTGAAGGGGAAGTGAGGTGATATAGGGAAGTGCACAGGTGTAAACACTAATTGGAACCACTGCACCAATCAGCGGTGCAGTGGCCCTTTAAATCGCAAAGACCCGGCGCGCGCGCGCCCTAGGGAGCGGGGCCGCGCGCGCCGGGACAGAACTGACGGGGAGCGAGTAAGGTACGGGAGCCGGGGTGCGCATCGCGAGCGGGCGCTACCCGCATCGCGAATCGCATCCCGGCCGGAGGTAGTAACGCAGCGCCCCGGGTCCGTGGAACCGACCGGGGCGCTGCAGTGAGGGAAGTGTAGCGAGCGCTCCGGGGAGGAGCGGGGACCCGGAGCGCTCGGCGTAACAGGAACTAATCCATTAATTCGAACAAACTCTCTGTTCCTTGAAAGGTATTCTATTGGTTTATATGTGTGTGTGTGTGTGTGTGTATGTATGTATATATATATATATATATATATATATATATATATATATATATATCTGTAATTTTATGCTTTTTTATTTTATTCTTACTTATTTATCTTAATATCAGGTTCTGTATAGAACTCATATAGATATGACCAGATAAATACTGATTGTATTTTTGTTGCCCAATTGAGTATTAGCTATCCTCAGCATAGCAGCTGTAGAGAGATCCCCTTATATTTTGAGAACTATTCATCTATTATTTTAAATGCAATATATAATGAGGCATGACACTGACCAACCATTTGGGCTCACCTCTGCACACAAACTGTTAAATACATGCTCTGTTTTTGCCTGGTCTTACCCACTGTTTCCCATACATCTTAGCCGAGGTCTCTTGTTGCGGTTTATTAAGTGCTGACACAGAGCAGCCGACAGCTGCCGCCGTTACTTCTGATTAACAAGAGAACTAATATGCAGACAAGCAGAACACAAACAAAGAGACCTACATTCTTTCTCGCTGTAATTATCCATGCATCGTTGTAATATTTTTGTGTTGTTATTGCTGCTGAAAAGGTTTTGACAGCATATGTACCTATTATTGATATGTTTGTATTTTTAACTATCAATACCGATGTTTTAAGTAACCCTCTGATTTCACTGGCTTTTTTTCTGTATAAAAGACACTATGCACTTCTGAATCACCATTGGACCTGACGAAAAGGGGGTCCCGCCCCTTAAAACGCATAGTCTGTGGCGCTAACATCCCAATAAATCTGTTTCTGTTTATTATTTTGCCTGGTCCGTACCGGTTATTATATTCCTTGTTCGAGTGAGCGCCAACAGGATCTTCTTTTCCTTGATGTCTACAGGACTTCCACAAAACTATAGAGCTGCATGGAGAAGACGTGTCGGCCACTGCTTTGTGCAGTGTTTGACATATTCCATTTAGAAGGAGAGCAGGAGCCCTGTACAGATATCTCGGTGTGTCCCTGCAATCGGATAGAAGATACTTTTTTATATCCTGGAGTATTCCTTTAAAGCTTTAAGGCCCTTGTGGGACTGCAACCTCTATAACCCCTAATTGTATTGCAGATGTCCATAGTTTTAACTTCTACTCACAACTGATTACTTGCCCCAAAACAATGATTCTAAACCCATTTTCCTTTCTGTCTTTTAAGAAAAGCAAAAATGTTATATATGTCTATGACTTTGTAGGTAAAGTGTAGGTTTTATTCTTAAAGTGTACCTGTCATCAACAAAAACTTTTTATATAATGTAGATAATACCATTATATGTATATTTGTAATATACATTGGTTGAAAATTGTGTATAGCAGGGCTCTGTACACTGAGGACAAGCAGGGCTCTGTACACTGAGGACAAGCATGGCTCGGTGCACTGAGGACAAGCAGGGATCTGTACACTGAGGACAAGCAGGGCTCTGTACACTGAGGACAAGCAGGGCTCTGTACACTGAGGACAAGCAGGGCTCTGTACACTGAGGACAAGCAGGGCTCTGTGCACTGAGGACAAGCAGGGTTCTGCACACTGAGGCTCTATGAAATGCCCCTGGCTCACACAGTAGGATGACTGAAAAGCCATGAGCCTGTACAGAGCCCTGCCCTCATTTCCTGTATTTGGTCTCCTCGTATACACACAGGCAATAGCTGCAGGGACAGCATTTTTTCACCCAAAAATGTACACATTTTTTAATCAATGTATATTACAAATATACATATAATGGTATTATCTTCATTATATCAAAAGTTTTTGTTGGCGACAGGTACACTTTAAAGTCCAAGGACTGTTTGTTCAGTGGACTGACCCTAGGCAGTTATCTCTTGTCACCTCAACTACTGTGTGCAGTTGGTGCACTACAAATCTCTGCCAGCAGTGAACAAGCCCATGAAAGCTATCACATTAGCAAACTAAGCAAAGCAGTGGGATGACATATTATTTAGCATGATTATATATTTCAAGTGTTGTGAACATGGAAAAGCAATCTAAGGCTCTGTTACATGTATTTTCTGTATTTTTTCTAACTGAATTTAACATAACTACAAAGTAAAAAGCATTGAGATTGAATGCGGCATTGCCATCTAAGGCTCAGTAATGTGTATTATCTGGCGTTAATAGAACATAGTATTCGTACCTGGGTAAAACATAGCTATGCAGTTAAAAGGCTTGATAATGATTGTGGCATTGTCATCTAAGTGTCAGTTACATGCAATATCTGGGTTTATTCAAACATATTTTTTTCAACCTGAGTTTAACATAACTATGCAGTTAAAAGCATTGAGATTAAACACAACATAGCCATCTTAGTGTCAGCTCTGTGTATTTTCTAGATTTCATCAAACATATTTTTTACACCTGGGTTTAACAAAACTGTGTAGTTAAAAGTGTTAAGAATAAAGGTAGCATATTCATTTTAGGATCAGTTACTTGTATTTTCTGGGTTTAATCTAACATAGTGGGGTTTATTTACTGAGAGTGGAGTGTAGGTTTCTTTGTGGGTTTTGATTTCTGACTGGTATTTTTCCAAGGAATTTACTAAGGTTTCCCTACATTTTGCACTTTTCCCTATGTTTTGCTTTTTTTTTAAACTGTTCTGATCTGTCGGGTTTTACTCAGCTCAAATCCACCACATTTTCTGTGGAAACCATAGTAAATATGTTCGGATTTTTCAAAACTGTCGGGACCACGACCCTATTGTCTTGACCATGCCCACTTTACCATGTGGCCACGCCCCCTCTTCAGGTTTTTCTTGTAAAATGGAGGGTTTTGTTTTTTTTGGTCGCAAATTGTGTCGCAAGGTACGTGTATTGAATTTGGGTGCAAAACCCGACAAAAAAGAGTCGTGATCACATTAGTAAATAAACCCCAGCATTTCTAGTTGGGTTCTACTAGCACTGAGAGTGAAAATTGACTAATCAGTGAATGACAAATCACCACAAAAACATGAAAATAACCTCCAAATCTTTTTCTATAAAAAAAAATGTCTGATCAAAAATGTATTGGATCTGGGGGATCTGAAGACAGAGGACACCCTTATAATTTCCTATGTCAGTAAGAATGTTGGTGGCAGTACAAGCACCAGTACAAGTATCAGCAGCAGCCAGGTGCCTGATGGCAGTAGCAGCAGCTGTGGCAGCAAGCAAAAGTTCATACTTTCTTCCAGGTGTTGTGTGGTTTTGGAGAAAAGTACAGCCCTGGTGGACTGGTTGACTCATTTGAGGTCTTCTTAGGAAGAGGAAAGAGAGAGACTGACAATATAAAACTGAGCCAGGTGTCAGTGGATTCCTCATCATTTACAGTTACCTATCTCTTTACAGTATTCTGCAGTATAGAAATTCTTTTGCATCTTGCCAGGCACAGTGTTGTCAGGTGGCTAAAGGTACCAATACTAAGTCCACCAATGCCTGCTGACACTGACAGGCTTATTGTGCTTATTGAGGGAAAGAGATTAGTACTGATAGCCAAATGCTAAGACCCTCGGTATAATGCCAGAATGGGTTTATTTTTACACCTTCCAGAAAGAGAATTTTGTATCATTCTTTATATTTTTAAACTTTAAAAAAGCCACTTCTTTACTGTGTACAGGTTCTTCAATGTCCTATTGCAACTCCCATGAAGGGAGAATTTTGTATTATTCTTAAAATTTTCAAAAAATGAAAAAAAACAACACTTTTTTTTTACTTTGTACAGATTCTTCAATGTCCTGTTGCAACACTAAAATGGGAGAATTTTGTATGATTCTTTTAAATTTTCAAAATTCAAAAAGAGAACACTTCTTAATTTTGTATAGGTACCTGTTGCAACTCCCAAAATTAGAATTTTGCATAATTTTTTTTTTATCATTTTTTTTTTACATTTACAAACACGGTCAACAGGTTCTTTACTATTTTGGATACCGTCACCAATCCTGTTGCAACTCACAAAAAGAAATAGTTTTTAAAATGCTTAGAAAAATCAATTATTCTGATACCTTGTATGCATTTTAACCCTGGCAGGCATCTGCCAAGAACTAGGGATACTTTATTCACCTTCCATTATTGCATCAGAGAGAGTGTTCTGTGGTGGCATCATTATACCCAAGTGAACAAGATTGTCTGCCTGCAACTTGGAAAATCCCTTGTTTGTTAAAATGTATTAGACATGGAGAAGTGAGGAATTTAAACATTTTTGTGCCAGATGCCACTGATTAAACACTATTACCACCCCTGCTGTCTGCTGCCTACTACTACCACCAGTTCGCCACCTCCTGCTGTCTGCTGGCTACTACTCGTTCTGGCAGTCCATCACCCTAGCTGCTATTCTTCTACTAGCCAGAACTACTGATACAAAATCCATTATAACCCAAAAAGCTCTTTCTTCTTGACTATTTTGGGACACCAATCCTGTTGCAACTCCCAAAAGGGAAAATTGGAACACCTGGAAAAATGTATGGCATCTTTTCTTGCCAGATTCAAAACCTGTTGCTAATCCCAAAAATGGATAATGTTTTGAACGCATGAAAAAATCTAAGGCGTCCTAACCTTTCAGTCTCAAAACCTGTTACTGTTCCCAAAAAGCAAGAATTTTTTTAATGCTTGGGAGAACATCATTCAGTCTTCCGATGCCTCTGCATTTGAACACTGGCACGATTAATTTCAACCATTTTTTTTTTTATGAAACACAAGTCATAAAGGGGTCATCTGGAGATATAAAATGTTTTTACTGACCTAATTTCCTGTTACTGAATTTATGCCTACATGATCATTTATGTTGTGGCTGAGGTAGTCCAATCAACATTGCAGGGTTATTGGCCACCTCATTTGGACATGGTCATAACAGTTTTTAGGCTGGGAAGAACAGGAAAATGGAGTTCTGGGAGGGAAGTCTGCAAAAAATTTCTATAGTCCCATGCTGACCCCTTAACAACAAATCTGTCCCATGTGTAAAGGAGAATTAAATTAGCTTTAAATTCATTTCATGCTCCAAAGAATACTTCTGTATTCTATATGTCATGTTATACCTATTAGTAATAATATGAATGCTTACACCTATATGGTTACTTTCTTTAGCGGTATGCTAATAAAACAAATGTATAACTGCAAAATCCAGTATTGATGGGGTGTGGTGGATGGTCTCTTAGATGATTAATATAAGAAAATATATTCCTATTAACGCAATCTATAATTACGTATTTCATTTTCAGACAGATGCTAGACAAGCCACATAAAACAGCTATGAAGTCACCTAGCATCAGTGAACTGACTTCCTATATAAAGAAGTCCAAAAGATACTGAATTGTGCAGCTGACTTCAAGAAACGTTTCTCTTCTCTTCAAGAATCCTACAAGAAAACATGACCCACAGTATCAGCAATTTATCCTTCAAGGGGCATTGCTATAGTGGTGGTCACCATTATAAAGCCTCCAGACATATTTCTTCACACCATCATGGAGGAAACCATAAGGTCCATCACAAAAGCTCCTCAACTTCCCATCATGGTGGCCTCTGCAAAATACCAATGGTTCATGGAAGCTCTAAGGTCTCTTTTTCTGCACACTCTTCTTCTGGTCACGGACATGGTGCTGCTCATAGTGGACACAGTCTTAGAATTAATCATGGATGGAAGAACACCGGTCTGCTCGGTATAAATGAGAAGGAAACCTTACAACATCTTAACCAGCGACTGTCCTCCTATCTAGAGGAGGTTCGTTCTCTGGAACAGGAGAATGCCCTTTTGGAGAGAAAGATCTGTGAATGGTATGCCAACAATGCCCCCAGCTCACTGCCTGATTCCAGCCAATACTTCCGAACCATCCAAGAGCTCCAAAACATGGTAATGAAATCTGTATAGGCAAGCAATGTAAAGTATAGGTCGAATGTACAAACTGTAGGAGTACGTATTATATAGGATATTCTTAAATCTTTATAGTGGTCTCTAGGCATGGTTTTCTATATTAATATCAGGTTTGTGTTTATTCAGTTATTTGTTCATTCATAGCATGTAAAGCAGTTGATGCTTTTTGTGCTCAAGCAGCTACGGAATATATATATAGACGGATATACAATATCAATTCTTTATGTTAAATACCTTGAGTGCATGACGCCATTGTTGTATTCTTGTTTTAGATAATGTCAACCACAATGGAAAATTCCAGACTTGAGCGTCAGATATCCAATGCCCAGCGGGCAGCCAATGACCTGAGCAGAAGGTATGGAGATTATCAGAAATCATGGGTTTGGGCTTTGGTCACACTCTGTGAACTATGCTCAGTACATGTATGCATGGGGCACCTGGTGCATGCTTTTTTTCTAATGGGGGATTTTGTTCTTTCTCTAGATCAACACTGCATGAAAATTAGCTTAAAAAATGTATTTATGTATATCTTCTTTCCCCTAACAAACTATGAAGGAGATTTATCACTCTTTTCAAACGTATGGCTTTTATATGCCAATTTTTTTTTTACTTACTCTTGCTTACATGTGACCTATTTATCAAATAGTCGCACGACCTTGATAAATAAATCGCACATAAGCAAAACCCGGGAAACCCGCTTACAAAAGCATTTTTTAAAGTAGAAAAGTTTTACCTTATGTTAATGGCCGAAGTTCTTTATCTACCCTTTATTACCAGTAGCGTTGCTAGAGAGTGACAGGGAGGGTGAGGGTGGGGAGTACCGCATCGGGTGACACCCTGCCTGGCACTAAATAGCTGCAATATACTATGGATGTTTTTTTTTTTTTTTAAGGAAACATTTTTGTGCCACATATGGGTTATTTACGTAGTTTGCAAAAATTCTTACACTATTATTTTGTGCCTTATATTATTTTAAAACAACATTAATTTAAAAATTTAGTGTGTACTCCAGCATGTACGTGTCCTAAAATTAACAAGGTGTGCAGTGTTTATTTTCAACCTTAAAATTAATAGAGTTATTAGTTATATAATTAATTTTTCTATAATTAACATTAACATGAATGTAGTAACTTTGTTTCATGATGCAGAACAAGAACAGTTGTTAAAGGGGGTGTTAATGTCCTTTTCTGCGGACATATGCACTTTCTGTAAGCCAGGTTGGACCTGGAATACATATGTGACTTTTAAGTGGAGATGAGACTATTTTTCTTCATAAATAGCGAGCAGATTTACTACATGAGCAGATTTCAGAAATGTGCTTTGGAATAAGCAAAAAAAATAAAAAATCTACTACGGAGCTTGATAAATCTCCTTCAATGTGTATATGCATTTGCTTTTAGTTTCTTCTCCTTCCTCATATTTGATTTCTCAGGTACCAGATGGAAGTGAACCTGAGAAATGCCATTGAATCTGACATTGCTGAGCTGAGTAGAGAATTGAGTGCAGTCAATAATGCAGGTCAAGACTTAGAAAGACAAGTCCAATGTCTTCAAGAAGAACGTAACCAAATGGAAAACAACCAAGCAGGAGTAAGTCTTCTCTGTAGATTCTCCCAATATGCTAAGCTACTTCTAATAAAATCATGTATCATATCCCTATTTCATATAATTTTTTATCAAAGGAAGTGAGTTTCCTGCAACAACAGCTCGGTGCCAGAGTGAATGTAGAAATGAACGCTGCCCCATCTGTGGACTTGAACCAAGTGTTGTCCGAAGTCAGAGATGAGTATGAAAACCTGATGGAAAGGAACCTGAATGAGGTTGAGAACATTTTCCTGACAAGGGTAATACAAAACGTTTTATACTGTTATTTACCCACACACAAATAATTGCCCCCTGTGATTGACACATTAAATGACCAATAAACAAGTATTGATGTAGAGAAAATAGATGATGCATGGTATATCCAAACTACGGATAACATCATCACCTGGACCTTTCTTATCATAAAACTTCTAGCAACAAAGAAAGAAAAAGATAAAATGGTAACAGTAAGAGCATCATACACCGAAATGTATACACCATCAATATATCAGGTTTATGTTTATTGAGTCCTCAGCGATTAGACAATAAGAGGTGGTGGAGTGTCTTTCATGAGAATTCCATTAACCAATTGATCACCACGTATCTGGCTTGTTGAACCCCGCAGTGGTCACTGGTTTTTGATGGTGGAAGTACTATGCTCAATGCCCCGAACTTCTTGTACAACCTCATCATCCGAGATTCTTTACAGGATTAAAATTTATGGGGCTGATCTGGGAAACAATTACATTTTCTGTCATGTTTCTGGAACCAGTCCATGACTATACGACTGTTGTGGAATTGTCCTACTGAAAGTGTCCTACTACCATAGGGTAAAAAGCTAACATGGGCTGGGCCCTTCAGGATTTTAACGGGGTACCCCACTGCTCAGCGTTTGGAAAAAACTGTTCAGTACACTGGAGCCGACACCGGGAGCTTGTGAAGTCACAGCCCCGCCCCTCATGATGTCCCCTCATGATGTCACGCCCCTCCCCTCAATGCAAGTCTATGGGAGCGTGCGTGACAGCTGCCACCCTAGACTTGCATTGAGGGGGAGGGGTGTGATGTCATGAGGGGGCGGGGCTGTGATGTCCCGAGCTCCAGGTGCCGGCTCCAGCGTTCGGAACAGTTTGTTTCAAACGCTGAGAAGCAGAGTACCCCTTTAAGATAAGCCCTACTGTTCCAATATCCATTCACAGATTTTAGAATACCTAGAGTGTGTTAATATTTTTCAACTGCACAGTGTTCCAGGTTTTGTACTCCTCTGTCCACTGGGAGTTTTTCCTTTTCTGTTTTCTATAGACAGCAATAGCACTTGAGTTGGGCTTCTGCTGTTACAGTCCTTCTGTGATGGACAATCTAAATTGTGGGTTTGGATATATTAGACAACAGAATTGTATTTAGCTATAGTTTGCTTGACAGTGCTTTGCCTGTTGATCAGAATTACTCCTAACATTCTCCTCTAACCCCTTGGGAAGCAATTTTTTTTAAGGGGTAAAAAAAAAAAACTTTTTCATATAAACTGGCTCCAGAAAGTTAAACAGATTTGTAAATTACTTCTATTAAAAAATCTTAATCCTACTAGAACTTATCTGCTGAAGTTGAGTTGTTCTTTTCTGTCTGTCAACAGTGCTCTCTGCTGACACCTCTGTCCATGTTAGGAACTGTTCAGAGTAGGAGCAAATCCCCATAGCAAACCTCTTCTACTCTGAACAGTTAATGAGACAGACAGAGGTGTCAGCAGAGAGCACTGTGGTCAGACTGGAAACAACAACTCAACTTCGGCAGCTGATGCTGTAGGATTAAGATTTTTGAATGGAAGTAATTTACAAATCTGTTTAACTTTTTGAAAAAAAAAATTCCACCGAAATACCCCTTTAAGTGCACAGAATCCCCTCTAAATAGATTTTTTTCCTCAGTCCCCCATTCTAAATATACTCTCAACACTACCGCATTATGGAAGGTTGGCAATCCATGAAATCTTGGCCTTGGCTAGTCTAGCAACAATGACTAGGCTCCACTGTGGAGGTGATTAGAGCCGGTGCAGGAATATCTTCTGCATTGGACGAAGGACATCAGCGGGACCAATGGAATAAAACCAGGCTTGTTTATTGTACAATGATGTGACGCATTTTGCTGCACATGCAGCGAATCATGTTGCATCTTTGTACAATTAACAAGCCGAGTTTCATTCCTCTGGTCTCGCTGATTTCCTTCGTTCAGCGCCGAAGATATTCCTGTACCGGCTCTAGTCACTTCCTTGATATCCTTCTACACTCCAGAAAGGCTGCGGACGACATAGACCACCTCCAGTTTAATGCGCTCCCCATTGTAGTGTAGGTTCTTACACAACTTGATTTAGTAAGCGGTTGCTAGCTCCCCTGCCCCACCTTGCATTCTCAAGATCCTACACATGGAGCACCCTCTTTCTTTCTGTTATAGGCTCCATTGTGGATTTCTACCTAAACTAAACAAAAAACTTGTTCACTTAATTTTATGCTACACTACTGGGTCATAAGGGGAGCTACAATAATAAAAGGCAGAAGTGTCCATTCAATGTATTTCTCACATCTTTAACTTTTTTGTAGAGTGCAGAATTAAACCGTGAAGTTTCCTTTGGCGCTGAACAACTACAATCAAACAGTAATGAGATAATCGACCTAAGACGTTCTGTACAAGCGCTGGAGATTGAGATGCAGAGTCAGATAAGTCTGGTAGGAGAAGTGAATGTGGGGGACCTACTGTTACTGAATACATTCTCATCTAGGTACAGACAAAAAATGGTCTAGGAGGTGCTGCATAGACACATGAACGTAATAAAGACCCAGGCTAACACAGGACAATGTTATTTTATTTATGTTTTCTTCAGTAAGGACCACACATTTCAGCACTACCTCGTGCCTTCCTCAGGTCCACCAAAAGTACTCACCAGACTGTTTGTTATACAGAGTGGTGTTCTGGTGTAGAGATCCTGTGAGATCAGCGTTACCGCTTTTGCAAAGCTAAATAGTGAAAAAGTCTATTGACAATTGGTGCATTTTTTGCTTCAGATGGGGTAAAAGTACAAAAAAAAATTATCCTCATAGAAATTATACATGTAAACCAAGCCTAAGTATACAACAGTTCATACTAGTACACATGGTAAGACACAGAGGTGTACCTAGAATCTCCTGGGATTCAGTGCAAAATCTGTCAAGGATCCCCACCTTAATGTGCTTTTTATAATACTAATGACTTCTCATATGTTAGAAGAACTTTTGGGCCCCCATAGGTACCACTTCCTGGGTGTAAATTCTACTTCTGCGCCTCCGGTTACTACACCTCTGGTACCTCAAGAACTAAGTATAGTTTTTTTTCTCATCATTGTATTTTTGTTTTGTGTTTTTTTAGAATAACGCTTTGGAATCCACTTTGGCTGAAATAAATGGCACGTTTGGTGCTCAACTTGCTCAACTTCAATGCATGATTAATGATATTGAATCTCAACTTGCTCAAGTCCGATCCCGTCTAGAGGAACAGAACTATCAATACCAACTTCTAATGAACCAGAAGAACTACTTGGAAATGGAGATTTCCACATACAAACATCTTCTAGAAGGCCTTGACATTCAGTATGTGAATATATAATAATATATAATGTAAAAACAATATAAAAAACAATTAACTTCCTGAGAGCATGTTGCATATAAAATTATTTAATTGCCCATAAATATATAAAGTAAACAAGTGTTTGAGGGAGATTAAAGATGTAGTATTATTGGGGGTCCAGTTGACATCCACATGGGTCACAAATCGGTTTTGTATCCAAAACTCGCAAAAGGGAAATTGTCACATGAAGCTTTGATATAAAGTACTATATACAGTGATCGTCATATTTGTATTACAATTCATCTGTCATTTCTTTTTCTACACAGTGTCCCAACTCATCATTTTTCGGAAGCCAAACATGGTAAGTGCAGTTATGGTTTAGTACAGTAATAATTGGGTTTGTCACGATGCCGGCTGGCAGGAGGTGGATCCTCTGTGCCAGAGAGGGATTGGCGTGGACCGTGCTAGTGGACCGGTTCTAAGTCACTACTGGTTTTCACCAGAGCCCGCCGCAAAGCGGGATGGTCTTGCTGCGGCGGTAGTGACCAGGTCGTATCCACTAGCAACGGCTCAACCTCTCTGACTGCTGAAGATAGGCGCGGTACAAGGGAGTAGGCAGAAGCAAGGTCGGACGTAGCAGAAGGTCGGGGCAGGCAGCAAGGATCGTAGTCAGGGGCAACGGCAGGAGGTCTGGAACACAGGCTAGGAACACACAAGGAAACGCTTTCACTGGCACAATGGCAACAAGATCCGGCGAGGGAGTGCAGGGGAAGTGAGGTATACATAGGGAGTGCACAGGTGAACACACTGATTAGAACCACTGCGCCAATCAGCGGCGCAGTGGCCCTTTAAATCGCAGAGACCCGGCGCGCGTGCGCCCTAGGGAGCGGGGCCGCGCGCGCCGGGACAGGACCGACGGAGAGCGAGTCAGGTACGGGAGCCGGGGTGCGCATCGCGAGCGGGCGCCACCCGCATCGCGAATCGCATCCCGGCTGGAGGCGGTATCGCAGCGCACCCGGTCAGTGGATCTGACCGGGGCGCTGCGGGAGCGAGAGTGTAGCGAGCGCTCCGGGGAGGAGCGGGAACCCGGAGCGCTCGGCGTAACAGGGTTTATGGTGTAGAACCCTGTAAAGACAACTTTTGCTAAGAGCTCTGTGAAGTATTTTATTATTGTTACTCACAAATATTTACTTCTTGTCCAGTTACTCATCACCATATGAAGTGTTAGACTAAAAACATTGTTCCTACGAAGAACCCAAATCTGGCATGAAACTCCAGAACGAAAAAACGAAGAATAAAGACCTTCACACTGCTCTGATCTCTGACTGGATCTATTGTATTCCTCACAATCTTTCTTTTCAAATATGGTACATAGCAGGTTATTTACCCATTGGGAGTCCCATATACTGTGAAAACCGAAGGTAGTTATCTCGATATTATACATAGATATATTGACCTGTTGGTGGTAGGATTGGTGAAGTTGCTCATATACAAGACTTTGCTCAGATGGACTATTGCCAATCAATTTTCTGTGGGATTGTTCCTATAATCAATCCTACCAGCAACGTGCTAGACTAAAACTGCCTGATCAGAGGAAAGAAAAAACATGCAGTTGGCCTGTGCAAAGTGACAAATGATTGTCCAAATTGCGCCAACATTGCCATACACTTATTTTTCCAATCCTAGCCTAAAGCTGCCCATATAGATTTGGGCCATTATGATGTACCAATCATCTTATATAAATGACATACTAACAATAATTCATAATGGATAAAATTTATCTTATCTCCTTAAATAATTCCATGGTATGATTGGTTGACTTTAGTCAAACATTTGCCACTTTGTGCAAGCTTACTGTTGTTTTTTTTTTTTCTTTTTTTTAACCAATACAGGGATCTGCTAGTTTAGTCTGGCATGTTTGTAAGAATGATCCCATGAACCAACCATAGATCAGCCACATTGGGACCAAAGTCCCTTACCTGACAGATCACAATTTTGGCAGACAATATTACACCATTGGCTGATTTTGCCCACTATCTCATGTGCATGAACAGCTTAAAGGGGTACTCCACTGCTCAGCATTTGGAACAAACTGTTCCAAATGCTGGAGCTGGCTCCGGGAGCTCGTTACATCATAGCCCCACCCCCTCATGACATCACACCTTGCCCCCTCAGTACAAGTCTATTGGAGGGGGCGTGACAGCCATCACGCCCCCTCCCATAGACTTGCATTGAGGGGGCAGGGCGTGACATCATGATGGGGTGGGGCTATGACATCACAAGCTCCCAGTTTGTTCCAAGCGTTGAGCAGCGGAGTGCCCCTTTAAAAACAAGTTGCTATTTTTCACCAAAATGAATCAAAAACATTCCAACTATCTAATGATTTCAATGATGAACACTATTCAAGACTGAAAACAAAATGTTACATGTAAATGTTTCCTGACCATCATGAATTACATTTGTTATCTGATTTATGGTCCAAAACATGGTCTGTGTTCTGAGGATGGGTCACAACATCATCCATGTTTCTGTCATCCCATTGACTACATTATCAAAATCCAGATGGATGGAATTAGAAAATTGTTCATTGGTGGCTATTGTGCTATCCCACTAATGGAAAAACTAATGTAACCAGTGGAAACGTATTAGTTGTTTCAACCAGACAACGTCTGATAAGTCATTGTCCAAGCATGTAGTTTTTCTCCAGTGATTTGGCCAAAGTGTCCCACCATGACATTCCCCATCTGAGTCCTCATGAATAACCTGATATTTCTCAACCTATATGTAGGTGGGGAATAGCTTTCCAGTAGACAAAGTTTTAGCGGTGGCCAACTCAGGAAGTACTAAAAAGAGTATAAGGGTAATAGTAATAAGGCAAGTTTATTGACTTGACTATGAGTGTATTTGGCAAGTGAATATGTTACCTTCCTGAATGTAAGCTGAATAACAAAACTGCACCGAAAGATCGAAACTTTCTCCATCAGGTTATAACGCAAAGACTAAATTTGACCATATTTTGTTCACAAATTAAAAATTGTTCCATTACAAATTGGTTTGGTTAGAGGTTTTTAAGGGTTTATGAAGCAGTTCAATTTCTATCATCTATATACAATGGCCATAACCCACAGTTCAAAATGAAGTAATTTCACTTTGTAGCCATTCGAGTATGTTAAGAAGATTAATATACGGTATGTCTTTATAATATGCTTTTATCATATCAGTATTATGAATATTCCCATGTTTAGTGTAAAAATGGATTTGGACTGTATGGTCATAATTTCTGAACTTCTTTCATTCTGTTCACATTTTCTTAATTTAACTAAATAAATAACTTTAATAAATGCAAACTATTGTAATGTTTTATTATAAACAATAAAAGTTTAGAAATAACGGTCATGAGTCTAGCACAAAAGGTTAAGCTTCTAGGTTTCAGTTCACCCCGTTTCTAAATACCCTGGCTATGACAAAATGCCTTTTTGGCACCCAGCATCTGTTTTTGGCATATACTCTCGTGGTTGTCAAATTCACCCCCACATTAGTCAAATAGTAGGTGATACAGCACAGGGTAAACATAAATGTGTATGTGTCGTAGGTAAATTTGAAAGTCATCAACGAATGTCCTAGTCCCTTGGAACTTTGATGTTCATAAAAATCCTACTGGAGATAATTTCCAACATTATCGTCGTATAGTGAAATCTTGCCGAAAAACCACTTCTTTATTCGTGGCCAATACCCTGTGCAGACCAGATTTTGTGTGGCAGATTTTCAGTCCACCCTATATCATACATTGTGGACATTTTCTTTGAGAAGCCATTGAGAAGTTATTGGGTGTTTAATATCATAGATGCCAATCTGCGAACGCCACAGTGGCTACCATAAAACAACCTCTATCTTATGTGGCCATCTGGACTTTAATGATGGGTTACATAAAATACAAATCATATGTTCTTCTGGTTACAGTACAAAAAATAATGCAATTTAGAGCAATATCTATAAAAAAAAAGCAAGAGGTCTATGATTACCATAATGTAACTAAGCTACTGGAGCCCAGTGCAAAATCTGTAACAGAACCTCCAACTAGAACACATAATTTAGTACTGGTCTCCTCATATGCAGCAGAGGGACCATTTGGAAACCTTAAAGGAGTACTCGGCATATAAAATGTTATCCGCTATCCTAAGGATAGGGGATGTGTCAGAACACTGGGGCCCGACCATTGAAACCCCCCAAGATCACATGTATGCGCCTTGGCTCTCCTTTTGACTTGGGCATGTTGAATACCACACAAAGCAGCAGCTGTACTCCCCCTCCATGCAGCTATATGGGAGAGCCTCAGATTCCCAAGTGCAGTGCCCGGCTTTCCCATATTTTTCCTGGTCCATACCAGTTATTATATTTCTTGTTCGGGTGAGTGCCAGCAGGATCTTTTTTTTACCTTGAAGTCCACAGGACTTCCACAAAACTACTTGCAAGACCGCCCGGAGTATCTCTCAGGATGGGACAAGATCGAGGCAGCACCCCGGCCATTTACCCATAGTATTGGGCTCCTTCTGCTTAAATAGGTGTTGTGCTCTCTGTACAACACCATAAGGTGAGCGCAATTGTTCTACCATTCTGCATCTCCACACTCACTTGGAGTAACGGCACATTGTTCTGCGCAATTGTCTGTTTTCTTTTTCTACATATCAAAGTATCTGTGAAGACCGCTCCTAGCAATAGATGACGGGAGGTCCATATTGGACAAAAAACAGACGTCTGCTGCACTGTGCCATACACTATGGATTACTTTGTGAAGAGATCGTTCAATTGCATCAAACTCATTTTCGAATATACTCATGGTGCACAGGTCTATACTACTCCGATGGACCATGCACCACTTGAAGTACAGAAAAAGAAAGCTTGACTGGTTTATTTAATGACTTGTAGAATCTTTTTTTAAACCTATCGATATAGACTATTTACAATTATATGTGAATAAAATATAGCATCCAAAGGTCTAAGACTATGGACCCCTTTCATGATGATGAAATATATGTAAAAGAGTGAAATGCACTGTTAAATAAATGTTCTTACATGCTAATCTCACATTCATGTTACACACTGAATATGACACTCTTAATAATAAAATCTCAACTCATATACAAAGAATACAAAAATAATTAATTAGAAAAAAAGCATATGAATTAAAAAGAGACAGGAATTATAGAAAAAAAGGCACATATGCGGGGATTGACACAAAAAGAATACTGGGAAATCCATCAGGGAGAATTCCCTATCCCCCTCCAGACCAGAGAATATCACACAAATACCATCTGCTAAATTCCCCAATGTCAATTCCAATTATTGCCATAAGATCGAAAATAAAAATAAACATTTTAATAACAATAAAAATAGAAGAAATTACCATCGGAATCTTGGGAAATATCAAGTAGCTAAAACCAAAGAACCATCCTCTTCTAGTAAGAAACCATTACCAATTCCTTCGTTTCACAGTAATCACTATGTGAAACCAGCATCTCCATGTTAAACTCATCAGAGCTTGGACTCACCCACGGTTTCTGTAGCTCCGTTGGAGGTCATCAAAGCCAATGCTCCTCCGCTTACACCCAAAGACACCTACTTAAATATCGCAGATCTTTTGAGCGATCTCCACAATACTTTTAATCGCCTAAAAGAGTAATTGAAAAAGAATATAATTTTTGACGTAGAGGACATAACACCCACGTCTCTATATCTTTCTCCCTCACCCATTAAACAATAAGATGCTCTCTTAAAGGGGTACTACACTGCTTGGAATAAACTGTTCCGAATGCTGGAGCCGGCGCCGGGAGCTTGTGACGTCATAGCCCTGCCCCCTCATAACATAATGCCCCGCCCCCTCAATGCAAGTCTATGCCCCCTCCCATAGACTTGCAATGAGGGGGCGGGGCGTGACGGTTGGTAAGCCGACTTACCAACAGTAGCTTCCTTTCCTAACCCATCTCCTAATCTTTCTAACAAAACAAGAAAAGAAAACCATTTCCCTGGGATACAACATATGGAACCAGATGTTATAACTCTTTCCTCACCATTACCCTCGACATCTTCATCCCTTTCTTTTTTAGGGGTGGATTAAACAACATTGATAAAATCATAGACTTTCATTGAGGGGGTGGGGCATGACATCATGAGGGGGCAGGGCTATGATTAAGGCCCTTGTGGGACTGCAACCTCTATAACCTCTAATTGTATTGCAGATGTCCATAGTTTTGACTTCTACTCACAACTGATTACTTGCCCCAAAACAATAATTCTAAACCCATTTTCCTTTCAGTCTTTTAAGAAAAGCTAAAATTTTATATATGTCTATGACTTTGTAGGTATAGTGTAGGTTGTATTCTTAAAGTGTACCTGTCATCAACAAAAACTTTTTATATAATGTAGATAATACCATTATATGTATATTTGTAATATACATTGGTTGAAAATTGTGTATATTTTTGTCCCTACAGCTATTGTTTGTGTGTCTCTATGAGGAGTCCAAATACAGGAAGTGAGGGTGGACATGCAGGGCTATGTACACCGAGGACAAGCAGGGCTCTGTACACTGAGGACAAGCAGGGCTCTGTACACTAAGGACAAGCAGGGCTCTGAACACTGAGGACAAGCAGGGCGCTGTACACTGAGGACAAGCAGGGCTTTGTAAAAAGGGGACAAGCAGGGCTCTATGCACTGAGGACAAGCAGGGCTCTGTACACTGAGGACAAGCAGGGCTCTGTACACTGAGGACAGGCAGGGCTCTGTGCACTGAGGACAAGCAGGGCTCTGTGCACTGAGGACAAGCAGGGCTCTGTGCACTGAGGACAAGCAGGGCTCTGTGCACTGAGGACAAGCAGGGATCTGTACACTGAGGACAAGCAGGGCTCTGTACACTGAGGACAAGCAGGGCTCTGTACACTGAGGACAAGCAGGGCTCTGTACACTGAGGACAAGCAGGGCTCTGTGCACTGAGGATAAGCAGGGTTCTGCACACTGAGGCTCTATGACATGCCCCTGGCTCACACAGTAGGATGACTGACAATCCATGAGCCTGTACAGAGCCCTGCCCTCATTTCCTGAATTTGGTCTCCTCATATACACACAGGCAATAGCTGCAGGGACTGCATTTTTTCACCCAAAAATAGACACATTTTTTAATCAATGTATATTACAAATATACATATTATGGTATTATCTTCATTATATCAAAAGTTTTTGTTGGCGACAGGTACACTTTAAAGTCCAAGGACTGTTTGTTCAGTGGACTGACCCTAGGCAGTTATCTCTTGTCACCTCAACTACTGTGTGCAGTTGGTGCACTACAAATCTCTGCCAGCAGTGAACAAGCCCATGAAAGCTATCACATTAGCAAACTAAGCAAATCATGACCTATTATTTAGCATGATTATATATTTCAAGTGTTGTGAACATGGAAAAGCAATCTAAGGCTCAGTTACATGTATTTTCTGTATTTTTCTAACTGAATTTAACATAACTACAAAGTAAAAAGCATTGAGATTGAATGCGGCATTGCCATCTAAGGCTCAGTAATGTGTATTATCTGGCGTTAATAGAACATAGTATTCCTACCTGGGTAAAACATAGCTATGCAGTTAAAAGGCTTGATAATGATTGTGGCATTGTCATCTAAGTGTCAGTTACATGCAATATCTGGGTTTATTCAAACATATTTTTTTTCAACCTGAGTTTAACTTAACTATGCAGTTAAAAGCATTGAGAGTAACCCCTTAAGGACCCGGGCTTTTTCCGTTTTTTCATTTTAAATTTTTCCTCCTTAATGTTAAAAAATCATAACTCTTAAAAATTTTCACCTAAAATTCTATATGATGGCTTATTTTTTGCATCACTAATTCTACTTTGTATTGACATTAATCATTTTACCCAAAAATCTACGATGAAATGGGAAAAAAAATCAATGTGCGACAAAATTGATGAAAGAACACAATTTTGTAAGTTTTGGGGGCTTCCGTTTTTACGCAGTAAATTTTTCGGCAAAAATGATACCTTATCTTTATTCTGTAGGTCCATACGGTTAAAATGATACCCTACTTGTATAGGTTTGATTTTGTATGTCTTCAGAAACAAAATCATGAATACATGCAGGAAAATTTATTTAAAATGGTCATCTTCTGACCCCTATAACTTTTTTATTTTTCTGTGTTCAGGGCGCTTTGAGGGCTCATATTTTGCACCGTTATCTGAAGTTTTTAGCAGTACAATTTTTGTTCTGATCAGACGTTTTGATCACTTTTTATTCACACTTTTTTGTGGTATAAAAAGTGATCAAAAATGCGCTATTTTGGACTTTGGAATTTTTTTGCGCGTACGCCATTGAACGAGTGGTTTAAAAAGTTGTATATTTTTTATAATTCTGACATTTCTGCACGCGGCGAAACCACATATGTTTATTTTTATTATTATTTACACTGTGTTTTTTTTATTCTTGGAAATGCCGGGTGATTCAAACTTTTATTAGGGGAAGGGATAATTGAAAGGGTTAATGATTTTTTACACTTTTCTTATGCAATATTATAGCTCCTATAGGGGGGGCTATAACATTGCAATAACTGATCTTTTACACTGATTGATCCATCTCCATAGGAATGGATCAATCAGTGTTTTCGACGATTGAATGCTCAAGCCTGGATCTCAGGCTTGAAGCATTCATTCGGCGATCGGACAGCACAGGAGAAGGTAAGAAGACCTCCTCCTGTGCTACAGCTGTTCGGGATGCCACGATTATACTGCGGCGATCCCGAACAGCTCCCTGAGCTAACCGTCAACTTTCACTTTCGTTTTTAGCCGCGCGGCTCAGCTTTGAGCGCGTGGCTAAAGAGTTAATAGCGCGCGGCACAGCGATCAGTGCTGCGCGCTATTAGAGGCGGGTCCAGGCTTCACTATGACGCCGGGCCTGCCGCGATATGATGCGGGGTCACCATGTGACCCCACGTTATATCGCAGGACCGGGACCCAGGACATACCCATACGTCCTGGGTCCTTAAGAGGTTAAACACAATATAGCCATCTTAGTGTCAGCTCTGTGTATTTTCTAGATTTCATCAAACATATTTTTTACACCTGGATTTAACAAAACTGTGTAGTTAAAAGTGTTAAGAATAAAGGTAGCATATTCATCTTAGGGTCAGTTACTTGTATTTTCTGGGTTTAATCTAACATAGTGGGGTTTATTTACTGAGAGTGGAGTGTAGGTTTCTTTGTGGGTTTTGATTTCTGACTGGTATTTTTCCAAGGAATTTACTAAGGTTTCCCTACATTTTGCACTTTTCCCTATGTTTTGCTTTTTTTAAAACTGTTCTGATCTGTCGGGTTTTTCTCAGCTCAAATCCACCACATTTTCTGTGGAAACCATAGTAAATATGTTCGGATTTTTCAAAACTGTCGGGACCACGACCCTTTTGTCATGACCATGCCCACTTTACCATGTGGCCACGCCCCCTCGTCAGGTTTTTCTTGTAAAATGGAGGGTTTTGGTTTTTTTGGTCGCAAATTGTGTCGCAAGGGACGTGTATTGAATTTGGGCACAAAACCCGACAAAAAAGAGTTGTGATCACATTAGTAAATAAACCCCAGCATTTCTAGTTGGGTTCTACTAGCACTGAGAGTGAAAATTGACTAATCAGTGAATGACAAATCACCACAAAAACATGAAAATAACCTCCAAATCTTTTTCTATATAAAAAAAAAAATGTCTGATCAAAAATGTATTGGATCTGGGGGATCTGAAGACAGAGGACACCCTTATAATTTCCTATGTCAGTAAGAATGTTGGTGGCAGTACAAGCACCAGTACAGGTATCAGCAGCAGCCAGGTGCCTGATGGCAGTAGCAGCAGCTGTGGCAGCAAGCAAAAGTTCATACTTTCTTCCAGGTGTTGTGTGGTTTTGGAGAAAAGTACAGCCCTGGTGGACTGGTTGACTCATTTGAGGTCTTCTTAGGAAGAAGAAAGAGAGAGACTGGCCATATAAAACTGAGCCAGGTGTCAGTGGATTCCTCATCATTTACAGTTACCTATCTCTTTACAGTATTCTGCAGTATAGAAATTCTTTTGCATCTTGCCAGGCACAGTGTTGTCAGGTGGCTAAAGCTACCAATACTAAGTCCACCAATGCCTGCTGACACTGACAGGCTTATTGTGCTTATTGAGGGAAAGAGATTAGTACTGATAGCCAATAGTGTTGAGCGGCATAGGCCATATTCGAATTTGCGAATATTCGCATATTCGTTATATTCTCGTTTTATTTTCGCATATGCGAAAATTCGCGTATGCGAAAATTAACATATGTGAAAATTAGCATATACAAAATTAGCATACGCGAAAATTTGCATATGCAAAAATTAGCATATGCGAATTTTCGCATATGCGAATTTTCGCACGCCATACTCACATAATAGTATTACAGCCTTCTTTACACCACACAAGCTGGAAGCAGAGAGGGGTGATCACTGTGATGTGTACTGTGAAGAAAAAAAAAAAACAAAAAAAAAAACGAATATTCGTAATTACGAATATATAGCGCTATATTCGCGAAGTTCGCGAATTCGCGAATATGCGATATTCGCGAATAATATTCGAATTGCGAATATTCGCGAGCAACACTAATAGCCAAATGCTAAGACCCTCGGTATAATGCCAGAATGGGTTTATTTTTACACCTTCCAGAAGGAGAATTTAGTATCATTCTTTTATATTTTCAAACTTTAAAAAAAAAGCCACTTATTTACTGTGTACAGGTTCTTCAATGTCCTATTGCAACTCCCATGAAGGGAGAATTTTGTATTATTCTTAAAATTTTCAAAAAAAGAAAAAAAACAACACTTTTTTTTACTTTGTACAGATTCTTCAATGTCCTGTTGCAACACTAAAACGGGAGAATTTTGTATGATTCTTTTACATTTTCAAAATTCAAAAAGAGAACACTTCTTAATTTTGTACAGGTACCTGTTGCAACTCCCAAAATTAGTATTTTGCATAATTTCTTTTTTTAATCATTTTTTTTTACATTTACAAACGCGATCAACAGGTTCTTTACTATTTTGGATACCGTCACCAATCCTGTTGCAACTCACAAAAATAAATAGTTTTTAAAATTCTTAGAAAAATCCATTATTCTGATACCTTGTATGCATTTTAACCCTGGCAGGCATCTACCAAGAACTAGGGATACTTTATTCACCTTCCATTATTGCATCAGAGAGAGTGTTCTGTGGTGGCATCATTATACCCAAGTGAACAAGATTGTCTGCCTGCAACTTGGAAAATCTCTTGTTTGTTAAAATGTATTAGACATGGAGAAGTGAGGAATTTAAACATTTTTGTGCCAGATGCCACTGATTAAACACTATTACCACCCCTGCTGTCTGCTGCCTACTACACCCACCAGTTCGCCACCTCCTGCTATCTGCTGGCTACTACTCCTTCTGGCAGTCCATCACCCTAGCTGCTATTCTTCTACTAGCCAGAACTACTGATACAAAATCCATGATAACCCAAAAAGCTCTCTCTTCTTGACTATTTTGGGACACCAATCCTGTTGCAACTCCCAAAAGGGAAAATTGGAACACCTGGAAAAATGTATGGCATCTTTTCTTGCCAGATTCAAAACCTGTTGCTACTCCCAAAAATGGATAATGTTTTGAACGCGTTAAAAAAATCTATGGCGTCCTAACCTTTCAGTCTCAAAACCTGTTACTGTTCCCATAAAGCAATAATTTTTTTAATGCTTGGGAGAAAATCATTCAGTCTTCCGATACCTCTGCATTTGAACACTGGCACGATTAATTTCAACCATTTTTTTTTTTTATGAAACACAAGTCATAAAGGGGTCATCTGGAGATATAAAATGTTTTTACTGACCTAATTTCCTGTTACTGAATTTATGCCTACATGATCATTTATGTTGTGGCTGAGGTAGTCTAATCAACATTGCAGGGATATTGGCCACCTCATTTGGACATGGTCATAACAGATATTAGGCTGGGAAGAACAGGAAAATGGAGTTCTGGGAGGAAAGTCTGCAAAAAATTTCTATAGTCCCATGCTGACCCCTAACAACAAATCTGTCCCATGTGTAAAGGAGAATTAAATTAGCTTTAAATTCATTTCATGCTCCAAAGAATACTTCTGTATTCCATATGTCATGTTATACCTATTAGTAATAATATGAATGCTTACACCTATATGGTTACTTGCTTTAGCGGTATGCTAATAAAACAAATGTATAACTGCAAAATCCAGTATTGATGGGGTGTGGTGGATGGTCTCTTAGATGTTTAATATAAGAAAATATATTCCTATTAACGCAATCCATAATTACGTATTTCATTTTCAGACAGATGCTAGACAAGCCACATAAAACAGCTATGAAGTCACCTAGCATCAGTGAACTGACTTCCTATATAAAGAAGTCCAAAAGATACTGAATTGTGCAGCTGACTTCAAGAAACGTTTCTCTTCTCTTCAAGAATCCTACAAGAAAACATGACCCACAGTATCAGCAATTTATCCTTCAAGGGGCATTGCTATAGTGGTGGTCACCATTATAAAGCCTCCAGACATATTTCTTCACACCATCATGGAGGAAACCATAAGGTCCATCACAAAAGCTCCTCAACTTCCCATCATGGTGGTCACTGCAAAATACCAATGGTTCATGGAAGCTCTAAGGTCTCTTTTTCTGCACACTCTTCTTCTGGTCACGGACATGGTGCTGCTCATAGTGGACACAGTCTTAGAATTAATCATGGATGGAAGAACACCGGTCTGCTCGGTATAAATGAGAAGGAAACCTTACAACATCTTAACCAGCGACTGTCCTCCTATCTAGAGGAGGTTCGTTCTCTGGAGCAGGAGAATGCCCTTTTGGAGAGAAAGATCTGTGAATGGTATGCCAACAATGCCCCCAGCTCACTGCCTGATTCCAGCCAATACTTCCGAACCATCCAAGAGCTCCAAAACATGGTAATGAAATCTGTATAGGCAAACAATGTAAAGTATAGGTCGAATGTACAAACTGTAGGAGTACGTATTATATAGGATATTCTTAAATCTTTATAGTGGTCTCTAGGCATGGTTTTCTATATTAATATCAGGTTTGTGTTTATTCAGTTATTTGTTCATTCATAGCATGTAAAGCAGTTGATGCTTTTTGTGCTCAAGCAGCTATGGAATATATATAGACGGATATACAATATCAATTCTTTATCTTAAATACCTTGAGTGCATGACGCCATTGTTGTATTCTTGTTTTAGATAATGTCAACCACAATGGAAAATGCCAGACTTGAGCGTCAGATATCCAATGCCCAGCGGGCAGCCAATGACCTGAGCAGAAGGTATGGAGATTATCAGAAATCTGCAAACTGCATAAAATCATAGGTTTGGGCTTTGGTCACACTCTGTGAACTATGCTCAGTACATGTATGCATGGGGCACCTGGTGCATGCTTTTTTCTAATGGGGGATTTTGTTCTTTCTCTAGATCAACACTGCATGGAAATTAGCTTAAAAAATGTATTTATGTATATCTTCTTTCCCCTAACAAACTATGAAGGAGATTTATCATTCTTTTCAAACGTATGGCTTTTATATGGCAATTTTTTTTTTACTTACTCTTGCTTACATGTGACCTATTTATCAAATAGTCGCACGACCTTGATAAATAAATCGCACATAAGCAAAACCCGGGAAACCCGCTTACAAAAGCATTTTAGTAGAAAAGTTTTCCCTTATGTTAATGGCCGAAGTTCTTTATCTACCCTTTATTACCAGTAGCGTTGCTAGAGAGTGACAGGGAGAGGGAGGGTGGGGCGTACCACATCGGGTGACACCCTGCCTGGCACTAAATAGCTGCACTCCAACTATCCTGCAACAACCCATCCACCCTCCTCAGAAATTAAAAAGTATTAAAAACATACTATGCCGCTCAATGAATATCCGTACTTTGGAGGCTTTTTGGTTTAATTTTGAGCCTGCATTTTATGATGTTGGTGGGCGGAGTCTTGAGTCGCTGCGCTGAGGCCGGAGTTTACATCAGGAAGGAAGAAAACGCAGCACCAACAGGACTTTAAGCAATAGTGAAGCCACAAAAACAAAACAAAAAAAAAAAAACGCTTGGTACGTTACCCACCCCAAAATATGCATGAAGCTGTATTACTATGGATGTTTTTTTTTTGTTTGTTTTTTTTAAGGAAAAATTTTTGTGCCACATATGGGTTATTTACGTAGTTTGCAAAAATTCTTACACTATTATTTTGTGCCTTATTCTATTTTAAAACAACATTAATTTAAAAATGTAGTGTGTACTAGAGCATGTACGTGTCCTAAAATTAACAAGGTGTGCAGTGTTTATTTTCAACCTTAAAATTAATAGAGTTATTAGTTATATAATTAATTTTTCTATAATTAACATTAACATAAATGTAGTAACTTTGTTTCATGATGCAGAACAAGAACTTTTGTTAAAGGGGGTGTTAATGTCCTTTTCTGCGGACATATGCACTTTCTGTAAGCCAGGTTGGACCTGGAATAGATATGTGACTTTTAAGTGGAGATGAGACTTTTTTTCTTCATAAATAGCGACTATCGCATTTGATAAATACACGACCACTGCAAAGCAGAAAAAAATTTACTACGTGAGCAGATTTCAGAAATGTGCTTTGGAATAAGCAAAAAAAATAATAATAATCTACTACGGAGCTTGATAAATCTCCTTCTATGTGACTATGCATTTGATTTTAGTTTCTTCTCCTTCCTCATATTTGATTTCTCAGGTACCAGATGGAAGTGAACCTGGGAAATGCCATTGAATCTGACATTGCTGAGCTGAGTAGAGAATTGAGTGCAGTCAATAATGCAGGTCAAGACTTAGAAAGACAAGTCCAATGTCTTCAAGAAGAACGTAACCAAATGGAAAACAACCAAGCAGGAGTAAGTCTCCTCTGTAGATTCTCCCAGTACTCTAGGTTACTTCTAATAAAATAATCTATATATTCCTGTTTCATATTATTTTCTATCAAAGGAAGTGAGTTTCCTGCAACAACAGCTCGGTGCCAGAGTGAATGTAGAAATGAACGCTGCCCCCTCTGTGGACTTGAACCAAGTGTTGTCCGAAGTCAGAACTGAGTATGAAAACCTGATGGAAAGGAACCTGAATGAGGTTGAGAACATTTTCCTGACAAGGGTAATACAAAAAGTTTTATGCTGTTATTCATTACCACCCAATTAGTTTCCCCCTGTCATTGACACATTAAATGACCTGATCACAAAAATAAAGGTTTATGGACAAATATTGGGAAAATAGATGATGCATGGTATATCCACACTACGAAGACCATCCATATTTGGACCTTTCTTATCATGAAACTTCTCTAGCAACCAACTGATCACTATATATATCTTACTTGTTGAACTTCCTGTGATCACTGGTTATTGATGGTGGAAGCAATGTGCAATGCTCAATTCCCCTGAACTTCCTCTTCTACCTCATCTTAGAGATTCTTTTTAGGATTAAGATCTGAGAACTGTTCTGGGAGACAATCAGAAATATCTGTCTCATTATTTCAAACCAATCTATGACTATATGACTCTTGTGGTATTTTCCTTCTAAAAATGCCCTTCTACTATAGGGTAAACTGCTACCATAAAGGAATTGACCTGGCTCCTCCTAATGTTTAGATAAGCCCTATTGTCCAAATAAATATGCGCAGGTTTTAGACGACCCTGATGCTATTACTAACTCTGCACCCCCTAAGCTATGCCCCTGTTTTGGTCCCTTCCATCAGTATAATACAAGAGATATCTGAATTAACGTCCCGGTGCTGCACCCAAACGAACGCCAGGGGCAGCACAGAGATCACGTGGGTACCCAACTGCGATCACACATCTTATCCCCTATCCTTTGGATAGGGGGTAAGTTGTCTAGGGGGGAGTACCCCTTTAAGTCCTCAGGATCTCCTCTGACTGGATCTTTTTCCTCAGTCCCCCATTCTATATATAGTCTCCGTACCACTGCATTAAGGAAAGTTGACACTCTGTGAATTTAGCCATTCTGTGTATTTCTTGTATCTGTTTTTATTTTTTTATTTTTTTGTAGAGTGCAGAATTAAACCGTGAAGTCTCCTTTGGCGCTGAACAACTACAATCAAACAGTAATGAGATAATCGACCTGAGACGTTCTGTACAAGCGCTGGAGATTGAGCTGCAGAGTCAGATAAGTCTGGTAGGAGGAGTGAATGTGGGGGGATCTACTATTACTGAATACATTCTCATCTGTGGAAAACTCACCAGCTCTAAAGAGCAACAACTGTCTTTATTCGCTTCCTTATTTCACATAATGTTCCCTAAGGGTAGGTCACACATGCCTTATTTTACTACATATTTTGCTGTGTATTTGCTGCATATTTTATCACCAATTGAAGTCAATGGGTATCAAGATCAGCTGCAGAATATATGCAGCAAAATACGACATGTGTGACCCTATGCTTATGTATAAAAAATTTTAAAAAATGTACCCAATAAATGCCCTTTCCACTTTCCCAGCGTTTTGGCTCAGTTTTCCTCCGACGTGCTAGTTAGGGGTACTCCGCCCCTAGACATATTATCCCCTATCAAAAGGATAAGATGTCCCAGCGGCGGGACCCCAGTGTTCTCAGTAGTGGCACCCCGCCCTCATCACAGCACAGAGGAAATGTCTGTGCGTAATGATGGGGTGATACAGGGGCCCCTCATGCCATCACGTCCCGCCCCTCAATACAAGTCTATGGGAGGGGGTGTGGTGGCCATCACGTCCCCTCCCATAGACTTAAATTAGTTGGGCGGGACGTGAGGTCAGGAGGGGCCGGAGCCGTGATGTCACGGTGCTCCAGCCCCTGTATCGCCCCATCATCACGCTCAGAGATTTTCCTTGGTGCTGTGTTGTGGATAGGGGATAAGATGTCTAGGGGCAGAGTACCCCTTTAACAATGAACTGCCAGAACTTATCCAATTGTTTTTAATGGGATCGTTCAAGGCATTCAGCCAGATAGGAAACTGTTTGCTGCAATGTCTTTCTATCTGGTTCTGAAAGTCTCGTAGTACAAAATAGGGAAAAAAACGCTTATTGACAATTGGTGCATTTTTGCTTCAGTTGATGTCTGTTTTTTTTTTACAAAAAATCTGATCCCCATAGAAAGGATATGTGAACCCTGCCTAAGTTTACATCAGTTCATACCAGTACACACGGTAAGACACAGAGGTGTACCTAGAATCTACAGTGATCCAGTACAAAATCTGTAAAGGATCCCCATATCATGTGCCTTTTATAATACCAGAGACTTATGATGTGATAGAAGAACCTTTGTGTCCCCTTAGACACTACTACCTTTGTGTCAGTTAGTGAGTTTTACTTCTACACCTCTGGTCCTCCAAAACCTAACTACAGTTTGAATGTTTCTCATTATTGTATTTGTGTTTTGTGTTTTTTTAGAATAACACTTTGGAATCCACTTTGGCTGAAATAAATGCTACGTTTGGTGCTCAACTTTCTCAACTTCAATGCATGATTGACAATATTGAAAACCAACATGCGGAAATCCGATCCCGTCTAGAGGAACAGAACTATCAGTATCAACGTCTAATGGACCAGAAGAACCACTTGGAAATGGAGATTTCCAGATACAAACATCTTCTAGAAGGCCTTGACATTCAGTATGTGAATAGATATAGTTAAAACAATATAAACACAACTTACTAAAGGAATGTTACTTATGAATTATGATTTATGACTTATGATTATTCAATGCCTCATAAATATATCAAGCTGTAGTACAATCAGTGGAGGTCCAAGACTTGAGATTCCCATGGATCACAAATCGGTGTTGTATCCAGTGCATGTTCCATCAATGTAACAATCAGAAAGACCTTGAAATTGTCACATGAAGCTTTGATATCTAGTATGAAGCTTTGATATCTATATACAGTGATTTTCATATTTGTATCAAAATTCATCTGTCATTTCTTTCTCTACACAGTATCCCAACTCATCATTTTTCAGAAGCCAAACATGGTAAGTGCAGTTATGATTTATAATCCAATCAATTGTGTTGAGTTCTGTGAAATATTTTTTCTATTGTTACTCACAAATGTTTACTTCTTGTCCAGTTACTCATCACCATATGAAGTGTTAGACTAAAAACATGGTTCCTATGAAATCTGGTATGAAACTTCAGAACGAAAAAACGAAGAATGAAGACCTTCACACTGCTCTGATCTCTGACTTGACCTTTTGTTTTAATCTGACTTGACCTTTTGTATTAATCACAATCTTTTCTTTCAAATATGGTACATAGCAGGTTATTTACCCAATGGGAATACCATATACTGTAAAAACTGAAGGTAGTTATCTCAATATTATACATAGATATATTGACCTGTTGGTGGTAGGATTGGTATGAAGTTGCTCATATACAAGACTTTGTTCAGATGGACTATTGCCAATCAATTGTCTGTGGGATTGTTCCTATAATGAATCCCCCCCCCCCCAGCAACATGCAAGACTAGAACTTGCAGATCAGAGGAAATAAAAAAAACATACAGTGGGCTTGTGCATAGTGGCAAATGATTGGCCAAATTGTGCATATATTACCATACACTTGTATTTTTTAACCGACCATAGTCTAAAGCTGACCACACCAATGAACATTTATGATCGCTGAGAATATGACTGACATTCTTGGAGAAGTCCATGGCATATTTGGTTAAATTTGTTTGTGCAAGCTGACTGTAGTTTTTGTTTGTGCAAGCTGACTGTAGTTTTTGTTTGTGCAAGCTGACTGTAGCTTAATCTGGCATGTTTTTATGAACGATCCCATGAACAATAAATAAGCCACATTGTGACCAAAGCCCTTTATGGATGGTCAGCTTACAAAATCCTACCTGACAGATCATACTTTTCGCAAACAACAATCCACCATTGGCTGATTTTTGCCCACTATCTCATGTGCATGAACAGCTTAAAACCATCTTTGTGCTTTTGCTATTGTCTATATCTCCTATCTAACCCTATTGATCTTAATGATGAAGACTCTTTTAGACTGAGAAGATAATGTTCCATGTAAATGTCTCCTGACCCTCAGGAATTACATCTGTTATCTGATTTATGGTCCAAAACATGATCTGGGTTCTAAGGATGGATCAGAACATCATCCATGTTTTTGTCATCCTGTTAACTACAATATTAAAATCTGGATGGATGGCATAAGAAAATTGTTCAATGGTGGATATTGTGCTATCCCACTAATGAAAAAACTAATGTAACCAGTGGAAATGTATTAGTTGTGTCAACGAGGCAACTTCTGACAAGTCATTGTACAAGCATGTCGTTTTTTTCAGTGATTTGACCAAAGTGTCCCACCATGACATTCCTCATATCAGCCCTCATAAAAAACTTGATATTTCTAAACCTATAAGTAGGTGGGGAATAGCTTATCAGTAGACAAAGTTCTAGAGGTGACTATCTCAAGAAGTACTAAAAAGAGTATAAGGGTAATAGTAATAAGGCAAGTTTATAGACTTAATTATGAGTGTATTTGGCAAGTGAATATGTTACCTTCCTGAATGTCAGCTGAATAACAAAACTCCACCGAACCATCCAAACTTTCTCCATCAGGTTACAATCAAAGACTAAAATTGATCACTGGACATGAATTCAAAATTTTTCCATGAAAAATTGGGTTGGTTGGGGTTTTTGAGGGTTTATGTTACAATGAAATAGCCCTTCTATATCACTCTGTACTTTGTAGCCATTGAGGTACATTAAGAGGATTAATATCTGTCTTTATAACATGCTTTCATCTTAGAAGTATTATGAATATTCCCACATTTAGTGTAAAAATGGATTTGGACTGTATGGTCATAATTTCTTAACTTCTTTCATTCTGTTCACATTTTCTTTGTGTCACTAAATAAATGTCTTTATTAAATGCAAACTATCTTTATGTATTATTATAAATGGAGATATTTTACAAATAAAGGGTCATTAGTCCAGGACAATGGATAGGTGTTATTTCCTCAGGGATAGGTTTCAGTTCGCCTGTGGCATTTTTGCCATCCATGACCTGTTTTTGGCAAGTACAGTACCCTTGTAGGCCGCTAATTACAGTACCCTTGCTGGCTGCTATTAAGTATTGCTGAGACAGCACAGGGTAAACATAAATGTGTAGCGGGTAGAGCTGGGAGGTTTCATGGCTCTCAGAACTTTTGCACATTTATAAATGTGCAAAATCATTAACATGAAGGATGAGGAACACATGGCGTTTTAGCACCCAGAGGAAGCAGGAAGCACATGGGCAGTAAAATTATGTCAATTTGACCAGCATTAATTGCAACTATCACATGATGACCCCAGATTTACAATGATTTGCTGGTGTCTGTGTCAATCAGCTCCTAGAGTTAAAGGAGACAGCAAAGGTGGTAGGGAATTTTACACAGTTGTAAAAGCATGTAGCACGCTGCTGTCACATTCTAGAGAGAGAGAGAGACAGACAGACAGACAGTATGAGCATGAGCCAGAGCAGAGCGATCCTGCAGAATCCCAAAAAGCAAAAAAAAGCTTTCTCATATCACAAGAATCTGTACAGCTGGCTTAGCACAAACCCTAGGTTATACAATTCCACAGCAAAGTGAGCACAACTTTGATCTGTGGGCCGATCTTAGGGACCTCCTGTCCCCTACTACACTACAAATCTCAGCCATCATTGTTCCAGGCACACACAAATATCTGGACAACTGAGCAAAGCGGTTGGCTGACCTGTAAGATATCAATACTTATTTTAATCACTGAGAATGCAGCATATCCATCTCAGACGCCTTACTTACATCTATGTTTAAACCAAATTAATCTACCAGTTGTAAGCTAATAGCACAATAAAAGTGCATACCTTTAACATGCATTAGCCTTCTAGAGTGCTTTATGTACATATTCTTAGTTAAATCAAACAAATGTTATATTTACCTGGTTGTAAGCTAACAGCACAATTAAAATAATCGACATATAATGTGCATAAGCCCTCTAAAGCACTTTACAAAAATATTCTTGGTTTAATCAGACACATGTTATATTTCACTGGTTGTAAGCTAACAGCGCAAAAAAAAGGAGTCTACATATAATGTGCATTGGCTTTCTAAAGCGCTTTACGTACATATTCTTGGTTTAATCAAACACATGTTACATTTACCCAGTTGTAAGCTAACAGCACAATAAATGTACATACATTTAACGGCATTAGCCTTCTAATGCACCTGTACGTATATATTATTGGTTTAATCAAACGCATTAGTATGTCTACCTGGTTGTAAAATAACAAAACAGTTTAAATTGTTAAAAGTTGAAGTTGACTTGTAGGTGAGTGAAAAATCACCCTCAAAGGATCAAAATAACCTAAAAAAAATTGTCTGGTAAAAGAATTGTTGGGCAAGGTAGAGAACAGAACACCCCTGACATGTCCTCTGCCAATAAGAATGTTGGTCGCAGTACAAGCACCAGTACAGGTAGAAGCAGCAGCCAGATGTCTGGTGGTAGTAGTAGCCGCCATGTAAGCCATCTAAAGTTATCACTGTTTGACAGGGTTTGTGTGGTTTCACAGGGTAGTATGGCCATTGTGGGCTGGTTAACTCATTAAAGTTCTTCACAGGAGGAGAAAGAAAAGTTGATATGATGGTGAGCCAGCTGTCAGTGGATTCCTCATCAACTAGAGTTACATGGTGGGGTGGAAATGTCTGTCTTTGATGATCTATTTCATCTCTGTCTTTGCTCCCCCCTCCACCTACTGCTAAGCAGGAGGAAAGCACAAGCCCCGAGGGGGAGTTGTGTAATGGTCAGCCTTTGCTGAGACGGGATGTTGCTGAGATGGGATGCAGTGGGCAAGCATAGCATTAGTAGGACTGGTGGTGGAAGGTGCGTGGGGGATACTGTAAGGCATCATGGGGGATATGCTGAGGGGGAACAAGGAGACCATGATCAGACATCAGAAGTTCTTACTAGTAGAAATTATGGGGATGATGAGGAAGAGAGTTTGAAAATGAAAATGTCAGCAGGCCTGTTGGTCTGATCCTCTACATATGAACATGGAGAGGCATCACAAGGCCTTGCTACCAGTATCACTAGTCCATCAATGCCTGCTGTCTATTGGTTATAGCTATCATTAGTCACCTCTGTGCACAATCATGTGGTGTAGAGGATGGGCCACTTCATGCAGTTGTCTGTTTGCAGCACAGTACATGTTGTGCAAAATTAAAAAAAAAAGCTTGCTGCTGCTAATTCAAGCCAGGTCTTGAAAAATTTGAAAACCTACATTTTTTTTTTACCTCTTGCTGTACACTGGCTACTACTGGCCTCTCAAGTCCGTTATCAACCTTGCTGCTGCTACCTTCAACTAGGCCTTGATATAATTGAAAAACCTCAGTTTTTAAACTTCCTGCTGTATGCTGGATACTTCAAGTCCCACCAGTCCACCATCACCCTTGCTACTGCTACTTTCAAACAGGCTTATACATACACAACCCATGATCCCTTAAAAAAAAAAAATCAGATTTTTATACAAAAGATAATTCTACTTCACTATTTTGGAACACCAATTCTGTTGATACACCCAAAAAGAAATGATTTTTGGAATGCATGGAAAAATCCATGCTATCTTCTTTACCTGCCAGATTCAAATCTGTTGCTACTCCCAAAAAGGGATGATTTTTGGAACACTTGGAAAAATCCATGCTGTTTTTTAATTTTCCATACTCAAAACCTGTTGCTACTCCCAAAAAGGGATAATTTTTAAAATGTCTAGAAAAAGCCACTGCGTCTCCAATATCTCAGTGTGCATGTTAACACCAGCAGGCATCTTCCAACAACTAGGGACATTGTTACGCCGAGCGCTCCGGGTCCCCGCTCCTCCCCGGAGCGCTCGCTACACTCTCTCCGCTGCAGCGCTCCGGTCAGATCCACTGACCCGGGGCGCTGCGATTCTGCTGCCAGCCGGGATGCGATTCGCGATGCGGGTAGCGCCCGCTCGCGATGCGCACCCCGGCTCCCGTACCTGACTCGCTCTCCCTCGGTCCTGTCCCGGCGCGCGCGGCCCCGCTCCCTAGGGCGCGCGCGCGCCGGGTCTTTGCGATTTAAAGGGCCACTGCGCCGCTGATTGGCGCAGTGATTCCAATTAGTGTCTTCACCTGTGCACTTCCCTATATCACCTCACTTCCCCTGCACTTCCCTGCCGGATCTTGTTGCCATTGTGCCAGTGAAAGCGTTCCTTGTATGTTCCTAGCCTGTGTTCCAGACCTCCTGCCGTTGCCCCTGACTACGATCCTTGCTGCCTGCCCCGACCTTCTGCTACGTCCGACCTTGCTTCTGTCTACTCCCTTGTACCGCGCCTATCTTCAGCAGCCAGAGAGGTTGAGCCGTTGCTAGTGGATACGACCTGGTCACTACCGCCGCAGCAAGACCATCCCGCTTTGCGGCGGGCTCTGGTGAAAACCAGTAGTGACTTAGAACCGATCCACTAGCACGGTCCACGCCAATCCCTCTCTGGCACAGAGGATCCACTACCTGCCAGCCGGCATCGTGACAGTAGATCCGGCCATGGATCCCGCTGAAGTTCCTCTGCCAGTTGTCGCTGACCTCACCACGGTGGTCGCCCAGCAGTCACAACAGATAGCGCAACAAGGCCAACAGCTGTCTCAACTGACCGTTATGCTACAACAGTTACTACCACAGCTTCAGCAGTCATCTCCTCCGCCAGCTCCTGCACCTCCTCCGCAGCGAGTGGCCGCTCCTGGGCTACGCCTATCCTTGCCGGATAAATTTGATGGGGACTCTAAGTTTTGCCGTGGCTTTCTTTCCCAATGTTCCCTGCATCTGGAGATGATGTCGGACCTGTTTCCCACTGAAAGGTCTAAGGTGGCTTTCGTAGTCAGCCTTCTGTCCGGAAAAGCCCTGTCATGGGCCACACCGCTCTGGGACCGCAATGACCCTGTCACTGCCTCTGTACACTCCTTCTTCTCGGAAGTCCGAAGTGTCTTTGAGGAACCTGCCCGAGCCTCTTCTGCTGAGACTGCCCTGTTGAACCTGGTCCAGGGTAATTCTTCCGTTGGCGAGTATGCCGTACAATTCCGTACTCTTGCTTCAGAATTGTCCTGGAATAATGAGGCCCTCTGCGCGACCTTTAAAAAAGGCCTATCCAGCAACATTAAAGATGTTCTGGCCGCACGAGAAATTCCTGCTAATCTACATGAACTTATTCACCTAGCCACTCGCATTGACATGCGTTTTTCCGAAAGGCGTCAGGAGCTCCGCCAAGATATGGACTCTGTTCGCACGAGGCGTTTCTTCTCCTCGGCTCCTCTCTCCTCTGGTCCCCTGCAATCTGTTCCTGTGCCTCCCGCCGTGGAGGCTATGCAGGTCGACCGGTCTCGCCTGACACCTCAAGAGAGGACACGACGCCGCATGGAGAACCTCTGCCTGTACTGTGCTAGTACCGAACACTTCCTGAGGGATTGTCCTATCCGTCCTCCCCGCCTGGAAAGACGTCCGCTGACTCCGCACAAAGGAGAGACAGTCCTTGATGTCTACTCTGCTTCTCCACGTCTTACTGTGCCTGTGCGGATGTCTGCCTCTGCCTTCTCCTTCTCTACCGTGGCCTTCTTGGACTCTGGATCTGCAGGAAATTTTATTTTGGCCTCTCTCGTCAACAGGTTCAACATCCCAGTGACCAGTCTCGCCAGACCCCTTTACATCAATTGTGTAAACAATGAAAGATTGGACTGTACCATACGCTTCCGCACGGAGCCCCTTCTAATGAGCATCGGATCTCATCACGAGAGGATTGAACTTTTGGTCCTCCCCAATTGCACCTCGGAAATTCTCCTTGGACTTCCCTGGCTTCAACTTCATTCCCCAACCCTGGATTGGTCCACTGGGGAGATCAAGAGTTGGGGGCCCTCTTGTTCCAAGGACTGTCTAAGACCGGTTCCCAGTAACCCTTGCCGTGACTCTGTGGTTCCCTCAGTAACCAGTCTCCCTAAGGCCTATATGGACTTCGCGGATGTTTTCTGCAAAAAACAAGCTGAGACTCTACCTCCTCACAGGCCTTATGATTGCCCTATCGACCTCCTCCCGGGTACTACTCCACCCCGGGGCAGAATTTATCCTCTCTCTGCCCCAGAGACTCTTGCCATGTCTGAGTATGTTCAGGAAAATTTAAAAAAGGGCTTTATCCGTAAATCCTCCTCTCCTGCCGGAGCTGGATTTTTCTTTGTGTCCAAAAAAGATGGCTCCCTACGTCCTTGCATTGACTACCGCGGTCTTAATAAAATCACGGTTAAGAACCGCTACCCCCTACCCCTCATCTCTGAACTCTTTGATCGCCTCCAAGGTGCCCACATCTTTACTAAATTGGACTTAAGAGGCGCCTATAACCTCATCCGCATCAGAGAGGGGGATGAGTGGAAAACGGCGTTTAACACCAGAGATGGACACTTTGAGTATCTGGTCATGCCCTTTGGCCTGTGCAACGCCCCTGCTGTCTTCCAAGACTTTGTCAATGAAATTTTTCGAGATCTGTTATACTCCTGTGTTGTTGTATATCTGGACGATATCCTAATTTTTTCTGCCAATCTAGAAGAACACCGCCAGCATGTCCGTATGGTTCTTCAGAGACTTCGTGACAATCAACTCTATGCCAAAATTGAGAAATATCTGTTTGAATGCCAATCTCTTCCTTTTCTAGGATATTTGGTCTCTGGCCAGGGACTACAAATGGATCCAGACAAACTCTCTGCCGTCTTAGATTGGCCACGCCCCTCCGGACTCCGTGCTATCCAACGCTTTTTGGGGTTCGCCAATTATTACAGGCAATTTATTCCACATTTTTCTACCGTTGTGGCCCCTATCGTGGCTTTAACCAAAAAAAATGCCGATCCCAAGTCGTGGCCTCCTCAAGCGGAAGACGCCTTTAAACGACTCAAGTCTGCCTTTTCTTCGGCTCCCGTGCTCTCCAGACCTGACCCTTCCAAACCCTTCCTATTGGAGGTTGATGCCTCCTCAGTGGGAGCTGGAGCTGTTCTTTTACAAAAAAAATCTTCCGGGCATGCTGTCACTTGTGGTTTTTTTTCTAGGACCTTCTCTCCGGCGGAGAGGAACTACTCCATCGGGGATCGAGAGCTTCTAGCCATTAAATTAGCACTTGAGGAATGGAGGCATCTGCTGGAGGGATCAAGATGTCCAGTTATTATTTACACCGACCACAAGAACCTCTCCTACCTCCAGTCTGCCCAACGGCTGAATCCTCGCCAGGCCCGGTGGTCTCTGTTCTTTGCCCGATTTAATTTTGAGATTCACTTTCGTCCTGCCGATAAGAACATTAGGGCCGATGCTCTCTCTCGTTCCTCGGATGCCTCAGAAGTTGAACTCTCTCCGCAACACATCATTCCACCTGACTGCCTGATCTCCACTTCTCCTGCCTCCATCAGGCAAACTCCTCCAGGAAAGACCTTTGTTTCTCCACGCCAACGCCTCGGAATCCTCAAATGGGGTCACTCCTCCCATCTCGCTGGTCATGGGGGCATCAAGAAATCTGTGCAACTCATCTCCCGCTTCTATTGGTGGCCGACTCTGGAGACGGATGTTGTGGACTTTGTGCGAGCCTGCACTATCTGTGCCCGGGATAAGACTCCTCGCCAGAAGCCCGCTGGTTTTCTTCATCCCCTGCCTGTCCCCGAACAGCCTTGGTCTCTGATTGGTATGGATTTTATTACTGATTTACCCCCTTCCCGTGGCAACACTGTTATTTGGGTGGTCGTTGATCGATTCTCCAAAATGGCACATTTCATCCCTCTTCCTGGTCTTCCTTCAGCGCCTCAGTTGGCTAAACAATTTTTTGTACACATTTTTCGTCTTCACGGGTTGCCTACGCAGATCGTCTCGGATAGAGGCGTCCAATTCGTGTCTAAATTCTGGAGGGCTCTCTGTAAACAACTCAAGATTAAATTAAATTTTTCTTCTGCATATCATCCCCAGTCCAATGGACAAGTAGAAAGAATTAACCAAGTCTTGGGTGATTATTTGCGACATTTTGTTTCCTCCCGCCAGGATGACTGGGCAGATCTCCTTCCATGGGCCGAATTCTCGTATAACTTCAGAGTCTCTGAATCTTCCTCCAAATCCCCATTTTTCGTGGTGTACGGCCGTCACCCTCTTCCCCCCCTCCCTACCCCCTTGCCCTCTGGTCTGCCCGCTGTGGATGAAATTTCTCGTGACCTTTCCATTATATGGAGAGAGACCCAAAATTCTCTCTTACAGGCTTCTTCACGCATGAAGAGGTTCGCGGATAAGAAAAGAAGAGCTCCTCCCGTTTTTTCCCCTGGAGACAAGGTATGGCTCTCCGCTAAATATGTCCGCTTCCGTGTCCCTAGCTACAAGTTGGGACCACGCTATCTTGGTCCTTTCAAAATTTTGTGTCAAATTAATCCTGTCTCTTACAAACTTCTTCTTCCTCCTTCTCTTCGTATCCCTAATGCCTTTCACGTCTCTCTTCTTAAACCACTCATCCTCAACCGTTTTTCTCCCAAATCTGTTCCTCCGACTCCTGTTTCCGGCTCCTCGGACATCTTCTCTGTCAAAGAGATCTTAGCCTCTAAAAAGGTCAGAGGGAAAACTTTTTTTTTAGTGGACTGGGAGGGTTGTGGTCCTGAAGAGAGATCCTGGGAACCTGAGGACAACATCCTAGATAAAAGTCTGCTCCTCAGGTTCTCAGGCCCTAAAAAGAGGGGGAGACCCAAGGGGGGGGGTACTGTTACGCCGAGCGCTCCGGGTCCCCGCTCCTCCCCGGAGCGCTCGCTACACTCTCTCCGCTGCAGCGCTCCGGTCAGATCCACTGACCCGGGGCGCTGCGATTCTGCTGCCAGCCGGGATGCGATTCGCGATGCGGGTAGCGCCCGCTCGCGATGCGCACCCCGGCTCCCGTACCTGACTCGCTCTCCCTCGGTCCTGTCCCGGCGCGCGCGGCCCCGCTCCCTAGGGCGCGCGCGCGCCGGGTCTTTGCGATTTAAAGGGCCACTGCGCCGCTGATTGGCGCAGTGATTCCAATTAGTGTCTTCACCTGTGCACTTCCCTATATCACCTCACTTCCCCTGCACTTCCCTGCCGGATCTTGTTGCCATTGTGCCAGTGAAAGCGTTCCTTGTATGTTCCTAGCCTGTGTTCCAGACCTCCTGCCGTTGCCCCTGACTACGATCCTTGCTGCCTGCCCCGACCTTCTGCTACGTCCGACCTTGCTTCTGTCTACTCCCTTGTACCGCGCCTATCTTCAGCAGCCAGAGAGGTTGAGCCGTTGCTAGTGGATACGACCTGGTCACTACCGCCGCAGCAAGACCATCCCGCTTTGCGGCGGGCTCTGGTGAAAACCAGTAGTGACTTAGAACCGATCCACTAGCACGGTCCACGCCAATCCCTCTCTGGCACAGAGGATCCACTACCTGCCAGCCGGCATCGTGACAGACATTTTATGCAGTTTTGTTTTAGTGTAAATAGGCCTAAAAAATCTGCTGGCGAAATAAAATAAGCTGTTAGTTACCATGGGTAACAGCATGTCGCCTAAACTAAGACTTAAAAACACTTTAAAAGTACTTGAATACATTCCTAGCAGTGTTATACAGGGCTGTAGAGGTGTTAGGTAGTGTTAAACCAAACATTTTGTGAAAGTATGACAAGTCTGGAGAATGAAACTTTAAAAATTTTTTCCTAAAGCTATTACAGTAAAGCATAAGGGGTAGAAAACTGGGCATTTTCCTAGGGGGAAAAATGCCCAGCTTTTTACGTTGCTGGATGAACATTTAAATACACTGTATATTTAAATTACCACATAGATATGGAGAAGAACGAAGAAAAAGGATCTCACTTGGTAGGCACTGCTGTATGGTTGCCGGAACAGATGGAATCCAAACTTGGAAACGTGGTGTAGTAAACCAAGAGGTTTTATTGAAGATAGTAGCAGTTTAAAATACAAAACAATAAAAGTAGCTGCAGAGTAGGATCACACGTTTCGAAGGAATGCCTTCCTCCTTCCTCAGATCAGTATGGTACAGTGACAAACAGTGCAGGTATATATAAGGAGTAAAATGGCACCAATGCTGTCGGGAGGAGACTTGGCACATTTAAAAATATGTTTTTTAAAAAAATACACATAATCCATAACAAAGTGTATAAGGCATCATCATTTTGAATAGAGAGTTGAAAGAGATTGCTTTTTTAATAATATGAATAATATTTACAGTGGCTGGTGGTGGCCAGAGGTGGGACCGATCGCTGGCCACATTATGAATGTGTGGCGGCCACGGCTCAGCCGAAGCCGTCGTTAGGACGCGTTGCCAGGCAGGGAATCACATGACTCTATTTGGCCAGTGAGAAGCCGTGGGCGAAGTTCTTCATCCTACTCTGCAGCTACTTTTATTATTTAGTATTTTAAACTGCTACTATCTTCAATAAAACCTCTTGGTTTACTACACAACGTTTCCAAGTTTGGATACCATCTCTCCTGGCAACCATAGCAGCGCCTACCAAGTGAGATCCTTTTTCTTAATTCTTCTCCACTCTGCTTCGCGGGTTTGGTTTCACCATATTCTGGCACCTCAAGGCCAGCAGCTGTAGACTCCTGATATCCCCAATTCAGTGGGGTGATATGTGAGTTATATCACTCGCTTAAGGTAAAAGGCTCCTACTTACGGGCACGCTTGCCCATCCTCTTACGCACTTGCATTTTCTCCTCTCCCTTGACATTCTAAGGGGGTCTGAGTTCTTGAGGTAAAGCACTAGGCAACCCCCCCCCCCCCTCGCCTGTCTCTTTTTTTCTACTTTACCACAGGTACCACATAGATATGGTCCTGCTTTGTTCTATAGTTCATAAATACACAACTTTATAGGAGTTAGCTCAAGATTTAAAGGGGTACTCCAGGGAACACAGGATAGGGGATAAGTGTCTGATCATGGGGGTCAAACCCCTGAGACTATCTGTGATCTCTTTGAGGCCCAGCTACTCACCAGTCTTCAAAGCACCCTGATTGCTCAGCCAATGATTGGGTGAGTTGGCAGTCACTCGTGCTTGTCTCATAAGGAGGGGGCCCGAGAGCTCAGGAGTATGGTACATTGAGGGACGAGAGCTGGGTCCCTTAAAGGAGAGTGTGGCAGGGCCCAGCACTCAGACCGCAATCATACACTTATCTCTTTTACTATGACTATGCTACAGGGAATGTTAAGTTAGTGTAATTCATAATATAGTGTCTGTACCTATATCTAGCGGCTGGTCTCGCAATTCTTGTGTGATCTTTGCCACGAATGTTCATTTTTCAGGTGTAGAAATGTGTGGAGTGATCGTGCGCTAGGTAGGAAGAAAATCACTCCCCACAGGGCTGCAGGGAATTGTGGTTTTGAGCACAACCCAATATTTGCATATTCGTACATATTCACATATCCCCCCCCCCCCCCAAAAAAAATAAAAATAAATAAACAACAACAAGAAAAAGAATATTCGTAATTTCGAATATATATCCCTATATTCTAAATATTCACAAAATCAAGAAGTGGCGATATTCGCGGTAAAAATTAGCATTTTTAATATTCACGCTCAACACTAGAGATAAGTCACCACCCACCTAGAAACAAGGGATCCTGGGGAGTGTAGTTGGAGGGAGGGCACAGAAATAGGAAATAGTTCACACAAACAATCCAGCAGCATGAAGGGGGACCTAGGGCATGGCCATTTACCACCAAACCAAGCACTGATTCTTGGTAAGCATGGTCATTTCTGACTGACAGGTAATTAGTAAAGTCCCCTTTTGTAGGATAACCCCTTTAAAGTTGCTGATTACAAGAGCAATTTTAAATTCTCCCAAGTAAATGAAGCAGCAGTGGGCCACCACTCCAATTACCCTATGAGCTATAATTATGTTTGGAAAGTAAATGGAGCAGCAGTTAAAGGAATATTGTCGCTTAGGACAATTTATCCCCTATCCAAAGGGGATGATACGGATAAAAAAATAAATTAAAAAAATCACATCACATTGCAAAAAATTAGTCCTTATGAATTCTAGTATATGGAAAATATATGGGTCAGAAAAGGACAATTTAACCTCTTAACAACCAAGGACGTATATTTACGTCCTTGGCCAGCTCCCGCGATATAACGCGGGGTCACGCGGGTCGGTCCCGGCATGTATCTGATGCCGGGACCCGGGGCTAATAGCGCGCGGCAGCGATCACGGTGCCGCGCGCTATTAAGCCTTTAGACACGGCGTTCTAAGTTAAACGCCGTGTCTAAACCGAAAGTAAAAGCTGCCCGGCTGTGAAAATGCGGTGTCCCGATCAGCTGGGACGCAGGCGGAGGTCCTCTTACCTGCCTCCGGCGTGTCCCCTCGGCGATTGATTGCTCCAAGCCTGAGATTCAGGCTTTAACAATCGATCGCCGATAACACTGATCATTGCAAAGCTATTGCTTTGCAGTGAACAGTGCTGGCAATCAGTGTGTGCAGTGTTATAGGTCCCTATGGGTGCTATAACACTGCAAAAAAAAGTGTAAAAAAAAGTTAATAAATGTGATTTAACCCTTTCCTTAATAAAAGTTCAAATCACTCCCCTTTTCCCATAAAAAAACACCATGTATATAAAAATAAACATATGTGGTATCGTCGCGTGCGTAAATGTCCGAACTATAAAAATATATCCTTAATTAAACCGCATGGTCAATGACGTACGCGCAAAAAAATACCATAGTCCAAAATAACTTATTTTTGGTCGCTTTTTATATCATGAAAAAATGAATAAAAAGCGATCAAAAAGTCTGATCAATGCAAAAATGGTACCGCTAAAAACTTCAGATCACGGTGCAAAAAATGAGTCCTCATACCGCCCAATATGCAGAAAAATAAAAAAGTTATAGGGGTCAGAAGATGACAATTTTAAACGTATACATTTTTCTGCATGCAGTTATGATTTTTTACAGAAGTACAACAAAATCAAACCTTTATAAGTAGGGAATCATTTTAACCGCATGGACCTACAGAATAAATATCAGGAATCATTTTTACCAAAAAATGTACTGCGTAGAAACGGAAGCCCCCAAAAGTTACAAAATGGCGTTCTTTCTTCAATTTCGTCACACAATTATTTTCTTTTCCGTTTTGCCGTAGATTTTTGGGTAAAATGACTGATGTCACTACAAAGTAGAATTGGTGGCGCAAAAAATAAGCCATAATATGGATTTTTTTGATGCAAAATTGAAAGAGTTATGATTTTTAAAAGGTGAGGAGGAAAAAACGAAAGTGCAAAAACAAAAAAAAACCTGCGTCCTTAAGGGGTTAAAGGGGTTTTTCAGGAAAAACCCCTTTAACCCCTGATATCAACTTGATATCAACTTGCTCCAGAAATTTAAACAGATTTGTAAATGACTTCTAATAAAAAATCTTAATCCTTCCAATAATTATCAGCTACTTAAGTTGAGTTGATCTTATCTGTCTGGCAACAGTGCTCTCTGTTGACATCTCTGCTTGTCTTGGGAACTGCATAGAGCAGAAGAGGTTTGCTATGGGGATTTGCTTCTACTCTGGACAGTTCCCGAGACAGGTGTCATCAGAGAGCAGAAAAAAACAACTCAACTTCAGCAGCTCATAAGTACTGAAAGGATTAAGATTTTTTAATAGAAGTAATATACATATCTGTTTAACTTTCTGAAGCCAATTGATATATATATATGTATATTTAAAAAAAGTTTTTTCCTGGATAAGCCCTTTAACCCCTTAACGACGCAGGACGTATATTTACGTCCTGCGCCGGCTCCCGCGATATGAAGCATCACATCGCGTCGGTCCCAGCGCTCATCAACGGCCGGGACCCGCGGCTAATACCACACATCGCCGATTGCGGCAATGTGCGGTATTAACCCTTTAGAAGCGGTGGTCAAAGCTTACCGCCGCTTCTAAAGTGAAAGTCAAAGTGTCAGTCGGGCTGTTCGGGACCGCCGCGGTGAAATCGCGGCATCCTGAACAGCTTGTAGGACACCGGGAGGGCCCTTACCTGCCTCCTCGGTGTCCGATCGACGAATGACTGCTCCGTGCCTGAGATCCAGGCAGGAGCAGTCAAGCGCCGATAATGCTGATCACAGGCGTGTTAATACACGCCAATGATCAGCATAGGAGATCAGTGTGTGCAGTGTTATAGGTCCCTATGGGACCTATAACACTGCAAAAAAAGTTAAAAAAAAAGTGTTAATAAAGGTCATTTAACCCCTTTCCTAATAAAAGTTTGAATCCCCCCCTTTTCCCATAAAAAAAAAATAAAAAAAATGTAAATAAAAATAAAAATAAACATATGTGGTATCGCCGCGTGCGTAAATGTCCGAACTATAAAAATATATCATTAATTAAACCGCAAGGTCAATGGCGTACGCGCAACAAAATTCCAAAGTCCAAAAAAGCGTATTTTGGTCACTTTTTATACCATTAAAAAATGAATGAAAAGTGATCAAAAAGTCAGATCAAAACAAAAATTGTACTGATAAAAACTTCAGATCACGGCGCAAAAAATGAGCCCTCATACCAACTGTACGTGGAAAAATAAAAAAGTTATAGGGGTCAGAAATGACATTTTTAAACGTATTTAGGATTTTTTCCAGAAGTGCGACAAAATCAAACCTATATAAGTAGGATATCATTTTAACCTTATGGACCTACAGAATAATGATATGGTGTCATTTTTACTGAAATATGCACTGCGTAGAAACGGAAGCCCCCAAAAGTTACAAAATGGCGTTTTTTCTTCGATTTTGTCGCACAATGATTTTTTTTCCGTTTCGTCATGAATTTTTGGTTAAAAAGGACTGATGTCACTGCAAAGTAGAATTAGTGATGCAAAAAATAAGCCATAATACGGATTTTTAGGTGGAAAATTGAAAGGGTTATGATTTTTAAAAGGTAAGGAGGAAAAAACGAAAGTGCAAAAACGGAAAAACCCTGAGTTCTTAAGGGGTTAAGCATACTTTTTTCATACAAATTTTTTTTTAAAGTAGGAAAATAAAGCAAAACCTGTATAAATTGGGTATCATTTTAATCGTATGGGCCTACAGAATGAACATAATGGCCCTGATTTACTAAGAGTGTTGTGTAGGTTTCTTTGTGGGTTTTTTTTCCCTACAATTTTTTTTCCACGGTATTTACTAAGGTTTCCTTACATTTTGCACTTTTCCCTACACTTTGCTTTTTTTTTTTACACATGATCTGATCTGTCAGGTTAACCTCAGCTCAAATCCACCACATTTTCTATGAAAACCTTAGTAAATATGTAGGGTTTTTGTGAAAATGTCGTGGGACACGCCCCTTTTCACTGCGGTCATGCCCCTTTTTTGGGTTTTCTCAGTAAAATGGAAATCTGGCGCAGATTCTGGCTCAGACAGAATTTCTGGCGCACAACCAAACAAAACATGTCAGGTTTGCAATAGTAAATCAGGGCCAATGTGTCACTTTTACCCAAAAGTGCATTTTGTACAAATGAAAGCCCCCAAAGTTTCAAAATGGTGTTTTTTTTTACTTTATTTTGACTCCACATATTTTTTTTTGTTTCAATGTAGATTTTGTGATAAAATGAGCAATGTTAGTACAAAGTACAATTGAAGTTGTTATGGTTTATGGCTAAGGAGGTGAGGAGAAAAAAAAAACTAAAGTGCAAAAATAAAAATATCCTAGGTTCTTAAGGGGTTAAGTTCATGATTATCCATCAAATAACTATCACGCTGAATTTCAAGATCATAAAGAGGGGGGGGGAGGATCCCTTTAAAATTCCCACCTACATAGTTTTTCCCAGCTGGACTACAATAGAGGAACCTCATAAACTCACTTTTAACCAATAAACAAAGTTCACTGTTTGACGTGTTCATTTGTTACATAAATTTCATTGCTTATCTCACTTATACTAACTCATGATGAGATGACAACGAACAAAGAAATAACTAACTATATCAAGCAATAACTCATTGAATGTGTATATTAACTGTCCAGAATTGATATTATTCAACTTCTGTTTGGAAATGTATCATTTATGAGGGTTATATAAGTATGATTAACATTATGGAAAATATACTACACATTGGGTGCAACCATTGGTCACTCGTGATGATTAGTAATTTTATGAGCCTATTGGAACATCCGCAGCCATTTGTAATACTAATTCAACCCGTGGATTGTTAGTAATGCTTGTATACTACAGATTTATTATGATGTAATGATATGAGCAACATGCTGAAAAAATTATATTTTATGAGCTCTTCTCCATTTAAAAGTAGGAGAGAGTCAAAGAGAATCATTCTGACCTTCTAGAATTGAACCAAACTCTAGATCTTCTTAGAAGGAACTTCTAGGAGAACCATGAGTTACAATATTAAAAATTCCTCTTGTAAGGTCATCCCGGGCATTGGTTATTATCTTAAGGAACGGAGCCATTTTACTTCATTTCATGGAAATTTTCATAAATCCTATAATATACATAATGGAGGCTACTACAAAGATCCTAAAGTTCACCGAAGCAAGAGAGTTACTTTCTCCATGCAGTCTTCTACTGGTCAAGGACAAGAGATAAAACTGGATGGTCAAAGCTATGGAAGGCACTTAGTATCGCGAGACCACAGTATTAAGAAGAACACCGGTTTGTTCAGTATTAATGAGAAGGAAACCATGCAACATCTCAACCAGCGCCTGTCAACATATCTGGAGAAGGTGAACTCTCTGGAACAGGAGAACGCAGACCTGGAGAGGAAGATCTGTGAGTGGCATGAAAACAACGCCCCCAAATCACTACCAGATTCCAGCCATTATTTTAGAACCATTCAAGAGCTACAGAATCAGGTAAAGAGCCTGAGAAGTCTTTATCTCTTAGCTCTATGATTATATATTTTAAGGAATTGAAAAGTTATGTTGATTTCCATTATTTGCAGGTCTCCTCAACTACTTTGCAGAATGCTCGGATTTTTAATCACATAAGCAATGCCAAACTGGCTACAGATGACTTAGGGACCAAGTAAGCTGCATGTTCTTAACCCAATAAGCACCAAGCCCATTTTGGCCTTAAAGCATAGGGGATACGATGTCCGATCACGGGGGTTCCGCTGCTGGGGACCCCCGCAATCTCATCTGAGGCACCCTGAACTTCGCTCCGTGCCGGATGACTGAAGACGCAGGATGGAGGCTTGTGACGTCACGGCCGCGCCCCACTCATGACGTCACAGCCACGCCCCCTCAATGCAAGTCTATGGGATGGGGCATGACTGTGACGTCATGAGCGGGGTGCAGCCTTGACATCACGAGCCTCCAGTGCTGCACCCGATGCTCTAAATGAACGCCATCCTATGGCGGGACCCCCGCAATCAGACATCTTGTCCCCTATTCTATGGATAGGGGATAAGATGTCTAGGGGCAGAGTACCTCTTTAAGGAGCAATTTTTGTGTTTTCACTTTTTTTTTCCCTCCTCCCCTTCTAAAAGTCATAACACCTTTAATTTTGCACCTACAGACCCATATAAGGGCTTGTTTTTTGTGTCAACAATTGTACTTTGTAATGACATCATTTTATTTTATACAAAAATTTGCGACAAAAAAAAAAAAAAACATTATTTGTGTGGTGAAATAAGAAAAAAATTCAATTTTGTAAATTTGGGGGCTTCCGTTTCTGCGCAGTACAGTTTTCGGTAAAAATTACACCTTATCTTTGTTCTGTAGGTCCATACGGTTACAAGGATAAACAATTTATGTAGGTTTTATTTTATTTTAATCACATTACAAAAAATGAGCCCTCATGAATCCTAGTGTATGGAAAATTTTTAAAGTTATAGGGGTGAGAAGAGGACAATGTTAAGCATACTTATTTTCGTACAAAAAGTCATAATTTTTTTTAAAGTAGTAAAATAAAGCATAACCTATATAAATTGGGTATCACTTCAATCGTATGGGCCTACAGAATAAAGATAATGTGTCACTTTTACCGAAAAGTGAATTATGAAGAAACAAAAGCCCCCAAAATTGCTAAATGGTGGTTTTTTTTTTTATTTAAATGTTGCTCCCCCAAATTTTTTTTCGTTTCACCGTAGATTTTGTAGGAAAATGAGCAATGTCAGTACAAAGTACAATTGAAATTGTTATGGTTCATGGCTAAGAAGGCGAGGAGAAAAAACTAAAGTGCAAAAACAAAAATCGACCTGCATAGCAATGCTCGGCATTAACCGTGGGTCCTGGCTACTGATAGCAACCGGGATCCACCGGGTATGAAGCTCGTGAGCATCTTCAAACACCGGTAACACAGTATGCCTTTTGTCCTTAAAGGGGTACTCCGCCCCTAGGCATCATATCCCCTATCATTATGCCCCCTCCCATAGACTTGCATTGAGGGGCGTGACATCACGATCCTCTGGCCCCTGTATCGCCAGTCTCCAAGCACAGAGCAAAGCTCGCTCCATGCACCAGATGACAGTGGTGCTGCAAAAGAGGTCACGGGGGTCCCCAGCGGCGGGACCCTCACGATCAGACATCTTATCTCCTATCCTTTAGATAGTGGATAAGATGTCTAGGGGTGGAGTACCCCTTTAAGGTGAAAAAAAAAAAAAGACATACGAATTAGAATAAGATTCACCTAAATGAATGACTTGCTTTTCTTTACCTAGGTATGAAATGGAACATAACTTAAGAAGTAGCGTTGAGGCAGATATTGCTTTGCTTAGAAGAGTCCTTAAGGAACTCAACAAGCAAAAACAATACTTGGAAACTGAAGTTCAGTGTCTCCAGGAAGATATTATCCAAATTGACAACCAGCATGAAGAGGTTAAGTAAAAATTTTTGCTTTAATGGATATGATTAATGAAATTTTATCTTAAAGGGGAATTCCAGTAAAAAACTATTATGACAATATTAGCTACCGTATATACTCGAGTATAAGCCAAGTTTTTCAGCACGATTTTTCGTGCTGAAAACACCCCCCTCGGCTTATACTCAAGTGTACTCTCCACCTGCAGTGGTCTTCAACCTGCGGACCTCCAGAGGTTTCAAAACTACAACTCCCAGCAAGCCCGGGCAGCCATCGGCTGTCCGGGCTTGCTGGGAGTTGTAGTTTTGAAACCTCCGGAGGTCCGCAGGTTGAAGACCACTGCGGCCTTCGACATCATCCAGCCCCCTCTCACCCCCTTTAGTTCTGTACAGTACTCGCCTCCGCTCGGCGCTGGTCCAGTGCTGCAGGACGGTCCGGAGAGGAGGTCGTCCGGTGGGATAGTGGTTCCGGGCTGCTATCTTCACCGGGGAGGCCTCTTCTAAGCCCTTCGGGCCCGGCCCCAGAATAGTCACTTTGCCTTGACAACGACGCAGAGGTACGTTCATTGCCAACGTACTTCTGCGTCATCGTCAAGGCAACGCCTCTATTCTGGGCCCGAAGCGCGGAGAAGAGGCGCCCCCAGTGAAGATAGCAGTCCGGAACCACTATCCCATCGGACGACCTCCTCTCCGGACAGCCCTGCAGCACCGGACCAGCGCCGAGCGGAGGCGAGTACTGTACAGAACTAAAGGGGGTGAGAGGGGGCTGGATGATGTCGAAGGGCGCAGTGGTCTTCAACCTGCGGACCTCCGGAGGTTTCAAAACTACAACTCCCAGCAAGCCCGGACAGCCGATGGCTGCCCGGGCTTGCTGGGAGTTGTAGTTTTGAAACCTCTGGAGGTCCGCAGGTTGAAGACCACTGAGGGCGGATGATGACAAGAGGATGATGAAGGGGGGGTGTGGGATGATGACAAGAGGATGATGAAGGGGGGGTGTGGGATGATGACAAGAGGATGATGAAGGGGGGGGGTGTGGGATGATGAAGGGGGGTGGGGATGATGACAAGGGGATGATGAAGGGGGGTGTGTGGGATGATTACAAGGGGATGATGAAGGGGGGTGGGGATGATGACAAGGGGATGATGAAGGGGGGGTGTGGGATGATTACAAGGGGATGATGAAGGGGGGTGGGGATGATGACAAGGGGATGATGAAGGGGGGGGTGTGGGATGATGACAAGGGGATGATGACAGGTGATGATGATGAGGGTCTGGATGATGACAGGCGGTGATGATGATGAGGATGTTAATGATGGGTCTGGATGATGACAGGGGGGATGATGTATTTCCCACCCTAGGCTTATACTCGAGTCAATAACTTTTCCTGGGATTTTGGGTTGAAATTAGGGGTCTCGGCTTATACTCGGGTCGGCTTATACTCGAGTATATACGGTATGTTGCGGGTGCAATAACAAAAATAAAGGATTTGTTGCTTTTTAAATACAGGAAGTAAGTTATCTACAATCACAATTGGGATCTCGGGTCAATGTGGCCCTGAATGCTGCGCCATCGGTCGATCTGACCCAAGCATTGTCTGAAATTCAAGAGCAATATGAGAACCTTATGGCCAGGAACCTGAAGGAAGTGGAAAGCATCTTTCTCAATAGGGTATTGCAATAATGTTATTTTATTCTTATGTATGTGGTAGTCTTGTTATGTTTTGACAAGTTCAATTACCAAGGTCATTTGGTTATATAGTTAGTATTTGTTGACTGCAATACCTAGGGCTCCTTGTCTATTTATAATACTGGTTGCTTTTGAATGAGCGGTTTTTGAGCTTCTAATAATGGGCCCATGTGCAACTGCTCCCTCAGCATCTCCTAGAGCTAGACCCCTGGTACATTTTATTATAGCTTCACATAACTAAATAAATAACTGATTCTCTTTTCAGAGTGCAGAACTAAACAGTGAGATGCCATCTGGGACCATGCAAATTGTGTCATTCAAGAATGAGGTCGTAAATCTCAAACATTCTGTGCAGACCCTGGAGATTGAGTTAAAAAGTCAACTGAAATTGGTAGGAGCCTTGGTTTACAATATTGTTGAGATAAGTAGATAAAATATTTAGTGGAAGGGATTGCCTAACCCTATTTTCTTTTGTCATAATCTCTCTGTTTCCCCTTGTAGTTTCCTCCAACATTTTTTTTGTCTCAGTGCCTTTGGGAATCCTCTGTTGCTGCTTTTCTGATGTGTGCTCTGGGTCACAGTTAAGCCTCCTGCCCCACATCCTCCTGTCTGACTGTTGCTCCACCTACCCCACCCCTCGGCAGAGAAATACAGGACTCTTTTGGTGGCTTAGTGGTTAGCTCTTTTTCCTTGGAGCACAGGGGTTTTGGGTTCGAATCACACCAGGGCAGCATCTGAAAATATAACAGACACAATGGGATCCTGGATAGAAGCGAGGTGGCATCTAGACTAGAGAGGTAGATTTGAGTGTCTGTAACGATGGCGGTTGGCAATCGCCATTGTGTACCACTTACTTCAGCCTACCTTGGCCGAACAGCTCGCACAGCTCCTCCTACGCGCTGCAAGCTCCAGAATGTTACTGGTGCATCTAGTAGGGGCCGCAAAATGCCTGTCTCTTTAAGGGTTCATGTGTGCCTCTGATTCCACTCCATCTCCAATCCCTGATCAGCCTTACCTATTTAAGGGTGCTCTGCCCTGCCTTTATTGCCTGAGCAATATTGTGGTTTTCCATAGTGAAGGTTCATAGCTGTCACGTCCCCTCCCGTATGCTTGCATTGAGGGGCGGAGCGTGACATCACACGGGAACGGGGGCGTGATGTCACATGCCACCCGCCCTGTAGTCGCTGGTAATCAGTCCCGGAGTGAACACGCTCCGGGGACTGATTACAAACAGGGTGCCGCGTGCATGATCCCGGGGGTCCCCAGCGGCGGGACTCCTGTGATCAGGCATCTTATCCCCTATCCTTTGGATAGGGGATGAGATGTCTAAGCACCGGAGTACCCCTTTAAAGGTGTTAAAGAGTTGCCTGGGGTTTTGGGATAAGGTAGAGATGACAAAAGTGAAGAAGTCCTTGAAAGTGAGGAGTTCATGTCTGTATGTTGAGAAGTCTTCTGTGGAGTTAGTCTCAATTGGCTATTTGTCCATCAATATGTTCGGTTCTGTTGTGTGAGAGAGCGTCCACTGAGTTGAGAGCTGAGGTGACCTGGGTGTAATAAAATGTAGTGGCTGTGTCTGCATCGCAAAAAAAGGTAAAGGTGGAGAGTGGTAGAAGAAAGGCTGAAAGTGTGTCAGTGTTGAGATATCCAAGGTTCCTACAGGGATGGGCTGGGATCTGGAAAAGGGCATAGGGGACAGTTGAAGATAAGAGAGAAGAAAATGGAAGAGGCTATGGTCAGAAACTTGGAAAGGTGTGTTTAAGGGGTTAGATATGGAACAGAGGTCTAGTTTGTGCTTCTCATTGTGTGTGGCTGTGGAGGACCACTGTAAGAAGCCAAAGAAGAAAGTGAGTGATAGGTGTTTAGAGGTGGCTGACTGGGGCGTGTTGATGGAGATGTTGAAGTCACCAATGATGATACTAAAGATGTCCAAAGAGAGAAAATGTTGAAGCCAGATAGTGAAGTGGTCGATGAAGTTAGTTACAAGGCCTGGAGGTCCATAGATGATGGCCACTTGAAGGTTAGCGGGGGAGTAGATGCAGACAGAGTGTAATTCGAAAGAAGGGAGGGCAAAGAAGGTAGGAGATAGAGTTGGGGTGAAGAACAAGTTCTTCGATAACTCCAGGCCCCGTTTGTTATGTTATCGGGGTGGGGTGCGTGGGAAAATTGAAGGCTGCTGTAGAAAAGTGCATCAGGGGAGGCAGTATCTGAGGGTGAGCCACATTTCTCTCTTTAAACACAAACAACTCCTCCGACATATGAGGAAACTAAAATTGTATTCAAAATCATAAATTAATTTTCTTTATTTTAGAAATCAGCATTGGAGGGTACATTGATGGAAGTCCAGGACACATATGGATCCCAGCTTGCTCGGATACAAGGCCTGATCGATAATTTAGAAAAACAGATGTCACAAATCCAATCAGACCTAAATAGACACATTTCTAACTACCAGCAACTCATGGACCACAAGTCTCTCCTGAAGATGGAGATTGCTACCTATAAGCAGCTTCTAGATGGTCCTGATGCCAAGTAAGTCTTTATTCTGTACTAACAGTAAATACAAGCTAGATGTAAATTTTATAGATGGACAGTTTAGAATTATGTGGGTGGAATTGTTTTTAAGCTCGTGGTGCATGCTTCTAGAGTTATACATTTCATGTTTTAGGAGACTGATTTGTGAAGAAGAAACCTCCTCAATTAGGTGTAATTACTAAGGAAAGGTTTTGCTGGCTATTTAGCTGACTACGTACAGTAGTCTTAACCCCTTAAGGGCGCTGCCTGTTTTTCCCTAATGACCAATCCCCTTTTTTCAGATCTGGCATATGTCTTTAAGTGGTATTAATTTTGGAATGCTTTTACTGAGCGAAACGATTTAGAGATTGTTTTTCGTGACATATTGTACATATTGTTCCAAAAGTCATAACTTTATTTTTCAGTCATTGTGTGAGGGCTTCTATTTTGCGGGACAAGCTGTAATTTTTATTGGTACCATCTTTTGATTCATGCTATCTCTTTTTTTCCCCATCTATTTTGGACCACAATTAGCGATTCTTACCTTTTATTTATAGGTTTGCATTTTTTTCATGATAATACAGAGCTTTTTTGGAAAAGCAGCATTTTAATTTTTTTACTCTTTATTTATTTCTACTATTTCTATATATTGCTGTTTTCTGTTATACTATGCTGCAGTACATCTGTACTACAGCCCAGCATAACAGTGAGTACTACACTGACATTAAGCCTGTGCGATTCAGTTCATGGCTGGACCTCACAGGCTGCCGTACTTCAGCTGTCCTCCTGCTGCCATGACAACCATCGGGACGCCACAATGGCATTGCAGGGTCTCCAATGGGGGGCAGGGGAGCCCCCTTCCCCTGTCAATCCTATAGATGCCGTGGTCAGTACTGACCAGAGCAGGAGATCAGATGGACATAGGCATATGCCCAGTTGCATGAACATGTTTGCAGCTGGGATGTATGCATATGTCCAATAGCAGGAAGGGGTTAATACACATTAGAAAAAAGTTTGTGATTTCGGTAGAACCAGCCAACTCTCATGCCAGTTCTGTCTCAACTCTTCCTGAGTGCATAAATAAATCGGAGATATAGTTGTCAGTCTATAAACCCCTTCCCGACCTATGACATACCTGTATGTCATGAGTGGGAAGGTGTTCCCGACCCATGACGTACCAGGTACGTCATGAACATTTTTGCCGCTACTCGCGGCATCCCACAGCGCCCGGTAAGATGGTGGCTATCACTGATAGCCAGCCATCTTACCATGCGACCACGGGGGGTTTCATCCCCCCCCCCAGCGATCGCTGCTATCAGCTGGTCAAATCTGACTAGCTGATAGCAGCGTTTCGCTATGAGAATACTTAGCAGCGCGGTGTGTGAGTCCGGATCACGGGGATCGGGACACACACCGCTCTGCTAAGTGTCCCTTACCTGTCCCCCGGCGTCACTTACCCGGCCATGCGGTGTCCCGAGCGGTCCCGGCGCGAGCGGCGTCCTCCAGGCGGTCCCGGCGGCGTTGCGTCACGGAGGTGAGTTTCCGGCAGCAGTGCAGCATCTTCATTGGCAGCAGTGAGATCGCCGTAAAGCGATCTCACTGCTGCCTTTGGGAGTTTCAAAACTGCAACTCACAGCATGCCCAGACAGACTTTGGCTTTCTGTGCATGCTGGGAGTTGTAGTTTTGCAACATCTGGAGGTCCACAGTTTGGAGACCACTGTATAATGGTCTCCAATCTGTGCTCTTCCAGATGTTGCAAAACTACAAATCTCAGCATGCTCAGTCTGTCCAGGCATGCTGGGAGTTGTAGTTCTGTAACATCTGGAAGAGCACAGATTGGAGACCATTATACAGTGGTCTCCAAACTGTGGACCTCCAGATGTTGCAAAACTACAACTCCCAGCATACCAGACTACCCAAGCATGCTGGAAGTTGTAGTTCGGCAACATCTGATCCTTCAGATATTGCCGAACTACAACTTCCAGCATGCCTGGGCAGTCTGGGCATGCTGGGAGTTGTAGTTTTGCAACAACTGGAGGCACACTAGTTGGGAAACATTGTCCGTTTCCTACCTCAGTGCCTCCAGCTGTTGCAATTGTTGCAAAACTATAACTCCCAGCATGCACTGACACACCAGTGGGGAGTTGTAGTTTTGCAACAGCTGGAGGCACACTGGTTTGGAAACACTAAGTTTGGTTGCAAAACACTTGAAAGTTTATTACTTAACTTAGTGTTTCCAAACCAGTGTGCCTCCAGCTGTTGCAAAACTATAACTCCCAGCATGCACGGACAGCCAAAGGGCATGCTCGGAGTTTGCAAAAGCTGGATGTTTACCCCCTCCCCCCAATGTGAATGTACAGGGTACACTCACATGGGCGGAGGTTTACAGTGAGTGCTGCAAGTTTGAGATGGCGCAAATTTTGCGCTGCAGCTCAAACTCCCAGCGGCAAGCTGTGAACCTCTGCCCATGTGACTGTACCCTAAAAACACTACACTACATTGACACTAACCTAAAATAAAAAGTAAAAAACACTACATAAACACATACCCCTACACAGCCCCCCTCCCCCCAAAAAATGAAAAACGTCTGGTACGCTACTGTTTCCAAAATGGAGCCTCCAGCTGTTGCAAAACAACAACTTCCAGTATTGCCGGACAGCCATTGACTGTCCAGGCATGCTGGGAGTTTTGCAACAGCTGGAGGCACCCTGTTTGGGAATCATTGGCATAGAATACCCCTATGCAAATCCCTAATTTAGGCCTCAAATGCGCATGGCGCTCTCTCACTTTGGAGCCCTGTCGTAAATTGCCTTACAAATTTTGGGGGGCTTTTTCTTCTTTAACACCTTATGAAAAGGTGAAGTTGGGGTCTACACCAGCATGTTAGTGTATACAAATTAAATTTTTTAAACTGACATGCTGGTGTTGCCCTATTCTTTTCATTTTCACAAGAGATAAAAGGGAAAAAAGACCCTCAAAATTTGTAACGCAATTTCTCCCGACTACGGAGATACCCCATATGTGGGCGCAAAGTGCTCTGGGGGCGCACAACAAGGCCCAGAAGGGAGAGTGCACCATGTACATTTGAGGTGATTTGCACAGGGGTGGCTGATTGTTACAGCAGTTCTGACATATACGCAAAACAATAAATATCCATATGTGACCCCATTTTGGAAACTACACCCCTCACGGAATGTAATAAGGGGTGCAGTGAGCATTTACACCCCACTGGTGTATGATAGATTTTTGGAACAGTGTTCTGTGAAAATGAAAAATAACATTTTTCATTTGCACAGTCCACTGTTTCAAATATCTGTCAAACGCCAGTGGGGTGTAAATGCTCACTGCACCCCTTATTAAATTCCATGAGGGGTGCAGTTTCCAAAATGGGGTCACATGTGGGGGGTCCACTATTATGGCACCATAGGGGCTTCCTAAATGGGACATGCCCCCCAAAAACCCTTTCAGAAAAACTCACTCTCCAAAATCCCATTGTCGCTCCTTCCCTTCTGAGCCCTCTACTGCGCCCGTCGAACACTTGACATACACATATGAGGTATTTCCTTACTCGAGAGAAATTGAGTTACAAATTTTAGGGTGATTTCTCTCTTTTTACCCCTTGTAAAAATTTAAAAATTGGGTCTACAAGAACATGCGGGTGTAAAAAATGAAGATTTAGAATTTTCTCCTTCACTTTGCTGCTATTCCTGTGAAACACCTAAAGGGTTAAAACACTTACTGAATGTCGTTTTGAATACTTTCAGGGGTGCAGTTTTTATAATGGGGTAATTTATATGGTATTTCTAATATGAAGACCCTTAAAATCCACTTCCAACCTGAACTGGTCCCTGAAAAAGTAAGATTTTGAAAATCTTGAGAAAAATTGGAAAATTGCTGCTGTACTTTGAAGCCCTCTGGTGTCTTCCAAAAGTAAAAACTTGTAAATTTTTGGATGCAAACATAAAGTAGACATATTGTATATGTGAAATAATATGTAATTTATTTGGAATATCCATTTTCCTTACAAGCAGAGACTTTCAGAGTTAGAAAAATGCAAAATTTTCTAAATTTTCATGAAATTTTTTGATTTTTTTTACCAAGAAAGGATGCAAATATCAGTGAAATTTTACCAATAACATAAAGTAGAACATGTCACGAAAAAACAATCTCGGAATCAGAATGATAAGTAAAAGCATTCCAGAGTTATTAATGTTTAAAGTAACAGTCGTCAGATTTTCAAAAAATGCCCAGGTCCTGAAGGTGAAAATGGGCTGGGTCATGAAGGGGTTAACCATTCACGGGTTGGGTCCACATAAGCAAGAGTTGGTCTTTGCTGCCAGCTCTTTAGTCTGGCTCTTAGAAGTTGGTCCTTAATTGGGGATCCCCTCCTATGATGTCCTTGGGTCATATGGATAGGATTTGCATGTCAGAAAACCACTTTAATTTCTTTGATAACTGATAACTATAGTAAAATAGCATTAATGTCATATTTTAATACATTTCCAGGTTCTCATCTCTCTACATTTCATTGAATAAAGATGGTAAGATAATTTCTTTTTTTATTTCTAAAATAACATGAAAGAGATGAGGGTCACAAAATGTCTTCCTTTTATTACTGGATTTAAGGTTTATTGGTTTATTTGTGTCTCATCTTAGGGACACTTTCTAATGGATATTCCCAATGTAAGTGCCAGGAACAAACCAAAGTTTGGACTCCCACTGATTATAAAGTGATAGCATATTTTAGTGTTATGCCATCACTATGGAATGAGATTACCCCTTTAAAGGGGTACTCCGGCCCTAGACATCATATTCCCTATCCGCCACTGGGGACACCCATGATCTCGGCTGTGGCACCCCAGACATCTGGTGCACAGAGCGAACTTTGCTCCCTGCCAGATAACTGGCAATGCAGGGCGGTGTCTCGTGGTGTCACGGCCACGCCCGCTCATGATGTCACAGCAACGCCCCCTCAATGCAAGTCTATAGGAAGGGGCGTGGCCATGGCATCACAAGCGTAGCGTGGCCGTGATGTCAAGAGCCTCCGGCGCTGCACCCAATGCTCTAAACGAATGCCAGGTGCAAAAGGGAGATCGCAGGTGTCCCCCAGGATCAGACATCTTATCCCTGATCCCTTGGATAGGGGATAAGCTGTCTAGAGGCAAAGTACCCCTTTAAAGTGTACCTGTCGTCAACAAATACTTTTTATATAATGTAGATAATACCATTATACTGTATGTATATTTGCAATATACATTGGTTAAAAAATGTGTTTATTTTTGGGTAAAGAAGTTCTATCCCTGCAGCAATTGCCTGTGTGTCTCTTTGAGGAGTCCAAATACAGGAAGTGAGGGTAGGACAAGCCGGGCTCTGTGCAGGCTGCTGGCTTGTCAATCATTCTGATGTGTGAACATGTAGCAAGTCACAAAGCCCTGCTTGTCCTCAGTGTACAGAGTCCGACATGTCCTCAGTGTACAGAGCCCTGCTTGTCCTCAGTGTACAGAGCCCTGCTTGTCCTCAGTGTACAGAGCCCTGCTTGTCCTCAGTGTACAGAGTCCGACTTGTCCTCAGTGTACAGAGCCCTGCTTGTCCTCAGTGTACAGAGCCCTGCTTGTCCTCAGTGTACAGAGCCCTGCTTGTCCTCAGTGTACAGAGCCCTGCTTGTCCTCAGTGTACAGAGCCCTGCTTGTCCTCAGTGTACAGAGCCCTGCTTGTCCTCAGTGTACAGAGCCCTGCTTGTCCTCAGTGTACAGAGCCCTGCTTGTCCTCAGTGTACAGAGCCCTGCTTGTCCTCAGTGTACAGAGCCCTGTTTGTCCTCAGTGTACAGAACCCTGCTGGCCCTCAGTGTACAGAACCCTGCTGGTCCTCAGTGTACAGAGCCCTGCTTGTCCTCAGTGTACAGAGCCCTGCTTGTCCTCAGTGTACAGAGTCCGACTTGTCCTCAGTGTACAGAGCCCTGCTTGTCCTCAGTGTACAGAGCCCTGCTTGTCCTCAGTGTACAGAGCCCTGCTTGTCCTCAGTGTACAGAGCCCTGCTTGTCCTCAGTGTACAGAGCCCTGCTTGTCTTCAGTGTACAGAACCCTGCTGGTCCTCAGTGTACAGAACCCTGCTGGTCCTCAGTGTACAGAGCCCTGCTTGTCCTCAGTGTACAGAGCCCTGCTTTTCCTTAGTGTAAAGAGCCCTGCTTGTCCTTAGTGTACAGAGCCCTGCTTGTCCTCACTGCACAGAGCCCTGCTTGTTGAGGACAGGTACACTTTAATGGTCTACAATGTGGCATTTGAGAAAAAAGAAAAAAAAAAAGAATATCTGAGTAAACCAGAACCATTGTTATACCATTTCCAAGTGATAAAGGTCACCACTGTTCGATCAGTAAGGGTCCTACTGATCTATAAATATTGTGTAAGAATATGGTTAGCTTATATTTTTTATGTTTCAAAGAGTTTTTCTTTGTCATCTTGTGCCCACTTATAAAGACTTTCTTTGTTAACAGTGTTACACCATGGTTTTACAAGTTAGATGCCCTCAGAAGATCGACCAGGATGAAAGACTTCCTCAAAGATGAATGGTGCTTCTATACTTATTTTGAACTTACATTTTTTTTCTGTAAAATGGGATCGAGCAAGTTATAATATTAAGATTATAATAATCACTATGAGTTTGGGTGAAGTAGACTCACTGTTCATGTTCAGGTGTATTTTTATTTAACCTGCGGGTTTGTGCAATGCATTTTGTTAGAACAAGTTACTCAATTTTATGACCAAAAGTTTGACTAGAGGACATACATTGTATTCTACAGAGGAAACCCTTACCATAACTTTGGGGCTTGTAAAAAATGAGGGCCAAACTAGGCCAATCTTCTTTTCCTATGGATTAAGCAAATACTCCAATAATAGGTCTTTGGCATGGCCCCTTTACTACTGGAGCAATATTAGGAAACCAGTAGTAGGCAACCAGGACATAAGGGACAGGAAGAAAGAATTAAGGAGCGACCAGCCAGTGGGTTTATAAATGGTTCTGTGCAGTGGCGTTAGAATCCTAACTTGATTGGTTCCATAGGGGCTCCATGGGCCAGATACTTTAACAACTTTGCGTTGTCAAGTCTATGCATAGGATGTTGCTCTTCCAGATTTTGTTGATCAGGTCTTTAGACCATCATACACCATAATACTAGAAACTGAATACATTTACGTGCTCTGCCTCCACTTATGGTGGATATAGGAAAGTATAGGCAGACTGAGAGGTAAATAGAGACAGCACTGTGTCCAAAAGCAGTGGGAAGAGCATGGAGGGAAGTTCTGTGTAGGGGACAGAGCCTATGGGCTGGTTGGGCCTTTTGGTGCCACAACAGATTACTCTTTATAATAAGAATGGCTAGAACGCTTGGGCATGTCAATCTCACAATTTTTAGGATGGGCCGATTGCTTAGAGGCCCACACATTAAGTACTATATATGGTATTGGTATGGTAATGTTCCCCAGGAAGGACCTGATTTGGTGTAAGGCGGTTTGTTAAGTGGGGTGCCTTAATGGGTAAGGTGTAGAATCCCACCACACACTAGGATGCCTGTGGGGATGGGCCAATCTGTAGGGGTCCTGAATTCTCTAGCCTTTTAAGATATGTTTCTAGCCCAGAAGGAAGGGATGTTTAATAGGTATGCTAAAAATGCCCTCTGAAAGATGTTGATTCAGTGGTTGAGTTGCAATGATGCTCTGGTATTTACTTCTTACTTAGCAAGAGCTTCTTGCTTCACCCGCATGATCCTATGCTAAGTATTTGTTGCTTGTCATTCAATTTTTTTTTGCTGAAGAGACCACAAAACTAACTCTATGGAAGAGAAGGAGACTCTGAACACTCTAGGCTATACTCTCTCAGACTGGGATCAACTTCTTGTCTCATAAGAAAGTGAGGCTTGGCCAGTTAGGCTCCTCCCACCTTCCACGACTATCCCAAGTTAATGGGATAGTGTAGCGCAAAGGGCCACTACTGACAGCTGACCTAACATTCTCCAGTAGAAGAGTGATATTAAAACGTAACTTTTTATCTATTGGTAATAGGTTACCATCAATTTGACGCAAAATGTAGAGACAACTGTTAAATATAGTAGCAAATTCTCATTTATCATATATATATATATATATATATATATATATATATATATATACAACAATAGTCACTATCCCAATGAACACGTCTCCAAATGCTGCCCAAAGGGCAGCATTTGGAGTCGTGTTCATTGGAATAGTGACTATTTTTGTATATATAAGATAAATGAGAATTTGCTACTATATTTCACAGTTGTTTCTACATTTTGCGTCAAATTGATGGTAACCTATTACTAATAGAACACTCACTATCTTGTGTGTTTTATTTATAACACTATTAAAAGTTAAGTTTTAATATCACTCCCCTTTAATATTAATATACGTAGATTGGGAGCACTGCATATTATAGGTACTGTAACTAAATGCCTGATCCATCTTTTTCTATTATTATTCTCGAGTAGAAGGAAGTAGAATACAGCAAAAAAAGGTATAGAAAACATTATAATACAGTATCATCAAAAAATTTTGCAGTAAAGGCATTATACTTCACAGTTTCCAAAATGCAGAGGGCAATATCCTACAACCAAGAAGACATAGTTAGAATAACTCTGCACTGGGACACTGCACAAATGACCAATTTGGTGAAGCCCTATTTACTATGAGGCAAGTGACCCTTATTAAAAACATTATGGTATTTACAAGTGTGTACATTAAGCAGTGATCTGAGTAATTACCCATAAGCTCTGTGATTAATGTTGGATTAGGACTGTATGGTCATTCACATCTTCTCTCATGTTTCGGATGGATGTCTACACATCTGTATTCTTACAACTGTATTTTACTAAATAAATAATTTTACATTCTAATTTGTGTCTTTGTTATTAAAGAAGTAAATTAACAAATACCCCCTAGAGGGTCTACGGGCACTTATATATTAAACAACAACCTTGGGGATATATGTCCCCTCAGGGAAACCCTGAATAGAGACCCTCTACGGTCTAAAACTTAGCTTTTAATAATTCCAAATTAATATTAAAGGTGCTCAAAAATTTCCACTAGGTGGCAATATGTGCTTAAAATTACAGTCCCTATTAATAATGTTTTTTAGTGCATTCTATGCAGGATGATCTTGATCACGGTGCTCAGTTTGCAGCGCTCTGCTCTGACACCGTCTACAGACATTGTGTCACTGCGCACCGTGATCCATCCATTTTATAACAATGGGACTGAGCTAAAATCTCCTCCTCTGGCTCAACGTTTCGCTAGTTGGACCTGGCTTTTTCAAGAGTATGAGGTACGATTCGTCACGAACTTCTCGGCTCGGCAGTTGATGACTTTTCCTGCGTAAATTAGTTCAATCTTCAGGTGCTCCGGTGGGCTGATAAAGGTGGATACATTCCTAGGAAAGAGTCTCCTAGGACTGTATCCACCTTTTCCAGCCCACCGGAGCACCGGAAAGCTGAACTAATTTATGCAGGAAAAGCCAACAACTGCCAAGCCGAGAAGTTCGTGACGAATCGAATTTACTGTAAGTTCGCTCATCTCTAGTGATCACAAGGTCCTGTTGCAGGGATCGCAATCAGATGTAATATGTGGTAGAATCCTGTAATAAATGTTCAATTTCCCTGCAAGCAATACACAAAAAAAAACCTGAGATGGTCACTAGGATCTCCTTTTTCCCAATCACTAACTAAACCTTTGCAAAAATAACAAAAATAAACGTTATCAAATTTTTTTACACAAAAGTTAAAGGGGTACTCCGGTGTAAAACACACACACACATATATATGTATATATATATATATATATATATATATATATATATATATGTATATATATATATATATATATAAATATATATATATATATGTATATATATATATATATATATATATATATAAAACTGTATGTGTATGTATGTATGTATGTATGTGTGTATTTATATATGTATGTGTGTATGTTCCACAAAAACTTACAAACGGCTAAAGATATTAACATGAAACTTGGCCACATGTTACTTATATGTCAACAACAAACATAGGATAGGTGATTTAACCCTTACTCACCCCCATTTGCCAGGGGTGGGGCTTATGTTTAAAGTCCCATGCAAGTCAATGGGAAATATATGTTACTGCATAACTTCCAAATGGCTTGAGATATTTCGATAATACTTGGTCACATGTTACTTATATGTCCACTTAAAATATAGGATAGTTAATTTAACCCTTTACTACCCCCATTTGGGATATATATGCTCTCACATAACTTCAGTATGGCTGGAGATATTTCATTACCTGGTACACATATTACAGGTCGGGATATGAGGATGGGATGGGAGGTCGAGATAGGAGGTCAAGATAGGAGGTCAAAATAGGAGGACGGAATAGGAGGTCAATATTAGAAGTAGAGCAGGAAAAAACCCTCAGGTATGGCGCTGCAGACTCTTGTAGACAGATGAGGCGGATGCCAAAGGTAATAGGAAAGTCCTCAGCAGGACATTTTATTAAAAAAACAATAAAATGGACAAGATTACGCGTTTCGGGAGGATCCCTCCCTTCCTCAGATCAGGATAAGGACAGTACAACAATAGCAGGTTTATATAGCCCAAAAATGGGCGCCAAAAACACATGGGAGGAGTAACAATCCAAACTTGAAAATCAAAGTACAGGAACAGAAACAGCACTTACATATAATATACAGTATGAATATACATTAGGAAGCAAAACAATTACAAATTGTGGTAATATAAGGTCAGGTTATGTGTTTGACCAAGACTAGCAACTGCTGGAGAATCGCAGGATGGGATGGGAGGTCGAGATAGGAGGTCAAGATAGGAGGTCAAAATAGGAGGACGGAATAGGAGGTCGAGTTAGGAGGTTGGGATAAGAGGTCGGGATATGAGGACGGGATATGAGGTCGGGATAAGAGGTGGAGATAGGAGGACGTGATAGGGGGTTGAGATAGGAAGACGGGATTGGAGGTCGGGATAGGAGGTCAGGATAGGAGGACGGGATAGGAGGTTGAGATAGGAGGTCGGGATAGGAGGTCGGCATAGGAGGTCGGGATAAGAGGTGGAGATAGGAGGACGGGATAGGGGGACGGGATAGGAGGACAGGATAGGAGGTTGAGATAGGAGGTCGGGATAGGAGGTCGGAATAGGAGGTCGAGATAGGAGGATGGGATAGGAGGATGGGATAGGAGGTCGAGATAGGAGGACAGGATAGGAGGACAGAATAGGAGGTTGGGATAAGAGTTCGGGATAGGAGGTCGGGATATGAGGACGAGATATGAGGATGGCATATGAGGTTGGGATATGATGACGAGATAGGAGGTCTGGACATGAGGACAGGATATGGGGTTGGGATATGACAACAATATATGGGGATGGGATATGAAGTCAAAAGCTTCCTTCTTTGTTTATTTTCCTCCCCAACAAGGATTAGGAAGGAAAAACCGGGCAAAGCCGGGTATTCAGCTAGTATATATATATATATATATATATATATATATATTTTTTTTTTTTTTTTATCAACTGGTGTCAGAAAGTTAAACAGATTTAAACAGAATTACTTCTATTAAAAAATCTTTACCCTTCCAGTACTTTTTAGCAGCTCTATGCTACAGGGGGAATTCTTTTCTTTTTGAATTTCTTTTTTGTCTTGCCCACAGTGCTCTGTGCTGACACCTGATGCCCGTATCAGGAACTGTCTAGAGCAAGAGAAAATCCCCATAGCAAACCTATCCTGCTCTGGACAGTTCCTGACACAGACAGAGGTGTCAGCAGAGAGCACTGTGGACAAGACAAAACAAATTCTAAAAGAAAATAAATTTCTCTGTAGCATACAGCTGCTAAAAAGTACTGGAAGGGTAAAGATTTTGTAATAGAAGTAATTTACAAATCTGTTTAACTTCCTGGCACCAGTTGATTTTTCCACCAGAGTACCCCTTTAAGTTATTGTAGTGTGTCTCTTGTCTTAATGTATACAATATACAGATAATACCAGCTGGCCTTGCAGCCAGTCCAGTTAAGAACTGTACGTGTTTGTTAGGACATATCTGCAGTCTATGTCTGACATATATTCCAGAGGCTACACACACTGGGGTTAATTTACTAAGAGTGGAGTGTAGGTTTCTTTGTGGGTTTTGATTTCCGACACGTATTTTCCCAAAGAAATTACTAAGGTTTCCCTACATTTTCCACTTTTCCCTACGTTTTGCCTTTTTTTTTTTACAACTGTTCTGATGTGTGGGGTTTTCCTCAGCTCAAATCCACCACATTTTCTGTGGAAACCTTAGTAAATATGTTGTGATTTTTCAAAACTGTCGGGGACATGCCCCTTTTGTCGGGACCACGCCCACTTTCTACTGTGGTCACGCCCCCCCTTTTTTTGGAGGGCTTTGTTTTTTTTGGTTGCGAATTGTGTCGCATGGAACGTGCGACACAATTTGGGCACAAAACCCGAAAAAAAAAGAGTCTGGATCATGTTAGTAAATAAACACACAGTCTATTAAAACCTAATACACAACCCCCATCAACATGTTTCCCCACATGCTGTGGCTTTGTCAAGAGGCAGTGGTGGTGGTGGTGGTGGGGGTTTACACAGTATAACCTCCCTTGGTGACATCATCTTGAGAAAAAAAACTATAAAGGGTGGAGAATATGGTTAAACATGGAGGATCAATCAAAACGATGGATTTCCCTAATGGACGTATGGATCAGCCAATGGTTAGGATAGAATGGCAGCCAATAGAATGTCACAAGGTGTTACTGCACTCATTGTATTGCACTGTTTGACATGCCACATGTTGAATGACATGCTGCGCACCAAAGGGACTTCAACACTGATGTGGTAAACAAAACCTTCCTGGGCATGCGCAGAAACGTAGTGCCAAATCAATACACCAACAGAGGATATACTCCACGTAAACATTAAAATATCTACATTATCCACACACCGAACAATGTAGTGGTTCGATTGTCTGTATTATATTTACATATAGATATATTATCCCAATGGGACTCCATTGTATGTAATTTAACAACCCATTCCCCTACATATACATAGAATGGAATAGATTTTAATATGAACATTTAAAATATACTTTGACCACCATCTTTCTAAAAAGTATAATATAATCATGGAGCAATGAAAATAATACAACAAGAATTGTGTAGCTCACTCAGCCGGGGCTGACTCGAGGTTAACTGGGTAGGTCTATACCCCACAGACCTAAAGGTATATATAGAAAAAGGATGTATAACAAGTGTGTACTAGAACCAGTCCTCTAGAGCCAGTAGAAATAAGAAATGAGAAAATAGGAAAGAAAATAGAAAAGAAATAAAATGAATGAAATAAAAAATGAAATAAAAAATTGAAATAAAAAATTCTAAAAATAATAAAAATAATACTATAGTGAATTAAAAGATGAAAATTGGATATATATTCTGTTACGCCGAGCGCTCCGGGTCCCCGCTCCTCCCCGGAGCGCTCGCAACATCCTCGCTACGGCAGCGCCCCGGTCAGATCCACTGACCGGGTGCGCTGCGATACCGCCTCCAGCCGGGATGCGATCCGCGATGCGGGTGGCGCCCGCTCGCGATGCGCACCCCGGCTTCCGTACCTGACTCGCTCTCCCTCGGTCCTGTCCCGGCGCGCGTGGCCCCGCTCCCTAGGGCGCGCGGGCGCCGGGTCTCTGCGATTTAAAGGGCCACTGCGCCACTGATTGCCGCAGTGGTTCCAATTAGTGTCTTCACCTGTGCACTCCCTATGTATACCTCACTTCCCCTGCACTCCCTCGCCGGATCTTGTTGCCCTTGTGCCTAGTGAAAGCGTTCCCTTGTGTGTTCCTAGCCTGTGTTCCAGACCTCCTGCCGTTGCCCCTGACTACGATCCTTGCTGCCTGCCCCGACCTTCTGCTACGTCCGACCTTGCTTTTGTCTACTCCCTTGTACCGCGCCTATCTTCAGCAGTCAGAGAGGTTGAGCCGTTGCTAGTGGATACGAACTGGTTACTACCGCCGCAGCAAGACCATCCCGCTTTGCGGCGGGCTCTGGTGAACACCAGTAGTAACTTAGAACCGGTCCACTAGCACGGTCCACGCCAATCCCTCTCTGGCACAGAGGATCCACCTCCTGCCAGCCGGCATCGTGACAGTAGATCCGGCCATGGATCCCGCTGAAGTACCTCTGCCAGTTGTCGCCGACCTCACCACGGTGGTCGCCCAGCAGTCACAACAGATAGCGCAACAAGGCCACCAGCTGTCTCAACTGACCGTGATGCTACAGCAGCTACTACCACAGCTTCAGCAATCATCTCCTCCGCCAGCTCCTGCACCTCCTCCGCAGCGAGTGGCCGCTTCAGGCCTACGACTATCCTTGCCGGATAAATTTGATGGGGACTCTAAGTTTTGCCGTGGCTTTCTTTCACAATGTTCCCTGCACTTGGAGATGATGTCGGTGTTACGCCTAGCGCTCCGGGTCCCCGCTCCTCCCCGGAGCGCTCACGGCGTCTTTCTCCCTGCAGCGCCCCGGTCAGTCCTGCTGACCGGGAGCGCTGCACTGTGTTGGCCGTTGGGGATGCGATTCGCACAGCGGGACGCGCCCGCTCGCGAATCGCATCCCAGGTCACTTACCCGTCCCGGTCCCCTGCTGTCATGTGCTGGCGCGCGCGGCTCCGCTCTCTAGGGCGCGCGCGCGCGCCAGCTCTCTGAGACTTAAAGGGCCAGTGCACCAATGATTGGTGCCTGGCCCAATTAGCTTAATTGGCTCCCACCTGCTCCCTGCCTTTATCTAGTCTCCTCCCTTGCACTCCCTTGCCGGATCTTGTTGCCTTGTGCCAGTGAAAGCGTTTAGTGTGTCCAAAGCCTGTGTACCTGAACTTCTGCTACCCATCCTGACTACGAACCTTGCCGCCTGCCCCCGACCTTCTGCTACGTCTGACCTTGCTTCTGCCTACTCCCTTGTACCGCGCCTATCTTCAGCAGCCAGAGAGGTGAGCCGTTGCTAGTGGATACGACCTGGTCACTACCGCCGCAGCAAGACCATCCCGCTTTGCGGCGGGCTCTGGTGAAAACCAGTAGTGGCTTAGAACCGGTCCACTAGCACGGTCCACGCCAATCCCTCTCTGGCACAGAGGATCCACTACCTGGAAGCCGAATCGTGACAGTAGATCCGGCCATGGATCCCGCTGAGGTGCCGCTGCCAAGTCTCGCTGATCTTCCCACGGTGGTCGCTCAGCAATCGCAGCAGATTGCCCAACAAGGACAGCAGCTGTCGCAGTTGACCGCCATGTTACAGCAAATTCTGCCTCTGCTACAGCAACAACCATCTCCTCCGCCAGCTCCTGCACCTCCTCCGCAGCGAGTGGCCGCTCCTAACCTCCGCTTGTCCCTGCCGGACAAATTTGATGGGGACTCCAGACTCTGCCGTGGATTTTTGTCTCAGTGTTCCCTGCATATGGAGATGTTGTCAGACTTGTTTCCTACAGAACGGTCTAAGGTGGCGTTCGTAGTAAGTCTTCTTTCAGGAAAGGCCTTGTCTTGGGCCACACCGCTCTGGGACCGCAATGATCCTGCCACAGCCACAGTCCAGTCCTTCTTTGCTGAAGTCCGAAGTGTCTTTGAGGAACCTGCCCGAGCCTCTTCTGCTGAGACTGCCTTGCTGAACCTGGTCCAGGGTAATTCTTCCGTTGGCGAGTACGCCATACAATTCCGTACTTTTGCTTCTGAACTATCCTGGAATAATGAGGCTCTCTGCGCGACCTTTAAAAAAGGCCTATCCAGTCGCATCAAGGATGTGCTGGCCGCACGAGAGATTCCTGCCAACCTCCAAGAACTCATCCATTTGGCTACCCGCATTGACATGCGTTTTTCTGAGCGACACCAAGAGCTCCGCCAGGAAAAAGACTTAGATCTCTTGGCACCTCTCCCACAGCATCCTTTGCAGTCTTCGCCTGGGCCTCCCGCCGAGGAGGCCATGCAAGTGGATCGGTCTCGCCTGACCCAGGAAGAGAGGAATCGCCGTAGAGAAGAAAATCTCTGTCTGTACTGTGCCAGTACTGAGCATTTCTTGGTGGATTGCCCTATCCGTCCTCCACGCCTGGGAAACGCACGCACGCACCCAGCTCACGTGGGTGTGGCGTCTCTTGGTTCCAAATCTGCTCATCCACGTCTCACGGTACCCGTGCGGATTTCTTCTTCAGCCAACTCCTCCCTCTCAGCCGTGGCCTGCTTGGACTCCGGTGCCTCTGGAAATTTTATTTTGGAGTCATTTGTTAATAAATTCAGCATCCCGGTGACCCGTCTCGTCAAGCCGCTCTACATATCCGCGGTCAACGGAGCCAGATTGGACTGCACCGTGCGTTACCGCACAGAGCCCCTCCTCATGTCTATTGGACCCCACCTTGAGAGGATTGAATTCTTCATTCTCCCCAACTGTACCTCTGAGGTCCTCCTCGGTCTGCCTTGGCTCCGGCTTCATTCCCCCACCATTGATTGGACCACCGGGGAGATCAGGAACTGGGACTCTGCCTGCCACAGGAAGTGCCTCTCCCCCCCTCCCAGTCCCGTCAGGCAAGCCTCTGTGCCTCCCCATGGTCCCCGTCCTGGTGTCACACTGCCCCGTACCAGGCCTCGCCCTCTGCCCTCCCTCCCCATTCCCACTCCGGCTGTACTGCCTGCCGTTGAGGAAACCTTCCATTCTTTCCAGGTGTCCTCATCCCAGGGGAGGCAGTTACCGGACAAAGAGAAGGGGAGACCTAAGGGGGGGGGTACTGTTACGCCTAGCGCTCCGGGTCCCCGCTCCTCCCCGGAGCGCTCACGGCGTCTTTCTCCCTGCAGCGCCCCGGTCAGTCCTGCTGACCGGGAGCGCTGCACTGTGTTGGCCGTTGGGGATGCGATTCGCACAGCGGGACGCGCCCGCTCGCGAATCGCATCCCAGGTCACTTACCCGTCCCGGTCCCCTGCTGTCATGTGCTGGCGCGCGCGGCTCCGCTCTCTAGGGCGCGCGCGCGCCAGCTCTCTGAGACTTAAAGGGCCAGTGCACCAATGATTGGTGCCTGGCCCAATTAGCTTAATTGGCTCCCACCTGCTCCCTGCCTTTATCTAGTCTCCTCCCTTGCACTCCCTTGCCGGATCTTGTTGCCTTGTGCCAGTGAAAGCGTTTAGTGTGTCCAAAGCCTGTGTACCTGAACTTCTGCTACCCATCCTGACTACGAACCTTGCCGCCTGCCCCCGACCTTCTGCTACGTCTGACCTTGCTTCTGCCTACTCCCTTGTACCGCGCCTATCTTCAGCAGCCAGAGAGGTGAGCCGTTGCTAGTGGATACGACCTGGTCACTACCGCCGCAGCAAGACCATCCCGCTTTGCGGCGGGCTCTGGTGAAAACCAGTAGTGGCTTAGAACCGGTCCACTAGCACGGTCCACGCCAATCCCTCTCTGGCACAGAGGATCCACTACCTGGAAGCCGAATCGTGACAGTCGGACCAGTTTCCTACTGAAAGGTCTAAGGTGGCTTTCGTAGTCAGCCTTCTGTCTGGAAAAGCTCTGTCATGGGCCACACCGCTCTGGGACCACAATGACCCCGTCACTGCCTCTGTACACTCCTTCTTCTCGGAAATTCGTAGTGTCTTTGAGGAACCTGCCCGAGCCTCTTCTGCTGAGACTGCCCTGCTGAACCTGGTCCAGGGTAATTCTTCCGTTGGCGAGTACGCCATACAATTCCGTACTCTTGCTTCTGAACTATCCTGGAATAATGAGGCTCTCTGCGCGACCTTTAAAAAAGGCCTATCCAGCAACATTAAAGATGTTCTGGCCGCACGAGAAATTCCTGCTAATCTACATGAACTCATTCATCTTGCCACTCGCATTGACATGCGTTTTTCCGAAAGGCGTCAGGAGCTCCGCCAGGATATGGACTTTGTTCGCACGAGGCGTTTTTTCTCCCCGGCTCCTCTCTCCTCTGGTCCTCTGCAATCCGTTCCTGTGCCTCCCGCCGTGGAGGCTATGCAAGTTGACCGGTCTCGCCTGACACCTCAAGAGAGGACACGACGCCGCATGGAGAATCTCTGCCTGTACTGTGCCGGTACCGAACACTTCCTAAAGAATTGTCCTATCCGTCCTCCCCGCCTGGAAAGACGCACGCTGACTCCCCACAAAGGTGAGACAGTCCTTGATGTCAACTCTGCTTCTCCACGTCTTACTGTGCCTGTGCGGATATCTGCATCTACCTTCTCCTTCTCTACTATGGCCTTCTTGGATTCCGGATCTGCAGGAGACTTTATTTTGGCCTCTCTCATCAACAGGTTCAACATCCCGGTAACCAGTCTCGCCAGACCCCTCTACATCAATTGTGTTAACAATGAAAGATTGGACTGTACCATACGTTACCGCACGGAGCCCCTCCTAATGTGCATCGGACCTCATCATGAAAAAATTGAGTTTTTGGTCCTCCCCAATTGCACTTCCGAAATTCTCCTTGGACTACCATGGCTTCAACGCCATTCCCCAACCCTGGATTGGTCCACAGGGGAGATCAAGAGCTGGGGTACCTCTTGTTTCAAGGACTGCCTTAAACCGGTTCCCAGTACTCCCTGCCGTGACCCTGTGGTTCCCCCTGTAACCGGTCTCCCTAAGGCCTATATGGACTATGCTGACGTATTTTGCAAGAAACAAGCTGAGACTCTACCTCCTCACAGGCCTTATGACTGTCCTATTGACCTCCTCCCGGGCACTACTCCACCCCGGGGCAGATTTTATCCTCTGTCCGCCCCAGAGACTCTTGCTATGTCTGAGTACATCCAGGAAAATTTAAAAAAGGGGTTCATCCGCAAATCCTCCTCTCCTGCCGGAGCTGGATTTTTCTTTGTGTCCAAAAAAGATGGCTCCCTACGTCCTTGCATTGACTACCCCGGACTTAATAAAATCACGGTAAAGAACCGCTACCCTCTACCTCTTATCTCTGAACTCTTTGATCGCCTCCAAGGTGCCCACATCTTTACCAAACTGGACTTAAGAGGTGCTTATAATCTCATCCGCATCAGGGAGGGGGACGAATGGAAAACGGCATTTAACACTAGAGATGGACACTTTGAGTATCTGGTCATGCCCTTTGGCCTGTGCAACGCCCCTGCCGTCTTCCAAGACTTTGTTAATGAAATTTTTCGTGATCTCTTATATTCCTGTGTTGTTGTGTATCTGGACGATATTCTGATTTTTTCTGCCAACCTAGAAGAACACCGCCAGCATGTCCGCATGGTTCTTCAGAGACTTCGAGACAATCAACTTTATGCCAAAATGGAGAAATGTCTGTTTGAATGTCAATCTCTTCCTTTCCTAGGATACTTGGTCTCTGGCCAGGGACTACAAATGGACCCAGACAAACTCTCTGCCGTCTTAGATTGGCCACGCCCCTCCGGACTCCGTGCTATCCAACGTTTTTTGGGGTTCGCCAATTATTACAGACAATTTATTCCACATTTTTCAACCATTGTGGCTCCTATCGTGGCTTTAACCAAGAAGAACGCCAATCCTAAGTCATGGCCTCCTCAAGCGGAAGACGCCTTTAAACAGCTCAAGTCTGCCTTTTCTTCTGCTCCCGTGCTCTCCAGACCTGACCCATCTAAACCCTTCCTATTGGAGGTTGATGCCTCCTCAGTAGGAGCTGGAGCGGTTCTTCTACAAAAAAATTCTTCTGGGCATGCTGTTACTTGTGGGTTTTTTTCTAGGACCTTCTCTCCGGCGGAGAGGAACTACTCCATCGGGGATCGAGAGCTACTGGCCATTAAATTAGCACTTGAGGAATGGAGGCATCTGCTGGAGGGATCAAAATTTCCAGTTATTATTTACACCGATCACAAGAATCTCTCCTATCTCCAGTCTGCCCAACGGCTGAACCCTCGCCAGGCCAGGTGGTCTCTGTTCTTTGCCCGGTTTAATTTTGAAATTCACTTTCGCCCTGCCGATAAGAACATTAGGGCCGATGCTCTCTCTCGTTCCTCGGATGCGTCGGAAGTAGAGCTCTCTCCGCAACACATCATTCCTCCTGACTGCCTGATCTCCACTTCTCCAGCCTCCATCAGGCAAACTCCTCCAGGGAAGACCTTCGTTTCTCCACGCCAACGCCTCGGAATCCTCAAATGGGGTCACTCCTCCCATCTCGCAGGCCATGCGGGCATCAAGAAATCCTTGCAACTCATCTCTCGTTTCTATTGGTGGCCGACTCTGGAAACGGATGTTGTTGATTTTGTGCGGGCCTGCACTGTCTGTGCCCGGGATAAGACTCCTCGCCAGAAGCCTGCTGGTCTTCTTCCATGGGCCGAATTCTCGTACAACTTCAGAGTCTCTGAATCTTCTTCCAAATCCCCATTTTTCGTGGTGTACGGCCGTCACCCTCTTCCCCCCCCTCCCTACTCCCTTGCCCTCTGGGTTGCCCGCTGTGGATGAAATAACTCGTGATCTTTCCACCATATGGAAAGAGACCCAAAATTCTCTCTTACAGGCTTCATCACGCATGAAGAAGTTTGCTGATAAGAAAAGAAGAGCTCCCCCCATTTTTTCTCCCGTAGACAAGGTATGGCTCTCCGCTAATGTCACGATGCCGGCTGGCAGGTAGTGGACCCTCTGTGCCAGAGAGGGATTGGCGTGGACCGTGCTAGTGGACCGGTTCTAAGCCACTACTGGTTTTCACCAGAGCCCGCCGCAAAGCGGGATGGTCTTGCTGCGGCGGTAGTGACCAGGTCGTATCCACTAGCAACGGCTCACCTCTCTGGCTGCTGAAGATAGGCGCGGTACAGGGGAGTAGGCAGAAGCAAGGTCGGACGTAGCAGAAGGTCGGGGCAGGCAGCAAGGATCGTAGTCAGGGGCAACGGCAGAAGGTCTGGAAACACAGGCAAGGAACACACAAGGAACGCTTTCACTGGCACTAAGGCAACAAGATCCGGCAAGGGAGTGCAAGGGAAGTGAGGTAATATAGGGAAGTGCACAGGTGATTACCCTAATTGGAACCACTGCGCCAATCAGCGGCGCAGTGGCCCTTTAAATCGCAGAGACCCGGCGCGCGCGCGCCCTAGGGAGCGGGGCCGCGCGCGCCGGGACAGAACAGACGGGGAGCGAGTCAGGTAGGGGAGCCGGGGTGCGCATCGCGAGCGGGCGCTACCCGCATCGCGAATCGCATCCCGGCTGGCAGCGGGATCGCAGCGCCCCGGGTCAGAGGACGTGACCGGAGCGCTGCAGCGGAGAGAGTGAAGCGAGCGCTCCGGGGAGGAGCGGGGACCCGGAGCGCTCGGCGTAACAGTACCCCCCCCCTTGGGTCTCCCCCTCTTCTTGGAGCCTGAGAACCTGAGGAGCAGACTTTTGTCAAGGATGTTGTCCTCAGGTTCCCAGGATCTCTCTTCAGGACCACAACCCTCCCAGTCTACTAAAAAAAAATTTTTCCCTCTGACCTTTTTGGCAGCCAAAATTTCCTTGACCGAGAAGACGTCCGAGGAGCCGGAAACAGGAGTGGGAGGAACAGATTTGGGAGAAAAACGGTTGAGGATGAGTGGTTTGAGAAGAGAGACGTGAAAGGCATTAGGGATACGAAGAGAAGGAGGAAGAAGAAGTTTATAAGAGACAGGATTAATTTGACACAAAATTTTGAAAGGACCAAGATAGCGTGGTCCCAACTTGTAGCTAGGGACACGGAAGCGGACATATTTAGCGGAGAGCCATACCTTGTCTCCAGGGGAAAAAACGGGGGGAGCTCTTCTTTTCTTATCCGCGAACCTCTTCATGCGTGAAGAAGCCTGTAAGAGAGAATTTTGGGTCTCTCTCCATATAATGGAAAGGTCACGAGAAATTTCATCCACAGCGGGCAGACCAGAGGGCAAGGGGGTAGGGAGGGGGGAAGAGGGTGACGGCCGTACACCACGAAAAATGGGGATTTGGAGGAAGACTCAGAGACCCTGAAGTTATACGAGAATTCGGCCCATGGAAGGAGATCTGCCCAGTCATCCTGGCGGGAGGAAACAAAATGTCGCAAATAATCACCCAAGATCTGGTTAATTCTTTCTACTTGTCCATTGGACTGGGGATGATATGCAGAGGAAAAATTTAATTTAATCTTGAGTTGTTTACAGAGAGCCCTCCAGAATTTAGACACGAATTGGACACCTCTATCCGAGACAATCTGCGTAGGCAACCCGTGAAGACGAAAAATGTGTACAAAAAATTGTTTAGCCAACTGAGGCGCAGAAGGAAGACCAGGAAGAGGGATGAAATGTGCCATTTTGGAGAATCGATCAACGACCACCCAAATAACAGTGTTGCCACGGGAAGGGGGTAAATCAGTAATAAAATCCATACCAATCAGAGACCAAGGCTGTTCGGGGACAGGCAGAGGATGAAGAAAACCAGCGGGCTTCTGGCGAGGAGTCTTATCCCGGGCACAGATAGTGCAGGCTCGCACAAAGTCCACAACATCCGTCTCCAGAGTCGGCCACCAATAGAAGCGGGAGATGAGTTGCACAGATTTCTTGATGCCCGCATGACCTGCGAGATGGGAGGAGTGACCCCATTTGAGGATTCCGAGGCGTTGGCGTGGAGAAACAAAGGTCTTTCCTGGAGGAGTCTGCCTGATGGAGGCAGGAGAAGTGGAGATCAGGCAGTCAGGTGGAATGATGTGTTGCGGAGGGAGATCAACTTCTGAGGCATCCGAGGAACGAGAGAGAGCATCGGCCCTAATGTTCTTATCGGCAGGACGAAAGTGAATCTCAAAATTAAATCGGGCAAAGAACAGAGACCACCGGGCCTGGCGAGGATTCAGCCGTTGGGCAGACTGGAGGTAGGAGAGGTTCTTGTGGTCGGTGTAGATAATAACAGGAAATCTTGATCCCTCCAGCAGATGCCTCCATTCCTCAAGTGCTAATTTAATGGCTAGAAGCTCTCGATCCCCGATGGAGTAGTTCCTCTCCGCTGGAGAGAAGGTCCTAGAGAAAAAACCACAAGTGACAACATGCCCGGAAGAATTTTTTTGTAGAAGAACAGCTCCAGCTCCCACTGAGGAGGCATCAACCTCCAATAGGAAGGGTTTGGAAGGGTCAGGTCTGGAGAGCACGGGAGCCGAAGAAAAGGCAGACTTGAGTCGTTTAAAGGCGTCTTCTGCTTGAGGAGGCCAGGACTTGGGATCAGCATTTTTTTTGGTTAAAGCCACGATAGGAGCCACAATGGTAGAAAAATGTGGAATAAATTGCCTGTAATAATTGGCGAACCCCAAAAAGCGTTGGATAGCACGGAGTCCGGAGGGGCGTGGCCAATCTAAGACGGCAGAGAGTTTGTCTGGATCCATCTGTAGTCCCTGGCCAGAGACCAAATATCCTAGAAAAGGAAGAGATTGGCATTCAAACAGACATTTCTCAATTTTGGCATAGAGTTGGTTGTCACGAAGTCTCTGAAGAACCATACGGACATGCTGGCGGTGTTCTTCTAGATTGGCAGAAAAAATTAGGATATCGTCCAGATATACAATAACACAGGAGTATAACAGATCACGAAAAATTTCATTGACAAAGTCTTGGAAGACGGCAGGGGCATTGCACAGTCCAAAGGGCATGACCAGATACTCAAAGTGTCCATCTCTGGTGTTAAATGCCGTTTTCCACTCGTCCCCCTCTCTGATACGGATGAGGTTATAGGCGCCTCTTAAGTCCAATTTAGTGAAGATGTGGGCACCTTGGAGGCGATCAAAGAGTTCAGAGATGAGGGGTAAGGGGTAGCGGTTCTTAACCGTGATTTTATTAAGACCGCGGTAGTCAATGCAAGGACGTAGGGAGCCATCTTTTTTGGACACAAAGAAAAATCCGGCTCCGGCAGGAGAGGAGGATTTACGGATAAAGCCCTTTTTTAGATTCTCCTGGACGTATTCGGACATGGCAAGAGTCTCTGGGGCAGAGAGAGGATAAATTCTGCCCCGGGGTGGAGTAGTGCCCGGGAGGAGGTCGATAGGGCAATCATAAGGCCTGTGAGGAGGTAGAGTCTCAGCTTGTTTTTTGCAGAAAACATCCGCGAAGTCCATATAGGCCTTAGGGAGACCGGTTACTGGAGGAACCACAGAGTTACGGCAAGGGTTACTGGGAACCGGTTTTAGACAGTTCTTGGAACAAGAGGACCCCCAACTCTTGATCTCCCCAGTGGACCAATCCAGGGTTGGGGAATGAAGTTGAAGCCAGGGAAGTCCAAGGAGAATTTCTGAGGTGCAATTGGGGAGGACCAAAAGTTCAATCCTCTCATGATGAGATCCGATGCTCATAAGAAGGGGCTCCGTGCAGAAACGTATGGTACAGTCCAATCTTTCATTATTTACACAATTGATGTAGAGGGGTCTGGCGAGACTGGTCACCGGGATGTTGAACCTGTAGACGAGAGAGGCCAAAATAAAATTTCCTGCAGATCCAGAGTCCAAGAAGGCCACCGTAGAGAAGGAGAAGGCAGAGGCAGACATCCGCACAGGCACAGTAAGACGTGGAGAAGCAGAGAAGACATCAAGGACTGTCTCACCTTTGTGCGGAGTCAGCGTACGTCTTTCCAGGCGGGGAGGACGGATAGGACAATCCCTCAGGAAGTGTTCGGTACTAGCACAGTACAGGCAGAGGTTCTCCATACGGCGTCGTGTCCTCTCTTGAGGTGTCAGGCGAGACCGGTCGACCTGCATAGCCTCCACGGCGGGAGGCACAGGAACAGATTGCAGGGGACCAGAGGAGAGAGGAGCCGAGGAGACGAAACGCCTCGTGCGAACAGAGTCCATATCTTGGCGGAGTTCCTGACGCCTTTCAGAAAAACGCATGTCAATGCGAGTGGCTAGGTGAATAAGTTCATGTAGATTAGCAGGAATTTCTCGTGCGGCCAGAACATCTTTAATGTTGCTGGATAGGCCTTTTTTGAAGGTCGCGCAGAGGGCCTCATTATTCCAGGACAATTCTGAAGCAAGTGTACGGAACTGTACGGCATACTCGCCAACGGAAGAATTACCCTGGACCAGGTTCAACAGGGCAGTCTCAGCAGAAGAGGCTCGGGCAGGTTCCTCAAAGACACTTCGGATTTCCGAGAAGAAGGAGTGTACAGAGGCAGTGACGGGGTCATTGCGGTCCCAGAGCGGTGTGGCCCATGACAGGGCTTTTCCGGACAGAAGACTGACTACGAAAGCCACCTTAGACCTTTCAGTGGGAAACAGGTCCGACATCATCTCCAGATGCAGGGAACATTGGGAAAGAAAGCCACGGCAAAACTTAGAGTCCCCATCAAATTTATCCGGTAAGGATAAGCGTATCCCAGGAGCGGCCACTCGCTGCGGAGGAGGTGCAGGAGCTGGCGGAGGAGATGACTGCTGAAGCTGTGGTAGTAACTGTTGTAGCATAACGGTCAGTTGAGACAGCTGTTGGCCTTGTTGCGCTATCTGTTGTGACTGCTGGGCGACCACCGTGGTGAGGTCAGCGACAACTGGCAGAGGAACTTCAGCGGGATCCATGGCCGGATCTACTGTCACGATGCCGGCTGGCAGGTAGTGGACCCTCTGTGCCAGAGAGGGATTGGCGTGGACCGTGCTAGTGGACCGGTTCTAAGCCACTACTGGTTTTCACCAGAGCCCGCCGCAAAGCGGGATGGTCTTGCTGCGGCGGTAGTGACCAGGTCGTATCCACTAGCAACGGCTCACCTCTCTGGCTGCTGAAGATAGGCGCGGTACAGGGGAGTAGGCAGAAGCAAGGTCGGACGTAGCAGAAGGTCGGGGCAGGCAGCAAGGATCGTAGTCAGGGGCAACGGCAGAAGGTCTGGAAACACAGGCAAGGAACACACAAGGAACGCTTTCACTGGCACTAAGGCAACAAGATCCGGCAAGGGAGTGCAAGGGAAGTGAGGTAATATAGGGAAGTGCACAGGTGATTACCCTAATTGGAACCACTGCGCCAATCAGCGGCGCAGTGGCCCTTTAAATCGCAGAGACCCGGCGCGCGCGCGCCCTAGGGAGCGGGGCCGCGCGCGCCGGGACAGAACAGACGGGGAGCGAGTCAGGTAGGGGAGCCGGGGTGCGCATCGCGAGCGGGCGCTACCCGCATCGCGAATCGCATCCCGGCTGGCAGCGGGATCGCAGCGCCCCGGGTCAGAGGACGTGACCGGAGCGCTGCAGCGGAGAGAGTGAAGCGAGCGCTCCGGGGAGGAGCGGGGACCCGGAGCGCTCGGCGTAACAGCTAAATATGTCCGCTTCCGTGTTCCCAGCTACAAATTGGGACCACGCTATCTTGGTCCTTTCAAAATCTTGTGCCAAATTAATCCTGTCTCTTACAAACTTCTTCTTCCTCCTTCTCTTCGTATTCCTAATGCCTTTCATGTCTCTCTTCTTAAACCACTCATCATCAACCGTTTCTCTCCCAAACTTATTTCTCCTACTCCTGTCTCCGGTTCTTCCGACATCTTCTCCGTAAAGGAGATACTGGCCTCCAAAAAGGTCAGAGGAAAAACTTTTTTTTTAGTGGACTGGGAGGGCTGTGGTCCTGAAGAGAGATCCTGGGAACCTGAGGACAATATCCTAGATAAAAGTCTGGTCCTCAGGTTCTCAGGCTCTAAGAAGAGGGGGAGACCCAAGGGAGGGGGTACTGTTACGCCGAGCGCTCCGGGTCCCCGCTCCTCCCCGGAGCGCTCGCAACATCCTCGCTACGGCAGCGCCCCGGTCAGATCCACTGACCGGGTGCGCTGCGATACCGCCTCCTGCCGGGATGCGATCCGCGATGCGGGTGGCGCCCGCTCGCGATGCGCACCCCGGCTTCCGTACCTGACTCGCTCTCCCTCGGTCCTGTCCCGGCGCGCGCGGCCCCGCTCCCTAGGGCGCGCGCGCGCCGGGTCTCTGCGATTTAAAGGGCCACTGCGCCACTGATTGGCGCAGTGGTTCCAATTAGTGTCTTCACCTGTGCACTCCCTATGTATACCTCACTTCCCCTGCACTCCCTCGCCGGATCTTGTTGCCCTTGTGCCTAGTGAAAGCGTTCCCTTGTGTGTTCCTAGCCTGTGTTCCAGACCTCCTGCCGTTGCCCCTGACTACGATCCTTGCTGCCTGCCCCGACCTTCTGCTACGTCCGACCTTGCTTTTGTCTACTCCCTTGTACCGCGCCTATCTTCAGCAGTCAGAGAGGTTGAGCCGTTGCTAGTGGATACGACCTGGTTACTACCGCCGCAGCAAGACCATCCCGCTTTGCGGCGGGCTCTGGTGAACACCAGTAGTAACTTAGAACCGGTCCACTAGCACGGTCCACGCCAATCCCTCTCTGGCACAGAGGATCCACCTCCTGCCAGCCGGCATCGTGACATATTCCTTAATAGCCCCGAATTAAAGTTGGAAACATGAAAAAGATATAACACATTAATTCATAATGTAATATACATCAGTGCAGGGCCCTTTCACGAGATGTATTACAACTGTTAAAAAACATATACTAATAAAAAATGTATATATAGATTGATAATATGCAAAATTATATTTCACGATCAGCCACCTTTAAATGAATGTCAATTTGCTAGATAAATAGTCTATGATAAAGTGATGTCCGTGCAGCAGGTAATGGTATATAGAGTGCCAGACTTGTTCACAATGTTATAAAGGAGTTTTAGAAAATGCTGTACATACAGTGTGGTACCTGTAGTCCGCAACGGGATATAGTTCACGCTGTCTTGTGGTAGTGATGACACTCGGAGCTGGCACAGAGCTGCGTCTGGCCCAGAGGTGGTTGCTCCAGCGGTCCCGGCGGGGTACAGGTGGGCACGGATCTGCGTCCGGTCGTAGCGTTTGCTGGATGGTATAAACAGGTAAGTGAGCTGGCGTCCTCGTGCTGGATCGCGCGCGCGATCCCAATAGTAATCCAAGATGAGGGTACTGCAGCGCTGCAGAGGGCTGTATCGTGGGTATCCGATAATAATAAAGGTGCTGATAGAAGTAGATGAGGATGGCAAACAGGGCTATACGCGTTTCAAGACAATGGTCTCATTCTTCAGTAGCCAGAATTGCATAATGGTAAGCCAACACAAAATTCGGGTTTAAATAGTGCAAGGGTTGTGATGTCACAGTTCTAGGAGGGACAAAAAACCTGGAAAACTGATCCATAGATACATATATAGAAAATAGGGGAAAAGAGACAGAGAAAAAGATAACTTCATGAAAAAAGAGACAGAGTATGCATTACTAAATAGGATATATATATAAAATGAAAAAGAAAATTATACAAATATATGTATATAAAGAATATATCCAAAAATAGTAGTAAGAGATAGCGATGTGTAGTAGTGTGATATACATCGCAATGAAATTATATATATATATATATATATATATATATATATATATATACATACATATATATATATATATATATTGCAAATTTGTTGTGAGAAATATAGTAAGAAAGTTTGTAGTAGGAATTATAAAAAATAAACAATAAATAATAGTTAGGTAGCAGTAAAGTGTATAAGAATATAAAATTGTATATGAAAAAAATGAATGTGGGTTGTATATGAATATGGTGGTCAAGATGGTAATGGACAATAGACAAAAAAAATTAATAAAAAATTGATAATAGAAAACGACAAAAAATAACAAAAAATGAAAATGATAAAGATGAAATAGAATGAAATTCAAAGTAAAAATGAACATGGTAGTAATAAAAATAAATATAAAAATAAAAATAATAATAATTAAAAATTTTAAATAAAAATAAAAAATAAACATGATTGAAATAAAATGAAAATAAACATAAAAATGAAAATAAATGATAATGAGAATTGAAAACATATGAAAATAAAATTAATAATGGAGATATAAATAAAAATAAATATGGATGAAAATAAATGTGAAAAAGAAATATAATGGTTCTTGGTCATATAGATAAGGCATGATCGGGATCTGATCCCGGGAGCTGTCACTGGGTCAATAATATGGCCAGCCAGTGACGCCTCGTGGAAGAGAACCCCGATGATGCGAACTTCAGAGAAATTCAAAAAGCTCCAATTCTGCATTAAGGCCCTTAGGGGTTATAGAATCAAATTCAAAGATTTTGCGTGCCTCTGCTCGAGACATAAGAGTGATATAAACACTACCTCGCCAACATCTCTTGACTGTATGTAGAGCCTTAAATGTAAGGTCAGATGGGTTGTTGTTGTGGACTTTGTTAAAATGGAGGGATAAGGGGTGTGTTTTCATACCTTTTTTTAATATTATAAATATGTTTAGATATACGGATCTTAAATTGGCTTTTCGTCCGGCCAATATACTGTTTTCCACACTGACACTGTATTAGATAGATGACACCTTTGGTATGGCACGTTACATAGTTACATAGTTACATAGTTAGTACGGTCGAAAAAAGGCATATGTCCATCAAGTTCAACCAGGGAATTAAGGGGTAGGGGTGTGGCGCGATATTGGGGAAGGGATGGGATTTTATATTTCTTCATAAGCATTAATGTTATTTTGTTCCAGGAATGTATCTAATCCTGTTTTAAAGCTGTTAATTTTTCCTGCTGTGATCAGTTCCTGAGGTAGACCGTTCCATAAATTCACAGTCCTCACGGTAAAGAAGGCGTGTCGCCCCTTGAGACTAAACTTTTTCTTCTCCAGACGGAGGGAGTGCCCCCTCGTCCTTTGGGGGGGTTTAACCTGGAACAGTTTTTCTCTATATTTTTTGTATGGGCCATTAATATACTTATATACGTTTATCATATCCCCCCTTAAACGTCTCTTCTCAAGACTAAACAATTGTAACTCCTTTAATCGCTCCTCATAGCTAAGATGTTCCATGCCCCATATTAGTTTAGTCGCGCGTCTCTGCACCCTTTCCAACTCCGCAGTGTCCCTTTTATGGACAGGTGCCCAAAACTGAACAGCATATTCCAGGTGAGGCCGTACCAATGCTTTATAAAGGGGGAGTATTATGTCCCTGTCGCTCGAGTCCATGCCTCTTTTGATACATGACAATATCCTGCCGGCTTTGGAAGCAGCAGCCTGACATTGCATGCTATTCTGTAGTCTGTGATCTACAAGTACACCCAGATCCTTCTCTACCAGTGACTCTGCCAGTTTAATCCCCCCTAAGACATACGATGCATGCAGGTTATTAGTACCCAGATGTATAACTTTACATTTATCCACATTGAACCTCATTTGCCAAGTGGATGCCCAGACACTTAGTCTATCCAAGTCATCCTGTAACCTATACACATCCTCTATAGACTGTACTGTGCTACAAAGCTTGGTGTCATCTGCAAAGATAGAAACAGAGCTGTTAATACGATCCTCTATATCATTGATAAATAAATTAAACAACAGTGGGCCCAGTACTGAACCTTGGGGTACACAACTAATAACCGGGGACCAATCAGAGTACGAATCATTGACCACCACTCTCTGGGTACGATCCATGAGCCAGTGTTCAATCCAGTTACAAACTAAAATTTCCAAACCCAAAGACCTTAACTTACCTGTCAGACGTCTATGAGGGACAGTATCAAATGCTTTAGCAAAATCCAGAAACACTATATCCACAGCCATTCCTCTATATACAGAGCCCCCCTCTATATCCACAGCCATTCCTCTGTCAAGGCTTCTACTCACCTCTTCATAAAAGCAAATTAGATTGGTTTGACAACTTCTATCCTTAGTAAACCCATGCTGGCTATCACTTATAATACTATTATCCCCTATGTATTCCTGTATGTAATCCCTTATAAGTCCTTCAAACAATTTACCCACAATGCACGTTAAACTTACCGGTCTATAGTTTCCTGGGGAAGACCTAGAGCCCTTTTTGAAGATTGGCACCACATTCGCCTTGCGCCAGTCCCTTGGCACAATACCAGACACCAGAGAATCTCTAAATATCATGAACAGGGGTACAGATATTACTGAACTTACCTCTCTAAGAACTCTTGGGTGCAATCCATCTGGCTCTGGAGATTTGCTTACATTTATATCACTAAACTTACCTTGTACCATCTCTACATTAAGCCAGTTCAGTACATTACATGATGTGTTACCAGCACTGACCTGGCCAATGTCAGCTCCTTTTTCCATAGTGTATACAGAACTAAAGAACCCATTCAGTAGCTCCGCCTTCTCTTGATCGCCTGTGACAACCTCCCCATTATCATTATTAAGGGGTCCTACATGCTCTGTCCTTGGTTTTTTTGCATTTATATATCTAAAAAAATATTTAGGATTAGTTTTGCTTTCTTTGGCCACCTGTCCCTCGTTTTGAATTTTTGCTGTTTTTATTACATTTTTACAGATTTTATTAAGCTCTTTGTACTGTTTAAATGTTATCGCTGACCCATCAGATTTGTATTTTTTGAAGGCTATTTTTTTTGTTGTTTATTGCTCTTTTAACATCATTTGTCAGCCATGTAGGATTTAGTTTTAATCGTTTATATTTGTTCCCCTTTGGTATATATTTAGCTGTATAGTTATTTAGAGTTGATTTAAAGATGTCCCATTTACCTTCTGTATCAGTATTTGACAACACCTCCCCCCAGTCTATGTCCTGTAGTGCAGCCCTCAGCCCAGGGAAGTTTGCCTTTTTAAAGTTATATGCTTTTGCCTTCCCCGCCTGTCTTTGTTTTCTACATTTTAAGTCAAAAGTAACTATATTGTGGTCGCTATTACCAAGGTTTTCCCGCACAGTTACATTACCAACCAGCTCTGCGTTGCTGGAAATGATCAGATCCAACAAGGCATCACTTCTTGTTGGGTCCTCCACAAACTGGCCCATAAAATTATCCTGCAATAAATTTAGGAATTGACGCCCCTTTGTAGTTTTAGCCACCCCCGGACCCCAATCTATATCTGGATAGTTAAAATCTCCCATTATTACTACTGTACCTGCCCGGGCGGCCCTCTCTATTTGTTTATGAAGCCGAACTTCTATCTCTTCAGTGATATTAGGGGGTCTGTAGATTACCCCAAATATAATTTTTTCAGTATTTCCCTCCTTTTGTAATTCTACCCACAGTGTTTCCACCTCCTCAAAATCATCACACACTATGGCATCGTTCACACTGACTTTCATACCACTTCTTACATACAGACAGACCTTTTCTGTTCATTCTATGCTTGCGAAACAATGTAAACCCCTGCAGATTGACAGCCCAGTCATGCGAGGAGTCCAGCCATGTCTCAGTGATCCCAACTATATCAATATGTTCCTCCAGTATCAAGGCCTCAAGCTCCCCCATTTTATTTGCTAGGCTTCTGGCATTTGTGAACATACACTTTACATTTCCATCCTTCATGTTATTGGGGTTTATGGGATTCAAGGGTGTAAGTTTTATTTTCCTATGAAGCCTATTCCTATTAACTATTCTAACCCCTCCCTCCGCTCCACCCCCAGGTACAATTATAATTCCCACCTCTCTATCTACACTATCTTCCCCCTCTTTGCTGTAGGTTCCCTCCCCCCAAGTCCCTAGTTTAAACACTCCTCCACCCTTCTAGCCATCTTCTCCCCAAGCAAAGCTGCACCCTCCCCATTGAGGTGCAGCCCGTCCCTACGGTAGAGCCGGTAACCGAAAGCGAAGTCAGCCCAGTTCTGCATGAACCCAAACCCTTCCTTCCTACACCAGCTTCTGAGCCACTTGTTTACCTCCCTGATCTCCCGCTGCCTCTCTGGTGTGGCTCGTGGTACTGGTAGTATTTCAGAAAATACTACCTTGGAGGTCCTTGCCTTAAGCTTGCGGCCTAAGTCCCTTAAATCATTTTTAAGGACACTCCACCTACCTCTTACTTTGTCATTGGTGCCAATATGTACCATGACTGCTGGGTCCTCTCCAGCCCCGCCCAGCAACCTGTCAACCTGATCCGCGATGTGCCGAACTCGTGCGCCAGGCAGACAACACATTGTTCGGCGATCCCGGTCTTTGTGACAGATTGCCCTGTCTGTCCCCCTAATAATTGAGTCCCCCACCACTAGTACCTGTCTGGCCTGCCCTGTACTCCTCCCTCCCTCCTTACTGGAGCAGACACCCCCCTGGCGGTCAGAGGCGGTATCCTGCTGCAGTTCTGCTAGCTCTGTAATGGCATCCCCCTCATCTGCCAAGCGGGCAAACTTGTTGGGGTGTGCCAGTTCAGGACTAGCATCCCTGACACTTTTTCCCCTACCCCTCTTTCTAACTGTAACCCAGCTAACTGCCTGACTGTCCTGCAACTCCGTCCCACTGTCCTCCCCCACCTCTATTCCCGAGAGTGCCTGCTCAGTGAGCACGAGACTCTTCTCCATGTTGTTAATGCTTCTCATTGTTGCCAGTCGCCCCTCTAGATGCAGGATCTGGGCTTCCAAACGGACAACTAGCACACATCTCGCACAACAATATGCACCCTCAAACTGTTGTTCAAGGATTGCATACATTCTTTTATTTTAAAAGAAAAATGATTGGATGTGGAAATAACTTCTGTGTTTTTTTTTGGGAAACTTGGTAGTTCTACAACCAATGCAGGTTCCACACCTATGGAACCTTTTTGTGGATAACCAACTGGTTGGTGGGTTAAGAGGTGACTTTATTGATGGTGCTATTTGAATGTTTAAATTAGGTGCTTTAGAATAGACTATAGGTGGATTATTGGGAAGGCATTGTCCTATTGTTCTGTCATTTTTATAAGGTGCCAGTGTTTCTTAAACATTTTCTCTAATTGTTTGTGATCTTTGTTGAATGGTATAATAAGTTTGGGATCTTGTTCAATGGTTTCTGTTCTCTCGGTGTCCATAAAAAAACATTGTCTATCAAGTGTCCTTATTTTATTCATAGAATTAGTCAGCGCTGATTGCGGATAGCCTTTTTCTAGGAATTGATTAGTTAGGAGATGTGCCTCTTTCTCAAATTGAGATTCTAAAGTACAATTCCTTTTCAGTCTCCGAAACTGACTGGTTGGTACATTCAGGAGCCATCTGGGTAAGTGACAGCTGTTGAAACGAATGAAACTATTTTTAGATACCGGCTTATGATAGGTACTGCATATTAGTTTTGGTGGTTGTATGGACACCCAGAGATCTAGATATACCAAAGAATTTGTACTAATGTGTGGTGTAAATTTTAAATTAAGTGAATTCGTGTTTAAGTCTTTGATAAAATCTTCTAAAACATCCCTAGGTCCCTTCCATATAAATAAAATATCATCAATGTATCGTCGCCAGAGCATGATATCCGCGCCTATCCTTGGGGCGATGGTATAGTCCTCCCAGGCTGCCATAAACAGATTGGCATAGCTAGGCGCGAATATGGTGCCCATGGCGGTACCCGTCCGTTGTAGATAAAATTTGCCTTCAGAATAAAAATAATTATGGGTCAAAATAAAAGAAATGGAATTTATGATGAAATCTATTTGTTCAAGTGGCATATTGTCATTTGTTAAAAAATATCTTACTGCTTCTAATCCTGCTTGATGTTGTATTATTGTATATGTAGCCTGTAGCGGAATTGTTTTGTGTGCCTTGCGCACTTTCTCAAACCGGATTTGAGGAAGTGCGCAAGGTGCACAAAACAATTGTCCCGGCGTCCTCCCTTCCCCATTCCTCCCCCGCCTGTGTATTACACCCGATGCGTGGCTGAATAAAGAAGTTACCTGCATGGTGAGTGCAGTCTGTTGTCTCTTATCTTTTTGCTACACTGTACTCCCGTGTTAAGGCTGAGCACCACCGCTACAGGCTACCAGGACATAATTCAGTTGCCATATGTCCACCTCCACTTGCCCAGCTTAGTCCCGCAGTGCTGGAGTTTTCATCCTTCCTACCACGCTATGTAAAATCCACTTGGGGAAAACAGTAAAAAAAATAAACATGAAAGCAACCCTCTCTCAGTTCCCAGTGTCCAGCACTTCTGGGTTAGGTTACCTGATCTCCCACAGCTGCTTATTCAATTTCAGTCCGAAGCAATGTCCAGCCTCAGGCCCTGATTGGATGGCTGGCCATGTGACGTCACGTCACCTAAACAAAAGTGCCAGATTTCAGGAACAGAATTCCGTCATTTCAGTGGCAGTGTAAAAGCGATGAATTTTAGAGAGGGTTTTTTTTTTTTAACTGTCCCCCCTCCCGTATTAGATATTACATAGGGTTAATATATAATCGGTAGCCATCTTGCAGCCAGTCACTTCAGCCTTTTGTAGCAGAGAGATAGAGAGGGACAGACAGTGCTGTCTGTTGCACAGAAAAGTATTTTTTGAGCAGCGATTCACCTACCAGTCACATCAGCGTTCTATTACAGAGAGGGACAGAGAGCAGTGTATTGCACAGTGTGTTGCACAGAACAGCAGTGATTCACCTCAAGCCCAAATCCTGCCTAGAAGCACTGATAGGGAACAGAGTGAGATTGAGATTGAGAGGAAGTACAATTTTGGGTGTAGTACACAGTGACTGTGTGCTGCTGCACTTGTGTGTACTGCTGGTGTACACAAATACTGGTTTAAGTATATTGGAGCGCATTTTTCTCCCCTCATAAGTGCATACCACATACGTACATCTAAGTGGTGTACTATTTTGCTCCTGTTAAAGTCTTAAGGGTCTAGAAACTGTGAAAGGCCAGCCAAAAGTACGTACCTGCTGGTCTTGTGCACAAATACTGTTTTAAATGTACAGGAGCACATTGTCCTCCCCTCATAAGGGCATACCAAATATGTACATCTAAGTGGCATACTGTTACGCCGAGCGCTCCGGGTCCCCGCTCCTCCCCGGAGCGCTCGCTACACTCTCGCAATCGCAGCGCTCCGGTCAGATCCACTGACCCGGTGCGCTGCGATCCTGCCTCCAGCCGGGATGCGATTCGCGATGCGGGTGGCGCCCGATCGCGATGCGCACCCTGGCTTCCGTACCTGACTCGCTCTCCGTCGGTCCTGTCCCGGCGCGCGCGGCCCCGCTCCCTAGGGCGCGCGCGCGCCGGGTCTCTGCGATTTAAAGGGCCACTGCGCCGTTGATTGGCGCAGTGGTTCTAATCAGTGTGTTCACCTGTGCACTCCCTATGTATACCTCACTTCCCCTGCACTCCCTCGCCGGATCTTGTTGCCATAGTGCCAGTGAAAGCGTTTCCTTGTGTGTTCCTAGCCTGTGTTCCAGACCTCCTGCCGTTGCCCCTGACTACGATCCTTGCTGCCTGCCCCGACCTTCTGCTACGTCCGACCTTGCTTCTGTCTACTCCCTTGTACCGCGCCTATCTTCAGCAGTCAGAGTGGTTGAGCCGTTGCTAGTGGATACGACCTGGTCACTACCGCCGCAGCAAGACCATCCCGCTTTGCGGCGGGCTCTGGTGAACACCAGTAGTGACTTAGAACCGGTCCACTAGCACGGTCCACGCCAATCCCTCTCTGGCACAGAGGATCCACCTTCTGCCAGCCGGCATCGTGACAGTAGATCCGGCCATGGATCCCGCTGAAGTTCCTCTGCCAGTTGTCACCGACCTCACCACGGTGGTTGCCCAGCAGTCACAACAGATAGCGCAACAAGGCCACCAGCTGTCTCAACTGACCGTGATGCTACAGCAGCTACTACCTCAGCTTCAGCAATCATCTCCTCCGCCAGCTCCTGCACCTCCTCCGCAGCGAGTGGCCGCTTCAGGCCTACGACTATCCTTGCCGGATAAATTTGATGGGGACTCTAAATTTTGCCGTGGCTTTCTTTCTCAATGTTCCCTGCACTTGGAGATGATGTCGGACCAGTTTCCTACTGAAAGGTCTAAGGTGGCTTTCGTAGTCAGCCTTCTGTCCGGAAAAGCTCTGTCATGGGCCACACCGCTCTGGGACCGCAATGACCCCGTCACTGCCTCCGTACACTCCTTCTTCTCGGAAATTCGAAGTGTCTTTGAGGAACCTGCCCGAGCCTCTTCTGCTGAGACTGCCCTGTTGAACCTGGTCCAGGGTAATTCTTCCGTTGGCGAGTACGCCGTACAATTCCGTACTCTTGCTTCAGAACTATCCTGGAATAATGAGGCCCTCTGCGCGACCTTTAAAAAAGGCCTATCCAGCAACATTAAAGATGTTCTGGCCGCACGAGAAATCCCTGCTAACCTACATGAACTCATTCATCTAGCCACTCGCATTGACATGCGTTTTTCCGAAAGGCGTCAGGAGCTCCGCCAGGATATGGACTTTGTTCGCACGAGGCGTTTTTTCTCCCCGGCTCCTCTCTCCTCTGGTCCCCTGCAATCCGTTCCTGTGCCTCCCGCCGTGGAGGCTATGCAAGTTGACCGGTCTCGCCTGACACCTCAAGAGAGGACACGACGCCGCATGGAGAATCTCTGCCTGTACTGTGCCGGTACCGAACACTTCCTGAAGGATTGTCCTATCCGTCCTCCCCGCCTGGAAAGACGTACGCTGACTCCGCACAAAGGTGAGACAGTCCTTGATGTCAACTCTGCTTCTCCACGTCTTACTGTGCCTGTGCGGATATCTGCCTCTACCTTCTCCTTCTCTACTATGGCCTTCTTGGATTCCGGATCTGCAGGAAATTTTATCTTGGCCTCTCTCATCAACAGGTTCAACATCCCGGTGACCAGTCTCGCCAGACCCCTCTACATCAATTGTGTTAACAATGAAAGATTGGACTGTACCATACGTTTTCGCACGGAGCCCCTCCTAATGTGCATCGGACCTCATCACGAAAAAATTGAGTTTTTGGTCCTCCCCAATTGCACTTCTGAAATTCTCCTTGGACTACCCTGGCTTCAACACCATTCCCCAACCCTGGATTGGTCCACAGGGGAGATCAAGAGTTGGGGTACCTCTTGTTTCAAGGACTGCCTTAAACCGGTTCCCAGTACTCCCTGCCGTGACCCTGTGGTTCCCCCTGTAACCGGTCTCCCTAAGGCCTATATGGACTTTGCTGATGTATTTTGCAAAAAACAAGCTGAGACTCTACCTCCTCACAGGCCTTATGACTGTCCTATTGACCTCCTCCCGGGCACTACTCCACCCCGGGGCAGAATTTATCCTCTGTCCGCCCCAGAGACTCTTGCTATGTCTGAGTACATCCAGGAAAATTTAAAAAAGGGCTTTATCCACAAATCCTCCTCTCCTGCCGGAGCTGGATTTTTCTTTGTGTCCAAAAAAGATGGCTCCCTACGTCCTTGCATTGACTACCGCGGTCTTAATAAAATCACGGTAAAGAACCGCTATCCTCTACCTCTTATCTCTGAACTCTTTGATCGCCTCCAAGGTGCCCACATCTTTACCAAACTGGACTTAAGAGGTGCTTATAATCTCATCCGCATCAGGGAGGGGGATGAATGGAAAACGGCATTTAACACTAGAGATGGACACTTTGAGTATCTGGTCATGCCCTTTGGCCTGTGCAACGCCCCTGCCGTCTTCCAAGACTTTGTTAATGAAATTTTTCGTGATCTCTTATATTCCTGTGTTGTTGTGTATCTGGACGATATTCTGATTTTTTCTGCCAACCTAGAAGAACACCGCCAACATGTCCGCATGGTTCTTCAGAGACTTCGTGACAATCAACTTTATGCCAAAATGGAGAAATGTCTGTTTGAATGTCAATCTCTTCCTTTCCTAAGATACTTGGTCTCTGGCCGGGGACTACAAATGGATCCAGACAAACTCTCTGCCGTCTTAGATTGGCCACGCCCCTCCGGACTCCGTGCTATCCAACGTTTTTTGGGGTTCGCCAATTATTACAGACAATTTATTCCTCATTTTTCCACCATTGTGGCCCCTATCGTGGCTTTAACCAAAAAGAATGCCAATCCTAAGTCATGGCCTCCTCAAGCGGAAGACGCCTTTAAACGGCTCAAGGCTGCCTTTTCTTCTGCTCCCGTGCTCTCCAGACCTGACCCATCTAAACCCTTCCTATTGGAGGTTGATGCCTCCTCAGTAGGAGCTGGAGCGGTTCTTCTACAAAAAAATTCTTCCGGGCATGCTGTTACTTGTGTTTTTTTTCTAGGACCTTCTCTCCGGCGGAGAGGAACTACTCCATTGGGGATCGAGAGCTACTGGCCATTAAATTAGCACTTGAGGAATGGAGGCATCTGCTGGAGGGATCAAAATTTCCAGTTATTATTTACACCGATCACAAGAATCTCTCCTATCTCCAGTCTGCCCAACGGCTGAATCCTCGCCAGGCCAGGTGGTCTCTGTTCTTTGCCCGGTTTAATTTTGAAATTCACTTTCGCCCTGCCGATAAGAACATTAGGGCCGATGCTCTCTCTCGTTCCTCGGACGCCTCGGAAGTAGAGCTCTCTCCGCAACACATCATTCCTCCTGACTGACTGATCTCCACTTCTCCAGCCTCCATCAGGCAAACTCCTCCAGGGAAGACCTTCGTCTCTCCACGCCAACGCCTCGGAATCCTCAAATGGGGTCACTCCTCCCATCTCGCAGGCCATGCGGGCATCAAGAAATCCGTGCAACTCATCTCTCGTTTCTATTGGTGGCCGACTCTGGAGACGGATGTTGTTGATTTTGTGCGGGCCTGCACTGTCTGTGCCCGGGATAAGATTCCTCGCCAGAAGCCCGCTGGTCTTCTTCATCCTCTGCCTGTCCCCGAACAGCCTTGGTCTCTGATTGGTATGGACTTTATTACAGACTTACCTCCATCCCGTGGCAACACTGTTGTTTGGGTGGTTGTTGATCGATTTTCCAAGATGGCACATTTTATTCCTCTTCCTGGTCTTCCTTCAGCGCCTCAGTTGGAAAAACAATTTTTTGTACACATTTTTCGTCTTCACGGGTTGCCCACGCAGATCGTCTCGGATAGAGGCGTCCAATTCGTGTCAAAATTCTGGAGGGCTCTCTGTAAACAACTCAAGATTAAATTAAACTTTTCTTCTGCTTATCATCCTCAGTCCAATGGGCAAGTAGAAAGAGTTAACCAGGTCCTGGGTGATTATTTACGGCATTTTGTTTCCTCCCGCCAGGATGACTGGGCAGATCTTCTACCATGGGCCGAATTCTCGTATAACTTCAGAGTCTCTGAGTCTTCTTCCAAATCCCCATTTTTCGTGGTGTACGGCCGTCACCCTCTTCCCCCCCTCCCTACTCCCTTGCCCTCTGGTTTGCCCGCTGTGGATGAAATAACTCGTGATCTTTCCACCATATGGAAAGAGACCCAAAATTCTCTCTTACAGGCTTCATCACGCATGAAGAAGTTTGCTGATAAGAAAAGAAGAGCTCCCCCCATTTTTTCTCCCGGAGACAAGGTATGGCTCTCCGCTAAATATGTCCGCTTCCGTGTTCCCAGCTACAAATTGGGACCACGCTATCTTGGTCCTTTCAAAATTTTGTGCCAGATTAATCCTGTCTCTTACAAACTTCTTCTTCCTCCTTCTCTTCGTATTCCTAATGCCTTTCACGTTTCTCTTCTTAAACCACTCATCATCAACCGTTTCTCTCCCAAACTTGTTTCTCCCACTCCTGTTTCCGGCTCCTCGGACATCTTCTCCGTAAAGGAGATACTGGCCTCCAAGAAGGTCAGAGGGAAAACCTTTATTTTGGTCGATTGGGAGGGCTGTGGTCCTGAAGAGAGATCCTGGGAACCTGAGGACAATATCCTAGACAAAAGTCTGGTCCTCAGGTTCTCAGGCTCCAAGAAGAGGGGGAGACCCAAGGGGGGGGGGGGTACTGTTACGCCGAGCGCTCCGGGTCCCCGCTCCTCCCCGGAGCGCTCGCTACACTCTCGCTACACTCTCGCTATCGCAGCGCTCCGGTCAGATCCACTGACCCGGTGCGCTGCGATCCTGCCTCCAGCCGGGATGCGATTCGCGATGCGGGTGGCGCCCGATCGCGATGCACACCCCGGCTTCCGTACCTGACTCGCTCTCCGTCGGTCCTGTCCCGGCGCGCGGCCCCGCTCCCTAGGGCGCGCGCGCGCCGGGTCTCTGCGATTTAAAGGGCCACTGCGCCGCTGATTGGCGCAGTGGTTCTAATCAGTGTGTTCACCTGTGCACTCCCTATGTATACCTCACTTCCCCTGCACTCCCTCGCCGGATCTTGTTGCCATAGTGCCAGTGAAATCGTTTCTTTGTGTGTTCCTAGCCTGTGTTCCAGACCTCCTGCCGTTGCCCCTGACTACGATCCTTGCTGCCTGCCCCGACCTTCTGCTACGTCCGACCTTGCTTCTGTCTACTCCCTTGTACCGCGCCTATCTTCAGCAGTCAGAGAGGTTGAGCCGTTGCTAGTGGATACGACCTGGTCACTACCGCCGCAGCAAGACCATCCCGCTTTGCGGCGGGCTCTGGTGAACACCAGTAGTGACTTAGAACCGGTCCACTAGCACGGTCCACGCCAATCCCTCTCTGGCACAGAGGATCCACCTTCTGCCAGCCGGCATCGTGACACGTACTACTTTGTTCCTGTTAAAATGTTAAGGGCATAGATACTGTGAAAGGCCAACCAAAAGTACACACCTGCTGGTGTTGTACACAAATACCGTTTTAACCCCTTTGCAATGCAGGACGTAAATGTACGTCCTGGAGCAGTGGTACTTAACGCACCAGGACATACATTTACGTCCTATACATGACCGCGAGCATAGGAGTGATGCTCGGATCATGCGCGGCTGGTCCCTGCTGCTGACAGCAGCCAGGGACCTGCCGTAATGGCCAACATCCGCAATCATGCGGATGTCCGCCATTAACCCCTCAGATGCCGTGATCAATACACATCATGGCATCTGCAGCGCTGCGGTCACTAAAATGGATGATCGGATCGCCCGCAGCGCTGACGCGGAGATCTGATCATCCAGAACGGCAGATGGAGGTCCCCTCACCTGCCTCTGCTGGCTTCCATGGGTCTTCTGCTCTGGTCTGAGATCAAGCAGACCAGAGCAGAAGATTACTGATAACACTGATCAGTGCTATGCCCTATGCATAGCACTGAACAGTATTAGCAATTGAATGATTGCTATAAATAGTCCCCTATAGGGACTATTAAAGTGTAAAAATAAAAGTAAAAATAGTTTTAAAAAAAAGTTTAAAAAAATATGAAAAATCCCCTCCCCCAATAAAAATGTAAATTGTCCCATTTTCCCCATTTCTCTCCCAAAAAGTGTAAATAAATAATGTAATAAACATATTTGGTATCGCCGCATGCATAAATATCATAATTATACTGTACGGTGAACGGAGTGAACGGTTTTCTTTTTAATTTTCCCACACAAATAGTATTTTTTTGGTTGCGCCATACATTTTATGGTAAAGTGACTGATGGCATTACAACGGACAACTGGTCACACAAAAGAACAAGCTCTCATACTAGCCTGTGGATGAAAATATAAAAGAGTTTTGGTTTTTTGAAGGCGAGGAGGAAAACGAAAACATAAAAATAAAATTATATGAGTCCTTAAGGCCAAAATGGGCTGAGTCCTTAAGGGATTAAACATAGTGGAGCGTATTGTACTCCCCTCATAAGTGCATACCACATACGTACATCTAAGTGGTGTACCATTTTGTTCCTGTTAAAGTCATAAGGGCCTAGATACTGTGAAAGGCCAGCCAAAAGTACACACCTGCTGGTGTTGTACACAAATACTGTTTTAAGCATAGTAGAGCGTATTGTACTCCCCTCATATACGCACTAAGTATGTCAGGCAGAGAAGTGCCAGGACTTGCGCAGAGGAGTGGCATGGGCCTAAATTCATCAGGCAGAGGTCGCAGCAGACTGGGGGCGAGTGTCAGCAGGAGTTGCAGCGAGAGGCCTGAGCTCCCGATATCAGCTAGTGGTCATGTCTCGACCAGCAACCCATCTTCCGTCATCAATTGGTTAACACGGTCATTCACTTAATTACAAGTGACATCTGATACCCCCAGTCAACAGTCGGTGGGTTCCTCAGACACAACCCTCAGTTGTCATGGCCCGGAAGCAGTCCCTGTCCTCCCATTGCCTCTGTCCTATGCTGTTCCCTCCCCCACAGAAGTATCTTATGCTTTGGGTTCAGCTCCACTATTCACTGAGGACGATCTAGAGGACAGTCAGCAGCTACTTCACAGCCAAGAAGTGGAGGAAATATCTGCCACTTCCTCCACTAGGCGGTTGTTAAATAAGTAGTGATGAGGAGAGTGACGTGGGAATTGGTGTTGTGAACGTTCAGGCTCCTGAAGCAGACACTGCTGAGGAGGACATCAGTGGCGTGATGATGTCAACTCGATGATGATGAAGCCGATCGCACTTGGGAGCCGAGTGCAGAAGGGGCTTTATCATCATCAGTAGAAGAGGGTTTCAGGTTGCTTGTGAGGAAGCAGCTGAGCCAGCTGGCAGCCTACCCTCACAGGAGGTAGTGAAACAGGGGTTCCTGTAGTTGGCGGCAGTAGCAGTCAATCAGTGACAACTGTTGGTGGCAGATCAGCTACTCGGCGATGTGGCAGTTTTTCATCAATCATCCGGAGGATGTTAACCTTGCCACATGCAAGATGTGTCGGCAGAAGGTGAAGCGTGGCCAGGGTCCCAATGTTGGCACCACAGCCCTACGTCAACATATGATGCGCCACCATAAAGCGGCCTGGGAGAACCGTGACTCTGATGTGGTGGTCCAGTCTGCTGCATCATCCAGTGGCACGCTGCTCCCTGTTTCAGCCAGCCAAGGCTCCACCACCTCAGCTGGAGGGAGCTGTGTGTTGTACCCATCTTCTGTCGCTCCAGATGCTCCTGCTCCTCCTACTTCAAGTCAGTCATTCCATCAACAATCCATCGGCGAAGCCATGTCCAAGAGATCCCAGTATTCGCCCACTCATCCAATGGCGCAGAAGCTGAATGTTCTCCTGTCCATGTTGCTGGTGCTGCAGTCCCTCCCTTTTCAAGTGGTGGACTCTGCACCTTTCAGAGAACTGATGGCTTGTGCCGAGCCGAGGTGGAGAGTCCCAAGCCGTCATTTCTTTGCGAAGAAGGCAGTACCAGCTGTTACGCCGAGCGCTCCGGGTCCCCGCTCCTCCCCGGAGCGCTCGCTTCACTCCCTCCGCTGCAGCGCTCCGGTCACGTCCTCTGACCCGGGGCGCTGCGATCCCGCTGCCAGCCGGGATGCGATTCGCGATGCGGGTAGCGCCCGCTCGCGATGCGCACCCCGGCTCCCCTACCTGACTCGCTCCCCGTCTGTTCTGTCCCGGCGCGCGCGGCCCCGCTCCCTAGGGCGCGCGCGCGCCGGGTCTCTGCGATTTAAAGGGCCACTGCGCCGCTGATTGGCGCAGTGGTTCCAATTAGGGTTTTCACCTGTGCACTTCCCTATATTACCTCACTTCCCTTGCACTCCCTTGCCGGATCTTGTTGCCTTAGTGCCAGTGAAAGCGTTCCTTGTGTGTTCCTTGCCTGTGTTTCCAGACCTTCTGCCGTTGCCCCTGACTACGATCCTTGCTGCCTGCCCCGACCTTCTGCTACGTCCGACCTTGCTTCTGCCTACTCCCTTGTACCGCGCCTATCTTCAGCAGCCAGAGAGGTGAGCCGTTGCTAGTGGATACGACCTGGTCACTACCGCCGCAGCAAGACCATCCCGCTTTGCGGCGGGCTCTGGTGAAAACCAGTAGTGGCTTAGAACCGGTCCACTAGCACGGTCCACGCCAATCCCTCTCTGGCACAGAGGGTCCACTACCTGCCAGCCGGCATCGTGACAGTAGATCCGGCCATGGATCCCGCTGAAGTTCCTCTGCCAGTTGTCGCTGACCTCACCACGGTGGTCGCCCAGCAGTCACAACAGATAGCGCAACAAGGCCAACAGCTGTCTCAACTGACCGTTATGCTACAACAGTTGCTACCACAGCTTCAGCAGTCATCTCCTCCGCCAGCTCCTGCACCTCCTCCGCAGCGAGTGGCCGCTCCTGGGATACGCTTATCCTTGCCGGATAAATTTGATGGGGACTCTAAGTTTTGCCGTGGCTTTCTTTCCCAATGTTCCCTGCATCTGGAGATGATGTCGGACCTGTTTCCCACTGAAAGGTCTAAGGTGGCTTTCGTAGTCAGTCTTCTGTCCGGAAAAGCCCTGTCATGGGCCACACCGCTCTGGGACCGCAATGACCCCGTCACTGCCTCTGTACACTCCTTCTTCTCGGAAATCCGAAGTGTCTTTGAGGAACCTGCCCGAGCCTCTTCTGCTGAGACTGCCCTGTTGAACCTGGTCCAGGGTAATTCTTCCGTTGGCGAGTATGCCGTACAATTCCGTACACTTGCTTCAGAATTGTCCTGGAATAATGAGGCCCTCTGCGCGACCTTCAAAAAAGGCCTATCCAGCAACATTAAAGATGTTCTGGCCGCACGAGAAATTCCTGCTAATCTACATGAACTTATTCACCTAGCCACTCGCATTGACATGCGTTTTTCTGAAAGGCGTCAGGAACTCCGCCAAGATATGGACTCTGTTCGCACGAGGCGTTTCGTCTCCTCGGCTCCTCTCTCCTCTGGTCCCCTGCAATCTGTTCCTGTGCCTCCCGCCGTGGAGGCTATGCAGGTCGACCGGTCTCGCCTGACACCTCAAGAGAGGACACGACGCCGTATGGAGAACCTCTGCCTGTACTGTGCTAGTACCGAACACTTCCTGAGGGATTGTCCTATCCGTCCTCCCCGCCTGGAAAGACGTACGCTGACTCCGCACAAAGGTGAGACAGTCCTTGATGTCTACTCTGCTTCTCCACGTCTTACTGTGCCTGTGCGGATGTCTGCCTCTGCCTTCTCCTTCTCTACAGTGGCCTTCTTGGACTCTGGATCTGCAGGAAATTTTATTTTGGCCTCTCTCGTCAACAGGTTCAACATCCCGGTGACCAGTCTCGCCAGACCCCTCTACATCAATTGTGTAAATAATGAAAGATTGGACTGTACCATACGTTTCCGCACGGAGCCCCTTCTTATGAGCATCGGATCTCATCATGAGAGGATTGAACTTTTGGTCCTCCCCAATTGCACCTCGGAGATTCTCCTTGGACTTCCCTGGCTTCAACTTCATTCCCCAACCCTGGATTGGTCCACTGGGGAGATCAAGAGTTGGGGGTCCTCTTGTTCCAAGAACTGTCTAAAACCGGTTCCCAGTAACCCTTGCCGTAACTCTGTGGTTCCTCCAGTAACCGGTCTCCCTAAGGCCTATATGGACTTCGCGGATGTTTTCTGCAAAAAACAAGCTGAGACTCTACCTCCTCACAGGCCTTATGATTGCCCTATCGACCTCCTCCCGGGTACTACTCCACCCCGGGGCAGAATTTATCCTCTCTCTGCCCCAGAGACTCTTGCCATGTCCGAATACGTCCAGGAGAATCTAAAAAAGGGCTTTATCCGTAAATCCTCCTCTCCTGCCGGAGCCGGATTTTTCTTTGTGTCCAAAAAAGATGGCTCCCTACGTCCTTGCATTGACTACCGCGGTCTTAATAAAATCACGGTTAAGAACCGCTACCCCTTACCCCTCATCTCTGAACTCTTTGATCGCCTCCAAGGTGCCCACATCTTCACTAAATTGGACTTAAGAGGCGCCTATAACCTCATCCGCATCAGAGAGGGGGACGAGTGGAAAACGGCATTTAACACCAGAGATGGACACTTTGAGTATCTGGTCATGCCCTTTGGACTGTGCAATGCCCCTGCCGTCTTCCAAGACTTTGTCAATGAAATTTTTCGTGATCTGTTATACTCCTGTGTTGTTGTATATCTGGACGATATCCTAATTTTTTCTGCCAATCTAGAAGAACACCGCCAGCATGTCCGTATGGTTCTTCAGAGACTTCGTGACAACCAACTCTATGCCAAAATTGAGAAATGTCTGTTTGAATGCCAATCTCTTCCTTTTCTAGGATATTTGGTCTCTGGCCAGGGACTACAGATGGATCCAGACAAACTCTCTGCCGTCTTAGATTGGCCACGCCCCTCCGGACTCCGTGCTATCCAACGCTTTTTGGGGTTCGCCAATTATTACAGGCAATTTATTCCACATTTTTCTACCATTGTGGCTCCTATCGTGGCTTTAACCAAAAAAAATGCTGATCCCAAGTCCTGGCCTCCTCAAGCAGAAGACTCCTTTAAACGACTCAAGTCTGCCTTTTCTTCGGCTCCCGTGCTCTCCAGACCTGACCCTTCCAAACCCTTCCTATTGGAGGTTGATGCCTCCTCAGTGGGAGCTGGAGCTGTTCTTCTACAAAAAAATTCTTCCGGGCATGCTGTCACTTGTGGTTTTTTCTCTAGGACCTTCTCTCCAGCGGAGAGGAACTACTCCATCGGGGATCGAGAGCTTCTAGCCATTAAATTAGCACTTGAGGAATGGAGGCATCTGCTGGAGGGATCAAGATTTCCTGTTATTATCTACACCGACCACAAGAACCTCTCCTACCTCCAGTCTGCCCAACGGCTGAATCCTCGCCAGGCCCGGTGGTCTCTGTTCTTTGCCCGATTTAATTTTGAGATTCACTTTCGTCCTGCCGATAAGAACATTAGGGCCGATGCTCTCTCTCGTTCATCGGATGCCTCAGAAGTTGATCTCCCTCCGCAACACATCATTCCACCTGACTGCCTGATCTCCACTTCTCCTGCCTCCATCAGGCAGACTCCTCCAGGAAAGACCTTTGTTTCTCCACGTCAACGCCTCGGAATCCTCAAATGGGGTCACTCCTCCCATCTCGCAGGTCATGCGGGCATCAAGAAATCTGTGCAACTCATCTCCCGCTTCTATTGGTGGCCGACTCTGGAGACGGATGTTGGGGACTTTGTGCGAGCCTGCACTATCTGTGCCCGGGATAAGACTCCTCGCCAGAAGCCCGCTGGTTTTCTTCATCCTCTGCCTGTCCCCGAACAGCCTTGGTCTCTGATTGGTATGGATTTTATTACTGATTTACCCCCTTCCCGTGGCAACACCGTTATTTGGGTGGTCGTTGATCGATTCTCCAAAATGGCACATTTCATCCCTCTTCCTGGTCTTCCTTCTGCGCCTCAGTTGGCTAAACAATTTTTTGTACACATTTTTCGTCTTCACGGGTTGCCTACGCAGATCTCGGATAGAGGGGTCCAATTCGTGTCTAAATTCTGGAGGGCTCTCTGTAAACAACTCAAGATTAAATTAAATTTTTCCTCTGCATATCATCCCCAGTCCAATGGACAAGTAGAAAGAATTAACCAGATCCTGGGTGATTATTTGCGACATTTTGTTTCCTCCCGCCAGGATGACTGGGCAGATCTCCTTCCATGGGCCGAATTCTCGTATAACTTCAGGGTCTCTGAATCTTCCTCCAAATCCCCATTTTTCGTGGTGTACGGCCGTCACCCTCTTCCCCCCCTCCCTACCCCCTTGCCCTCTGGTCTGCCCGCTGTGGATGAAATTTCTCGTGACCTTTCCATTATATGGAGAGAGACCCAAAATTCTCTCTTACAGGCTTCTTCACGCATGAAAAGGTTCGCGGATAAGAAAAGAAGAGCTCCCCCCGTTTTTTCCCCTGGAGACAAGGTATGGCTCTCCGCTAAATATGTCCGCTTCCGTGTCCCTAGCTACAAGTTGGGACCACGCTATCTTGGTCCTTTCAAAATTTTGTGTCAAATTAATCCTGTCTCTTATAAACTTCTTCTTCCTCCTTCTCTTCGTATCCCTAATGCCTTTCACGTCTCTCTTCTCAAACCACTCATCCTCAACCGTTTTTCTCCCAAATCTGTTCCTCCCACTCCTGTTTCCGGCTCCTCGGACGTCTTCTCGGTCAAGGAAATTTTGGCTGCCAAAAAGGTCAGAGGGAAAAATTTTTTTTTTAGTAGACTGGGAGGGTTGTGGTCCTGAAGAGAGATCCTGGGAACCTGAGGACAACATCCTTGACAAAAGTCTGCTCCTCAGGTTCTCAGGCTCCAAGAAGAGGGGGAGACCCAAGGGGGGGGGTACTGTTACGCCGAGCGCTCCGGGTCCCCGCTCCTCCCCGGAGCGCTCGCTTCACTCCCTCCGCTGCAGCGCTCCGGTCACGTCCTCTGACCCGGGGCGCTGCGATCCCGCTGCCAGCCGGGATGCGATTCGCGATGCGGGTAGCGCCCGCTCGCGATGCGCACCCCGGCTCCCCTACCTGACTCGCTCCCCGTCTGTTCTGTCCCGGCGCGCGCGGCCCCGCTCCCTAGGGCGCGCGCGCGCCGGGTCTCTGCGATTTAAAGGGCCACTGCGCCGCTGATTGGCGCAGTGGTTCCAATTAGGGTTTTCACCTGTGCACTTCCCTATATTACCTCACTTCCCTTGCACTCCCTTGCCGGATCTTGTTGCCTTAGTGCCAGTGAAAGCGTTCCTTGTGTGTTCCTTGCCTGTGTTTCCAGACCTTCTGCCGTTGCCCCTGACTACGATCCTTGCTGCCTGCCCCGACCTTCTGCTACGTCCGACCTTGCTTCTGCCTACTCCCTTGTACCGCGCCTATCTTCAGCAGCCAGAGAGGTGAGCCGTTGCTAGTGGATACGACCTGGTCACTACCGCCGCAGCAAGACCATCCCGCTTTGCGGCGGGCTCTGGTGAAAACCAGTAGTGGCTTAGAACCGGTCCACTAGCACGGTCCACGCCAATCCCTCTCTGGCACAGAGGGTCCACTACCTGCCAGCCGGCATCGTGACACCAGCCCTGCACAATTTTGTGGAACAGATGGTGGACCAATCCTTGAGTCTGTCGGTGTGTACCAAAGTGCATTGCAGTGCCGACGTGTGGAGCTGTAACTATGGTCAGGGACAATACCTGTCCTTAACAGCTCACTGGGTGAATGGGGTTCCTGCACAGCCACAAAAGCAACTTGGACAAGTCACGCCGCTTCCACCTCTACGCTCTCAGGCCGTTGGTCCTTTGACAGTGTGTGACTCCGCCTCCTCATCCCCCACTGTGTCCTCAGACTCCACTGCATTGACAAGTCTCAGTGCCCCTCCAGCATAACATGTGTGCAGGAAACAGCGGTGTCACACTGTTCTTCACATGGTTTGCCTTGGCGAACGGAGTCACACAGGGGATGAACTGCTAAAAGTCATTCATCAAGAAATCATGGCTTACTCCATGAAAACTGGAAATGGGAACCATGGTGACCGACAATGGGAAAAACATCTTGTCTGTGCTGCGACAAGGAAGCCTGAGCCATGCGCCCTGCATGGCACACGTGTTAAATCTGGTTGTCAAGCAGTTCGTGTAGTGCTCCCCCATCTGCAAGACATCCTAAAAATGGGAAGGAAACTTTGCATGCACTTCAGCCACTCGTACACCGCAAAGCACACCCTCCTTGAGCTGCAGCATCAGAACGGCATTCCCACACATAGTCTGATTTGTTACATTGCCACACTTTGGAATTCCACCCTCCATATGCAGATAGGGGTACTACCCTGTGTAACTTCAATGTCAACCAGTGGCAGCTCACACGTGACACCTGCCGTTTGCTCAGGCCTTTTGAGGAAGCCACATTATTAGTCAGTCGCCAGGATTACGGGATGAACAACGTAATTCCACTGCTTCATCTACTACAACATGTGTTGGAAACTATGGCTGGTCAGGGCACTTAAGACATGCCACCTACATCTCATGGCCACATGAGCCCTGTGGGTGCTGAACTGGAGGAGGGGGAGGATGAGGGGCACAGTGGAGCACAGTTTGGGTTTTGCGAGAGGGGTGGTTTTTCTAGTCATCTGACAGGAGAGGAGGAGCAGGAGCAGCTAGAGGAGCTGGAGGGTTATGAGGAAGGTGAGACAGAGGACCCAGACACATGGTGGCAGTATGCAGTGGAGATGGAGGCAGGGAGTCCCTCCGAGTCACTTCCACAAATTACTTGCTTGCGTAGTGACCGCCGAATTGTCACCATTCGGCAGCGGGATAACTTTTGGCTCTCCACCTTATTGGATCCTCGCAAAAAATGTGGGCCTTTTTTATACCCACTGAGAGGGAGGACAAACTGACCTATACAGAGACATCCTCCGTAGTCAGTTGCCTATCTGCGCTATGGTCCATCCTCTCGCAGGTCTTACTCAGGGGGCCCTCTGCGCTCACCTTTAACTGCCATGGCTGCTGGAGAGGGGCTGGGTGGCAGGAGCAGTACCAGCTCCATGAGCAGCAGCCTGAGTCTACAATTGCTGATGAGTAGCTTTCTTCACCCGCAAAGTGAAGAAACTCATCAGAAGCAGGACCTGAACCAGCAGGTGGTGGCATACCTTGACATGACCATGCCAACACACCTTGAAGATCCGCTGGACTTCTGGGCAGCCAAACTTGATTTCTGGCTTCAGCTAGCAGAGTTTGCCCTGGAAAAGCTGTCCTGCCTGGCCAGTAGTGTGCCATCAGAGCAGGTGTTTAGTGTGGCAGGGGCCATAGTAACCTCAAGGAGAACTCGTATGTCCACAAAAAATGTGGAGACTATGACCTTTGTGAGGATGAATCAGGCATGGATCAGCCAAGATTTCCATTCACCGAGGCCTGATGCATCAGAGTAGATTGACCATGGTGCCACACCAACACTTCACAAATATGGTTAGTGCAAAATATATTTAAGGTGCTGCTCCCCAGTTACAGACATTCCTCTGCATCAGACCACAAGTAAGTATTGAGGATATGCATTAGCTAAAACATAACTTTTCTTAGGATAAAATATATGTACTCAATTATTATTTTTTAAATCAAACAAAAGGAAAGGTGTGCAAAAAACACCATGTGCCACCTACACCACCAAGTATTGATGTGATGCAAATACCTCTAAAAGGTGGAAGGGAACAACATATGGTCCATTGCAGCTGGTGGGGGTAAAAACTTCCCCTTTAAGGCCCTACTCTTGCATTATTAAGTCCCTTCTTCGCAAGTGTTACTCGCCGTTTTCCCAGGGTTTTTAGGTGGAAATAGAGAGAGAGTTTCCTGTGTGGGGCAAGTGAGTAACACTTGCCAAGAAGGGAATTAATAGTGCGAGAGTAGGGCCATACAGGGGAAGTTTTTACCCCACCTGCTACAATGGACAATATGTTGTTCCCTTCCACCTTTTCAAGGAAAGTGTTACTCGTCTTAAAAAGGGCGTCCCAACACAGGAACCCATCCCTATTTCCACCTAAAAACCCTGGGAAATGGCAGTGTTTGTAGGTGGAAGTAGGGAGAGGTTCCTGTGTGGGGCCGCCCTTTTTAGCATGAGTAACAGTTACCAAGAAGGGACTTAATAATGCGAGAGTAGGGCCTTACAGCTATTATTCTGATCCTGCCACCCGCCTGATGCCACACATATGATGCCAAGTTCTCCTTTTTTCACCCACCTTCGTCACCGGGTACTGGTATTGTCACCCACTGCACCACTCTTTCACCGGGTCACTTTCAGGACTCCTGATGCTGGTGTAATTCAGCCACTATATGCTGCCACCAACTCTAGGCCGTGTGATTCAGCCACTATGTGGTCTCTTCATGCTGCCACAAACTCCAGGCTGTGTCATTCAGCCACTATTTGCTGCTGCCAACTCTAGGCTGTGTCATTCAGCCACTATATGGTCTCCTCATGCTGCTGCCACCTCCACGCTGTGTCATTCAGCCACTATATGGTCTCCTCATACTGATGCCACCTTGAGGCTCTGTCATTGTACCGCTCTGCGACAGTGATTCTAATACCGAAGCCTCTAATCTGCATGTCATACTGAATAACAGTATTATATCACTAACCTTGCACACACACTATGCCTGTTACATCAAGGCAAAGTGTCATACACCCCTATTGAGGCTCTCTTTAGGCTAGAAATACCCATTTTTAATAGCGATTCACTGTAAATAAATTCAGATCGAACCAAATTTTTTCGGAAAATTTGGTGAATTGTCTGAATCTCATTTTTCTAAAGTTAGCTCATCTCTAATGATCAACATTCCATTATATTTAGTTTATTGTGATGGACATGTTACAAATAAAGCAAACATATTGACAAGGTGTGGTGACTATATCCCTCTATCCCTCTGATGTCTGAGACATGGCTTAATACTTCAACTGATTCACTAATCCCATGAATTACACCTTAGTTGTGATGCTAGCTTCCAGATCTGACAAACTTAAAAGGCATATGATGGAGACTGATGCATATAAAATGCCTATGAACTGGTCTAATGTCATTCCCACTGCTTCATATAAATAGAGGTCCGGTACAGAATAGGGTTGTACTGTGCACTTGAACAAGAAACACTTTCCAGTCTCTTGCAGAAAGGCGTGAGAACATAGAAAACAATGAACCACGGTATCAGCCACTCTTCTGCCAGATCTTTGGTTGGAGTTCATCATACTGGAGGTCATGGAGGTCATACTGGAAGCCACGTCTCATCTCTCTACCACGGTCTCCATAAAGACCATTCAAAGTCCTCCTCTATTTCACATCATGGTGGTAACTACAAAGATTCTAATGTTCACAGACGACCCATAAGAATATCCTTTTCATCTCATTCTTCTGGTCATGGTCATGGAACTGGAAATGTCCATGGTGGTCATAGTCATGGAAGTCTCTTAAAAAGCTCTGGAGGCCATCAAGACTGGAAGAATACTGGTCTGATGAGCATCAATGAGAAGGAAACCATGCAACATCTGAACCAGAGACTATCATCTTATCTTGAAAAAGTTCATTCTCTGGAGCAGGAAAATTCCCAGTTGGAGAAGAAGATCTGTGAGTGGTATGTCAACAATGCACCCACTAGTTTGCCTGATTCCAGCCAGTACTTTAGGGTTATCCAAGATCTACAAAACGAGGTAAAAAATAAACACCAAATCCTTTGGGGTAAGATTTGTGTTACATATTTAGTCAATTAAAAAACCATGTTGCATTATTTTTAGATTTTTGCTTCCAATGTGGATAATGCTCGTATCGTCCTGCAAATTGACAATGCACAGCTGGCTGCCGATGACCTGAGAAACAAGTAAGCCTAAACTACTATATTTTATTTTATATTTTAATTTTTTTGTAGTAAATTCATAGGAACATATTATTTTTCTTTGTTAAAGTGCTGTCAGCTTACAGTCCTTTTTTCTTAGAAGGAGCCCCAAAATTGATCTTATTAAGGGGTCTCCCTCTACAGCGTCACCTCTGGTTAAATGAAGCTTTACATGGTGGTCACTGAAATCTTTACGTGAAACATGGAAATGATGCTCTTTCGGCTGGAGGGGTTCTCACAGTGGGATTGAAACTTGGCAAATGTTTGGAGGGATGGGTCTACTTTTCCTTTTGCTAAACATTAGGAGGACTAAAAGCTCCCTGACAGTGCATTTTACCAATATCTCCAGATCTACCATTTTCTTGGTTGCCAGATGGGGTCTGAGCGATTAATTATTTTGAGCAATTTGTTTTTGCTAGAAGTGGGTGAGAAGGGGTCCAACAGGGGCCATTTTTTCTGCAGAATCTCATCTTTTGGGGGACTTTCTTTCCAATTACCCACTCAGGCCTCATGAGGTGAGCCCTATTACTAACTCAAAATTTTCTCTTAGCAAGGCAGTCTGCCTCTCCTAACTCTATTTGGTGCAGAGGGTATATAGGACCTTTAGCTTTCTCTGTAAAATAGGCCTTAGGTTACACTCTTCTTGTCCCAAGTGCCAGTTGGAGGATGCTAATATTCAACATATATTTTGGGGGTTGTCGGAAGCTGAAAAAGTATTTATGGGGTATGTTGAGCCTGATTAGGTAGATATATGCAATACCCCTTAATTTTTATCCTCTTTTCTTTAGGATGTTTTTTCCCCCAGTACAAGTTATTGGTCAACTAAGACCTTGTCCTCACTAAAACCTAAGGTTGTCTTAAAATGGGCATTAACATTTTTGGTTTTGAATAAGGATAACCCCTTTATGTAAATACACAATTTCTGCTCTAAATATCAATCGTTTCATGATTTGCTAAGCTCTTTATATCTTCTATAGATATGAAATGGAGCTTAACTCCAAACGTAATGTGGAAGCAGATGTTTGTAGCCTTCGAAGAGCCCTGGAAGAGCTTAACATGCAAAGGCAAGACTTGGAAACACAAGTTCGATGCCTTCAAGAAGAGCTCCTGCAATTAAAGAGCAACCATGAAGAGGTAAAATAAAACATCTTAGTAAGATATTGAAAATGTAAAACACTTCTCAAGACTTATTGACGTTTTGCTGTCATTAAAGGAGGTGAACTCTCTGAGGACTCAACTGGGTGCCAGAGTCGATGTGGAAGTAGATGCTGCTCCTTCTATAGATCTAAACAACGTCCTGTCTGAGGTTAGAGAGCAATATGAGGGCCTGATGGAGAGAAACCTAAGAGAGGTGGAGAGCATATTCCTTGCAAGGGTAAGATCCAAACAATCATTTGCTTTAATAAACATGTCAAGGGTACTTCTGGAGAAAACGAAGACTCATGGGGACCCCATACAGAGGCACACATTGGGGTGGCATTTATTATTGTAGGTGTATGTGAAGCATTTTTATTTACACCACTATACATGGTCTGTACACAGAAATTAGCTTTGTTCATGAGCCCTTATGCTTGTTAGTTTGGCGGACTGCTCTGATATAATATATATATATATATATATATATATATATATATATATATATGGAGTTTTTCCTTGGAATGGCTTATATTTCATTTCAGATATTAAACAAATTTGATGCAATGTCCAACATGACACTTTCAATGTAGTTATCATGTGCTCCCACCAATTCTTCAGAGCAGGCTTGGAGAGATGGCACTACATGCTAGGGAACTAGGAGTCCTGTTAATTAGTAATGGGCTTTGCATTGAAAATACCTCCAAAAAACTAAATAATCAGGCAGTTGAAATTAAATATGTCCAGTCCTTTCCATGCCTGCCATCTGCCAATAGGGATAGTCAGGGGGTTTCAATGCCTACTTAATAATTGTCCAATACTACACAACTGACAGATTCGGTCAACACATACTTGTATAGCTATATGTATAGCACTCTTTATATGTCTGTAGACAAGCTATGTCCACATTTTATTTATTTATTTTATTTATATAGCGCCTACAGATTCCGCAGTGCTTGTCTTGCAGGTCACTTTGCAAGTGTAAACTTTGCTTGATTTTCCTAAAACCCTTTACTTCTTACAGACAGCAGAACTGAACAATGAAGTGTCCTCCGGTGCTGAACAACTGCAGTCAGTTAGCAATGAGCTCATTGACCTAAAACGCTCTGCACAGACCCTGGAAATCGAGCTGCAGAGTCAACTTAGTATGGTATGAATTTTTACTACATATTAAAGAGTACCTGTCATCAATGTGGTTCATATTATTTTTCTTCCTCCTAGTTCCCTCTCACTGAGTTGACGACCACAGGAGGGGGCGTTACCCAGCAGGCATGACATCAGCTGAAGCCTGCCAAGTAACGCTTCCGCCCTTCTATGTTCTATGCTATGCATAGAACAGGGAGCCTATCACGACAGGCAGGCTGTGATTCCCCTCCTCTCTATTATGCACAGCATGAGGCATACATAGAGGAGGGAGATCGGAGCTGGACGACTCGTGTTCACTGGGGGGGGAGGGGGGGATCTCTGTTGACGGCTCCATTTTGGCAGCTGAGGGTCCTGTCAGCCTCCTCCTCCAAAGTACAGCGGTGCAGCACTTATGAAGGTGAGGGGCCTGGTCTGGGGGGGATGACTTCTTTCAAACTTCTTTCAAAATAGGTGTTTTGCAGCAAGGGGCTGGGTTAGCAGAGTGCTCACTCCCGCCTCTCTGATTGGGAGCTGCGCTGTGCTCATCAGTGTCCCGGCTGCACTATGAGAGTTCAGACTCATGACAGGCCGGCATGAGTCCAAACTCTATGAGAGACTTGCAGCCGGGACATGTAGGGAGACCCCCAGTGGTCAGTTTTTACAGGTCAAAATAAATATAGAAAGATACATTTTTTTTATTAAATTACATAGTATTAGAAAGTTGTTTCTAATACATTAATTAACAACATATAAAAAAAATTTGGGATGACAGGTACTCTTTAAACATGGAAGATGTAACGCTACAAATCAGTGCTGGGTTTTTGCATTAATACAGGTTCTTAGGTCCTAACCATCTAAACAATATTTTATCCTTTCTATAGAAATCAGCACTGGAGAACACTTTGGCAGAAACAGAAGCCACATTTGGTTCCCAGCTTGCCCAGTTACAAGCAATGATTAATAACATAGAGTCACAGCTTGGCCAGACACGTTCTGACCTGGAACGTCAGAACTATGAGTACAAAGTACTTATGGACCAAAAGACCCACTTGGAGATGGAGATCGCTACCTACAAACAACTTCTCGATGGACAAGACATGCAGTAAGTAAAACAAAGGTCATCTTTGATTTTAAGTAAACAATAGTAATTTCCAAATTTTTTGATGTAAAATTTCAATTTCCTAACAGCGTTCCAAGTCATCACGGCATAGAACATCAAGACAGTAAGTTTTTTTTTTTCTTTTTCAGATTTTATGTTCTTTGAAGGTTTCTAATATTTCATGACCTATGTCTACCAGTGTCTTCTGGTTGTACTTTATAACATCGTTATTTCATAGTCAATGATCTCACCATTTGTTGTAAAACTAAACTTCCCGGCAAATTGGTAGGTCCACAGGAGCAGCTGACCAGCTACTGAGTGGAGAATATTGGTTTATATTTTCAGACCATTGACTTAAAGGGTAATCCGCCCCTAGATATCTTATCCCCTATCCAAAGGATAGAGGATAAGATGTCTGATCGGGGGAGGGGGGTCCTGCTGCTGGGTACCCCCACTATCTCGTCTGCGGCACCCCAGACATCCGGTGCATGGAGCAAGCATTGCTCCATGCCGGATGACTGGCGATGTGGGGCAAAGGCTCGTGACGTTATGACTATGCCCCTTCAATGCAAGTCTATTGTAGGGGGCGTGGCCGTGATGTCATGAGCGGTGACTTGCATTGAGGGGGCATGGCTATGATGTCATGAGACTCCATCACTACACCCGACGCTCTAAACGAACGCCGGGTGCAGGACCCCCGAGATCAGACATCTTATTCCCTATCCTTTGGATAGGGGATAAGATGTCTAGGGGCGTAGTACCCCTTTAAATGAGTTTTCGAGTTACAAAAATATCAATGTTTAGGATGATTACAGAAAACGATTGTCTTCCAATGCTGATAGAGAGCTTTCTAGAAAGTTTCTTCAATTGGGTGACCTGGGTGGCCTTCTACTGCTGTTCTGCTATCTGTTGTAGAGAAATGGTTAAAGTTGTGATGGATCAGGTTCTGAGTGTCCAGAACCTGACTGATTGCTAGAACAAGCGAGGAGAGAAGCTTGTGGCTAAGCCCTTCTCTCCCTGCTTTCTTTGATAAATATGTTTTCCATAGACTTACGTTTGGAGTCTATCGTGGTCAGGTGGTACAGACCTGGAAAGAATGCACTTAGTGCACACTATTTCCAGGTTATTTTAGTGAGCTGTGATTCTTTAAAGGGGTACTCCGTTGGAAAACATTTTTTTTTTAAATCAACTGGTGCCAGAAAGTTAAACAGATTTGTAAATTACTTCTATTAAAAAAAATCTTAATCCTTTCAGTACTTATTAGTTGCTGAATACTACAGAGGAAATCCTTTTCTTTTTTAAACACAGAGCTCTCTGCTGACATCATGAGCACAGTGCTCTCTGCTGACATCTCTGTCCATTTTAAGAACTGTCCAGAGTAGGAGAAAATCCCCATAGCAAACATATGCTGTTCTGGACAGTTCCTAAAATGGACAGAGATGTCAGCAGAGAGCACTGTGCTCATGATGTCAGCAGATAGCACTGTGTTCCAAAAAGAAAATAATTTTCTCTGTAGTATTCAGCAGCTAATAAGTACTGGAAGGATGAAGATTTTCTAATAGAAGTAATTTACAAATCTGTTTAACTTTCTGGCACCAGTTGATTAAAAAAAAAAAAATAATAATAATAATAATTTCCCCCGGGTTAAGTATGTGACATGTCAAAAGGTTTTTATATAGACAGTGCCTATTTAACACCTTCCCAAAGTCAACATTCAAAATGCTCCCAAAAGGCACTACTGTTATAGATGCATTGACAAAGACCACAGGAAAATATGAAGCATTTCATATTTCCTACTGAAATCAATTGGCTCTAAATGTGATAGATAGACATGCTGAGTGCTCCATGTAGAGAGATGCTCTCTGCAGCGGCTTTCTACAAAAAGGGGGATTTCTCTGTTTTAACCCCAAATTACAGATGAAAATAGGTGATCCAGCACTTGTATAATACCTCATCTATATTTTATTTCAATTTTTCCTCTCTGCATTGTTCTACACCAATTCAATCCAATGCAGATCTGTGCACTGGAGTTTGCATCGTGGTTATATTATATTATATAAAATGTAAAATCTCTGATAAGGTATTTGAAAATAGTTTTTCTTAACCAGACGACCAATTTAATTGTCATCTGTGCCAACAAATCGTATTTTCTTGTTTTCATAACACAATGTCATATCATTGATTTCTATCTTTTTCCACCAGATCTTCTTCACGGCAAATGCTAATGGTTTTTAGATAACAACTGAGACATGTCAACCGGCAAATCTCCACCAACACAATAGACATGAACTCAGCTAACAATTATGTATTTATCCGGCGCATTTTTCTGTCCTTAGATACTTTTTTTTCTTTTTGTTGAATGGTACAAAGCAAGTTATTTATCCTGTGGCCTCATCTCACTGAGAATAGATCACAAACAGCAGAGCCTTAGCTAGGCTTACCTTTAACCGGGACAAAGATACAGTTCTGTGCCCTAGCCCCCCTACCTCCTATATTCTTGGAGGTCTTCTTGATTATATTTTCCCACGTACTACCACTTCTTCAAGATGTAGCCATACTAAATTTGTCAGGTTTATGGCTTGTGGACCATAAAATCTTCCCATACAAGTGCCAGTCAGAAAGTCCAGCCGAATTTGGTGGGTTTAGCCACGGTTCACGGTTTACTCCTCCATTCTTCCCAATGCAACCAATGTTACAGGGTCCCCAGCTACCATGTGCCATTTAAAAGACTGGTGTCTTTTTATGTGGCAGAGGGACCTTTGGGCATCGTGGGAAACAGGGTCATTTGTGACTGATACCAATGTACCCTCCGTGTTGTGTCTAGACAACTCCATTTGACCCCAAAGTCAGTTCCAAATTGGGTTGTCTTCTGCTGGACCTTAGGCCCCCATTAAAGGGGTTATCTAGGAATAGAAAAACTGAGCTACTTCCTATCAAAAACCACTCCCCATCTGTCTCCAGGTTGGGTGTGGTTTGGCAGCTCAGTTCCATTGAAGTGAATGGAGACAAGTTGTGAAACTAAAGACAACCTGGAGACAGACAGGGAGCTGTTTTTAAAAGAAATTATCTGTGTTTTTCTATTCCTGGATAACCCCTATAATGTATCAGAAATACAACAAATTTATATCTGTTTTATTTTACATAACTTTTCTGTGAATTCTATTCTCAATGATACACTTAAAGGCACAGGAACTATTTAAGAGATGTGGACTGTATGTTTCCTACAATGCTGTTTAGCTGTATTTTTTTTTCTTTTTCTGTTATGTTTTCCTTAATAAAACCTTTCCAATGTTTCATGCAATAACTGTTGTCATTTATTATTTCTATACTCACTCTTTCCTTAAAGGGGTTGTAAGGGATTAGAAAAAGGTTATCTCTTCATTTCTATAAAGAGCTCCACACTTGCCCATAGTTTGTATCTGGTATTGTGGATGAAATTAATGGAGCTGAACTGAGGTCCAAGAAAGGTCAAATGCTAAGGAACAACTAGCACAATACAAATACCTAGTGTGTAGCAAATAATTTCATCACAAACATCGCATGATATAAAACATGTGTTTAAAGGGGTTATCCAGGAAAAAAATTTTTTTTTATATATCAACTGGCTCCAGAAGTTTAGGTTGTTCTTTTCTGTCTAAGTAATCTCTGATGACACCTGTCTCGGGAACCGCCCAGTTTAGAAGAGGTTTGCTATGGGAATTTGCTTCTAAACTGGGCGTTTCCCGAGACACGTGTCATCAGAGATTACTTAGACAGAAAAGAACAACCTTAACTTCAGAAGCTCATAAGTACTGAAAGGATTAAGATTTTCTAATAGAAGTAATTTACAAATCTGTTTAACTTTCTGGAACCAGTTGATATATAAAAAGAAGTTTTTTTTCCTGGAATACCCCTTTAACCCCTTTACTCATTAGCCTGTTTTGACCTAAATGACCAAGGCAAATTTTCAAAATCTGACTTATTTGGTAATAACTTTGGAACGCTTTCGCTTATGAAAGCGATTCTGAGATCGTTTTTTCTGACATATTATACTTTACATTAGTGGTAAATTTTGATTTATATATTTAGCGGTTTTTGTAAAGCAAAAAAAAAATTGAGAAAGAAATGAAAAGTAGCATTTTTATAGATTTGATATTTCCTGCTCGTACGACAAATAGTCATGCCGCACCAAATTAATTAATCATTAATTAACATCTCCAATATGTCTACTTTATGTTTCCATTATTTGATAACATTCTTTTACTTTTTAGAATGTTAGAGGGTTTATACATTTAGTAGCAATTTTCCAGATTTTCAAGAAAATTGCAAAATCAGATTTTTCAGGGACCAGTTCAATTCTGAAGTGGAATTGAGCGGCATGTATGTTGGATACCCCCATAAATCACCCCATTTTATAAACTGCACCCCTTAAAGTAGTCAGAATAACATTAAAGAAGTTTATTAACGCTTTAAGCATTTCACAGAAATAAAAGCAAATTGGAGGAGAAATTTTACAATTTTCTTAATTTGTAGATTTTTCATTTTAATCCATTTTTTTTTCTGTAACACAGTAGGTGTTGACAAATAAATAAAACTCAAGATTTATTCCCCAAATTCTGACATACTTAGAAATATCCCATATGTGGCCTTTGTGCGCTACGTGTCTCTCAGGGGATCCGACTTTTTACTCGGACTGAAAATCTTGGTCTGCCACGATTTTCAGTCCGTGTCAAAAATCTGGTGTTCTGAGAAAATGACCGGATCATAGTCACTAGCTGACTACGATCGGGTCCGCAGCCCCATAATAGTTAATGGCTCCGTATATATGTCCATATCTATCCATGCAGAGATACGATTTCAGGCGATTTGAGCTTCCGAAATCGTATCTGTGCATCGGAAAGTCAAATCGTGGTGTGAATGCAGCCTTAGTGACTAAGTAAATTTTTGGCCTTACTGAACAAACATTTTTGTTTTCATCATCACATTTTAAAAGCCATTTTCCTTTTATTAATATGAGGACTTATTCATGGAACCATTTTGGTGTTCATCAGAGTGCACGCTAAGGCCCGCTATTAACCCTTACCAGCTCTATTTACCAGTTTCTACGGCTGGCTTTTGCTATCTTCTACTCAGGTTTGCTTTCTGGCAGACCAAAGTAGTAGATAACAGATAACACTGATTGATGCTATGCTAATTATAGCACTAAGCAGTATAAGCAAATAGCAATCAAAAGATTGCCATAACTATTCCTCTTTGGGGACTAAAAAAATGTAAATAAAAAGCTCCTCTGCTAGTAAAAAATTACCCCCCTCCTTTTCATTTTACAAATAAAAAAATGTAAAAAATAAATTTATATATTTGGTAGTCCAAACTACTAAAACATCCTAACGATCCCGAAAGGTGAACAACATAAACTTTAAAAAAATCACTGATTTTCGGTCACATCACATCCTAAAAAAGACTAAAACGTAATCAAAAAGTCACATATACGTAAGAGTGGTATCAATAAAAACTACAGGTTACAGCGCGAAAAAATAACCCTCAAATAGCCTTAAATAAGGGGTCAGAACAGGGCAATTTTAAACATATATATTTTGTTTAAAAAAAGGTTAGACTTTTTCTTAAAGCCAGTACAATAATAAATCATAAAGCATGTAAACATGGGTATCATTTTTTTCATATTGACCCAGAAAAATAAACATAACCCAGAAAAATAAATATAACATGTCATTGATCACACACAAAACAAACCCTCATATGGCTCTGTGGAAAAATAAAAGTTATGGCTCCTAAAAAGGTGAGTAGGAAAAAAAAGAAAATGCAAAAATTAAAATAACTTGAACCCTCAAGGCCAAAACCTGCTGTGTTCTTAACCTCTTAAGGAATCAGGGCATTTTCACCTTAAAGGGGTACTCTGCACCCCTAGACATCTTATCCCCTTTCCAAAGGATAGGGGATAAGATGTTAGATCACCGGGGTCCCGCTGCTGGGGGCCCCCGTGATCTCGGCTGCTGCACCCACCTGTACAGCTTCCACCTCACACCGGCACTGCTGGAGGCTTCGGATCCCGACCACAATGGCGGATGAGCCTGACGTCACAACTCCGCCCCGTGTGACATCACGCCCCGTCCCCTCAATGCAAGTCTATCGTAGGGGGCATGATGGACCTCCCATAGACTTGCATTGAGGGGGCGGGGCGTGACATCACACGGGGCGGAGTCGTGAAGTCACGCTCGTCCGCCATTGTGGTCGGGCTCCGAACCCTCAAGCATTGCCTGTGTGAGGTGGAAGCCATACAGGTGGGTGCAGCAGCCGAGATCCCGGGGGCCCCCAGCAGCGGGACCCCGGCGATCTGACATCCTTTGGATAGGGGATAAAATGTCTAGGGGTGCGGAGTACCCCTTTAACTCCTTAAGGACTGGGGGGTTTTCCGTTTTTGCATTTTCGTTCTTTGCTCCTTGCTTTTAAAAAATCATAACTCTTTAAATTTTGCACCTAAAAATTCATATGATTGCTTATTTTTTGCACCACCAATTCTACTTTGTAATGACGTCAGTCATTTTGCCCAAAAATCTACGCTGAAACGGAAAAAAAAATCATTGTGAGACAAAATTTAAAAAAAAATGCCGTTTTGTAACTTTTGGGGGCTTCTGTTTCTACGTAGTACATTTTTCGGTAAAAATGACACCTTATCTTTATTCTCTAGGTTCATACGATTAAATTGATACCCTACTTATAAAGGTTTGATTTTGTCGTACTTCTGGAAAAAATCATAACGTTTAAACTGTCATCTTCTGACCCCTATAACTTTTTTATTTTCCCGCTAATGGGGAGGTATGAGGGCTCATTTTTGCGCCGTGATCTGAAGTTTTTAGCGGTACCATTTTTGCATTGATAGGACTTATTGATCGCTTTTTATTCATTTTTTCATGTTATAAAAAGTGACCAAAAATACACTATTTTGGACTTTGGAATTTTTTTGAGCGTATGCCATTGACAGTGCGGTTTAATTAACAATATATTTTTATAATTCGGACATTTCTGCACGCGGGGATACCATATATGTTTATTTTTACTGTGTTTTTTTAATGGGAAAAGGGGGGTGATTCAAACTTTTAATAGGGGAGGGGTTAAATGATCTTTATTCAGTTATTTTTTTCACTTTTTTTTTTGCAGTGTTATAATTCCCATAGGGACCTATAACACTGCACACACTGATCTTTTACATTGATCAGTGGTTTCTCATAGGAAACCAGTGATCGATGATTCTGCCGCTCGACTGCTCATGCCTGGATCTCAGGCACTGAGCAGTCATTCGGCGATCGGACAGCGAGGAGGCAGGTAGGGACCCTCCGGCTGTCCTGTAAGCTGTTCGGGATGCCACGATTTCGCCGCGGCTATCCCGAACAGCTCCCTGAGCTAACTGGCATGCTTTCTCTTTCACTTTAGATGCGGCGTTCAACTTTGAATGCCGCATCTAAAGGGTTAATAGTGCACGACACCGCGATCAATGCCGTGTGCTATTAGCCACGGGTCCCGGCCGTTGTTAGAGGCGGGGCCCGACCCGCTATGACGGGACGTTATAGATCGGGAGCGGACACATGACGTTCCAGTACGTCATGTGTCTGTTACGCCGAGCGCTCCGGGTCCCCGCTCCTCCCCGGAGCGCTCGCTACACTCTCCTCACTGCAGCGCTCCGGTCAGATCCACTGACCCGGGGCGCTGCGATACCACCTCCAGCCGGGATGCGATTCGCGATGCGGGTAGCGCCCGCTCGCGATGCGCACCCCGGCTCCCGTACCTGACTCGCTCTCCGTCGGTCCTGTCCCGGCGCGCGCGGCCCCACTCCCTAGAGCGCGCGCGCGCCGGGTCTTTGCGATTTAAAGGGCCACTGCGCCGCTGATTGGCGCAGTGGTTCCAATTAGTGTTTTCACCTGTGCACTTCCCTATATCACCTCACTTCCCCTGCACTCCCTTGCCGGATCTTGTTGCCATCGTGCCAGTGAAAGCGTTCCTTGTGTGTTCCTAGCCTGTGTTCCAGACCTCCTGCCGTTGCCCCTGACTACGATCCTAGCTGCCTGCCCCGACCTTCTGCTACGTCCGACCTTGCTTCTGTCTACTCCCTTGTACCGGGCCTATCTTCAGCAGCCAGAGAAGTTGAGCCGTTGCTAGTGGATACGACCTGGTCACTACCGCCGCAGCAAGACCATCCCGCTTTGCGGCGGGCTCTGGTGAAAACCAGTAGTGACTTAGAACCGATCCACTAGCACGGTCCACGCCAATCCCTCTCTGGCACAGAGGATCCACTACCTGCCAGCCGGCATCGTGACAGTAGATCCGGCCATGGATCCCGCTGAAGTTCCTCTGCCAGTTGTCGCTGACCTCACCACGGTGGTCGCCCAGCAGTCACAACAGATAGCGCAACAAGGCCAACAGCTGTCTCAACTGACCGTTATGCTACAGCAGTTACTACCACAGCTTCAGCAATCATCTCCTCCGCCAGCTCCTGCACCTCCTCCGCAGCGAGTGGCCGCTTCTGGTCTACGACTATCCTTGCCGGATAAATTTGATGGGGACTCTAAGTTTTGCCGTGGCTTTCTTTCCCAATGTTCCCTGCACTTGGAGATGATGTCGGACCAGTTTCCCACTGAAAGGTCTAAGGTGGCTTTCGTGGTCAGCCTTCTGTCTGGAAAAGCCCTGTCTTGGGCCACACCGCTCTGGGACCGCAATAACCCCGTCACTGCCTCTGTACACTCCTTCTTCTCGGAAATTCGAAGTGTCTTTGAGGAACCTGCCCGAGCCTCTTCTGCTGAGACTGCCCTGTTGAACCTGGTCCAGGGTAATTCTTCCGTTGGCGAGTATGCCGTACAATTCCGTACTCTTGCTTCAGAATTATCCTGGAATAATGAGGCCCTCTGCGCGACCTTTAAAAAAGGCCTATCCAGCAACATTAAAGATGTTCTGGCCGCACGAGAAATCCCTGCTAACCTACATGAACTCATTCACCTTGCCACTCGCATTGACATGCGTTTTTCCGAAAGGCGTCAGGAGCTCCGCCAGGATATGGACTCTGTTCGCACGAGGCGTTTCTTCTCCCCGGCTCCTCTCTCCTCTGGTCCCCTGCAATCTGTTCCTGTGCCTCCCGCCGAGGAGGCTATGCAGGTCGACCGGTCTCGCCTGACACCTCAAGAGAGGACACGACGCCGCATGGAGAATCTCTGCCTGTACTGTGCCAGTACCGAACACTTCCTGAAGGATTGTCCTATCCGTCCTCCTTGCCTGGAAAGACGTACGCTGACTCCGCACAAAGGTGAGACAGTCCTTGATGTCTACTCTGCTTCTCCACGTCTTACTGTGCCTGTGCGGATATCTGCCTCTGCCTTCTCCTTCTCTACTATGGCCTTCTTGGACTCCGGATCTGCAGGAAATTTTATTTTGGCCTCCCTCGTCAACAGGTTCAACATCCCGGTGACCAGTCTCGCCAGACCCCTCTATATCAATTGTGTAAACAATGAAAGATTGGACTGTACTATACGTTTCCGCACGGAGCCCCTTCTAATGTGCATCGGATCTCATCACGAGAGGATTGAACTTTTGGTCCTCCCCAATTGCACTTCTGAAATTCTCCTTGGACTTCCCTGGCTTCAACTTCATTCCCCAACCCTGGATTGGTCCACTGGGGAGATCAAGAGTTGGGGGCCCTCTTGTTCCAAGGACTGCCTAAAACCGGTTCCCAGTAACCCTTGCCGTGACTCTGTGGTTCCTCCTGTAACCGGTCTCCCTAAGGCCTATGTGGACTTTGCGGATGTTTTTTGCAAAAAACAAGCTGAGACTCTACCTCCTCACAGGCCTTATGATTGTCCTATCGACCTCCTCCCGGGCACTACTCCACCCCGGGGCAGAATTTATCCTCTGTCCGCCCCAGAGACTCTTGCCATGTCTGAATACGTCCAGGAAAATTTAAAAAAGGGCTTTATCCGTAAATCCTCCTCTCCTGCCGGAGCCGGATTTTTCTTTGTGTCCAAAAAAGATGGCTCTCTACGTCCTTGCATTGACTACCGCGGTCTTAATAAAATCACGGTTAAGAACCGCTACCCCCTACCCCTCATCTCTGAACTCTTTGATCGCCTCCAAGGTGCCCACATCTTTACCAAACTGGACTTAAGAGGTGCTTATAATCTCATCCGCATCAGAGAGGGGGATGAATGGAAGACGGCATTTAACACTAGAGATGGACACTTTGAGTATCTGGTCATGCCCTTTGGCCTGTGCAACGCCCCTGCCGTCTTCCAAGACTTTGTTAATGAAATTTTTCGTGATCTCTTATACTCCTGTGTTGTTGTATATCTAGACGATATCCTGATTTTTTCTGCCAATCTAGAAGAACACCGCCAGCATGTCCGTATGGTTCTTCAGAGACTTCGTGACAATCAACTTTATGCCAAAATAGAGAAATGTCTGTTTGAATGCCAATCTCTTCCTTTCCTAGGATACTTGGTCTCTGGCCAGGGACTACAAATGGATCCAGACAAACTCTCTGCCGTCTTAGATTGGCCACGCCCCTCCGGACTCCGTGCTATCCAACGTTTTTTGGGGTTCGCCAATTATTACAGGCAATTTATTTCACATTTTTCTACCGTGGTGGCTCCTATCGTGGCTTTAACCAAAAAAAATGCTGATCCCAAGTCTTGGCCTCCTCAAGCGGAAGACGCCTTTAAACGGCTCAAGTCTGCCTTTTCTTCGGCTCCTGTGCTCTCCAGACCTGACCCATCTAAACCCTTCCTATTGGAGGTTGATGCCTCCTCAGTGGGAGCTGGAGCTGTCCTTCTACAAAAAAATTCTTCCGGGCATGCTGTTACTTGTGGTTTTTTTTCTAGGACCTTCTCTCCGGCGGAGAGGAACTACTCCATCGGGGATCGAGAGCTTCTAGCCATTAAATTAGCACTTGAGGAATGGAGGCATCTGCTGGAGGGATCAAGATTTCCAGTTATTATTTACACCGATCACAAGAACCTCTCCTACCTCCAGTCTGCCCAACGGCTGAATCCTCGCCAGGCCAGGTGGTCTCTGTTCTTTGCCCGATTTAATTTTGAAATCCACTTTCGGCCTGCCGATAAGAACATTAGGGCCGATGCTCTCTCTCGTTCCTCGGATGCTTCTGAAGTTGAACTCTCTCCGCAACACATCATTCCTCCTGACTGCCTGATTTCCACTTCTCCAGCCTCCATCAGGCAAACTCCTCCAGGAAAGACCTTCCTTTCTCCACGCCAACGCCTCGGAATCCTCAAATGGGGTCACTCCTCCCATCTCGCAGGTCATGCGGGCATCAAGAAATCTGTGCAACTCATCTCTCGCTTCTATTGGTGGCCGACTCTGGAGACGGATGTTGTGGACTTTGTGCGAGCCTGCACTATCTGTGCCCGGGATAAGACTCCTCGCCAGAAGCCCGCTGGTTTTCTTCATCCTCTGCCTGTCCCCGAACAGCCTTGGTCTCTGATTGGTATGGATTTTATTACTGACTTACCCCCTTCCCGTGGCAACACTGTTATTTGGGTGGTCGTTGATCGATTCTCCAAAATGGCACATTTCATCCCTCTTCCTGGTCTTCCTTCAGCGCCTCAGTTGGCTAAACAATTTTTTGTACACATTTTTCGTCTTCACGGGTTGCCTACGCAGATCGTCTCGGATAGAGGCGTCCAATTCGTGTCTAAATTCTGGAGGGCTCTCTGTAAACAACTCAAGATTAAATTAAATTTTTCTTCTGCATATCATCCTCAATCCAATGGACAAGTAGAAAGAATTAACCAGGTCTTGGGTGATTATTTACGACATTTTGTTTCCTCCCGCCAGGATGACTGGGCAGATCTTCTACCATGGGCCGAATTCTCGTATAACTTCAGAGTCTCTGAATCTTCCTCCAAATCCCCATTTTTCGTGGTGTACGGCCGTCACCCTCTTCCCCCCCTCCCTACCCCCTTGCCCTCTGGTCTGCCCGCTGTGGATGAAATTTCTCGTGATCTTTCCATCATATGGAGAGAGACCCAAAATTCTCTCTTACAGGCTTCATCACGCATGAAGAAATTTGCGGATAAGAAAAGAAGAGCTCCTCCCATTTTTTCCCCTGGAGACAAGGTATGGCTCTCCGCTAAATATGTCCGCTTCCGTGTCCCTAGCTACAAGTTGGGACCACGCTATCTTGGTCCTTTCAAAATTTTGTGCCAGATTAATCCTGTCTCTTACAAACTTCTTCTTCCTCCTTCTCTTCGTATTCCTAATGCCTTTCACGTTTCTCTTCTTAAACCACTTATCATTAACCGTTTCTCTCCCAAATCTGTTCCCCCCACTCCTGTTTCCGGCTCCTCGGACATCTTCTCCGTCAAAGAGATTCTGGCATCTAAAAAGGTCAGAGGCAAAACCTTTTTTTTAGTCGATTGGGAGGGTTGTGGTCCAGAAGAGAGATCCTGGGAACCTGAGGACAATATCCTAGACAAAAGTCTGCTCCTCAGGTTCTCAGGATCTAAGAAGAGGGGGAGACCCAAGGGGGGGGGTACTGTTACGCCGAGCGCTCCGGGTCCCCGCTCCTCCCCGGAGCGCTCGCTACACTCTCCTCACTGCAGCGCTCCGGTCAGATCCACTGACCCGGGGCGCTGCGATACCACCTCCAGCCGGGATGCGATTCGCGATGCGGGTAGCGCCCGCTCGCGATGCGCACCCCGGCTCCCGTACCTGACTCGCTCTCCGTCGGTCCTGTCCCGGCGCGCGCGGCCCCGCTCCCTAGGGCGCGCGCGCGCCGGGTCTTTGCGATTTAAAGGGCCACTGCGCCGCTGATTGGCGCAGTGGTTCCAATTAGTGTTTTCACCTGTGCACTTCCCTATATCACCTCACTTCCCCTGCACTCCCTTGCCGGATCTTGTTGCCATCGTGCCAGTGAAAGCGTTCCTTGTGTGTTCCTAGCCTGTGTTCCAGACCTCCTGCCGTTGCCCCTGACTACGATCCTAGCTGCCTGCCCCGACCTTCTGCTACGTCCGACCTTGCTTCTGTCTACTCCCTTGTACCGCGCCTATCTTCAGCAGCCAGAGAAGTTGAGCCGTTGCTAGTGGATACGACCTGGTCACTACCGCCGCAGCAAGACCATCCCGCTTTGCGGCGGGCTCTGGTGAAAACCAGTAGTGACTTAGAACCGATCCACTAGCACGGTCCACGCCAATCCCTCTCTGGCACAGAGGATCCACTACCTGCCAGCCGGCATCGTGACAGTGTCCTTAAGGGGTTAAGGACTCAAAATAATTTTCGTTTTTGACTTGCGTTTTTTCCTCCTCAACTTCAAAAAATCATAACGTGTAAAATTTTGCACCTACAGACCCATAGAAGGGCTTGTATTCTGCATCACAAATTGTACTTTGTAATGACATTACTAATTTTATAACAAAATCTGTGGCAAAACAAAAAATAATTATTCGTGGAGTGAAATGAAAAAAAAAAAACGCCATTTTGCTAATTTTTAGGGCCTCCGTTTCTATGCAGTGCACTTTTCGGTAAAAATGATACATTGGGCCTCATTTACTAAGCTGAAACCGACCAGTTTTTGTCTGGTTATTTGGTCTGAGACATGTCTGCGCCGGTGTGCGACAGTGTGTGCCTGAAAAATCTGACAAACCCCGAAAAGGGGGCGTGGTCTGTGGCAAAAGGGCATGGTCGGCCAAAAAGGGGCGTGGTTTCACAACCCGACCGATTTACTATGGAATTCACAGAAAATCCTGTGGGTAGATGGCTGGAAATATCGACCTAGAAAAATCTGGTCAGAAAATGTTCCCAATAGTAAATGGAGAGAAATCCTGCATGTCTGAAACAACTTTTCCCACTAGTAAAAACCTGAAACTCTTAGTAAATGAGGCCCATTATCTTTATTCTGTAGGTCCATATGGTTACAAAGATACCCAATTTATGTAGGTTTTATTTATTTTACTACTTTAAAAAAATTATGAATACATGCACCAAAATTAGTATGTTTAAAATTGTCCTCTTCTGGACCCTATAACTTTTCTATTTCTCCACGTATGGGACTATATGAGGGATATTTTTTGTACCGTGGTCTGTAGTTTTCATTGGTACCATTTTTGGTTTGATGGGATTTTTTGATCGCTTTTTATCAATGTTTTTATGGTATATGAAGTGACCAAAAATGCACAATGTTGGACTTTGGTATTTTTTACTTGTACACCATCTACCGTGCAGTTTAGCTAACCTTCCATTTTAATAGTTCGTACATTTATGCACGCGGTGGTGCCACATTTTTTTATTTTATTATTATTACATTATTTTATTTTAAAAATAGGAAAAGGGGGGTGATTCAAACTTTTATTAGGGGGTGGGACTTATTCACATTTATTCTCAGGTTTGGAGCAGTAAATCACTGATAGGACATTGAGGAGGAAGGTGAGGACCCTCCCGTCGTCCAGTAAGCTGATCGGGACATCGCGATTCTGTTGCAATAGTCCGGATCAGCTCAGCTGGGCTGCCAGGATAGTTTTACTTTCAGTTTAGACACCGCAATCAACTTTTATCTCAGCGTCTAAAGGATTAATGCCGGGCATCGGCCCGATCAGCGGTGCCCGGCATCAGGGACGTGCACAGACATTTTGGAGGGCGGGGGCTCAAATAAAAGAAAAAAGGGCAATTATTATTATTATTAATAGAGATGAGAAAATTTTTGAAAAATTTGATTTGGCCGATTCGCCGAATTTGCCAGAAAAATTTGTTTCGGTCCGAATTTATTTGCTCCGAATCTGTATTAAAAACGGCTATATCTGGCCTACAGAGAGCCTCAATGGGGTGTAACACTTGCTGTAACACACATAGGGTATGTGCCGAGTTAGTGAAATAATACTGTTATTCAGTATGACATTGGCGGCAGCATGAGACCATTTAGTGGCTGAATGACACAGCCAAGAGTTGGCGGCAGCATAAGGAGACCATATAGTGGCTGAATGACACAGCCTGGAGGTGGCAGAAGAATCAGGAGACCATATAGTTGCAGAATGAGATAGCCTAGAGTTGGCGGCAGCATAAGCAGACCAAATAGTGGCTGAATGACACAGCCTGGAGGTGGCAGAAGAATCAGGAGACCATATAGGGGCAGTATGAGACAGCCTGGAGCTGGCAACAGCATGAGGAGAACATATGGTGGCAGTATGAGACAGCATGGAGCTGGCATCAGCATGAGGAGAACATATGGTGGCAGAATGAGACATCCTGGAGGTGGCATCAGCATTAGAAGAACATATTGTGGCAGTATGAGACAGCCTGGAGCTTGCATCAGCATGAGGAGAACACATGGTGGCAGTATGAGACAGCCTGGAGCTGGCATCAGCATGAGAAGAACATATGGCGGCAGTATGAGACAGCCTGGAGCTGGCATCAGCATGAGGAGAACATATGGTGTCAGTATGAGACAGCCTGGAGATGGCATCAGCAGCATCAGGAGTCCTGAAAGTGACATAATGGGGCGACCAGTACCTGGTGACAAAGGTGGATAAAAAAAGGAGAACTTGGCATCAGATGTGTGGCATCATGTGGGTGTCAGGATCAGAATAGTAGCTGAGGCAGGTAGGCAGAAGAAAAAGGTCTCTTTTGTAAAGGTGTTAGTGTGCACAGCACAAGTAAGTATTGAGGATATGCATTACGTAAAACGTAACTTTTAATAATATTCTTAGGATAAAATATATGTACCCAAAAGTTTTTCAAAGACCTCTAAAAGGCGGAAGGGAACAACGTATGGTTCATTGTAACCGATGGGGGTAAAAACTTCCCCTGTAAGGCCCTACACTTGCATTATTAAAGGGGTACTCCGGTGGAAACCTTTTTTTTTTTTTTAAATCAACTGGTCCAAAAAAGTTAAACAGATTTGCAAATTACTTCTATTAAAAAATCTTAATCCTTCCAGTACTTATTAGCTGCTGAATACTACAGAGCAAATTATTTTCTTTTTGGAACACAAAGCTCTCTGCTGACAATACGAGCACAGTGCTCTCTGCTAACATCTCTGTCCATTTTAAGAACTGTCCAGAGTAGGAGAAAATCCCCATAGCAAACATACACTGCTCTGGTCAGTTCCTAAAATGGACAGAGCTGTCAGCAGAGAGCACTGTGGTCAGGATGTCAGCAGAGAGCACTGTGCTCATGATTAAGCAGAGAGCACTGTGTTCCAAAAAATAAAATAATTTCCCAGGGTTCTTAGGTGGAAATAGTTAGAGGTTCCTGTGTCGGAACGCCCTTTTAAAAACAAGTAACACTTTCCTCAAACAGGTGGAAGGGAACAACATATTGTTCAATGTAGCAGGTGGGGGTAAAAAATTCTCCTGCAAGGCCCTACTCTCGCCCTATTAATTCCCTTCTTGGCAAGTGTTACTCGCCCTTAAAAGGGTGGCCCCACAGAGGAAACTTGCCATATTTCCACCTAAAAACCCTATGAAATGGCAGTGTTTGTAGGTGGAAATAGGGAGAGGTCCCTGTGTGGGGCCACCCATTTTAGGGCGAGTAGCACTTGCCAAGAAGGGAATTAATAATGCGAGAGTAGGGCCTTACAGGGGAAGTTTTTACCCCCACCGGTTACAATGGACCATACGTTGTTCCCTTCCACCTTTTAGAGGTCTTTGCATCACAACAATACTTGGTGGTGTAGGTAGCACATGGTGTTTTTTGCACACCTTTCCATTTGTTTGATTTCACTTGATATGTACTTTTGGGTACATATATTTTATCCTAAGAATATTATTAAAACTTAAGTTTTAGCTAATGCATATCCTCAATACTTACTTGTGGTCTGATGCAGAGGAATATCTGTAATTGGAAAGCAGCACCTTAAATATGTTTTGCACTATCCATATTTGTGAAGTGTTGGTGTGGCACCATGGTCAATCTACGATGATGCATCATGCATTGGTGGGTGGAAATCCTGGCTGATCTAAGCCTGATTCATCTTCACAAAGGTCAGTCTCTCCACATTTTTGGTGGACAGACAAGTTCTCCTTGGGGTTACTATGGCCCCCGCCGCCCTAAACATCTCTGATGGCACACTACTGGCCGGGCAGGACAGCTTTTCCAGGGCAAACTCTGCTAGTTGTGGCCACAAATCAAGTTTGGCTGCCCAGAAGTCTAGCGGATCTTCAAGGTGTGTTGGCATGGGCATGTCAAGGTATGCCACCACCTGCTGGTTCACCTGCTCCAGGTCTACCTGCTGCTGATGAGTTGCTTCACTATGCGGGTGAAGAAAGGTACTCATCAGCGACTGTAGACTCAGGCTGCTGCTGATGGAGCTGGTACTGCTCCTGCCACCCCACCTCTCCCCAGCAGCCATGGCAGTGGAAGGTGAGCGCAGAGAGCCCCCCCCCCCCCCCGTGTCAGACCTGCAAAAGGATGGACGATGGCGCAGATAGGCATCAGCCAACTGACTACGTAGGATCTCTCTGTAGTAGGTCAGTTTGTCCTCCCTCTCAGTGTTGTCAATTCGGCGGTCACTACGCAAGCAACTGAGTATGCATCATGCCATTTGCGCCAGTGACTCGGAGGGACTCCCTGCCTCCATCTCCACTGCATACTGCCACTGTGTGTCTGGGTCCTCTGTCTCACCTTCCTCATAACCCTGTAGCTCCACTAGTTGATCATGCTTCTCTCCTGTCAGATGACTAGAAGCACCGCCCATCTCATGAAACCTAAACTGTGCTCCACTGTGCCACTCCCCCTCATCCTCCTCCTCCAGTTCAGCCCCCACAGGGCTCATGTGGCCATGAGATGTAGGCACCACATCTCCATTGCCCTGACCAGCCATCGTTTCCAACACTAGTTGTAGGAAATGAAGCAGTGGAATGACGTCGCTCATCCCGTAATCCTGGTGACTGACTAATAATGTGGCTTCCTCAAAGGTCCTGAGCAAACGGCAGGTGTCACGTATGAGCTGTCACTGGTTGACATTGAAGTTACACAGGAGAGTGCCCCTATCCACTTGGATCCTCAAGAAATCTATGATGGCTTTTCTTTATTCGTACAGTCGGTCCAACATATGGAGAATGGAATTCCAACGTCACAAATCAGACTAAGTTGGGGGATACCATTCTGACGCTGCAGCTCAAGGAGGGTGTGCTTTGTGGTGTACTAGTGTCTGAAGTGCATGCAAAGTTTCCTTCCCATTGTCAGGATGTCTTGCAAATGGGGGGAACACTTCAGGAAATCCTTGACAACCATATTAACACGTGTGCCATGCAGGGTGCATGGGTCACCCTTCCTTGTCGCAGCGCGGCCAAGATGTTCTTCCCGTTGTGGGTCACCATTGTTCCCATTTCCAGTTTTGTAGAGTAAGCTATGCACTGATTTCTTTACGAATGACTTTTAGCAGTTCCTCCCCTGTGTGACTCTTTTCGCCAAGGCAAACAATGTGAAGAACAGCGTGACACCACTGTGCCCTGCACACATGGTATGCTGAAGGGCCACTGAGACTTGTCTGGGCAGTGGAGGACACGGTGGAGGATGAGGAGGCGGAGTCGCACACTGTCACAGGACCAACGGGCTGAAAGCTTGGAGGAGGAAGCGGCGTGACTTGTCCGAGTTGGGGTTGTGGCTGTGCAGGAACCACATTCACCCAGTGAGCTGTAAAGGACCGTAGTTACAGCTCCAGACATTGGCGCTGCCGTGCACCTTGGTACACACCGACAGGCTCAAGGACTGGACCACCGTCTCTTCCACAAAATTGTGCAGGTCTGGTACTGCCTTCTTCGCAAAGAAATGAGGGCTTGGCACTCTCCACCTCGGCTCGGCACAAGCCATCAATTCTCTGAAAGGTGCAGAGTCCACCATTTGAAAAGGGAGGGACTGCAACACCAGCAACTTGGGCAGGAGCACATTCAGCGCCGTTATATGAGGGGCCACATACTGTTGTCTCTTCGACATGGCTTGGCGGATGGATTGTTAGCGGAATGGCTGACTAAAAGTGGGAGGAGCAGGAGCATCTGGAGCGACAGAAGGAGGGTATGACACACAGCTCCCTTCAGCTGAGGTGGTGGAGCCTTGGCTGGCTGAAAGAGGGAGCAGCGTGCCACTGGGTGATGCAGCAGACTGGACAACTACATCAGAGCCACGGTTCTTCCAGGCCGCTTTATGGTGGCGAAGCATATGTTGACGCAGGGTCGTGGTGCCAACATTGGGACACTGGCCATGCTTCACCTTCGGCCGACATATCTTGCATGTGGCTATGTGAACCTCCTCCGGATGCTTGATGAAGAACTGCCACACCACCGAGTAGCTGATTTTCCCACCAACAGTCCGCACTAATTGACTACTACTGCTGCCATCTCCAGGAACCCCTGTTCCATTACCTCCCAGAAAGGTAGGCTGCCGCGAAGCGGGTGGTCTCCCCTGGGCACATTTGGCTCCAGAATTTCAACTTCTGCCACCCCGCTGACTGCCAACAATGCTACTGCCTTGCTGGCTTAGCTGCTGCCTCATGGTCAACCTGCATCCCTCTTCTCCTGATGATGATGAAGCCCCTTCTGCACTCGGCTCCCAATTGCGATCGGCTTCATCATCATCAACAAGTGTCTGCATGTCATTGAAGTCTTCCTTAGGTTCCTCAACAGTGTCTGCTTAAGGAGCCTGAACCCTGGCAACACCGCCTTCCACGTCACTCTCCTCATCACTACTTGCCTGCCTCGCGGAGCAAGCAGCGGATGTCTCCTCCACTTCTTGGAGAGTGTGAGGACAGACTTCAGTGGAATGCCGGCTTTCAGGTGGCACAGGACACAGACGAGCTAGCAGATAGGTAAAGTGCAAAGGTCTTTGCACTTTACCTATCTGCTAGCTCGTCTGTGTCCTGCACCACCTGAAAGCCGGCATTCCACTGAAGTCCGTCCTCACACTCTCCATTGATCAGCCTAGCTGGCTGCGGACACTATATGCGCTCACCATTGTTGTGTATGTGGATACACAACATTACCAGGTGAGCCCCTTGCTTTTTGCACATTTACCGTATAGGTCTCTCTTTTATTACACCATGGAGCGCTATTCCTCTTATTCCTCCACTTCTTGGCTGGGCAGTAGCTGCTGACTGTCCTCTATTAGATCGTCCTCAGTGAATAATGGAGCTGAACCCACAGCCTAAGATAATTCTCTAGGAGAGGAAACAGCATAGGACAGAGGAAATGGGAGGACAGGGACTGCCAACTGAGGGTTGTTTTTGAGGAACCCAACGACTGTTGACTGGGGGTGTCAGATGTCTCTTGTGATGAAGTGGATGACTGTGTTAACTAATCGACGACGGCAGATGGGTTGCTGGTCGAGACATGACCGCTAGCTGATAACGGGAGCTCAGGCCTCTCACTGCGACTCCTGCTGCCACTCCCCCCTAGTCTGCTGTGACCTCTGCCTGAAGGATTTAGGCCTCTGCCACTCCTCTGTGCATGTCCTGGCACTTCTCTGCATACTTAGTGCATATATGAGGGGAGTACAATACGCTTCACTGTGCTTAAAATAGTATTTGTCTAGAACAGCAGCCAGTGATTGCTTTTGTCTGTCCTTTCACAGTATGAAGGCCCTTAACAGATTAACAGGTACAAAATAGTACACTACTTAGATGTACGTATGCGGTATGCACTGATGTGGGCAGAAAAGCAATACGTCTAAAAACTGTATTTTTGTAAAACACTTGCAGGAGATTACTTTTGTCTGTCCTTTCACAGTATGTAGGCCCTTGACAGATTAACAGGTAAAAAATAGTACACTAGATGTAGGTATGTGGTATGCACTGATGAGGGCAGAAAAATGCGCTACAGTACGCCTAAAAACTCTGTATTTTTGTAAAACACCAGCCGGTGAGTACTGTTGCTTGGACTTTCACAGTATGTAGGCCTTTCATAGATTAACAGGTACAAAATGGTACACTACTTAGATGTACGTATGCGGTATGCATTGATAAAGGCAGAAAAATGCTATACAATACGCCTAAAAATTGTAATTTTTCAAAAACACCGTCCAGTGATTACTTTTGTCTGTCCTTTCACAGTATGTAGGCTCTTGACAGATTAACAGGTACAAAATAGTACACTACTTAGATGTACATATGTGGTATACACTGATGAGGGCAGAAAAATGCGCTACAGTACCCTTAAAAAAATATAAATTTTTGGAAAACACCAGCAGTACACAACAGTGTTGCAGCCAAAAAAAGCTGTATACTAAACACAAAATTGCACTCTGTCACAAACTATTAGGAATGGACTGCTGGGTATTACACCGTCTACAGACTAGTATAACCAGTAGATGATTTTTTATGGAACAAAGACACTGAATTGCGCTGAAAAATTATTCCTGCCTCCTCTGCTAAGGTTTATGAAGTTGATGCATCTTGTTGAAATGTATGAAGCAACACACAGCTATCTGCCCCTCTCTGTAATACTATGCCGAAGAAAGTGACTGGAAGGTTAATGCCTGCAGCTGCAGTAAAAATCCTTTTCAGTGAAAAAAACAATGCTCTCCGTCCACGAGAACGCAGATGTGACTAGGAGGATGTTAAATGTTGCGGGACTGCCCTTTTCTTCTGTAACACACACACACAGGGTGTCCGTTCTATCTCTCTGCAGTGTAATGAATGAAGCGGCTGGCCGCAATATGGCTGCCGATTATATAGGGCTGTGGTATCACAGAGGTGATTGGCTGCTGATAGGCTGCATCCTGCATGTGATTCAGGGTCATACCGCCTACTTCCCTTCCCGCCTTGCCTTCCCAGAGTCCCTTGCCCCATGTATTGACATGTGGATCCTCCATTTTAGATGACCTGGAGCCTTGAACGCTGTAAAATGGAGTTTAATGAAGCGATTTGTGTGATAGAATGACGGCGATATTCACATTCGTTGTGAATCGAACATTTCCTGAAATTCGGAACAAATTCTGGTTTGTCAGCTTCGATTCGCTCATCTCTATTTGCTATCTGTCTGAGACAAAAATCAGACACATTTTCTTTTTATCTCAGATAGATTAATGAATTGTCTCTGCCTTTAATTTGTACCCAGATAGTGCTAAAGCTGAGAAGTGGTTCCAGTGTGGCCTTGCAAAAGTGGTAGCTTTCATCTTGCCTCTTAACTTTTAAGGATTGGTAGCCTGTAAGTGGGCATTTCAATATTTAACCTCTTAAGGACGTAGGGCGTATGGATACGCCCGTGGGAATTCTGGTCCCCGCCGCTAGCCGGTTGGGGACCGGATCAGAATGATTTCAGCAGGCCCCCCAGCACATCGCCTAGGGGGGTCCTGAGACCCTCCCATGTCGGCGATCGGAGAAAATCGCATGTCAATTCAGACATGCGATTTTCTCCAATTCCGGGGTGATTGGGTCTCCGGTGAAAATAGGGATGATCAGAGTTGTTAGTGACAGCCCTGATCAGCCTAAGGGATAGGAGTGAGGTCGAAGTGCTGCGATTTCCTCCTATCTCCTGCCATTAGTCAGAACTGAGTTCTGACCAATGGCAGCGCAGGACAGGGGCTTGCCATGGAAACCCCCCGTCCTGCCCACCCCTGGATGTTGGGCAGAACGGGGGGGGGGGGGGGAGAAGATGTAGGCCTTTACCTGAGGACCAGATGCGCGGGGCCCGGCGATCATCGCAGACATCCAGCGGAGATCACGGCTCACGTAGGGAATCGACGGTGGGGGGGAGAAATGAAAGTGAAAGTAATGTGATCTTTACTGTGGCAACCACTTGGAAGGCTGGACTGCAACTCCCAGCATGCCCAGACAGCCAAAGGCTGTCTGGGCATGCTGTGAGTTGTAGTTTTGCAACATTTGGAGGGTCACAGTTTGGTGAACACTGTTTCAGTGGTGCCATAACGGTAGCCCTCCAGATGTTGCCAAACTACAACTCTCAGCATGCCTAGACAACCCAGGCATGCTGAGAGTTGTAGTTCTGTAACATTTGTCCCTTCAGATTTTGCAATTTTCATGACATTTTTGAAAATTGCTGCTCTACTTTGAACCCTTCTAATTTTTTCAAAAAGTAAAAGTATGTCCATTTTATGAGGCCAACATAAAGTGGACATATTTGTGGATCAATATAAAATGTATTTGGAATATCCATTTTCCTTACAAGTAGAGAGCTTCAAAGTTAGAAAAATGTAAAATTTTCAAATTTTTCATGACATTTTGGGATTTTTCACCAATAAAGGATGCATGTAACGCCGAAAATTTACCACCAAAATAAAGTAGAATATGTCATGAAAAAACAATCTCAGAATCAGAATATTCGGTAAAAGCGTTTTAGAGTTATTAACGCTTAAAGTGACGGTGGTCAGAATTGCGAAAAAGGGCTCAGTCCTTAAAGGGGTAGTCCAGTGGTGAAAAACGTATCCCCTATCCTAAGGATAGGGGATAAGTTTGAGATCGCAGGGGGTCCGACCGCTGGGGCCCCCCGCGATCTCTCTGTACGGGGCCCCCTCTCTCTTCCGAGATAGCGGGTGTCGACCCCCGCACGAGGCGGCGGCCGACACGCCCCCTCAATACATCTCAATGGCAGAGCCGGAGATTGCCGAAGGCAGCGCTTCGGCTCTGCCATAGAGTTGTATTGAGGGGGCATGTCGGCCGCCGCTTCGTGCGGAGGTCGACACGCCCCCTTCCCGCGGGCTGTCGGGGCTCCGTACAGGAGATCGCGGGGGGCCCCAGGGGTCGGACCCCCCGCGATCTGCAACTTATCCCCTATCCTTAAGATAGGGGATAAGTTGTAAACCACTGAGTCACCACTGGACTACTCCTTTAAGGTGAAAAAGGGCTCAGTCCTTAAGGGGTTAAAAAAGAAAGAAAACTGTAAGCCTGTCTCTAGTTAGTAATTTGCATGTTACCATAAAGGGCCCCCCAACTTACATCAGCCAGCAAACATACATACACAGGGAGTGTTCCAGGGGATTGTGACTACCATAATCCTTGTGAAACCCTCTAATCATTGTGGAAAGCCAGGGAGTGTGAGAGATTTAGAGGGACACCTCAGCCACCATGACCACTGTGACCCCTTCTGTTTTCAGACTCTGACAACTAGAGAATAGTGACACCAAAAAGAGAACCATACCACATAAATACACAGCAAAGTAATAGAATATACAAACTCAACTTTATTAATATAATTTAGTGATAAAAATTTTTTTAGATATTAAAATTAGAAAAAAGAATAAATAGGCACTGGTGGACATACAAAGATATAGGAAAATGGTAGGACACAAATACATCAAAATATGCAAATATAAGGAGTAAATGCCACAATAGCTGGTAGGATACAAGGATGATGCCTGCCAAAAATATGCAATAAAGGGTGCCAAACCATACCTACACCTGAACCCCAACGATCGTTTCGCTGTTATGCCGCTTCTTCAGGGGGCGTGACTAACCTGAGAGAGTCTGTAGCCTTTATATCCTGCCCTAACCAATGGGTTCCTCAGTATTATGATCGGCATCTATATACTCCAATTGTAGCATAGCCCGTAATTAACACACAGGTGCTACCACTAACCTCACTTCCTATTGTGCATGTGAGCACATATCTCAGTGGCGTGCTTTCCAGCGTGGAACGCAGGAGTCCCTATGGTGCGCAGGCGCAACCGGAAGTCTCTGGTGCGTCCGCGATAGTGACATATAGTCGGTGTCATATATTATGCTACCTGTCCCTGTAATTTGGTTTACATAGGCCTCACTTCAAGAGAATTGAAGACAAGGGTGCGTGAGCATGTCTTGGGGATTATATCAGCCAAGGAAGAAGAAGATCTATCCAGACTTACCACAATTCCACGCCATTTCAAACTTCAGCATTCATGTGATCCCACAAATCTACAGGTAAGAGGCATAGACAGGATTTTTTTAAGTCCACGTGGAGGAAACTGGAAAAAACTTTTAGCCCAAAGAGAAACACAGTGGATCCACCGCTTGAAAACTTTACATCCATTTGGTTTGAATGAGAATTTGTCCTTTGCTCCATTTTTATAATATCTGATTCCATCCTCCTTCATGCGCTTGTTGAATTTATTACTTTTATATTTCTCTTGATCGGATACCTCCTAGTGTTGTGACTAACCGTTTGGTTGTTCACTTTTTAACTCATATTATCTGCTTTTAATTTTCATTTTCTTTCCTCTTTTGTTTAGTTTTGAGAGTTGGAAGCCTGTCTTGAATAACCGTTCTTTGGGAATCCTGTCCATGTCCCATTCATCATGATCGCATACATCCACTACTTTTCCCCCCTCCCCCTCCCCTTTCCCTCCCCCCCCCTCCCCCTCCCCTTCCCTTTTTTCAATATTTTTTTAAAATTGTTTTATAATATTTCTAAAGGGTGCCAGACCATAACCTTACTTTTTAAAAATATAACTTTTTTATCTTGTCTATATGATATATATTGTGTATTAAAAAATTCTTTTATTATTACATATGTCTTTCTTTGCACATATTGTTCACATATGCATATATTTGCACGTTTTGCACTTTATTCATGTTTACTATATACGCATGCACGCGTATGTTTACATACACACGAGTGATATACTCTACGTCATGATTCACATGTAATCATTCACATATGCTTTTGTGCACATTACTCATGTTTACTATTTCTATACTTACCTATATTTTCACACACATATTAGTTCCTTATTCATATAATTAAATAAACATCCTCTAAGTATTTATTTTACTGTCTTCTCATTAATTTCTTTATAAATCAATATGTTTTATTATAATTTATATACCCCATGAATTTGGTCACTAATTTATTTACTTTATATATTTATTTGTACTATAAGATACTATCTACACATACGATGGGGTCTCACTGTCCCCCATCTGCTATTGAATTAATTATATGTCTTCTTTCATTATATTTTTATACATATATATGATATATTTTAACCACCACACTTTTAATTTATTTATTATTAATTCTTTACAATTTTTAATAATTTGATCATGTTTAATATCATTTTCTCTTTATTATTTTTAGGAATAATCATTATTTTATTTCCCTCCTTTTTTTTTTTTTTTTTTCCTTTTGGTTGTTGGTCATTTATTATATTCATATGCTGTATTATCTATTCACTAACACTTGTCACTTTTTGTCACCTTTATTTATTCACTAGTTTCTCTGGTTACTCACCTGGTGGTTTGCTGTATTGTTGGTGTCAGGTTTCTGCGCTTGCGACTACTGTCCGCTATCAATAAAGCTACAATTTTGTTTCGACTGAGACCCTATCATGTGACTACACTTAGCGGTCACATGATATGCTGTCAATGCAGCCGCGCTGGCGATTTCTGGCTACGCCCGCTTGGTTTTGTGCCTCCAGCGATCTTGTGCTGACAGGTCATGTGACCGCATAATGCGGCCATGTGACATGTCACTATCGCGGACGCACCAGAGACTTCCGGTTGCGCCTGCGCACCATAGGGATTCCTGCGTTCCACGCTGGAAAGCACGCCACTGAGATATGTGCTCACATGCACAATAGGAAGTGAGGTTAGTGGTAGCACCTGTGTGTTAATTACGGGCTATGCTACAATTGGAGTATATAGATGCCGAGTATATAGATCCCATTGGTTAGGGCAGGATATAAAGGTTACAGACTCTCTCAGGTTAGTCACGCCCCCTGAAGAAGCGGCATAACAGCGAAACGATCGTTGGGGTTCAGGTGTAGGTATGGTTTGGCACCCTTTATTGCATATTTTTGGCAGGCATCATCCTTGTATCCTACCAGCTATTGTGGCATTTACTCCTTATATTTGCATATTTTGATGTATTTGTGTCCTACCATTTTCCTATATCTTTGTATGTCCACCAGTGCCTATTTATTCTTTTTTCTAATTTTAATATCTAAAAAATGTTTTATCACTAAATTGTATTAATAAAGTTGAGTTTGTATATTCTATTACTTTGCTGTGTATTTATGTGGTATGGTTCTCTTTTTGGTGTCATAATTACAATTACATACCTTTACCTACTCTATATGTAGGGTTATATTTACCTTTGGTGACAACTAGAGAATAGTGTTGAGCGGCATAGGCCATATTCGAATTCGCGAATATTCGCGAATATATGGACGAATATTCGTCATATATTCGCTAATATTCACATATTCGTTATATTCTCGTTTTATTTTCGCATACGCGAAATATGTGAATATTAGCATATACAAAATTAATATACACGAAAATTTGCATATGTGAAAATTCGCATATGCTAATTTTCGCATATGCGAATTTGCGCACGCCAGTCTCACACAGTAGTATTACAGCCTTCTTTACACCACACAAGCTGGAAGCAGAGAGGGGTGATCACTGTGATGTGTACTGTGAAGAAAAAAAAAACAAAAAAAAAATACGAATATTCGTAATTACGAATATATAGCGCTATATTCGCGAATTCGCGAATATGCGATATTCGCGAATAATATTCGAATTGCTAATATTCGCGAGCAACACTACTAGAGAATTTCTACCAGTCACTCCTTTGGGTTTCCACGTCACACAATTCTTGAGTATTAACCTGTAATGAATAATGAGAAAGGGGCAAGAAAAATGGTATAAGTAGCAAAATGATTGCCAATTTGAAGTATTAAAGTGGTACTCAGCTAGAGGAAAATTCCTGAATGGACTTTGTTAACTGTGTAACTTAAAGAGTACCTGTCACCAAATAAAACTTTTAATAAAGTTTGCCTTGTGTAATTAGCAGTCACTTTCCCATTCACTTGCTTTTAAAATTATCAACAGAAATATGTTTAAAATGTTATAGAAGAAATGCCCACTAGGTGGCTCTTTTCTGTTCCCTGCCACAATTAATACAGTGAGTCCGGTCTCCTCCTGGTCTGGCAGGAGACAAAACTCAGGAAGTGCTTCTATGTTCTGAGCTTGATTGACAGATGAAACAAAAGTGAAAGCTGCATAGAGCCTCACTGAAAGCTCCACAGAGCCTCACTGAAAGCTGCACAGAGCCTCACTGAAAGCTGCACAGAGCCTCACTGAAAGCTGCAAAGAGCCTCACTGAAAGCTGCAAAGAGCCTCACTGAAAGCTGCACAGAGCCTCACTGAAAGATGCAAAGAGCCTCACAGAAAGCTGCACAGAGCCTCACTGAAAGCTGCAAAGAGCCTCACTGAAAGCTGCAAAGAGCCTCTCTGAAACAAGCAGAGAGCTTGAGGTCTTCTTTTTATCACAGCACTGCAATGATGTGAGGGCGGAAGTGGTCCCCCAGCAGGCTTCAGTGATGTCGTGCCTGCTGGGAAACGCCCACTTTCTCCTGCTTGGAGAGTGGACTATGTGAGCAAGAATAAAAGTAAGATACACAGCTTTTTAAAGCTCTGAATTTTTTTTTTTTAAGGGTGGGAGTGTTAGAAGTAGCTAGGGGACATAGCCTGAGTTAGTTTAGAACAGTTTATTTGGTGACAGGTACTTTTTAAAATGTAAAAAGGGACCACACTATAAAAGTTGGACGTGTTACTGGCATGCAAGCTATGTGCATACAACTGAGGGATGGTCAAGCAGATTCTGAAAACTGGTAGTGATGTAGAATACAGGCACCCTTGGTAGGGCTGGAAAATTGCATACAAGTGCTTGGTCCAACCCTGTGAATAATTTCAGATGGGACATGCTGTGGTATGGATCACCTTTGTTAGATCCTAATCAGCAAAGAAGGTTTGGGCAACTGCTGGCAGCCATCATAGTCACGACTTGACTACTAGACCTCAACAAGAGATGATGTAAAGTGTTCTGCCATTGTACTGCTGTTTTAGGGACTGTGCCCACTAAGTAAGAGAGCCCCTGTATAGGACAGTATGGGAAAGGAAGGGGCACATGACAGGGGGGGTATGAGGAGCAAGTAGGGGTTAACTATAGGTCAGTAGGGAGAGCGGGAAGATGGGGGGGGAGGAGATTGCAGGATGATAAGAGAGGACAGGAACCGGAAAGAGGGTCAGTCACTGGTCAGCAGGGAAAGTTGTCGGACTCACCAGCGATGGCTTCGCCGCTCGAGGAGATCATGCGCCGGGTACAGGCCGAGGTGCTGCAGCGGGGTCCCGAGTGGTTGGAGCGGCAGCTGTGGGGTTCTCCCTCAGTGGTTGCGGCTCTGCCTTCTCCGGTGGCCACGCGAGCGAGCGCCCGGCGTTCCCGGGCGCCTGAGCGACTCAGCCCGGAGCCGGTCCCGCGTGCGCGGCGTCGCCGGGATTGCCCGGCAGGGGCCCCTCCAGCTTCCCCTGCCCGTTCAGTGGCCTCCTCGGCCGGTGGGGGTGCTGGGAGGACTTCCCGGCGGGGCCGCGGTACCGTGCGACGGAGGGGGAGCCCGCCCGCTTCCTTCCCCCGGCAGTCTCGGCGCAGGTCTCCAGTGAGTGACGGCCGGGGGCGGGGGGCGGGGCCTTCCTCAGCGGCGCAGAGTAGGGGCCTCGAGGCCGGTGAGGTGTCCAGCACGGCTGCCTGCAGGAGAGCTGCCGGCATGCCTGCGTCTCGGGGAAGCGCTGCAGCCCGGGGAGAGGCCTCGTCGGCGGGTGCTCCAGCAAGGATGGTGGCCAGACGTGCGCCCACCTCTGGAGAGGAAAGGGTCTGCTGCAGTCTGGAGGGGAGGATCTCCGGTGTCGTGACCGCCGAGGCCCCGGTCGGGGATGGAGGTCTGCGGCTGGCGGGTCGTTCGCATGCTGATCTGGTACGTGGGGGTCTGGTGACAAGGCCAGCCCACTGCTCGTCCGAGGAAGAAGGGGAGATCTTGGAGCCGCAGGAGTCGCCTGCTGGAGGCGCTGCACGGGTGGAGCTGAGAGTCAGCGCCGGGGGGGGGGCTGGCCCCTTCCCCTGTGGCCATTGACGGAGACCGACGTGGAGCCGCGACCGTGGCCAATCGGGCTGCAGGTGTCTTGCTGTCTGGAGAGGAGTCGGGTTCGAGGAAGGATCGTCCGGGATCGTCTGGAGCCACAGCCGCTGGGCGGTCCGCCCCAGAGAGGTTGGGTGAGTGCACCACCAGCTTTGGGGGCGATGGGGCGGGGGTGGGCGAGGGACTGTATGATTTGTTGCGGGAGGTGAGGTCTTTATTGCAAGGGCGCGGGGGGTCTGTAGTGGGGTCTCCGGGGGGGTGTCTGGCTCGGGAGGGGGGTTTGGTGCCGGTGTTAGTGGGGTGGCGGCGGTTGAACAGGTGGGGGCTGCGGTGGCGCCTGGTGTGGTGTCGGGGTCGGCGTCTGTGGGGGAGGCGCCTGGGGCGGTAGTTTACGCCCCTGTGGTTGGGTCGGGGGTGCCGGCGCCGGTGGTGGTGCCTGATAAAGCTGTGGATAGCGTGCGCTTAGCGGACTCGGTTAAGTGTGAGGTTTATGTCTGTTTTGAGGGTCCGTTAGGGGCGCATTTGAAGGCGGAGATGCGGGAGCGGATTTGGAAGGGGGAGTATGTGGAAATTTTTTCCCTGATCCCTTTGGAGAAGTTTAACTTAGATAGGGTGAAGCCTGATGAGTCTAAGAAGGAGGAGGAAGAGAGGCGGCGGTATCGGCTGATACCTCGTACTTTCGCTAATTGGCTTCAGGCGTTTGCCATCTTGGCGAGCATGGTGGGGGAGAAGGCACCTGAGCATTGCTCAGCGTTGTTTTGCTACCTTGATTCGATAGGTGAAGCGTATAGGGTCTACGGCGGTAACGCTTGGCTACGGTATGATGAGCAATTCCGCCAGAGGAAGGCTGTGCGTCCGGCGTTACGCCGGGACCATAAGGATATCAGCCTTTGGATGCGTCTCATGTCGGGCCCGAAGACTGGGACTGGGCAGCAGTCCTTTCGGGAAGGGGCCGGCGGCTCGGGCTCCGGGGCTGGGCGGTCGGCTGGGGGGGGTAAGGGATGTTGTTGGCAATACAATGAGGGGCAGTGTTGTTTTGGGGCGGACTGCCGCTTCAAGCACGAATGCTCGGGTTGTGGCGGCGCGCACAGTTTGTCGCGGTGCTTCAAGCGAGGCAAGGGTAAAGGAGGTGGGGAGGTTGACTCGAAGAGGGGCGACGCCGGTGAGGGTGGCAGAGATGCTGCCGTTCCTCGCCCGGTACCCAGATAGGCACGTAGCTGCGTTGCTGAAGGAGGGGTTTGAGTGTGGTTTCCGGATTCCTTGTGAGTCTGGGGGCCGAACTGAAGGGGTGCGAAATTTGTCCACGGCTTTGGCTCATCCGGACGTGGTGGCGTAGAAGCTTGGTAAAGAGGTGGCGCTGGACCGTATGGCGGGTCCGTTTGAGTCTTTGCCGTTGTCAACTTTGTGCTTGTCTCCTCTGGGACTGGTGCCCAAGAAGGAGAAGAACAAGTTCCGTCTCATTCATCACCTCTCTCATCCGGAGGGGTCGTCGGTGAATGACGGCATCGACCCTGCCCTTTGTGCGGTGTCTTACACCTCTTTTGACGAGGCATTGACGTGGGTGCGGCGGTTTGGGCAGGGGGCTCTGTTGGCCAAAACTGATATTGAAGCTGCGTTCCGGTTGCTCCCCGTGCACCCGGACAGCTTCCACTTGTTGGGTTGTTGTTGGGAGGGACGGTTTTTTGTTGATATGTGCCTCCCGATGGGGTGCTCTATTTCTTGTGCGTATTTTGAGTATTTTAGCACGTTTTTAGAGTGGGCGGTGCGGTCGGAGGCGCAGGTGGGTTCAGTTCTTCACTATTTGGACGACTTTTTGTTTCTGGATCCGGGGGGGTCGGCTTTGTGTGGGGTTTTGCTACAGACTATGGAACGTGTGTCCCGGAGGTTTGGGGTCCCGTTAGCCCCTGACAAGACTGAGGGCCCGGCTACTGAGATTAAGTTTTTGGGGATAGTGATAGATACTGTGACGATGGAGTGCAGGCTGCCGGGTGATAAATTGAGGGAGTTGCGGGAGGCTGTGTCGGGAGCGGTCAGGGTACGGAAGTTGCAGTTGCGAGATTTGCAGTCGCTGTTAGGACGTTTGAACTTTGCCTGCAGGATCATGCCCATGGGGCGTGTGTTTTGTAGGAGGTTGGCGGCTGCCACGGCGGGGGTGAGGCGGCTGCAACATTATGTTCGGTTGTCAGCGGATTTGCGGGCGGATTTATTGATTTGGCAGGAATTTCTAGGGTCTTACAATGGGAGGTCGTTGGTTATGGAGGAGTTGGTGTCCAGTGAAGCACTGAGGTTGTTTACAGATGCTTCTGGTAGTTGTGGGTTTGGGGCTTTTTTCCAGGGGCAGTGGTGTGCCGGGACGTCGCCTCTGGAATGGAGGGAGGCTGGTCTGGTGCGCAACCTAGCGCTGCTTGAGTTGTTCCCGATCCTTGTGGCTGTGGAGATTTGGGGTGCTCGGCTTAGGAACCATAAGATCTGTTTTTGGTGTGATAATTTGGGGGTGGTTCAGGCGGTGAACGCGCAAACTGCGTCTTCTCCGCCTGTGGTGTGCCTGCTGCGCCGGCTGGTACTGCGGGGGCTTGAGTTGAATTCGTGTTTTATTGCTCGCCATGTACTGGGTGTGAAGAATACTACAGCTGATTCTCTTTCTCGCTTTCAGTGGCAGCGGTTCCGGGAGTTGGCTCCGGCGGCGGAAGAGCACGGTTGTTCATGCCCGGCTTGGCTATGGAAGCTGGTCTGAGGGATGCCTTTGCTTTGGTCCGGCGGTCTGTGAGTGAGTCCACCTGGTCAGGGTATGGTAGGTGGTGGCGTGAGTGGGAGGGGTTGCTTTCTGAGGTTGGTGGGGTGGATGGTTCTGGTGGATGGGAGGCGTTAGTGCTTTTTTATGTGGGGTGGTGTTTTGGTGAGCGGGTGTCTCCTTCTGGTTTGAGTCAGCGTCTGACGGCGTTGGCATTTTGGTTTAAAGTTTGGGGGTTGGCGGACGGGACGAAGTCGTTTTTGGTTCGGCATGCAGCGAAGGGTTTCCGGAAGGGGGCTGCGGCGCGGGACACGCGCAGGCCGGTCTCTTTTGCATTGTTGGAACGGTTGGGGTCGTTGTTGGATAAGGTGTGTGTGTCTGCTTACGAAGTGGTGCTGTTTCGTTTGGCATTTTCGCTGGCGTTTTTTGGTGCTTTTAGGGTTTCGGAATTGGTGTCGCCTAGTCGGAAAGTGTCGGGGGGTTTGCAGTGGACGGAGGAGAGTGTAGTGGATTCGGTCTTTGTTTTGTGCGCAGGTCAAAGACGGACCAGTTGGGTAGAGGGTTTTTGGTCCGTTTGGCGGAGCATGGGGAGTCGGCTATGTGTCCGGTGAGGTGTTTCGGGGCTTTTGCGGCTTTGCGGCCGGGGGTTGGTGGTCCATTGCTGCTGCATGTGACTGGTGAGTTCTTGTCGCGGTATCAGTTCATTCAGGTTTTTCGTCGTTGTGTGGTTTTGGCCGGTCGGGAGGCGGGGGAATTTAGCTCGCATTCGTTTTGGATGGGGGCAGCCACTAAGGCTGCCCGGTGGGGGCTGGGGGCTGAGGTGATCAAGCGTATCGGCCGGTGGGAGTCTGGGCGGTTCCAGGTGTATGTCCGGCCTCATTTACTGTAGGTGTTGCGGGGGTGATTGTTTTGTTTGTGGTCTGTTTATTTGTTCCTTTTGTGTCTTACAGATACTGGTCCTTGCTTAATTTGGATTGTGGGTCACTCTTATGTACGGAGGGGTGGCGTGAGGGCTGCGGTGAGGCTGGATGGTCGGCAGCTGGGTTTCCCAAGGGCTGTTGCTCAGGTGCGCTGGTTGGGGCGGGGTGGGCTTTTGTGGTCGGAGCTCCTCCCGTTCGTGCACACTTTTGTGGAGATGGATCGTCCCCCGGACGTGCTTGTTGTGCACGCGGGGGGGAACGACTTGGCTGTGCGTACTTCTCGGTCGCTAATTAGGGATGTGAAGATGGACATGTTGCGGCTGTGGTCGCTTTTCCCTGGACTGGTTGTGGTTTGGTCCGACATCGTGGCCAGGCTGAGGTGGCGACAGGCGCGGTCTGTGCGCTGTGTCAATAGGGCTAGGGCTCGTGTCAACAAAGCGGTGGGTAAATTAGTTGCAGCTAATGGGGGTTTGGTGGTCAGGCATATCGACCTGGAAGTTCCTTCGGTTGACTTGATGGATGGTGATGGGGTTCACCTTAATGGGATAGGTTCCGACATGTGGGCTTTAGACATTAGAGTGGTGGTGGAGCGAGCCGTGGCTTTGTGGAGGGACGGCCGGGTGTAAGGTTTCACACCCGGCCGCCGTGGCTGGAATGAAAGGGGGGACTTGGAGGCATGGCTGGGAAAACGGTGGCAGTGGCCCGGTTATACCGGCCCTGGTGGAGCTGGGATGGAACTCAGCTAGTCGTGGCAGTAGATATCCTCCGAAGGTGGGGCCCTTGGGTCAGGGGGTGAGGCGACTAAGGGCTAAGTAGGAGGGGAATAGGAGTTGGTTGCCTTCAGGTCTCCCCTTCTGCTGGGGGTTGGTGTATCTCAGGGGTTAAAAGGTTTTTGCACTTTACATGATTATTAGGGGTTATGTTATTACCCCTGTGTTTTGTACGATATTTATATTTATATATGAAAAGTTATATATTTTGTTGGTTAAAAGGTTATTAAAATGGTCCGCTGTGGCCTTTACTACCACAATACTGGAGTCGTGTCTTGTTTAGGGGGGGAAGGTGGGGTAGTAGGCCTGCGGATCTATACGATCCCCTAGTCAAGAGAGCCCCTGTATAGGACAGTATGGGAAAGGAAGGGGCACATGACAGGGGGGGTATGAGGAGCAAGTAGGGGTTAACAATAGGTCAGTAGGGAGAGCGGGAAGATGGGGGGGGGGAGGAGAATGCAGGATGATAAGAGAGGACAGGAACCGGAAAGAGGGTCAGTCACTGGTCAGCAGGGAAAGTTGTCCCGCCCGCCCTTTATTGTGCTTTTGGGAGGGGCTTGGTGCTTGTCGCAGCAGCTGGAATGAAAGAGGGGACTTGGAGGCATGGCTGGGAAAACGGTGGCAGTGGCCCGGTTATACCGGCCCTGGTGGAGCTGGGATGGAACTCAGCTAGTCGTGGCAGTAGATATCCTCCGAAGGTGGGGCCCTTGGGTCAGGGGGTGAGGCGACTAAGGGCTAAGTAGGAGGGGAATAGGAGTTGGTTGTCTTCAGGTCTCCCCTTCTGCTGGGGGTTGGTGTATCTCAGGGGTTAAAAGGTTTTTGCACTTTACATGATTATTAGGGGTTATGTTATTACCCCTGTGTTTTGTACGATATTTATATTTATATATGAAAAGTTATATATTTTGTTGGTTAAAAGGTTATTAAAATGGTCCGCTGTGGCCTTTACTACCACAATACTGGAGTCGTGTCTTGTTTAGGGGGGGAAGGTGGGGTAGTAGGCCTGCGAATCTATACGATCCCCTAGTCATGAGAGAAGCCTAGAAGCTGTGTACCTCTTCTGTCAGCATTACACTTGCCTTCAACATAAAGTTGTACTGATCACCAAAAAAAAAAATATATATATACCTGTTTCTCTGTGTGAAGGGAATAAAGAACTTTTGTCTGTACCAAATAGTGTCTCTTGCATTCCAGAGGGGTAGTACCAGACATCATACATGTCTTTACAGGGCCATCATCAGAAATTTTAGGGCCCCATACTCCCAGACCGTCTGGACTCTCATACAATGTAGGGAAAGGGGGCAAAGCCATCGCTAGGTGGTCCATTTTTTGTTTAATTTGGCCCGGAACCTTGAAGGAAGTACCACCAGTACCTGATGTAGGCTCTTTGTATTAGTAGATCATATAGATCAGGGTGCTGAGTTTTGCTATCTATGAAAGAATCAGCGGTTGTTGTTTTTTTTTTGTTGTTTTTTCTCCATAGTCCTCCATGGCCTTTTTTCAGCTTCAATTCCTTCATGTCTGGGAACAATTCAGCTTCTTTAGAGAAAGGGTAATTGCACAAGTTCTTGCCACCCAATAGCTAAGGTGATAAGCTGGCCTTTCCGCTCAAGCCCCACACAGCAGGCACTTTGTTCTTCCAGTACTGGAGTGAAACCCTTGCCAGAGAAAAATATTAGGTATTATTGAGAATGTTTTTTTTTTTTTATAAATCATAGAATATATAGTCAGTGATCCCTCTACTTACAATGGCCTCAACATACAATAGTTTCAACATACGATGGTCTTTTCTGGACCATTGTAACTTGATACCAGACTCCACATACAATGTTACAGACAGTCCAGATCTGTGAAACGTGTCAATGGCCGGAAGAACTGACCAAACAGAATGGACATTTACACCTGTACTACTGAAGTGCGTGCACTGACTGTCTGGTAGTGCCTACCTACAATACAGGGAAGTACTACATGTTCTGTATTCTTTACCTGTGCCACGGTTAGCTGCTCCTTTGGACACTAGGTAAGGGCAGCTCCATTACTTTTTTAGGACATGGTGTACTGTACAGGACCCTGAAGAAGCTCCTGCCCTCAATATAGAGAGAGCACGGAGAAAAAAAGCAGAGATGGCGCTCCATGGTGTAGTAAGTCGAGAATAGGCATTTTTTAGAAAAAATCTAAGCATTCTCACCTTTTTCTGTTGTGCGAGCAGGCACAACATTGTTGCGTACTTTGAATGTATATGTTGGGAGGCAGCCGGCCGTCGGTCCCGCTTAGCAAGCGGTCTGGCCCAGGAGTTCTCCAACTGAAATCTTTTATCCCCCGCTGTGCCCGGGCTGTAAAACTATACATAATAAACTTTCACTTACCTGTCTACGATCCCCCCGATATCGCCGCCCGTGCTCCGGTCCCTGTCAGCTTCCTCTTCCTGCGGGTCGGTGACTTCACTCTGCGCTCAGCCTATCAGCAGCTGCGACGGGACATTGCTGTGGCCGCTGATAGGCTAAGCGCAGAGTGAAGTCACCGACCCGCAGGAAGTGGAAGAGACCGGGACCGGAGAACGGGACGGCGATATTGGAACAACGGGGGATCGTAGGCAGGTAAGTGAAAGTTTATTATGTATAGTTTTACCTCCCGGGCACAGCGGGGGTTAAAAGTTTTAGCTTAGAGAACTCCTTTAAGTTGTACTGCACAAGCCCACCGAGCAGCGGACCTCGGGGCCAAGTGACGTCCCAGCTGACCTCGCAACCCGTACTCCCGCTAAAATTAGACATTTTCTATGTATATAGGAGAGTGTAATGCATACTGTTTGTTATGAACCTGACGAAGAGGGGTGCCCCCTCAAAACGCGTTGTTCTGCACCTGAAATAAAGCCTTAGAACTCCACATCGTATCTGTGTCTACCTCGGGAGTGCGCCAACCTAGCCACCAAGTTGGATTTCCACCGGACATCTGGCTAGCCCTGCCAGGCAACCCAGACTCCATATCAGTACACCACTGTCCTCAATATAGATCAGTCTTTCCCAACCAGGGTGCCACCACCTGTTGCAAAACTACAACTCCCAGCATGCCTGGACAGCCTTCGGCTTTCCAGGCATGCTAGGAGTTGTAGTTTTGCAACCGCTGGAGGCCCCCTGGATGGGAAACACTGACATAGACAGTGATTTACAGCTTCCAGCAGCTCTTTCTTACTTTTATATGTAAGGATTTGCTTTATCTATATTAGTTATCTACTTATTTTTGTTTAATCCTCACTTTTTTCTATTTTGGGATGACATTTTGGGGGATTCAAAACCAATTACCGGTACCAGGTTTCCATACCTTGGTTTCAACCTACAATGGTCATCCTGGAACTCGTTAATATTGTAACTTGAGGGATCACTGTATATGTAAATGTTTGATTACATTTACCCTCTCACCCAACTGTGTCATAATGACACCATTGCTTTACTCATGGATCATAAAAGGTCATTAATGCATTCCCTATAAATATCCTACTCAGATGTTGCCAAGACTCACAATGTACCAATACTTTCATCTTGAAATAAATAAGGAGTTTATGTAATTTGTAAGGGTGTGGAAATGTCTGATGTACAGCATCATAACATATGTAGGAATCCCTCCACCTTTCTTTAGCACACTTTTATAAACGCCATAAAGAAACACACGCTCTAGCTGAACAGCCCAAGTATTAATACTCAATAAAGCCAAACACTAATAAGATGCTAGAAAATCCCATAAAGTTAGACGGACTTCTGCAACGCCTTCTTCTTATATATAAATAGAAAGGTAGAGAAGGAGATAGCATACTTCATTCCCAGACTTAAATCTAGTAAGTTGTGCCTTTTCTCCCATTTCACTCCTTTCTCTTCTCCATCAACATGAAACATACCAGCAACCATTCTTCTTTTGGAGGCCATAAGGGGAGCATCAGCACAGGAGGCCATTCCAAGATGTTCAGCCATGGTTCTACAGCCCATCATGGAGGATCACATCTGTCTCATCATGGAGGTTCCCATTCATCCCATCTTGGAGGTTCCCATTTCTCTCAGCATGGAGGATCCCATTTGATCCATCATGGAAGCTCTCATTTGTCTCACCACTCAGGAGGAGCCCATCATGGAAGCTCACATATGTCCCACCACTCTGGAGGAACCCATCACGGAGGCTCACATATGTCCCACCACTCTGGAGGAACCCATCACGGAGGCTCACATATGTCCCACCACTCAGCAGGAGCCCACCACGGAAACTCACATATGTCCCACCACTCAGGAGGAGCCCACCATGGAAGCTCCCATTTATCCCACAACTCAGGGGGATCCAATTTAACTCATCATGGAAGATTCCATCACATGTCCCATCTAGGAAGCACCCATAAACATGGAAGCTCTCATATGTCCCATAATGTAGGCTCACATAAAAGTCATCATGGAAGTTCACATATATCCCATCATGGAAGCAACCTCAAATCTAAAAGTCACCATAGTGGATCAAGCTGTAAAGCCTTCTCATTTTCCAAGCATCCCTCTAGCAGCCATTATGGAAGCCATAGCCAATATTCACACATGAGCAGCTCAGGCCATGGTGGTTGGAAGAACGATGGTCTGCTTAGTATCAATGAAAAACAAACCATGCAGATATTGAACGAACGCTTATCTTCCTATTTGGACAAAGTGAGTGCCCTTGAACAGGAGAATGCCCAACTGGAACGCAAGATCTGTGAGTGGTATGCCAACAATGCCCCCAGCTCTCTTCCTGACTCTAGTCAGTACTTCAGAATCATCTCAGAACTCCAGAACCAGGTAGAACATTTTTTTTATAACAATATTTTTTATATTACTGAACACCATAACTAAAAAAAAAAAACTTTTATTAAATCTACAATTATAAAATGTATAATTTATAATATTCTAACATAATCTAAACTGAGACTTTCAATGTATATTACAGATCGAAGGAGCTACCTTAGAAAATGCAAGGATCATTCTTCAGATTGACAATGCTAGATTGGCTGCTGATGACTTCCGTGACAAGTATATTCCCCTTTTCTTGTATCTTTCTGTATATTAAAGCAACATTAAAGTGGGTTATACCTAGTACAGTGCCAACAGGGGCGGTGCATGAGTTCTTTCTATTGCATTATGCCCCTTTAGGCCCAAAAAAGGGGCTCAAGTATATTACATTGTCGTTCCTTAAAGTGTCCCTCTCGTTTAACAAAACTGTTGACATGCTCCACAGACACGTCAAAAGTTTTGATCTGTCAGTGTGTTTAGACCCTCAGGATCTTTAGAATGAGTGGGGAAAAGTGTGTGACTGAGCACTTCACTCCCCAGATCACTGTCATCTCCATCTATTTGCAGACGTAGAGCCCCTAAAACTTAAAATGAATGTCAACTGGATGAAGATTACAGTGAGGTGGGGAGTGAAGCGCGCATCCTCTTGCTTCTCCACGCTCGTTCTAACAATTTGTGGGGGTCTTCAACATGTCGAAAGATTTTATACCTCAAAAGAACGGCCATATGCCTAAAGTGCAACTGGCTTACCCTAAACACATCTACCATCAAAAATAGACAATTGCATACATATTTTTTGCAAAATGTATCAATCTTTATTGAACATTAAAGGGGTACTCCGGCGCTTAGACATCTTATCTCCTATCCAAAGGATAGGAGATAAGATGCCTGATCGCGGGGGTCCTGCCTATGGCAGGGGGTGTGACAGCCTGTTTAAGTGGTAATCCCTCAAGTATAATTGGTCCTAAGTTCCATGTTGTCTAATATGGATTGAACCACGCCATTATGTGATGTTTTTTCTCAATAGTTATATATATATATATATATATATATATATATATATATATGTGTGTGTATTACCATACTTTTTGGACTGTGCTGATTCTCCATAGTACTATTTCATCTCTCTTCTGTTGATGCCATTTTGCATAAAATATGTCTAAAATTGGCTTTTTTGATGGTAGATGTCAAAAGATTTGTTTAAAGACAGGAACACTTTAAGTGTTCATTTGAGCACATTGTTTAGACTGTAGCTTTTTGGAAATGATCTTCTGACTAGTAAAATGTGCATAAGACAAAATGTTATAAAAGGGGAAATGGAAAGAGTCAAGTTTCCTTTTAGGAAAAGTAGATGTCATAGAAAGACGTAGCCTACTCATGCTCCCTACAATGAACACTTTTCTCTTCTTTAGTTTGTTGGCTGCAGTAAATAAATGTCTCTCATGTACTCCCCAGGTATGCGATGGAGCTCAGCATGCGCAACAATGCTGAATCTGATGTGAATGCCCTACGAAGGGTCCTTGAAGGACTTAACCGAGACAACTGTGATCTCCAGACGCAAGTTCAAAACCTCCAAGAAGAATTACAGGAGATGAAAAGAAATCACGCGGAGGTACTATAGCTGTATTAAAGGAAATCTGTCACCAGTGTCAACTGCACTAACCTGTTGGTACCGATAGGTAGTGTAGGTGACACTGATGACAATGGTACTTAACTTGTCCCGTTCCATGCAGGGGATCTCTGGTAGTCTCCTCCGTTAACTTCAGCTCTGGCCTGGCTTGGGGCACGGGCGGAGCTTAGTGACATCACCGCTGCTGTTCTCTAGCAGCGAGACCCAGCAGAGGTGACATTACTCAGCTCCGCCCATGCCCCAAGCCGCTGCTGCTCTATGGTGGCTCCCCCTGCTGGAGAATAGCAGCGGTGATGTCACTAAGCTCCGCCCGTGCCCCAAGCCGGAAGTTAACGGAGGAGATTACCGGAGATCCCCTGCACGGAACAGGACAAGGTAAGTACCATTGTCATCAGTGTCACCTGCACTACCTGTCGGTACTGACAGATTAGTGCAGGTGACACTGGTGACAAATTTCCTTTAAACTTAGGCAAAATCCATAAAACTGAAGCAAGGCATCTGTTGATGGACCAAGCAGACCCTTATAACAGTGTAAACTTTGTCTTGTACCATAGGAAGTGAACTGTCTTCGGGCTCAACTTGGAGCCAGAATTAATGTTGAATTGAATGCTGCCCCATCTATCGACTTGAACAGATCCCTGTCTGAAATCCGTGATGAATATGAGAATCTGATGGAGAGAAACGTGAGGGATGCAGAGAACATGTTCAGGCAAAGGGTAATGTCCTTCTATGATATACAATATGGAGAGATGGCCGGGTGCAAATGTTATCTCAGCATGATGATCACTCTGACTGCTTAAGATAGCTTGTCCAACCTTAAAGTCCAGTGATACAATACATGTTATGTTATGGGGGGGGGGGGGGGGGGCATTTAAATTTCAGAGTTAAAGGGAACCTGCCACATTTAAAATGCAATACAATCTGTCAGTGTAATGTTATAGTGCAAGGAGGCACAGAAAATGTTTCTTTATAACCTGCAATTTTTACATTTTAAAGGGGTGCTCCGGTGGAAAAAAAAAAACAATTCAAATCCACTGGTGCCAGAAATTTTTACAGATTTGTAAATTACTTTTAGTAAATCATGTTTATTCTTCCAGTACTTATCAGCTGCTGTATACTACAGAGGAAGCTGAGTGTTTTTTTTTCTGTCTGACCACAGTGCTCTCTGCTGACACATCTGTCCATCTCAGGAACTGTCCAAAGCAGGAGAGGCTGGCTGTGGGGATTTGCTCCTACTCTGGACAGTTCTTGATATGGATGAAGGGGTCAGCAGAGAGCACTGTGGTCAGATAGAAAAGAACTTCACAACTTCCTCTGTACTGTACAGCAGCTGATAAGTACTGGTAGGATCATTTACAAATCTGATCAACTCTCTGGAGCCAGTTGATATGGAAAAAAAATTGTTTTCCACCAGTAGGTGGTCTTATCGGTGATTGAAGGTTTTCAAGAGTTATTCTACCCACTGGACCCCTAAGAAAGAGCAGTGATTAACATAAATAAATGGCAAGTTATCCTGAAACTTTCCCCACAAAATTAAATATTAATTTGCTCAGCTCCATCTGCTCTATAACAAGATTCTGTGCAATTTAAAGGGGTTATCCAGGAAACAACTTTATATATATATATATATATATGTATATATATATATATATATATATATATATATATATATATACATATATATACAATATCAACTGGCTCCAGAAAGTTAAACAGATTTGTAAATTACTTCTATTAAAAAATCTTAATCCTTTCAATAATTATCAGCTGCTGAAGTTGAGATGTTCTTTTCTGTCTGGCAACAGTGCTCTCTGCTGACATCTCTGCTTGTCTCGGGAACTGCACACAGTAGAAGAGGTTTGCTATGGGGATTTACTTCTACTCTGGACAGTTCCCGAGACAGGTGTCATCAGAGAGCACTTAGACAGAAAAGAACAACTCAACTTCAGCAGCTCAGAAGTACTGAAAGGATTAATATTGTTTAATAGAATTCCTTTACAAATCTGCTTAATTTTCTGGAGCCAGTTGATATATAAAAAAAAAAGTTTTTTCCTGGATAACCCTTTTAATTACAAGTGATGTGTTCCCTTTAAATGTTGTAATCTAGACAATTTTCTAGCCATCACTCAAAGTTGTCAAGCCCGATGTCAAAATTGTGGAGATCTCTATCCTCATACTTTCTAAATTCAGACTTCGAAGCCAAAGGTTAAACTAGTGGATTGGCTTTTTATTTCTTATCATCATGTGCCAAATGGCAATCATGGCCTCCACTGAAACAATTGAGGGCCTCAAAGTATTAAATATCTGTCTATATACGGTAATCCAAACACTTTAATGGAAATTGACATTGGCCCTCATTTACTATTCTAAACCCGACTTGTTTTGTCGGGTTTTTTTGTCTCATCTTTGTCTGCGACATGTCGCAGATATTGTGCGCCAGTCTACGACACGATGCAACATTTTTTCCCGACAGACCCGATGTGGATTCTCCCAAACCCGAAAAAGGGGGTTTAACCCGACATTTCTGAGCTTTCTCACGTATTTATAAAGGTTTCCAACCCAAATTTGTTCAATTGTTGTGGATTTTTTCCCGACAACTCAGAGGAGTTGGAAACCAAGCCAAAAAGACTCACATGCGACAAACAGGATGCGACATAATAATAAATACCAGGGAAAAAAGCAGTCGGGTAAGAAAGCAACATTGGCCCTCATTTACTTAGAAAATCGGGCTGTAAGTCTATGTTGCTTTCTTACCCGACTGCTTTTTCCCCTGGTATTTATTATTATGTCGCATCCTGTTTGTCGCACGTGGGTTTTGTTGGTTTTGGTTTCCAACTCCTCTGAGCTGTCGGGAAAAAATCCACAACAATTGAAGAAATTTGGGTTGGAAACCTTTATAAATACGTGGGAAAGCTCAGAAATGTCGGGTTACGCCCCTTTTTCGGGTTTGGGAGAATCCACATCAGGTCCGTCGGGAAAAAATGTCGCATTGTGTCGCAGACCGGCGCACGATGTCTGCGACATGTCGCAGACAAAGATGCAACAAAAAAACCCGACAAAACAAGTCTAGTTTAGAATAGTAAATCAAGTCTTGTTTAGAATAGTAAATGAGGGCCAAAGACTTACAACCCGATTTTCTAAGTAAATGAGGGCCATTGTCTATAATTGTTTTTATAGATTGAAGAGTTGAACCGTCAAGTGGCTTCCGGTTCCGAACAGCTACAATCTGTTCAAACTGAGGTCATTGAACTGAAACGCACCGTTCAGACTCTGGAGATTGAACTGGAGAGCCAACTAAGCATGGTAAGGACAATTTATGGATTTATTTAAATTAGGCTTAAAGGGGTACTCCGCTGCTAGACATCTTATCCCCTAATGCTGGGTTCCTGTGGATGTCACGACCACACCCCCTTGTGATGTCATGAAGCACCCCCTCCATTCATGTCTAAGGGAGGGGGCGTGTCGGCAGACACGCCCCCTCCCATAGGCATGAATGGAGGAGATGTGATGTGACATTCCATGGGGGGTGGCCGAGATGTCCCAATCATGGCCTCCGGCTCCAAGCATTTTGAACAAAACCTTCAAGAGTACCCCTTAAACCACAACCAATTATATTTTTTAACTTAATTTATGTTTGTTTTACTATCTTTACATAAGACATCAGCCTTGGAATCCACTTTGGCAGAGACTCAGGCTACCTATGGCAACCAAATTGACCAGCTACAAGCAATGATCAACAATGTGGAGTGTCAGCTGGCACAAATCAGGTCCGATCTGGAACGTCAGAATTACGAGTACAAAATCCTTATGGACCAGAAGACCCACCTGGAGATGGAAATCGCCACTTACAAACGCCTTCTAGATGGGCATGATATCCAGTATGTATATCATTAAAGTATACAAATGTTACTCATTTTAGTAATTTTAGACATTTTGGACAATCATTTTAAGATTAGCTGATCATGTATAGTCCTGCTGTTTGGATCTTAAAGGGGTTATCCAGGAAAAAAATTTTTTTTTATATATATATCAACTGGCTCCAGAAAGTTAAACAGATTTGTAAATTACTTCTATTAAAAAATCTTAATCCTTTCAGTACTTATGAGCATCTGAAGTTAAAGTTATTCTTTTCTAAGTGCTCTCTGATGACACCTGTCTAGGGAACTGCCCAGTTTAGAAGCAAATCCCCATAGCAAACTTCCTCTAAAATGGGCGGTTCCCGAGACACGTGTCATCAGAGAGCATTTAGACAGAAAAGCACAACCTTAACTTCAGAAGCTCATAAGTACTGAAAGGATTAAGATTTTTTAATAGAAGTAATTTAAAAATCTGAATTCGAGTAGAATACAGACATAGCGCACATCTACAATCTTGTATAATGATCTGATTGCTTCTCAGCACAATATCAAAAACTAACAGGTTGTTATTATACATTTTTGATCAAAAAGTACAAGCCCACTCGCCACGATAGATGTAGATGTGCGCTATGTCTGTATTCTACTCAAATTGTAAATTATTCCTATTAACATATTGTAATAATTCCGGTACTTATCAGCTGCTGTATGCTCCAGAGGCAGTTCTTATTTTTTTTTTTTTAGTTTCTTTTCTGTCTGACCACAGTGCTCTCTGCTGACACCTCTGTCCATGGCAGGAACTGTCCAGAGCAGGAGAGATTTGCTATGAGGATTTGCTCCTACTCTGGACAGTTCCTGATATGGACAGAGGTGTCAGCAGAGAGCACTGTGGTCAGACTGGAAAGAAATTGAAAAAGAAAAGAACTTCCCGTGGAGCATACAGCAGCTGATAAGTACTGGAAGGATTAAGATCTTTAAATAGAAGCAATTTACAAATCTGTTTAACTCTCTGGCACCAGTTCATTTTAAAAAATATTGTTTTCCACCGGAGTACCCCTTTAAGTTGAATCTGCCACAATGATTTACCCCCACAAACTGATGTTATGGCTGGATAGATGATTGCACACTGAATTTGAATATATCTTAGTTCTCACTGGCAGCCCCCCCCCACACAAACCCTGCAAAATGATGCTATCATATGGTTGATTTGCTGGTAGGAAGCTTTATCAGTTGCAGCAACTAAAAAAATTAAAGTGACGGAGCACTCACACTTCGACTTCTATCCGGAGGCTGAAGATTATCGTTCAGTCCCGATATTCCATGGCGGGAAGGCGAAGGTGTAACGAGGGGAGCCTCAGACGCGGGCGTCTGAGGCTTCCCTCATTACACCTTTGCCTCCCTGCCATGGAATATCGGGACTGAACGATAATCTTCAGCCTCCGGATAGAAGTCGAAGTGTGAGTGCTCCGTCACTTTAATTTTTTTTTAGTTGCTGCAGATGTTAATGTTGTAATACATACGTTAGCCCCTCCAGACATCACAGATTCTTCCGAGTTACCTTTCTACCACCGATGCAATAGATGCACCTATAGATAGTACTCTGAAGGTAGAAGTTTATAGGGTGTTGGAAAAGGGTAGCGGACAAGTGCCGTTTTCCTCCTTGGTGAAGTGAGCTTTATCAGTTGCCTATTCCCTGACTTGAGCCATGCTCTGCTTTACTTTTACAGTGTTTCTGAACATCACATGTCAAGTGGACACCATGGTAAGTTATGAATGGATGGATGATTGTAGTAATGAGAATTCCACCAACTTTACAGAACACAACACAATTACATTTTTTCTACCTATCTGCGGTCCGATCCCATAGTTTAAAGGGGTTATCAAGGGAAAACCTTTTTTTTTTATATATATCAACTGGCTCCAGAAAGTTAAACAGATTTGTAAATTACTTCTATTAAAAAAAATCTTAATCCTTTCAGTACTTATGAGCTGCTGAAGTTAAGGTTGTTCCTTTCTGTCTAAGTCCTCTCTGATGACACCTGTCTCGAGAAACGCCCAGTTTAGAAGCAAATCCCCATAGCAAACCTCTTCTAAACTGGGCGGTTCCCGAGACAGGTGTCATCAGAGAGCACTTAGACAGAAAAGAACAACCTTAACTTCAGAAGCTCATAAGTACTGAAAGGATTAAGATTTTTTAATAGAAGTAATTTACAAATCTGTTTAACTTTCTGGAGCCAGTTGATATATATATATATAAAAGTTTTTTCCTGGAATGCCCCTTTAAGCATGTGTTTTCCCACGTTAGATATCTTCCATAAATGCTCCCCCTCTCCTAGGCACCTATCAGGATTCCTGTTTGTGACAAGATATTTAGAAACAAAACTCAGAGGTCGCTGGGATAGGAAATTATGTTATTTGGTGACAAATGCAAATTAGGGGGGTCATCATTTAATGATAAGTAAATCAATTTGGCACAAATCTGAATCAATCTGAGGTTCACCCAAAAAAATAAAAATACATTTTGGTTCTAAATCTAAATTTTTTGTAAACTATTTTGGAATTATTTTGTTCCTGCTCCAGTACATTGAGCGACTCAGAGGTGCACTAGGTTGGGTGCTCTGCACATGGACAAACCTCTCAGTGTACTATGCAGGAACAGGGCCTCCTGGCCTTGACAGGATTCCCTGCTCCTGTACATACTTTGCATTGGCAATCACAGGGTAATTAGGGAACTTTTGATCCAAATCTAAAATAAATCTGATGGTCAGATTCACTGAATTAAACCCGAAACAAATATCTGATTTGCTCATCTCTTCTTTTTTTTTTTTTAAGCAGAGATTCAGTAAAGTTACTGCAATCATGTTTCATCGTATACCCTCTCTATATTAGGGACAAAGTTCTATTCTTCTCCATGGTTAGCGAAGTGCTGGTGATAACCAGCTCTACAAGGGGGCCCCCGGTGGAAAACATTTTATTTTAAATCAACAGCGGCCAGAAAGTTAAACAGATTAGTAAATTATTACTACTTTAAAATCTTAATCATTCCAGTGCTTATAAGCTGCTGTATGCTCCACAGGAAGTTCTTTTCTTTTTTAATTTAATTTCTGTCTGACCACAGTGCTCTCTGCTGACACCTCTGTCCATATCAGGAATTGTCCAGAGCAGGATAGGTTTTATGTGGTGATTTGCTTTTGCCCTGGACATTTCCTGACATGGACAGAGGTGTCAGCAGAGAGCACTGTGGTCACACTGGAAAGAAATTCAAAAAGAAAAGAACTTCCTGTGGAGCATACAGCACGTTTTACGTAATATATCCAAAATAAAAGCTCTTGTATTTGTATAACTATGGTAATATTTCTTGTAAAATAACCCTACCTTTATTTGTTTGCTATTTTTAGGATCTCACCACAAAACAGTCCAACATTCTCCCGAGCATGGCCATGAACCCAAATGCTAATTGTATCAGACCCTTAATGAAGAAATCTGAAGACCAAGTATAAATTATAAAAAAAAAATGCTTAAGAAATGTAATTCTATATCTCTTATATTTCCTCTTTTTCTGTGTATTAGTCATTGGATGTATTAAGCAAGTGATTTTTGGTTCAATGGTTTGTGGGGGACAAACATTTGGCAATATGCTATTGATTACTATAGACATGTTCTATAGGTTTCAAATTAGGAGAAGTATTATTATAAGTCGGATGTGACTCCTTAAGCCGGGATTTTGGGTTGATCAGTGGAAATTTCAAATAATCCAATATATGTTCCTGTTTAACTCATCGAAGTCATTGGCTGGTGTAGAGTATATCCCACCACTAGAGATGCCTTTATTCTAAAACCCATACAAATAGATAGCAATTCATAAAAAACATATGTATATATCTATTAGTGTTTAACCAAAATTTTGGCAGATACTTTCCTCCTCCCCCCCCAAAAAAAATAAAAATAAATAAATAATAAAATGTTGTCAACTTGTTATGTAACCCACCACAGAAAAACCATTGCATTGTAATCCCACATATCCCAGAGATCTAGAATGGTCTCCTACACGGACTCTGTTGTGCGTGTACATGAAAAAAATGTTGGCTCTTGGACTGTATTGTCATTCTTCTATTATACTATGTTTATGTATTTATATAACTGTTTCCAATAAACATTTACCTATCATGATGCAAGCGTCTCAAATGTCTGTATATTTATGCCTGTGATATTAGTGACCGTATGTAACAATGTACCCATAGTTGGGTTTACTGTAAAAAAATGTAAAGGGCTATTCCGGCCATAGACACCTTATCCCCTATCCAAAGGATAGGGGATAAGATGTCTGATTGCAGGGGCCCATCGTCACGCCACCTCCTATAGACATGAATGGAGGGGGCGTGGCGTGATGTCACGCCTCCAGTCCCGGAAATACAGTGGTTTCCAAGACTAGAGCAACAGCCTCGCATAGAATGCGGGGGCTGCACGAAGATTGTGGGGGTCCCTGCGGCGGGCTCCCCCAGCGATCAGACATCTTATCCTTTGGATAGGGGATAATATGTCTATGGATGGAATACCCCTTTAATATTGTAATAAAAAAAAAAAAAGCAGAATTGGCCCACTAGAATTCCAGAGGATATGTTAGACCCGGGCTTTGATGTAATAAGTAATAGGTCTCAAATAACTAGCAAAACAAAATGCCCTTTTGGTTATTACTTTAAAATCAATAACTTGTCATCAGGAACTTTTTTTCTTATAGGTTGATTCCCAAATAAGCCATTATATCAGAGATCTAAAACTCTCGGCCTACAGGGCAATATTTTGCGGCCCTTTACTTAACAGCAAAGTTCAGTGTTAATGCAGCCCACGCCATGGGCGGACTAACAGGTCGGGCACTGGGGGACTCAGACACTGCTAACCCCAGAACACCCCTCCCCCCGGGCCATTAGTTACTCAGGGACCTTTAACAGCATTTGGTAACAGACGTGCCGGATGCAGGCACGTCTGTTACCAGGAAGGAACACAACAGCAACACAGTAGGGCTATAGGAGAACTTGATGGATTCTTGTCTGTTTTCAACCTTATAAACTATGTAACTAAGTAACTATTTCAGTGACGTCACGAGGCCTCACCGGAGAGGAGTTTGCATCTCTCCGCGCCATTTTGGGCTGCCACACAGTGCCACTTGTGAGTGATGTGATGCCAAGCCTTTTCGCAAATGTTTGATGTGAAATTATTGGTTATGGTACAACATGCATTATAGGTTTAGGTCAGCTGCAGAGCCATAGAGGGAGATTTATCAAAACCTGTCCAGAGGAAAAGTTGCTGAGTTGCCCATAGCAACCAATCGGATCTCTTCTTTCATTTTGCAGAGGCCTTGTTAAAAATGAAAGAAGTAATCTGATTGGTTGCTATGGGCAACTGCTACACTTTTCCTCTACACAGGTTTTGATAAATCTCCCCCCATAGGGTGTATCAGGGCATGCTGGGCAGTGTAGTTAGTAACTAGAACTCCCAGCATGCCCTGATACGGCCTATGGCTCTGCAGCTGACCGAAACTACAACTTTCAGCATGTTGCACTATTTAGTAGTACAGTATAGGTTATGGTGCAACATGCTGGGAGTTGTAGTTTTGGGTCACCTGCAGAGCCATAGGCTGTATCAGGACATGCTGGGCATTGTAGTTAGTAACTGCAACTCCCAGCATTCCTTGACACAATCTATGACTCTTTTTTGTGGAATACGTGATGCGGCCCGGCCTCTACTTCCCGCGGCCCCCAGATCCTTTGAGTTTTAGACCCCTGCATTAGATCGTATGACATGATCTGTGTATACAATGGTAACAACATATTCATGATGCCAGTGCCCTATATCGTACATCCCAACACGTTTCGTGCGCATGCGCACGAAACGTGTTGGGGTGTACGATATGGGGCACTGGGTGTGAGTGGAGGAGTTGGTGGACGTTTTGATCTGCATTTTAAAGTATACACTTGAAATTTATGGAAGAGCTGGATAAATTGAATGGTTGGGGAGATTTATCAAAACCTGTACAGAGGAAATGTTGCCCAGTTGCCCATAGCAACCAATCAGATCCCTTCTTTCATTTGTCAGAGGCCTTGTTAAAAATGAAAGAAGCGATCTGATTGGTTGCTATGGGCAACTGGGCAACTTTTCCTCTGGACAAGTTTTGATAAATCTCCACCATTGTTGCAACAAAAGAAAATAATAATACAGTATAACAGAGGTCTCTTTAACCCCTTAAGCACCAATACATATGCCCCTGAAAGACCAGGCCTGTTTTTTCAAATCGGGGATGTCTGACTTTATTAGAGAATAACTCTGGTAACGTTTTGCCAATCACGCTAATTCTGACTTTGCTTTTTTGACCCAAGTTGTCCTTCATGTACATAATAAAAGTAAGCCGATATCATTTGTAGTTTTTTTTTTTTTTTTACAATGCAAAAAATCATAACATTTTTAATAAATAAAGATTTTTTGCTATTTTAACACTAATAGATTGCATATATTTATACTTTCTGACCAAATAGTTCATGAAACTTATAATTTCAGATGTCTACTTTATTTTGAAAGCATTTTTTTTTGTTTTTAATTAACATTTTAAATGAATTAGAAGCCTAAAAATTTGACTTGAAATTTTGAAAATGTAAAAAAAGTACATTACAAGTAGATTTGCAGAAATTTGAAGGTAGTAGAACATAGGAAACCCTGCCCCCAAAAAGACCCCATTTTAAAAACTAGACCCCTCAAGGTATTCGCTAGGAGGTACAGTGAGTATTTTAACACCATCGTTTTTGGGCAGGAATTATTACAAAGTCAGTGTTAAAAATTCGAAATTAGCTTTTTTTCCCAAATGCATCATTTGTGCGACATATTTTTTGTACATTGCTTCTGATATTGAAAGAAATGCCCCCTACATTTTATTGAGCTGCTCTGCCCTGTTTGGAAATACCCCCGCTTAGGCCATACTTGGTTTCTTGGCCATGTGGTAGGACCCAGAAGGAGAGGAGCGCTATTTGGCTTTCAGGGCATCATATTAGGCCGAATGGATTATAGGCCGCACTTCATGCCTGCAAAGGGTTTTAGCTGCCAGAAACCATACAGAACCCCCACAAGTGACATTTTGGAAACTACACCCCCTAAAGTATTAATCTAGACCAAAAGTGAGTACTTTGAGTACCTTTTGTGTGGCTGGAATGGCTACAAAGTCAGTGGGAAAATGAAAAAAAAAAAAAAATCGCAAATGCATCATTTGTGGGACATATTTTTTGTACATTGCATCTCAAAAGTAGAAAATGTGCCCCATATTTTATTACACTGTTCGTCCCGTGTTCGGTAATACCCCCACTTAGGCCATATTTGGTTGCATGGCCACATGGTGGGACTCAGAAGGAGAGGAGCACCATTTGGCTTTCAGGATATCATTATACAAATTATAGGGCGCACTTCATCTTGCAAAGCATTCTAGTTGTCAGAACAATACCGCACCCCCAGAAGTGACACCATTTTCGAAATTACGCCCCCTAAAGTATTCACCTAGGGCAAAAGTGAGTACGTTGAGCCTTATTGTTGAGGCTTTTTTTCACCCCCGATAGCCAGGGGGAGAGAAGCGGCGCCGACAGCCAGGGGGAGAGAAGGGGCAGCGGCACCCATTGCCGGCGCCACTGCCCCGTTGCCTCCCCCCATCCCCGGTGGCATAATTACCTGTTGCCGGGGTCGGGTCCGCGCTGCTTTAGGCCTCCGGCGTGCGTCCCCTGCGTCGTTGCTATGCACTGCATGGCGCGGCGCACTGACGTCATGCGCCGCGCCGTGCAGTGCATAGCAACGACGCAGGGGACGCACGCCGGAGGCCTGAAGCAGCGCGGACCCGACCCTGGCAACAGGTAATTATGCCACCGGGGATGGGGGGAGGCAACGGGGCAGTGGCGCCGGCAATGGGTGCCGCTGCCCCTTCTCTCCCCCTGGCTGTCGGCGCCGCTTCTCTCCCCCTGGCTATCGGCGCCGGCAATGGGGCGCCGGCACCGATAGTCAGGGGGACAGAACGGGCAGCGGCGCCGATAGCCAGTGGGAGAGAAGGGCCGGCAGCAGGGCTCTAGACCCCAGGAAAGGCAGGGGGAGAGAAGCGGGCAGCGATGGCCTCTCTCCCTTTGCCTTTCCTGGGGGTGTATCGGCGTATAACACGCACATAGACTTTAGGCTAAAAATTTTAGCTTAAAAAGTGTGTGTTATACGCCGATAAATACGGTAAGTTATTTTTCAGTGGACTGTAGTGCATTCTGCCCTCATACGTGCATATCACATGCCTACATCAAAGCAGTCTACTATTCTGTATCTGTAACAAGTCTAGATACAGCGAAAGTCCTGACTCCTGGCAAAAGTAATCACCTGCTGGTGTTTTTAAAAATTTTTAGATTTTTTTCTGCGTATATTTATTTCTGCCCTCATCAGTGCATATCGCATACGTACATCCAAGTAGTGTAACATTTTGTACCTGTGTACCTGTTAATCTGTCAAGGGTGTACATACTGTGAAAGTGCAAAAAATGGTATTCACCGGCTGGTGTTTTACAAAAATACAGATTTTATTCTGCGTATTGTTGCGCATATTTCTGCCCTCATCAGTGCATACCGCATACGTACATCCAAGTAGTGTAACATTTTGTACCTGTTAATCTGTCAAGGGCCTATATACTGTGAAGGACAGCCATAAGTAATCACCTGCTGCTGTTCTAGACAAATACTGTTTAAAGAGTAGTGTAGCGTATTGTAATACCCTCATATATGCACTAAGTATGTCAGGCAGAGAAGTGCCAGGATGTGCACAGAGGAGTAGCAGAGGCCTAAATACTTCAGGCAGAGTTGGCAGCAGACTAGGGGCGAGTGGCAGCGAGAGGCCTGAGCTCCCGTTATCACCCAGCGGTCGTGTCTCGACCAGCAACCCAACTACCGTCATCGATTGGTTAACACGCTCATCCACATCATCACAAGTGACATCTGACACCCCCAGTCAACAGTCGGTGGGTTCCTCAGACACAACCCTCAGTTGGCATGACCCGGGAGCAGTTCCTTTCCTCCCATTGCCTTTGTCCTATGCTGTTCCCTCTCCTAGAGAAGTATCTTATGCTGTGGGTTTAGCTCCACTTTTCACTGAGGACGAACTAATAGAGGACAGCCAGCAGCTACTGCCCAGCCAAGAAGGGGAGGAGACATGCGCCGCTTACTCCGCTAGGCGGCTGTCAGGATTCGGCAGGCTGGAGGTGGATCCTCTGTGTCAGAGAGGGATTGGCGTGGACCGTGTCGGTGGACCGGTTCTAAGTTGCTACTGGTTTTCACCAGAGCCCGCCGCAAAGCGGGATGGACTTGCAGCGGCGGTAGCAACCAGGTCGTATCCACCGGCAACGGCTCAACCTCTCTGACTGCTGAGATAGGCGCGGTACAAGGGATTAGACAAGAGCAGGGTCGGACGTAGCAGAAGGTCAGGGCAGGCAGCAAGGATCGTAGTCAGGGGCAACGGCAAGAGGTCTGGAACACAGGCTAGGAACACACAAGGAACGCTTTCACTGACACAATGGCAACAATATCCGGCAAGGAAGTGCAGGGGAAGTGAGGTAATATAGGGAAGTGCACAGGTGAACACACTAATTAAAACCCATGCACCAATCAGTGGCGCACCGGGCCTTTAAATCGCAAAGACCCGGCGCGCGCGCGCCCTAGGGAGCGGGGCCGCGCACACCGGGGCAGCATAGATGGGGAGCGAGTCTGGTAAGCGGGTCGGGATGCACACCGCGAGCGGGCGCGTCCCGCATCGTGAATCGCATCCCGGCTGGGGACATTATCGCAGCGCACCCGGTCAGCGGGTCTGACCGGGGCGCTGCGCACAGGAGAACGCTGTGAGCACTCCGGGGAGGAGCGGGGACCCAGAGCGCTCGGCGTAACAGCGGCCAAGTAGTGATGTGGAGAGTGAAAATCAGCTACTCGGCGATGTAGCAATTTTTCATTAGGCATCCGGAGGAGGTTCACGTAGCCACGTGCAAGATATGTCGGCAGAAGGTTAAGTGTGGCCAGGGTACCAATGTTGGCACCACGGCCCTGCGTCAACACATGCTTCACCCCCATAAAGTGGCCTGGGAGAACCGTGGCTCCGATGTAGTGGTCCAGCCTGCTGCATCACCCAGTGGCCATCCGCTCCCTCCTTCATCCAGCCAAGGCTCCACCACCTCAGCCGAAGGGAGCTGTGTGTCAAACCCTCCTTCTGTCGCTCCAGATGCTCCTGCTTCTCCCACTTTTAGTCAGCCATTCCGCCAACAATCCATCAGCGAAGCCATGTCCAAAAGACAACAGTATGCGCCCACTCATCCAACGGCGCAGAAGTTGAATGTGCTCCTGTCCAAGTTGCTGGTGCTGCAGTCCCTCCCTTTTCAAGTGGTGGACTCTGCACCTTTCAGAGAATTGATGGCTTGTGCCGAGCCAAGGTGGAGAGTCTCATTTCTTTGTGAAGAAGGCAGAAGAGGGCCAGTCCTTGAGCCTGTTGGTGTGTTCAAAAGTGCACGGCAGCGCCGATGTGTGGAGCTGTAACACCCGAATTGTCAAATTGCGTAGTGACACCCGAATTGTCAAAATTCGTCAGCGGGATGATGTGACGGACTGACTCCGCCAAAAGTGACTTCTCCTTCCGGATGACAAGCCCCAGAATATCACAGGCAATATCCCCAGGCAGAACTAGAGATTATTGCATCCTTGTACCCAAAGAACCAGGCAACACCAGACTTCAGGTATAAAATCAGAAGTCTTTATTGTGGAACAAGTGTCTTCTTTTATAGGAAGGACATCACAGGGGGAAGGGTCAGTAAAGACAATACAGGTGCCAGTGAGTCTGGGAGATAATACAATAAAGGTGATTAGCTCTCCCTATACAGTGCCTTGAGTGCAAAAGGTGGAGGTGTGCAGAAGTTGGACTGTGTGCAAAAAGGAGAATCATGTGTAGAATTAGTGCATTGTACAAAAGGTGAACCGTGTGCAAAAAGTAGACTGTGTGCAAAAGGTGTATTGTGCATCGAAAGTGGACGGCGTGCAGAAAGTGTATGAAAACAGTAAATAAAAGTATTTTAACTCTGAGCTTTATGTCACTGGACAACATCAACTGAGGGGTACAAATAGTGATGTCCTAAAGTCCATCCAAGTAGGTAGGGTGACACTAGGATCCGTCACAGTGCTCCCCCTAATAAAACGGCAGACCCGGTGTGATCCCAATGGATCCACTTGGGGCTGTCCGGGCTTCAACCACCAGATGCAGTTGTCCTGGTCCTCCTCTTGATTGGGGTGTGCGGCAACAATGTAATGCCTGCAAACCCTGTATGAAGCTTACTGGGGCTGCCCTCAAAAAATGTTTCTGCTTTTCCTCCCCTTCCCGGCCAGGGGAGGGGGAAGGCCTGGTCTGGCCCGTAGTCTGTGGGAAGGAGGCTAGCTTCCGAGCCCCTCCCAAGTAACATTTCCCAAAGGAAAACTCCATCTGTCACCAGTTGAAGGGACAGGGAGCACACTGCTTCTTCACCCGGTTGCAATATCTGCCACTGAGATGCCGCACCGACCGTGCCAGCCCCTGTACTGTTCCACAGCCACTAGGGATCCGGGTCAACCTTCTGGGATCCTGACTGGACTGATGCAGGGACCACAGTCCCATCTGTAACTGCAGACCTGCCGGCAGTCTTCAGTGCTAGGCAGATTGTAGCAAAACTCTGCCCTGATGCCGGCACTTCAGCCGGAGAAGTGATCACTAGGTGGAGAGGAAGGTCGACTACCTTCTCACCTGTATGCAATGTCTGGCGCTGGGGAGGTAAATCGACCACTCCATCTCCCAATATGGAATTCTGCAGCGGGGGAGCTGCACCAACTGTGCTTTCACCAGTACCGTTAAACAGCCTCTGGGGATCCAGGCCGACTGCCTGCGATCCCGGCTGTACCAGTGTAGGGATCACGGTTCCCTCTGTAGCTGCATTATTCGTTGTTGAGCAGAAAATAGTAGGACTCTGCCCTGAAGCCGGCGCTTCAGCCGGGGCTGTGCTCAGTAGGTGGAGAGGGAGGTCAACTGCCTTCTCATCCAGTTGCAACCTCTTGCGCTGGGGAGATGAGCCGACCACTCCATCTCCCGGCATGAAATTCTCCATCTGGGGAGCCGCACCATCTGTGCTTGCTCCTGGGCTGTTAAACAGTCTCTGTGGATCTAGGCCAACTGCCTGCGATCCAGGGTGGACTGGTACAGGGATCACTGACCCCTCTGTAGCTGTAGAGCTGGCACTGGTGTCTGATGCTGGACAGAGTGTAGCAGAACTCAGCCCTAATGACAGCGCATCCATCCTGGTGTCCTGACTGGATACTGCTAGAGCGTCGCAGTCCGGTGTGCAATCCAGGGGAAGGGGGAGAGAGAGACCAGCCATCTCATCTGTGCTGGTTTCCTCTGCTGTACATGGCTCGTGACCGTAGAAATCCCCCTCAAACAAGGACAGGTAGTCTTCCTCGAGGTACCATTCCTGATACGTCAGCTAAGATAGATCCGGTTCCAGGTCTGGCACCTCTGACTGCGGCAGCATCTCTCTCCGCTTGTCCTGGATGTCCCAGAGTCTGTATGCCTCGGTACGGAGGAAGTCATACCGCTCCTCCAATGCATCCCTCAATAGACCAGGCCAGCCGAAGTCTGTCCCTTCCGGAGAACAGGCTGTGTTTGGCTCTGACTGCCTGCAGCTTGCCCACCAGTACAGGGTACGGTAATGAGCCTCGAGCTCCATTTCTTTCTGCACCAATCTGTGCAACTCAACCATTTCGCTGCCCGTGGGTTGCTCCCTGAGGTAGCGAAGCCGCAAGTGGACCTGTTCCCTGAAGCGCTGTTCTGGGGTGGGCAGGAATTGTGCTCGGCTTCTCACCGACTCCTCAAGAACAACTTCCCAAATCTGCAAGTGAATTAAGGCTCTTGTCAGGACCCGGACTGGTATGCGGGGAGGATACGGGTAGTGGATCCTCTGTGTCAGTGAGACGATGACGTGGGCCGTACTGGGGGACCGGTTCTAAGGAGTTACTGGTTTTCACCAGAGCCCGCCGCAAAGCGGGATGGACTTGCTGCGGCGGTAACTCTCAGGTCGTATCCCCTGATAGCGACTCGACCTCACTGGCAGCTGAGACTGGCGTGGTACACAAGGACAAGGCTAAGGCAAGGTCAGACGTAGCAAGAGGTCAAGGCAGGCGGCAAAGGTTCGTAGTCAGGGGCAACGGCAAAAAGGGTCTGGATACACAGGCTAGGGATACACACAAAAAGGACACTGCTGAGGACACTAGAGCAGCAGCTCCCGGGGCGCTGCACACAGAAGAATGTTGTGAGTGCTCCGGGGAGGAACAGGGACCCGGAGCTCGGCATTACAGTACCACCCCCCTTAGGTCTCCCCCTCCCTTTGGAGCCCAGGAACCTGCAGACGAGCTCTTTGTCAAGAATGTTGGATTCAGCTTCCCAGGACCTCTCCTCTGGACCACAATTCTCCCAATCAATTAAAAAATTGGGAGACTCGGACTAACTTGGAGGCGAGGATCTCTTTCACAGAGAAGACATCAGAGTATCCAGAGACAGGAGCAGGAACGTTTGAGAAGAGAAACATGGAAAGATTTGTGAATACGAAGAGAAGGAGGAAGATGGAGCTTATAGGAGACAGAATTGATTTGTTTTTTTATATTAAATGGCCTGAGGTACCGAGGACCAATCTTGTAGCTCGGGACACGGAAACTGATGTATTTGGCAGAGAGCCACACTTTGTCACCGGGAGCAAAGACAGGAGGAATTCTTCTCTTTTTATCAGCATGTCTCTTCATGCGAGATGAGGCCAGTAAGAGCGATTTTTGAGTCTCCTTCCAGATAGAGGAGAAGTCTTGTATCAATACATCTACGGCAGGAACTCCAGATGAAGTGGGAAGGGGGAGGGGGGGGGGAAGATGACGGCCGTACACCACAAAAAATGGAGATTTGGAGGAAGACCCAGAATTTTTGAAATTGTACGAGAATTCAGCCCAGGACAGAAGGTTGACCCAATCATCTTGACGGGACGAGACAAAATGTCGCAGGTAGTCACCAAGAATCTGGTTCACTCTTTTCACTTGTCCATTGGATTGGGGATGATAAGCAGAGGAAAAATTTAATTAGATTTTTAATTGACTGCAGAGTGCTCTCCAAAATGTTTAGACAAATTGAATGCCTCTATCAGAGACGATATGCGTGGGAAGCCCGTGGAGACGAAAAATTTGCAGAAAAAATTGTTTCGCCAATTGTGGTGCAGAAGGAAGACCTGGAAGCAGGACAAAATGAGCCATTTTGGAAAAACGATCAACGACCACTCAAATGACAGTGTTGCCATGAGATGAAGGTAGGTCAGTGATGAAGTCCATAGCTATATGGGACCAAGGCTGTTCAGGCACAGGCAGAGGAAGGAGAAGACCAGCAGGCTTCTGGCGTGGAGTTTTATCACGTTCACACACTGTACAGGCCCGTAAAAAATCGGTCACATCTTTCTCCAGGGAAGACCACCAATAGTGTCTGGCAATTAACTGAATGCACTTTTTGATTCCGACATTACCAGCCAGATGGGAGGAATGACCCCATTTGAGAGTCTGGAGGCGAAGACGTGGAGGAACATACGTTTTTCCAGGAGGAATTGGCACCAGAGAAGCAGGAGTAGAGGAGATCAGACACTCTGGAGGTATGATGTGCTGAGGAAGGGCTTCGGATTCTGAGGCATCGGTGGAACGTGATAGAGCATCAGCCCTGACATTCTTGTCCGCAGGACGAAAATGAATTTGAAAATTGAAACGGGCAAAAAACAATGACCATCTAGCTTGGCGTGGGTTTAATCGCTGTGCAGATTGAAGATACGACAAGTTTTTATGATCCGTATAGATGATGATGGGGTGAACAGATCCTTCCAAAAGATGTATCCACTCCTCAAGTGCCAACTTGATGGCCAAGAGTTCACGGTCGCCAATTGAGTAATTTTTCTCTTCAGGAGAAAAGGTTTTGGATAAAAAAAACACAGGTGAGGGTTTTTCCAGTAGTTTTTTTTTAAATTAAAATTGCACCAGCTCTGACAGATGAGGCATCCACTTCGAGGATAAAGGGCTTCAATAGATCAGGCCTGGACAGTACAGGAGCAGAGGCAAAGGCAGCTTTGAGGTGGTTAAAGGCTTCCTCCGCCTGCGGTGGCCAGGATTTCGGATTAACATTTTCTTGGTCAATGCAACAATAGGAGCAACAATGGTGGAGAAGTGGGGAATGAATTGACGATAATAATTTGCAAATCCGAGAAATCGTTGGATAGCTCGCAGACCAGTGGGGCGTGGCCAATCTATCACCGCAGATAGCTTGTCAGGGTCCATTTGAAGGCCTTGAGCGGACACTATGTATCCCAGGAAGGGTAGACTGCTGCGCTCAAAGAGACATTTTCAATTTTGGCATAAAGATGATTTTTGCGTAGGCGCTGAAGCACTTGACGGACATGGAGGCGGTGATCCTCTAGGTTGGGGGAAAAAATTAGGATGTCATCAAGATAGACTACCACACAGGAATACAGCATGTCCCGAAAAATCTCATTGACAAAGTCCTGAAAGACTGCAGGGGCGTTGCAAAGTCCAAAGGGCATGACAAGATACTCAAAGTGTCCATCTCTAGTATTGAACGCGGTTTTCCATTCATCACCTTCTCGAATACGGATGAGATTATAGGCACTCCTAAGATCGAGCTTGGTAAAAATCTTTGCACCCCGCAGGCGATCAAATAGTTCTGAGATGAGAGGCAGAGGATAACGGTTCTTTACAGTAATTTTGTTAAGACCGCAGTAATCAATGCAAGGTCGTAAGGATCCATTTTTTTTTTGGCAACGAAAAAGAAGCCTGCTCCTGCAGGAGATGAAGATTTTCTGATAAAACCCTTTTTAAGGTTTTCTTGACATGGCCTGCGTTTGTGGAGCGGATAGGGGGAAAATCCTGCCACGGGGTGGAGTAGTGCCAGGAAGCAAATAAATAGGACAGTCAAAGGGTCTGTGTGGCGGTAAGACCTCTGCTTGCTTTATACAGAAAACATCAGAATAGTCCTGATAGGCCTCAGGAAGCCCTGGCAATGCTGTAGCGAAGGAGAATTGGCTGGTAGGAACAGACTTGAGACATCATTTGTGGCAGGAAGATCCCCAAGTTTTAATGTTCCCAGTGGCCCAGTCGAGAGTAGGTGCGTGACGCTGGAGCCAGGGCAAGCCAAGAAGAATTTCCGAGGTGCAGTTGGGCAATACAAAAAATTCAATACTCTCATGATGGAGAAGTCCAACGCTCATGAGCAGAGGTTCTGTTCGATAATGCACGGTGCAGACCAGTCTTTCTCCATTTACTGATGAAATGAAGAGAGGTTTGACGAGACGGGTAACAGGGATATTGAATCTATTGATGAGTGAGGCTTCAATGAAATTTCCTGCTGAACCTGAGTCCAGAAAGGCCACAGCGGAGAAGGAAGTATTAGTACTTACGGGTAGAGAAATCCGCACATGTATAGTCAGTGGTGGAGAGGAAGAATTCACACCTAGTAACGCCTCTACCACGTTAACAAGGTGCGTGCGTTTCCCTGACGCGGAGGATGAATAGAACAGTCCTTCAGGAAATGTTCGGTACTAGCACAGTACAGGCACAGATTTTCGTTCTTGCTGCGAGTCCTCTCTTGTTGGGTCAGACGGGACCGATCCACTTGCATAGCCTCCTCGGCGGAAGGCACCGGAACAGGTTGCAAAGGACACTGGAAGAGAGGTACCAAGCGAGAAAATCGCCTGGTGCGAACAAGATCCTTTTCCTGGCGAAGCTCCTGGCGTCTTTCTGTGAAACGCATGTCAATGTCAGACAGGGTAGCAGGAATCTCTCGTGCGGCCAGAACATCTTTGATGTGGCTGGATAAACCTTTCTTGAAGGTCATGCAGAGGGCCTCATTGTTCCAAGCTAGCTCAGAGGCGAGGGTGTGAAACTGCATTGCGTATTCGCCCACTGAAGAGCTCCCTTGGACGAGATTCAATAGGGCCGTCTCGGCTGAGGAAGCCCGGGCTGGCTCCTCAAAGACACTGCGTACTTCGGAGAAGAAGGACTGAATAGTAGCAGTGGCAGGATCATTGCGGTCCCAAAGCGGTGTGGCCCAGGACAAAGCCTTTCCAGACAGCAGGCTGACCACGAACGCCACCTTAGACCGTTCTGTGGGAAACTGGTCCGACATCATCTCCAGGTGTAGAGATCACTGGAACAGGAACCCACGGCACAGCTTACAGTCCCTATCAAACTTATCAGGTAGGGACAGGCGGAGTCTGGAATCGGCAGCTCGCTGCGGAGGTGACGCTGGAGCTGGCGGAGGAGATGGTTGCTGCTGTGGAGGCAGAAGCTGCTGTAGCATGGCAGTCAACTGAGTCAGCTGTTGTCCTTGTTGGGCGATCTGCTGAGATTGCTGGGCGACCACGGAGGTGAGATCAGCGATACTGGGCAGTGGCACCTCAGCGGGATCCATGGCCGGGTCTACTGTCAGGACCTGGACTGGTATGCGGGGAGGATACGGGTAGTGGATCCTCTGTGTCAGTGAGACGATGACGTGGGCCGTACCAGGGGACCGGTTCTAAGGAGTTACTGGTTTTCCCCAGAGCCCGCCGCAAAGCAGGATGGACTTGCTGCGGCGGTAACTCCCAGGTCGTATCCCCTGATAGAGACTCGACCTCACTGGCAGCTGAGACTGGCGCGGTACACAAGGACAAGACTAAGGCAAGGTCATACGTAGCAAAAGGTCAAGGCAGGCGGCAAAGGTTCGTAGTCAGGGGCAACGGCAAAAAGGGTCTGGATACACAGGCTAGGGATACACACAACGCTTTCTCAGGGCACTAGGGCAACAAGATCCGGCAAGGACAGGAAGGGGAAGTGGGTTTTTATGTGTTTTACACTAATTGGGCCAGGCACCAATTAGTGGTGCACTGGCCCTTTATATTGCACAGAGCCGGCGCGCGCGCTCTAGAGAGCGGGGTCGCACACGCCGGGACGGAACTGAAGGGGGACGAGGCAGGTAAGATGATTGGGATGCGACCCGCGGGCGGGCACATCCCGCCACGTGGATCGCATTCCCTGCTGAGGACACTAGAGCAGCGCTCCCGGTCAGCGTGTCTGACCGGGGCGCTGCACACAGAAGAACGTTGCGAGCGCTCCGGGGAGGAACAGGGACCCGGAGCACTCGGCGTTACAGCTCTCTCTTGCATGGACATCTCTTCCATGGCATACTGCAGCTTCGCTATACAGAATTGTGTCACCTGTGTAAGGATCCTGTTCACACTCTCTCGTGGAGGATCTTTGAAGAGACCCAGGAACCATTGCACCTCTCTTCGGAAATCCTCCATTCTTGCAGGCTCTTCCTCGCTAGGGTAAGTTGCTGAGACCGGGGTCAAGCCAGCGGCTGTATCTCCCCCAGCTGGGCTGGTCTCAGTGTCGATCCTGGAGAAGTCAGATCCCACCACTGCCTCCAATTGTGACGGACTGACTCCGCCAAAAGTGACTTCTCCTTCCGGATGATGAGCCCCAGCATATCACAGGCAATATCCCCAGGCAGAACTAGAGATTATTGCATCCTTGTACCAAAAGAACCAGGCAACACCAGTCTTGAGGTATAAAATCAGAACTCTTTATTGTGCAACAAGTGTCTTCTTTTATAGGAGGGACATCACAGGGGGAAGGGTCAGTAAAGACAATACAGGTGACAGTGAGTCTTGGAGATAATACAATAAAGGTGATTAGCTCTCCTTATACAGTGCCTTGAGTGCAAAAGGTGGAGGTGTGCAGAAGTTGGACTGTGTGCAAAAAGGAGAATCATGTGTAGAATTAGTGTATTGTACTAAAGGTGAACCGTGTGCAAAAAGTGGACTGTGTGCAAAAGGTGTATTGTTTAAAGGAGGTGGACAGTGTGCAAAAGGTAGACCATGTGCAAAAGGTAGACCATGTGCAAAAGGGTGTATTGTGCACCAAAAGTGGACCGTGTGCAGAAAGTATATGAAAACAGTAAATAAAAGTATTTTAACTCTGAGCTTTATGTCACTGGACAACATCAACTGAGGGGTACAAATAGTGATGTCCTGAAGTCCATCCAAGTGACTCTAGGTTCAGTCACAGATGACTTCTGGATCTCCACCTTATTGGACCCTCACTACCGTCCCAGAATGGGGGCCTTTTTTACACCCACTGAGAGGGAGGACAAACTGACCTACTACAGAGAGATCCTGCGTAGTCAGTTGGCCGATGCCTATTGGCCACATGGTCCATCCACTCGCAGGTCTGACTCGGGGGGCCCTCTGCGCTCACCTTCCAATGCAATGGCTGCTGGGGAGGGGAGGGGTGGCAGGAGCAGTACCAGCTCAATCAGCAGCAGCCTGAGTCTACAGTCACTGATGAGTAGCTTTCTTCACCCAAATAGTGAAGCATCTCATCAATAGCAGGTAGACATGGAGCTGGACCTGAACCAGCATGTGGTGGCATACCTTGACATGGCCATGCCAACAACCATTGAAGATCCGCTGGACTTCTGGGCAGCCAAACTTGATTTATTTCCACAACTAGCAGAGTTTTCCCTGGAAAAGCTGTCCTGCCCGGCCAGTAGTGTGCCATCAGTGCGGGTGTTTAGTTGTGGCCGGGGCCATAGTCACCCCAAGGCGAACTCATCTGTCCACTAAAAATGTGGAGAGGCTGACGTTTGTCAAAATGAATCAGGGATGGATCAGCCAGGATTTCCAGCCACCAATGCCAGATGCCTCAGAGTAGATTGACCATGCTGCTACACCAACACTTCCCAATTATGTTTATGAAACCCTCTTGGGTTATCAATTAGGGTTATGAAACCCTCTTTGTTACTGCGAATGCCTGCTCCTGACTCATCCTGTGTCTTTCAGGAACTACTTGCCTCACTGACGCTTCTGGCCTTGGGCCTTTAATTTTTGAATGTTTAACAGTAGCTAAATACATGCTTAGTGCAAATTTCAACATTGATCTTTACATGTAAGTGGTTAGGAAACCCTCTTGGGTACTGCAAATGCCTGCTCCTGGCTCATCCTGTGTCTTTCAGGAACTACTTGCCTCACAGATGTTTCGGGCCTTGGCCCTTTAATTTTTGGATGTTTAGCAGTAGCTAAATACATGCTTAATGCAAATTTCAACATTGATCTTTAGTGAAGGGGTTATGAAACCCTCTTTGGTACTGCGAATGCCTGCTCCTGGCTTACCCTGTGTCTTTCAGGAACTTCTTGCCTCACTGATGCTTCTGGCCTTGGGCCTTTATTTTTTGGAAGTTTAGCAGTAGATAATACATGCTTAATGCTAATTTCAACAATGATCTTTAAATTCTCGGCGCTCTGCCAGGGCCGTCGCCTACCCCGCTGGGGCCGATCAGAGCACCTCACTAAACCATCCAAATGGTAGTAGAGACAGGCGGTGTGTACAAAGGCCAGGGACTTAATGAACCCGAGCTTATGACCCACACTTAGTTGGAATTCTTCTTTCATGGCAAATAATTGCAATCCCCGATCCTTATCATGAACGAGGTTGAGCGGGTTACCCGCACTTGTCGGTGAAGGATAGACACACGCTGGTCCGTTCAGTGTAGTGCGCTAGCAGCCCCGGACATCTGAGAGCATCACACACCTGTTATTGCTCGATCTCGCGATTGATCGTGCTATGTAAGGGTTTATGAAAGCCTCTTGGGTACTGCTGATGCCTACTCCTGACTGCTCCTGTGTCTTTCAGGAACTATTTGCCTTCATGATGCTTCTGGGCTTGGGCCTTTAATTTTACGATTTGTGAAATAGATACATACATGCTTAATTAAAATTTCAACATTTAAGGTGCAATGTATGAGGTTTTTAAACCCTCTTGTGTACTGTTTTTTTTTTCAAATTTTCTGATAATTTTCTCAGTAATAAACTTGAATTTTCCAGAATAATAACCATTACACCATTGAACGCTTGTTGTGTGTGATTTTTTAATTAAAATTGTCAAAAATAATACGGAGAAGGATGAACTCTTCTTCTTTATTTCAGAAAACATTACTTTAGAGAAGAATGTCTTTTTGTGGTCCACCGTCCTGCATTATAGAGTCTTCTGGACTCTTGGATATGCGCTTGATCTTAAACAAAGGTACAAAAAAAATAAAAAAAAGGGTGAGTCAAGGCAATGGAGACGTTGCGCCTACATCTCATGGCCACATGAGCAATGTGGGGGCTTTTTTGGATTTGGTCCTTCGTACCCACACGCTGGGGTCCGGGCCCCTCAAAGTTTGATTTAAATTTCAAATTAAAAAATCAGACATTTCAATGGTCTCCTCATGCATCAGCCAACTCCAAGCTGTGGCTTTCAGGGCAAAAAGATCCGGCAAGGACAGGAAGGGGAAGTGGGTTTTTATGTGTTTTACACTAATTGGGCCAGGCACCAATTAGTGGTGCACTGGCCCTTTATATTGCACAGAGCCGGCGCGCGCGCTCTAGAGAGCGGGGTCGCACACGCCGGGACGGAACTGAAGGGGGACGAGGCAGGTAAGATGATTGGGATGCGACCCGCGGGCGGGCACATCCCGCCACGTGGATCGCATTCCCTGCTGAGGACACTAGAGCAGCGCTCCCGGTCAGCGTGTCTGACCGGGGCGCTGCACACAGAAGAACGTTGCGAGCGCTCCGGGGAGGAACAGGGACCCGGAGCACTCGGCGTTACAGCTCTCTCTTGCATGGACATCTCTTCCATGGCATACTGCAGCTTCGCTATACAGAATTGTGTCACCTGTGTAAGGATCCTGTTCACACTCTCTCGTGGAGGATCTTTGAAGAGACCCAGGAACCATTGCACCTCTCTTCGGAAATCCTCCATTCTTGCAGGCTCTTCCTCGCTAGGGTAAGTTGCTGAGACCGGGGTCAAGCCAGCGGCTGTATCTCCCCCAGCTGGGCTGGTCTCAGTGTCGATCCTGGAGAAGTCAGATCCCACCACTGCCTCCAATTGTGACGGACTGACTCCGCCAAAAGTGACTTCTCCTTCCGGATGATGAGCCCCAGCATATCACAGGCAATATCCCCAGGCAGAACTAGAGATTATTGCATCCTTGTACCAAAAGAACCAGGCAACACCAGTCTTGAGGTATAAAATCAGAACTCTTTATTGTGCAACAAGTGTCTTCTTTTATAGGAGGGACATCACAGGGGGAAGGGTCAGTAAAGACAATACAGGTGACAGTGAGTCTTGGAGATAATACAATAAAGGTGATTAGCTCTCCTTATACAGTGCCTTGAGTGCAAAAGGTGGAGGTGTGCAGAAGTTGGACTGTGTGCAAAAAGGAGAATCATGTGTAGAATTAGTGTATTGTACTAAAGGTGAACCGTGTGCAAAAAGTGGACTGTGTGCAAAAGGTGTATTGTTTAAAGGAGGTGGACAGTGTGCAAAAGGTAGACCATGTGCAAAAGGTAGACCATGTGCAAAAGGGTGTATTGTGCACCAAAAGTGGACCGTGTGCAGAAAGTATATGAAAACAGTAAATAAAAGTATTTTAACTCTGAGCTTTATGTCACTGGACAACATCAACTGAGGGGTACAAATAGTGATGTCCTGAAGTCCATCCAAGTGACTCTAGGTTCAGTCACAGATGACTTCTGGATCTCCACCTTATTGGACCCTCACTACCGTCCCAGAATGGGGGCCTTTTTTACACCCACTGAGAGGGAGGACAAACTGACCTACTACAGAGAGATCCTGCGTAGTCAGTTGGCCGATGCCTATTGGCCACATGGTCCATCCACTCGCAGGTCTGACTCGGGGGGCCCTCTGCGCTCACCTTCCAATGCAATGGCTGCTGGGGAGGGGAGGGGTGGCAGGAGCAGTACCAGCTCAATCAGCAGCAGCCTGAGTCTACAGTCACTGATGAGTAGCTTTCTTCACCCAAATAGTGAAGCATCTCATCAATAGCAGGTAGACATGGAGCTGGACCTGAACCAGCATGTGGTGGCATACCTTGACATGGCCATGCCAACAACCATTGAAGATCCGCTGGACTTCTGGGCAGCCAAACTTGATTTATTTCCACAACTAGCAGAGTTTTCCCTGGAAAAGCTGTCCTGCCCAGCCAGTAGTGTGCCATCAGTGCGGGTGTTTAGTTGTGGCCGGGGCCATAGTCACCCCAAGGCGAACTCATCTGTCCACTAAAAATGTGGAGAGACTGACGTTTGTCAAAATGAATCAGGGATGGATCAGCCAGGATTTCCAGCCACCAATGCCAGATGCCTCAGAGTAGATTGACCATGCTGCTACACCAACACTTCCCAATTATGTTTATGAAACCCTCTTGGGTTATCAATTAGGGTTATGAAACCCTCTTTGTTACTGCGAATGCCTGCTCCTGACTCATCCTGTGTCTTTCAGGAACTACTTGCCTCACTGACGCTTCTGGCCTTGGGCCTTTAATTTTTGAATGTTTAACAGTAGCTAAATACATGCTTAGTGCAAATTTCAACATTGATCTTTGCATGTAAGTGGTTAGGAAACCCTCTTGGGTACTGCAAATGCCTGCTCCTGGCTCATCCTGTGTCTTTCAGGAACTACTTGCCTCACAGATGTTTCGGGCCTTGGCCCTTTAATTTTTGGATGTTTAGCAGTAGCTAAATACATGCTTAATGCAAATTTCAACATTGATCTTTAGTGAAGGGGTTATGAAACCCTCTTTGGTACTGCGAATGCCTGCTCCTGGCTTACCCTGTGTCTTTCAGGAACTTCTTGCCTCACTGATGCTTCTGGCCTTGGGCCTTTATTTTTTGGAAGTTTAGCAGTAGATAATACATGCTTAATGCTAATTTCAACAATGATCTTTAAATTCTCGGCGCTCTGCCAGGGCCGTCGCCTACCCCGCTGGGGCCGATCAGAGCACCTCACTAAACCATCCAAATGGTAGTAGAGACAGGCGGTGTGTACAAAGGCCAGGGACTTAATGAACCCGAGCTTATGACCCACACTTAGTTGGAATTCTTCTTTCATGGCAAATAATTGCAATCCCCGATCCTTATCATGAACGGGGTTGAGCGGGTTACCCGCACTTGTCGGTGAAGGATAGACACACGCTGGTCCGTTCAGTGTAGTGCGCTAGCAGCCCCGGACATCTGAGAGCATCACACACCTGTTATTGCTCGATCTCGCGATTGATCGTGCTATGTAAGGGTTTATGAAAGCCTCTTGGGTACTGCTGATGCCTACTCCTGACTGCTCCTGTGTCTTTCAGGAACTATTTGCCTTCATGATGCTTCTGGGCTTGGGCCTTTAATTTTACGATTTGTGAAATAGATACATACATGCTTAATTAAAATTTCAACATTTAAGGTGCAATGTATGAGGTTTTTAAACCCTCTTGTGTACTGTTTTTTTTTTCAAATTTTCTGATAATTTTCTCAGTAATAAACTTGAATTTTCCAGAATAATAACCATTACACCATTGAACGCTTGTTGTGTGTGATTTTTTAATTAAAATTGTCAAAAATAATACGGAGAAGGATGAACTCTTCTTCTTTATTTCAGAAAACATTACTTTAGAGAAGAATGTCTTTTTGTGGTCCACCGTCCTGCATTATAGAGTCTTCTGGACTCTTGGATATGCGCTTGATCTTAAACAAAGGTACAAAAAAAATAAAAAAAAGGGTGAGTCAAGGCAATGGAGACGTTGCGCCTACATCTCATGGCCACATGAGCAATGTGGGGGCTTTTTTGGATTTGGTCCTTCGTACCCACACGCTGGGGTCCGGGCCCCTCAAAGTTTGATTTAAATTTCAAATTAAAAAATCAGACATTTCAATGGTCTCCTCATGCATCAGCCAACTCCAAGCTGTGGCTTTCAGGGCAAAAAGATCCGGCAAGGACAGGAAGGGGAAGTGGGTTTTTATGTGTTTTACACTAATTGGGCCAGGCACCAATTAGTGGTGCACTGGCCCTTTATATTGCACAGAGCCAGCGCGCGCGCTCTAGAGAGCGGGGTCGCACACGCCGGGACGGAACTGAAGGGGGACGAGGCAGGTAAGATGATTGGGATGCGACCCGCGGGCGGGCACATCCCGCCACGTGGATCGCATTCCCTGCTGAGGACACTAGAGCAGCGCTCCCGGTCAGCGTGTCTGACCGGGGCGCTGCACACAGAAGAACGTTGCGAGCGCTCCGGGGAGGAACAGGGACCCGGAGCACTCGGCGTTACAGCTCTCTCTTGCATGGACATCTCTTCCATGGCATACTGCAGCTTCGCTATACAGAATTGTGTCACCTGTGTAAGGATCCTGTTCACACTCTCTCGTGGAGGATCTTTGAAGAGACCCAGGAACCATTGCACCTCTCTTCGGAAATCCTCCATTCTTGCAGGCTCTTCCTCGCTAGGGTAAGTTGCTGAGACCGGGGTCAAGCCAGCGGCTGTATCTCCCCCAGCTGGGCTGGTCTCAGTGTCGATCCTGGAGAAGTCAGATCCCACCACTGCCTCCAATTGTGACGGACTGACTCCGCCAAAAGTGACTTCTCCTTCCGGATGATGAGCCCCAGCATATCACAGGCAATATCCCCAGGCAGAACTAGAGATTATTGCATCCTTGTACCAAAAGAACCAGGCAACACCAGTCTTGAGGTATAAAATCAGAACTCTTTATTGTGCAACAAGTGTCTTCTTTTATAGGAGGGACATCACAGGGGGAAGGGTCAGTAAAGACAATACAGGTGACAGTGAGTCTTGGAGATAATACAATAAAGGTGATTAGCTCTCCTTATACAGTGCCTTGAGTGCAAAAGGTGGAGGTGTGCAGAAGTTGGACTGTGTGCAAAAAGGAGAATCATGTGTAGAATTAGTGTATTGTACTAAAGGTGAACCGTGTGCAAAAAGTGGACTGTGTGCAAAAGGTGTATTGTTTAAAGGAGGTGGACAGTGTGCAAAAGGTAGACCATGTGCAAAAGGTAGACCATGTGCAAAAGGGTGTATTGTGCACCAAAAGTGGACCGTGTGCAGAAAGTGTATGAAAACAGTAAATAAAAGTATTTTAACTCTGAGCTTTATGTCACTGGACAACATCAACTGAGGGGTACAAATAGTGATGTCCTGAAGTCCATCCAAGTGACTCTAGGTTCAGTCACAGATGACTTCTGGATCTCCACCTTATTGGACCCTCACTACCGTCCCAGAATGGGGGCCTTTTTTACACCCACTGAGAGGGAGGACAAACTGACCTACTACAGAGAGATCCTGCGTAGTCAGTTGGCCGATGCCTATTGGCCACATGGTCCATCCACTTGCAGGTCTGACTCGGGGGGCCCTCTGCGCTCACCTTCCAATGCAATGGCTGCTGGGGAGGGGAGGGGTGGCAGGAGCAGTACCAGCTCAATCAGCAGCAGCCTGAGTCTACAGTCACTGATGAGTAGCTTTCTTCACCCAAATAGTGAAGCATCTCATCAATAGCAGGTAGACATGGAGCTGGACCTGAACCAGCATGTGGTGGCATACCTTGACATGGCCATGCCAACAACCATTGAAGATCCGCTGGACTTCTGGGCAGCCAAACTTGATTTATTTCCACAACTAGCAGAGTTTTCCCTGGAAAAGCTGTCCTGCCCGGCCAGTAGTGTGCCATCAGTGCGGGTGTTTAGTTGTGGCCGGGGCCATAGTCACCCCAAGGCGAACTCATCTGTCCACTAAAAATGTGGAGAGACTGACGTTTGTCAAAATGAATCAGGGATGGATCAGCCAGGATTTCCAGCCACCAATGCCAGATGCCTCAGAGTAGATTGACCATGCTGCTACACCAACACTTCCCAATTATGTTTATGAAACCCTCTTGGGTTATCAATTAGGGTTATGAAACCCTCTTTGTTACTGCGAATGCCTGCTCCTGACTCATCCTGTGTCTTTCAGGAACTACTTGCCTCACTGACGCTTCTGGCCTTGGGCCTTTAATTTTTGAATGTTTAACAGTAGCTAAATACATGCTTAGTGCAAATTTCAACATTGATCTTTACATGTAAGTGGTTAGGAAACCCTCTTGGGTACTGCGAATGCCTGCTCCTGGCTCATCCTGTGTCTTTCAGGAACTACTTGCCTCACAGATGTTTCGGGCCTTGGCCCTTTAATTTTTGGATGTTTAGCAGTAGCTAAATACATGCTTAATGCAAATTTCAACATTGATCTTTAGTGAAGGGGTTATGAAACCCTCTTTGGTACTGCGAATGCCTGCTCCTGGCTTACCCTGTGTCTTTCAGGAACTTCTTGCCTCACTGATGCTTCTGGCCTTGGGCCTTTAATTTTTGGAAGTTTAGCAGTAGATAATACATGCTTAATGCTAATTTCAACAATGATCTTTAAATTCTCGGCGCTCTGCCAGGGCCGTCGCCTACCCCGCTGGGGCCGATCAGAGCACCTCACTAAACCATCCAAATGGTAGTAGAGACAGGCGGTGTGTACAAAGGCCAGGGACTTAATGAACCCGAGCTTATGACCCACACTTAGTTGGAATTCTTCTTTCATGGCAAATAATTGCAATCCCCGATCCTTATCATGAACGGGGTTGAGCGGGTTACCCGCACTTGTCGGTGAAGGATAGACACACGCTGGTCCGTTCAGTGTAGTGCGCTAGCAGCCCCGGACATCTGAGAGCATCACACACCTGTTATTGCTCGATCTCGCGATTGATCGTGCTATGTAAGGGTTTATGAAAGCCTCTTGGGTACTGCTGATGCCTACTCCTGACTGCTCCTGTGTCTTTCAGGAACTATTTGCCTTCATGATGCTTCTGGGCTTGGGCCTTTAATTTTACGATTTGTGAAATAGATACATACATGCTTAATTAAAATTTCAACATTTAAGGTGCAATGTATGAGGTTTTTAAACCCTCTTGTGTACTGTTTTTTTTTTCAAATTTTCTGATAATTTTCTCAGTAATAAACTTGAATTTTCCAGAATAATAACCATTACACCATTGAACGCTTGTTGTGTGTGATTTTTTAATTAAAATTGTCAAAAATAATACGGAGAAGGATGAACTCTGCTTCTTTATTTCAGAAAACATTACTTTAGAGAAGAATGTCTTTTTGTGGTCCACCGTCCTGCATTATAGAGTCTTCTGGACTCTTGGATATGCGCTTGATCTTAAACAAAGGTACAAAAAAAATAAAAAAAAGGGTGAGTCAAGGCAATGGAGACGTTGCGCCTACATCTCATGGCCACATGAGCAATGTGGGGGCTTTTTTGGATTTGGTCCTTCGTACCCACACGCTGGGGTCCGGGCCCCTCAAAGTTTGATTTAAATTTCAAATTAAAAAATCAGACATTTCAATGGTCTCCTCATGCATCAGCCAACTCCAAGCTGTGGCTTTCAGGGCAACAAGATCCGGCAAGGACAGGAAGGGGAAGTGGGTTTTTATGTGTTTTACACTAATTGGGCCAGGCACCAATTAGTGGTGCACTGGCCCTTTATATTGCACAGAGCCGGCGCGCGCGCTCTAGAGAGCGGGGTCGCACACGCCGGGACGGAACTGAAGGGGGACGAGGCAGGTAAGATGATTGGGATGCGACCCGCGGGCGGGCACATCCCGCCACGTGGATCGCATTCCCTGCTGAGGACACTAGAGCAGCGCTCCCGGTCAGCGTGTCTGACCGGGGCGCTGCACACAGAAGAACGTTGCGAGCGCTCCGGGGAGGAACAGGGACCCGGAGCACTCGGCGTTACAGCTCTCTCTTGCATGGACATCTCTTCCATGGCATACTGCAGCTTCGCTATACAGAATTGTGTCACCTGTGTAAGGATCCTGTTCACACTCTCTCGTGGAGGATCTTTGAAGAGACCCAGGAACCATTGCACCTCTCTTCGGAAATCCTCCATTCTTGCAGGCTCTTCCTCGCTAGGGTAAGTTGCTGAGACCGGGGTCAAGCCAGCGGCTGTATCTCCCCCAGCTGGGCTGGTCTCAGTGTCGATCCTGGAGAAGTCAGATCCCACCACTGCCTCCAATTGTGACGGACTGACTCCGCCAAAAGTGACTTCTCCTTCCGGATGATGAGCCCCAGCATATCACAGGCAATATCCCCAGGCAGAACTAGAGATTATTGCATCCTTGTACCAAAAGAACCAGGTAACACCAGTCTTGAGGTATAAAATCAGAACTCTTTATTGTGCAACAAGTGTCTTCTTTTATAGGAGGGACATCACAGGGGGAAGGGTCAGTAAAGACAATACAGGTGACAGTGAGTCTTGGAGATAATACAATAAAGGTGATTAGCTCTCCTTATACAGTGCCTTGAGTGCAAAAGGTGGAGGTGTGCAGAAGTTGGACTGTGTGCAAAAAGGAGAATCATGTGTAGAATTAGTGTATTGTACTAAAGGTGAACCGTGTGCAAAAAGTGGACTGTGTGCAAAAGGTGTATTGTTTAAAGGAGGTGGACAGTGTGCAAAAGGTAGACCATGTGCAAAAGGTAGACCATGTGCAAAAGGGTGTATTGTGCACCAAAAGTGGACCGTGTGCAGAAAGTGTATGAAAACAGTAAATAAAAGTATTTTAACTCTGAGCTTTATGTCACTGGACAACATCAACTGAGGGGTACAAATAGTGATGTCCTGAAGTCCATCCAAGTGACTCTAGGTTCAGTCACAGATGACTTCTGGATCTCCACCTTATTGGACCCTCACTACCGTCCCAGAATGGGGGCCTTTTTTACACCCACTGAGAGGGAGGACAAACTGACCTACTACAGAGAGATCCTGCGTAGTCAGTTGGCCGATGCCTATTGGCCACATGGTCCATCCACTTGCAGGTCTGACTCGGGGGGCCCTCTGCGCTCACCTTCCAATGCAATGGCTGCTGGGGAGGGGAGGGGTGGCAGGAGCAGTACCAGCTCAATCAGCAGCAGCCTGAGTCTACAGTCACTGATGAGTAGCTTTCTTCACCCAAATAGTGAAGCATCTCATCAATAGCAGGTAGACATGGAGCTGGACCTGAACCAGCATGTGGTGGCATACCTTGACATGGCCATGCCAACAACCATTGAAGATCCGCTGGACTTCTGGGCAGCCAAACTTGATTTATTTCCACAACTAGCAGAGTTTTCCCTGGAAAAGCTGTCCTGCCCGGCCAGTAGTGTGCCATCAGTGCGGGTGTTTAGTTGTGGCCGGGGCCATAGTCACCCCAAGGCGAACTCATCTGTCCACTAAAAATGTGGAGAGACTGACGTTTGTCAAAATGAATCAGGGATGGATCAGCCAGGATTTCCAGCCACCAATGCCAGATGCCTCAGAGTAGATTGACCATGCTGCTACACCAACACTTCCCAATTATGTTTATGAAACCCTCTTGGGTTATCAATTAGGGTTATGAAACCCTCTTTGTTACTGCGAATGCCTGCTCCTGACTCATCCTGTGTCGTTCAGGAACTACTTGCCTCACTGACGCTTCTGGCCTTGGGCCTTTAATTTTTGAATGTTTAACAGTAGCTAAATACATGCTTAGTGCAAATTTCAACATTGATCTTTACATGTAAGTGGTTAGGAAACCCTCTTGGGTACTGCGAATGCCTGCTCCTGGCTCATCCTGTGTCTTTCAGGAACTACTTGCCTCACAGATGTTTCGGGCCTTGGCCCTTTAATTTTTGGATGTTTAGCAGTAGCTAAATACATGCTTAATGCAAATTTCAACATTGATCTTTAGTGAAGGGGTTATGAAACCCTCTTTGGTACTGCGAATGCCTGCTCCTGGCTTACCCTGTGTCTTTCAGGAACTTCTTGCCTCACTGATGCTTCTGGCCTTGGGCCTTTAATTTTTGGAAGTTTAGCAGTAGATAATACATGCTTAATGCTAATTTCAACAATGATCTTTAAATTCTCGGCGCTCTGCCAGGGCCGTCGCCTACCCCGCTGGGGCCGATCAGAGCACCTCACTAAACCATCCAAATGGTAGTAGAGACAGGCGGTGTGTACAAAGGCCAGGGACTTAATGAACCCGAGCTTATGACCCACACTTAGTTGGAATTCTTCTTTCATGGCAAATAATTGCAATCCCCGATCCTTATCATGAACGGGGTTGAGCGGGTTACCCGCACTTGTCGGTGAAGGATAGACACACGCTGGTCCGTTCAGTGTAGTGCGCTAGCAGCCCCGGACATCTGAGAGCATCACACATCTGTTATTGCTCGATCTCGCGATTGATCGTGCTATGTAAGGGTTTATGAAAGCCTCTTGGGTACTGCTGATGCCTACTCCTGACTGCTCCTGTGTCTTTCAGGAACTATTTGCCTTCATGATGCTTCTGGGCTTGGGCCTTTAATTTTACGATTTGTGAAATAGATACATACATGCTTAATTAAAATTTCAACATTTAAGGTGCAATGTATGAGGTTTTTAAACCCTCTTGTGTACTGTTTTTTTTTTTCAAATTTTCTGATAATTTTCTCAGTAATAAACTTGAATTTTCCAGAATAATAACCATTACACCATTGAACGCTTGTTGTGTGTGATTTTTTAATTAAAATTGTCAAAAATAATACGGAGAAGGATGAACTCTGCTTCTTTATTTCAGAAAACATTACTTTAGAGAAGAATGTCTTTTTGTGGTCCACCGTCCTGCATTATAGAGTCTTCTGGACTCTTGGATATGCGCTTGATCTTAAACAAAGGTACAAAAAAAATAAAAAAAAGGGTGAGTCAAGGCAATGGAGACGTTGCGCCTACATCTCATGGCCACATGAGCAATGTGGGGGCTTTTTTGGATTTGGTCCTTCGTACCCACACGCTGGGGTCCGGGCCCCTCAAAGTTTGATTTAAATTTCAAATTAAAAAATCAGACATTTCAATGGTCTCCTCATGCATCAGCCAACTCCAAGCTGTGGCTTTCAGGGCAACAAGATCCGGCAAGGACAGGAAGGGGAAGTGGGTTTTTATGTGTTTTACACTAATTGGGCCAGGCACCAATTAGTGGTGCACTGGCCCTTTATATTGCACAGAGCCGGCGCGCGCGCTCTAGAGAGCGGGGTCGCACACGCCGGGACGGAACTGAAGGGGGACGAGGCAGGTAAGATGATTGGGATGCGACCCGCGGGCGGGCACATCCCGCCACGTGGATCGCATTCCCTGCTGAGGACACTAGAGCAGCGCTCCCGGTCAGCGTGTCTGACCGGGGCGCTGCACACAGAAGAACGTTGCGAGCGCTCCGGGGAGGAACAGGGACCCGGAGCACTCGGCGTTACAGCTCTCTCTTGCATGGACATCTCTTCCATGGCATACTGCAGCTTCGCTATACAGAATTGTGTCACCTGTGTAAGGATCCTGTTCACACTCTCTCGTGGAGGATCTTTGAAGAGACCCAGGAACCATTGCACCTCTCTTCGGAAATCCTCCATTCTTGCAGGCTCTTCCTCGCTAGGGTAAGTTGCTGAGACCGGGGTCAAGCCAGCGGCTGTATCTCCCCCAGCTGGGCTGGTCTCAGTGTCGATCCTGGAGAAGTCAGATCCCACCACTGCCTCCAATTGTGACGGACTGACTCCGCCAAAAGTGACTTCTCCTTCCGGATGATGAGCCCCAGCATATCACAGGCAATATCCCCAGGCAGAACTAGAGATTATTGCATCCTTGTACCAAAAGAACCAGGTAACACCAGTCTTGAGGTATAAAATCAGAACTCTTTATTGTGCAACAAGTGTCTTCTTTTATAGGAGGGACATCACAGGGGGAAGGGTCAGTAAAGACAATACAGGTGACAGTGAGTCTTGGAGATAATACAATAAAGGTGATTAGCTCTCCTTATACAGTGCCTTGAGTGCAAAAGGTGGAGGTGTGCAGAAGTTGGACTGTGTGCAAAAAGGAGAATCATGTGTAGAATTAGTGTATTGTACTAAAGGTGAACCGTGTGCAAAAAGTGGACTGTGTGCAAAAGGTGTATTGTTTAAAGGAGGTGGACAGTGTGCAAAAGGTAGAACATGTGCAAAAGGTAGACCATGTGCAAAAGGGTGTATTGTGCACCAAAAGTGGACCGTGTGCAGAAAGTGTATGAAAACAGTAAATAAAAGTATTTTAACTCTGAGCTTTATGTCACTGGACAACATCAACTGAGGGGTACAAATAGTGATGTCCTGAAGTCCATCCAAGTGACTCTAGGTTCAGTCACAGATGACTTCTGGATCTCCACCTTATTGGACCCTCACTACCGTCCCAGAATGGGGGCCTTTTTTACACCCACTGAGAGGGAGGACAAACTGACCTACTACAGAGAGATCCTGCGTAGTCAGTTGGCCGATGCCTATTGGCCACATGGTCCATCCACTTGCAGGTCTGACTCGGGGGGCCCTCTGCGCTCACCTTCCAATGCAATGGCTGCTGGGGAGGGGAGGGGTGGCAGGAGCAGTACCAGCTCAATCAGCAGCAGCCTGAGTCTACAGTCACTGATGAGTAGCTTTCTTCACCCAAATAGTGAAGCATCTCATCAATAGCAGGTAGACATGGAGCTGGACCTGAACCAGCATGTGGTGGCATACCTTGACATGGCCATGCCAACAACCATTGAAGATCCGCTGGACTTCTGGGCAGCCAAACTTGATTTATTTCCACAACTAGCAGAGTTTTCCCTGGAAAAGCTGTCCTGCCCGGCCAGTAGTGTGCCATCAGTGCGGGTGTTTAGTTGTGGCCGGGGCCATAGTCACCCCAAGGCGAACTCATCTGTCCACTAAAAATGTGGAGAGACTGACGTTTGTCAAAATGAATCAGGGATGGATCAGCCAGGATTTCCAGCCACCAATGCCAGATGCCTCAGAGTAGATTGACCATGCTGCTACACCAACACTTCCCAATTATGTTTATGAAACCCTCTTGGGTTATCAATTAGGGTTATGAAACCCTCTTTGTTACTGCGAATGCCTGCTCCTGACTCATCCTGTGTCTTTCAGGAACTACTTGCCTCACTGACGCTTCTGGCCTTGGGCCTTTAATTTTTGAATGTTTAACAGTAGCTAAATACATGCTTAGTGCAAATTTCAACATTGATCTTTACATGTAAGTGGTTAGGAAACCCTCTTGGGTACTGCGAATGCCTGCTCCTGGCTCATCCTGTGTCTTTCAGGAACTACTTGCCTCACAGATGTTTCGGGCCTTGGCCCTTTAATTTTTGGATGTTTAGCAGTAGCTAAATACATGCTTAATGCAAATTTCAACATTGATCTTTAGTGAAGGGGTTATGAAACCCTCTTTGGTACTGCGAATGCCTGCTCCTGGCTTACCCTGTGTCTTTCAGGAACTTCTTGCCTCACTGATGCTTCTGGCCTTGGGCCTTTAATTTTTGGAAGTTTAGCAGTAGATAATACATGCTTAATGCTAATTTCAACAATGATCTTTAAATTCTCGGCGCTCTGCCAGGGCCGTCGCCTACCCCGCTGGGGCCGATCAGAGCACCTCACTAAACCATCCAAATGGTAGTAGAGACAGGCGGTGTGTACAAAGGCCAGGGACTTAATGAACCCGAGCTTATGACCCACACTTAGTTGGAATTCTTCTTTCATGGCAAATAATTGCAATCCCCGATCCTTATCATGAACGGGGTTGAGCGGGTTACCCGCACTTGTCGGTGAAGGATAGACACACGCTGGTCCGTTCAGTGTAGTGCGCTAGCAGCCCCGGACATCTGAGAGCATCACACATCTGTTATTGCTCGATCTCGCGATTGATCGTGCTATGTAAGGGTTTATGAAAGCCTCTTGGGTACTGCTGATGCCTACTCCTGACTGCTCCTGTGTCTTTCAGGAACTATTTGCCTTCATGATGCTTCTGGGCTTGGGCCTTTAATTTTACGATTTGTGAAATAGATACATACATGCTTAATTAAAATTTCAACATTTAAGGTGCAATGTATGAGGTTTTTAAACCCTCTTGTGTACTGTTTTTTTTTTTCAAATTTTCTGATAATTTTCTCAGTAATAAACTTGAATTTTCCAGAATAATAACCATTACACCATTGAACGCTTGTTGTGTGTGATTTTTTAATTAAAATTGTCAAAAATAATACGGAGAAGGATGAACTCTGCTTCTTTATTTCAGAAAACATTACTTTAGAGAAGAATGTCTTTTTGTGGTCCACCGTCCTGCATTATAGAGTCTTCTGGACTCTTGGATATGCGCTTGATCTTAAACAAAGGTACAAAAAAAATAAAAAAAAGGGTGAGTCAAGGCAATGGAGACGTTGCGCCTACATCTCATGGCCACATGAGCAATGTGGGGGCTTTTTTGGATTTGGTCCTTCGTACCCACACGCTGGGGTCCGGGCCCCTCAAAGTTTGATTTAAATTTCAAATTAAAAAATCAGACATTTCAATGGTCTCCTCATGCATCAGCCAACTCCAAGCTGTGGCTTTCAGGGCAACAAGATCCGGCAAGGACAGGAAGGGGAAGTGGGTTTTTATGTGTTTTACACTAATTGGGCCAGGCACCAATTAGTGGTGCACTGGCCCTTTATATTGCACAGAGCCGGCGCGCGCGCTCTAGAGAGCGGGGTCGCACACGCCGGGACGGAACTGAAGGGGGACGAGGCAGGTAAGATGATTGGGATGCGACCCGCGGGCGGGCACATCCCGCCACGTGGATCGCATTCCCTGCTGAGGACACTAGAGCAGCGCTCCCGGTCAGCGTGTCTGACCGGGGCGCTGCACACAGAAGAACGTTGCGAGCGCTCCGGGGAGGAACAGGGACCCGGAGCACTCGGCGTTACAGCTCTCTCTTGCATGGACATCTCTTCCATGGCATACTGCAGCTTCGCTATACAGAATTGTGTCACCTGTGTAAGGATCCTGTTCACACTCTCTCGTGGAGGATCTTTGAAGAGACCCAGGAACCATTGCACCTCTCTTCGGAAATCCTCCATTCTTGCAGGCTCTTCCTCGCTAGGGTAAGTTGCTGAGACCGGGGTCAAGCCAGCGGCTGTATCTCCCCCAGCTGGGCTGGTCTCAGTGTCGATCCTGGAGAAGTCAGATCCCACCACTGCCTCCAATTGTGACGGACTGACTCCGCCAAAAGTGACTTCTCCTTCCGGATGATGAGCCCCAGCATATCACAGGCAATATCCCCAGGCAGAACTAGAGATTATTGCATCCTTGTACCAAAAGAACCAGGCAACACCAGTCTTGAGGTATAAAATCAGAACTCTTTATTGTGCAACAAGTGTCTTCTTTTATAGGAGGGACATCACAGGGGGAAGGGTCAGTAAAGACAATACAGGTGACAGTGAGTCTTGGAGATAATACAATAAAGGTGAATAGCTCTCCTTATACAGTGCCTTGAGTGCAAAAGGTGGAGGTGTGCAGAAGTTGGACTGTGTGCAAAAAGGAGAATCATGTGTAGAATTAGTGTATTGTACTAAAGGTGAACCGTGTGCAAAAAGTGGACTGTGTGCAAAAGGTGTATTGTTTAAAGGAGGTGGACAGTGTGCAAAAGGTAGACCATGTGCAAAAGGTAGACCATGTGCAAAAGGGTGTATTGTGCACCAAAAGTGGACCGTGTGCAGAAAGTGTATGAAAACAGTAAATAAAAGTATTTTAACTCTGAGCTTTATGTCACTGGACAACATCAACTGAGGGGTACAAATAGTGATGTCCTGAAGTCCATCCAAGTGACTCTAGGTTCAGTCACAGATGACTTCTGGATCTCCACCTTATTGGACCCTCACTACCGTCCCAGAATGGGGGCCTTTTTTACACCCACTGAGAGGGAGGACAAACTGACCTACTACAGAGAGATCCTGCGTAGTCAGTTGGCCGATGCCTATTGGCCACATGGTCCATCCACTCGCAGGTCTGACTCGGGGGGCCCTCTGCGCTCACCTTCCAATGCAATGGCTGCTGGGGAGGGGAGGGGTGGCAGGAGCAGTACCAGCTCAATCAGCAGCAGCCTGAGTCTACAGTCACTGATGAGTAGCTTTCTTCACCCAAATAGTGAAGCATCTCATCAATAGCAGGTAGACATGGAGCTGGACCTGAACCAGCATGTGGTGGCATACCTTGACATGGCCATGCCAACAACCATTGAAGATCCGCTGGACTTCTGGGCAGCCAAACTTGATTTATTTCCACAACTAGCAGAGTTTTCCCTGGAAAAGCTGTCCTGCCCGGCCAGTAGTGTGCCATCAGTGCGGGTGTTTAGTTGTGGCCGGGGCCATAGTCACCCCAAGGCGAACTCATCTGTCCACTAAAAATGTGGAGAGACTGACGTTTGTCAAAATGAATCAGGGATGGATCAGCCAGGATTTCCAGCCACCAATGCCAGATGCCTCAGAGTAGATTGACCATGCTGCTACACCAACACTTCCCAATTATGTTTATGAAACCCTCTTGGGTTATCAATTAGGGTTATGAAACCCTCTTTGTTACTGCGAATGCCTGCTCCTGACTCATCCTGTGTCTTTCAGGAACTACTTGCCTCACTGACGCTTCTGGCCTTGGGCCTTTAATTTTTGAATGTTTAACAGTAGCTAAATACATGCTTAGTGCAAATTTCAACATTGATCTTTACATGTAAGTGGTTAGGAAACCCTCTTGGGTACTGCGAATGCCTGCTCCTGGCTCATCCTGTGTCTTTCAGGAACTACTTGCCTCACAGATGTTTCGGGCCTTGGCCCTTTAATTTTTGGATGTTTAGCAGTAGCTAAATACATGCTTAATGCAAATTTCAACATTGATCTTTAGTGAAGGGGTTATGAAACCCTCTTTGGTACTGCGAATGCCTGCTCCTGGCTTACCCTGTGTCTTTCAGGAACTTCTTGCCTCACTGATGCTTCTGGCCTTGGGCCTTTAATTTTTGGAAGTTTAGCAGTAGATAATACATGCTTAATGCTAATTTCAACAATGATCTTTAAATTCTCGGCGCTCTGCCAGGGCCGTCGCCTACCCCGCTGGGGCCGATCAGAGCACCTCACTAAACCATCCAAATGGTAGTAGAGACAGGCGGTGTGTACAAAGGCCAGGGACTTAATGAACCCGAGCTTATGACCCACACTTAGTTGGAATTCTTCTTTCATGGCAAATAATTGCAATCCCCGATCCTTATCATGAACGGGGTTGAGCGGGTTACCCGCACTTGTCGGTGAAGGATAGACACACGCTGGTCCGTTCAGTGTAGTGCGCTAGCAGCCCCGGACATCTGAGAGCATCACACACCTGTTATTGCTCGATCTCGCGATTGATCGTGCTATGTAAGGGTTTATGAAAGCCTCTTGGGTACTGCTGATGCCTACTCCTGACTGCTCCTGTGTCTTTCAGGAACTATTTGCCTTCATGATGCTTCTGGGCTTGGGCCTTTAATTTTACGATTTGTGAAATAGATACATACATGCTTAATTAAAATTTCAACATTTAAGGTGCAATGTATGAGGTTTTTAAACCCTCTTGTGTACTGTTTTTTTTTTCAAATTTTCTGATAATTTTCTCAGTAATAAACTTGAATTTTCCAGAATAATAACCATTACACCATTGAACGCTTGTTGTGTGTGATTTTTTAATTAAAATTGTCAAAAATAATACGGAGAAGGATGAACTCTGCTTCTTTATTTCAGAAAACATTACTTTAGAGAAGAATGTCTTTTTGTGGTCCACCGTCCTGCATTATAGAGTCTTCTGGACTCTTGGATATGCGCTTGATCTTAAACAAAGGTACAAAAAAAATAAAAAAAAGGGTGAGTCAAGGCAATGGAGACGTTGCGCCTACATCTCATGGCCACATGAGCAATGTGGGGGCTTTTTTGGATTTGGTCCTTCGTACCCACACGCTGGGGTCCGGGCCCCTCAAAGTTTGATTTAAATTTCAAATTAAAAAATCAGACATTTCAATGGTCTCCTCATGCATCAGCCAACTCCAAGCTGTGGCTTTCAGGCAATATGGTTTAATGATGCCGCTGTGGGGCCTGGGAATTTCAAATTTTCTCATAGGTAGCACCCACTATCCAAAATCTTCTTCATAAATTTCTTAAATTGTTGTGTTTTTTGGGGGGGATTGTGAAGCCCTGGTGTGTACTCGTGCATCAGCAAACTCCAGGCTGTGTCATTCAGGCAATATATGTTTTACTGATCCCGCTGTGGGGCCTGGGACTGGGAAATTCAAATTTTCTCATAGATAACACCCGCTATCCAAAAGTCTTCTTCATAAATTTCTACAATTGTTGTGATTTTTTTGGGGGGTTTTGAAGCCCCGGTGTGTACTCATGCATCAGCGAACTCCAGGCTGTGTCATTCAGGCAATATATGGTTTACTAATGCCTCTGTGGGGCCTGGGACTGGGCATTTCAAATTTTCTCATAGGTAGCACCCGCTATCCAAAAGTCTTCTTCATAAATTTCTACAATTGTTGTGTTTTTTTTGGGGGGGGGGATTGTGAAATCCTGGTGTGTACTCATGCATCAGCCAACTCCAAGCTGTGTCATTCAGGAAATATAGGGTTTACTGATGCCGCTGTGGGGACTGGGTCTGGGAATTTCAAATTTTCTCATAGGTAGCACCCGCTATCCAAAATCTTCTTCAAAAATTTCAAAAATTGTTGTGTTTTTTCTTAGGGATTGTGAAGCCCTGGTGTGTACTCGTGTATCAGCCAACTCCAGGCTGTGTCATTCAGGCAATATATGGGTTACTGATGCCACTGTGGGGCCTGGGTCTGGGAAATTAAAATTTTCACATAGGTAGAACCCGCTATCCAAAATCTTTGGTTTAAATTTCTAAATTCATCTTTTAATCTTAGGGATTGTGAAGGCCTAGTGCCTACTCGTGCTGCTGGCAACTCCGGGCTGTGCCATTCATTCACTATATGGTCTCCTCATGCTGCCAACCCCTCCACGCTGTTTCATTCAGCCACTATATGGTCTCCTCATGTAGACATGTCCATGCTGTATCATTCAGCCACTATATGGTGTCCTCATGCTTCAGCCTCATCCAAGCTGTGTCATTCAGCCACTATATGGTCTCCTCATGCTGCCAACACCTCCATGCTGTGTCATTCAGTCACTATATGGTCTCCTGACACTGATGCCACCTCCAGGCTCTGTCATTGTGCTGCTGTGCGGCAGTGATTCTAAAAGCGATGCCGGTAATCTGCATGTTATTCTGAATAACAGTATTATTTCACTACCCCAGCACATTCCATATGCGTTTTAGAACACAGCAAAGTGTTCTATACCCCTATTGAGGCTGTATGTAGGCTAGAAATAGTCTTTTTTAATATAGATTTGCCGCGAAAACATTCGGATCAAAACAAACTTTTTCGGAAAATTAGGCGAATCGGCCGAATCGAATTTTTAAAAAGTTCGCTCATCTCTACTTCTGATTAATGCATTATGAGACTATCATAATTTATAAGTTGGCAAACCCCTTATATAGTTTGGTTATAAAGTATTTGCATCCTCCACTAGTAACATACAGGGATCACTTAGATATTATTGCTTTTGACACTCATTTCGAAAAAAGCTTCTTTAATGGACTGAGTGTCAGACATTATCACCTTCCCAGTCTATTCATTACATGACCATTTGACAAAATTACTATATAAGAAAACATATAAAAATAAACTGATTGACAGACTTTAACCGTATCTCATTTTACCTAGTCCATTGCTACCTACGTACTGTCGTTTTACAAGCATCAAACAACTTGTTTAAACTGTATCATTCACCATTTTGTAAACCTCCAGACAGCACCCTCAATGTGATCCTCCCTGATTTTAAGATGATATGAAGGTTTATTCTTATATAAACAGGAAAGGAAATTTTGTAGAGCGTTGTGTGACTGTACTGGGTGATAAATTTTATATGTAGCACATACACCCTGCTCCAAATTATTATGCAAATTCTATTTAGGTGTCACAAAGATTTAATATTTTGTTTTTTAGTTTAACTCATGGATGGCATTGTGTCTCAGGGCTCTTTTAATAACTGAAAACAATCTCGGACACCTGTGATAATTAGATTGCCAGGTGATTTTAGAAAAAATTACTAAAGGAGGATGTTCCACATTATTAAGCAGACATCCTTTTCAAGCAAAATGGGGAAGAAAAAGGGTAAAAGGGGTACTCCGCTGCTCAGTGTTTGGAACAAACTGTTCCGAACGCTGGAGCGGGTGCCGAGAACTTGTGACTTCTTACCCCCACCCCCTCATGATGTTGCACCCCGCCCCTTCAATGCAAGTCTATGGGAGGGGGCGTGACAGCCATCACGCCCCCTCCCATAGACTTGCATTGAGGGGGCAGGGCATAACGTCTGGCTATTATGTCACGAGGGAGTCTGGCTATTACGTCACGAGCTCCCAGCATCGGCTCCAGCGTTCGGAACAGTTTGTTCCAAACGATCAGCAGTGGAGTACCCCTTTAACCTCTTAATGACGCAGGACGTAAATGTATGTCCTGGTGAGCTGGTACTTGCGTCCTATGCATAACCGCAAGCATCGGAGCGATGCTCGCGTCATGCACAGCAGGTCCTGGCTGCTGATAGCAGCCAGGGGCCCGCCATTAATGGCGGACATCCGCGATCGCGCGAATGTCCGCCATTAACCCCTCAGATGACGTGATCAATGATCATGGCATCTGCAGCATCGCGGTACTTTGAATGGATGATCAGATCACCCGCAGCGCTGCCGCAGCGATCCGATCATCCAGCATGGCAGCCGGAGGTCCCCTCACCTGCCTCCGCTGCTTTCCATGGGTCTTCTGCTCTGATCTGCGATCGAGCAGACCAGAGCAGGAGATGATCGATAATACTGATCAGTGCTATGTCCTATGCATAGCACTGAACAGTATTAGCAATCGAATGATAGGGACTATTAAAGTGTAAAAATAAAAGTAAAAAAAGTAAAAAAGAAAGTAAAAAAAATTTGAAAAAACTCCCTCCCCCCAAAAAAAACGTAAATTGTCCAATTTTCCCTATTTCACCCTCAAAAAGTGTAAAAAAAATATTTAATATACATATTTATTATCACCGCGTGCGTAAATATCCCAACTATGTAAATAAAATGTTAATGATACCGTACAGTGAACGGCGTGAACGTAAAAAAAAAAAGTCCAAAATAGCTGCTTTTTTAAAACATTTTGTTCCCAAAAAAATTTATAAAAAAAGTATTAAAAGTTTTACATAAGCAAATATGGTATCAATAAAAAGTACAGATCATGGCGCAAAAAATGAACTCTCATACCGCCGCTTATACGGAAAAATGAAAAAGTCATAGGTCTTCAAAATAAGCGCAACAGTAATAGAAAAGTATGTTATCATGGGTATCATTCTAATTGTATTGACCCAAAGAATAAACAACACATGTCATTTTTACCATAACTTGTACGGCGTGAAAATGAAATCAAAATTAGCAAAATTGCGGTTTTCTTTTTAATTTCCCCACACAAATAGTATTTTTTTTTGTTGTGCCATACATTTTATGGTAAAGTGAGTGATGGCATTACAACGGACAACTGGTCACGCAAAAAACAAGCCCTCATTCTAGTCTGTGGATGAAAATATAAAAGAGTTATGATTTTTTGAAGGCGAGGAGGAAAAAACTAAAACGTAAAAATAAAATGGGCTGAGTCCTTAAGGGGTTAAGCAAGCTTTAAGATGCTATTCATTTAAATTATTCTTTTCACTACTTTTTCAGAAATCGTGCAAGGAACACCTGGTTGAAATGATTGTCTTTTAACTTCCGTATTATAGCTCCCCAATAGGGCTCACTGGAACATTTAAAAGCATAGAAATGTGCCTGTAACCAACGCCATTGTTATGTTTTGCAACAATTAGGTTGCAAAGGTCTGGAGACTTTGCTCTTTGCTTTTACCCATCATAAGATGTGTCTTTCTGTAGGCCATCAGTTGCACTGACTATGGTCTGGATTGCTTTTTAATTACTGATAGATTTGAGCTGTTGTCTTGGCTTTCCATACCTTTTTCCCCACCTTTTGTTCACGAGTTCAATACTTTTTCCCTGTGTGGTTTTACATTATTACACATAACTTAGGATAGGGTATAAGATGTCTAGGAGCAGAGGACCCATCTAAGTGAAAAAAATGGTGACATGTTCAATACCTTTTTCACTCGCTGTAACTATTTGTTTAGCCCACAGCTATCTCTCCTGATCTCTCCATACACAGGAATTTGGGCTTGGCCGAGCACTCATGATCAGACAACATAACATGTCTAGGGGCAGAGTACCCCTTTAAGAAAATGCTAGTAAACTGCAATACTTGTGAAACCTGTTACTAGATTACTTAAAATATTCTTAGTTTCTTTGTATGAAACATTTTACGAATTAATTCTAAATTAAAGGGAGATGAAATAAAATTGAAAGGGAATTAGATGCTAATAAAACGCCCGTAGAGATTACTCAACTTTCTCTGATGCTTGGTCAGCATGTTATAAAAATGATCCCACAGACACAAAGCTTCTTAGTCTCAATCCCATACGGAGCCTGTCTGATGTCTTCTACAGAGCTGACATGGTTGAAAGTAAGACGCACAGCTCTTTCTTTGCTGGATACCAAAGGAAAATGTATCCCGTTGGCACATATCTTCCTAGTTATTCTTGTTATTCCAATCATGGTGGATACCAGAGACCAAGTCATGGAGGATTAATTAAATCACATGGACGTCCACATTCTTCAATTCCAGGAGGACCTCATATGTCACATTATGGAGATTCCCATGTCAACCATAAAGTAGCTGCCTATATTTTTCATCATGGAAGGTTAAATACTTTGCACCATGTTGGGCCCTATGATCTTACAAAAGGTTATGGAGATCCAAAGACGAACAGAGTAAGTCAAGGCCATCGAGAAGATATTCACAGTCATAAAAAGACTTCTGGGGGCCATGGATTTTTGAATAATCATACTACACTTAATGAAAAAGGGGCAATGCGACTTCTGAATGACAGGTTGTCCTCTTATTTGGGGGAGATATGTTCTCTAGAACAGGAGAATGAACGACTCAAGAAGATGATTAGTGAATGGCAAAGAAATAACTCCCCTATCATAACCACAGACCAAAGCCAATACTCAAGCGATATCAGAGAGCTCCAGAATAAGGTACTGTAAAAGCAAAAGATGTAATACAGGTATGTAAGGTATATCTATCTACTGTGTTTATCTATCTTTCTTTCTAAAACAGCAAAGAGGTTCTGCAGCACTTCAGTATTAATTCAAAACGTGATTTTATTTTCCCATGAAGATGCAACGTTTCACCAATCTCACACCGGCTTTTTCAAGCATACACAGAGTTGTAAGTGCCACTTATTTATATGGTGCAAATTCTAAATAGTGATTATGTCATCAATCAAACAATTAGTGATACATTTTATAAAAAGTACATATGCTGTACAAAAATCCATAAAAACAATCAAAGTGCATATTAACATAAATTTATATTATAGTGTATAAAGTGACGATCGTTGAATGTAAATGTTGTACATATAGAATTTCATATTTCCTTACAAACAACACCATGTGCAAACAGTGCTATATTGATTAAAAACAATTAAAAAGAAGGACCGCTCCACTAACCAGCTTTTCTCTGCCATTATGGCGTCTCCACATGTATTAGAAAGTCAGTGTTGGCTTAGCAGAATAGCCAATCGGAAGCTCAATCAATCACACCATGTGTTTACAACACTTGCGCATGCGCACTTAATGCCATAGTGCTCGCGGCATCCATATTGGTGAAGGGAAAGGCATCCATCGGTCTCTATTTATAATTATTGCATATAAGGTCACTGTAATACGATATGTTTACATAAAAGCATCTATTACATAATTGTAATGGAGACAGGACCTTAATTGTTCTCCACACTTGCTTGTATATAATGTGGCTATTATTTTTCAATATAAAACATTATAAATTACATAATACAGTCATATTAATGGTGAGTGGTGGTGTCCTCTTTCTTCCGCTTGATCTAGAAATAAAGAGAAAAAATATATGTTAGTCAAATACTGATATTTTTTGGACACTTCATTAACCCTCTATATACAGTGCTAACTGGTCAGTAGAAAACAACTTCAGAAGTGGTCTACAAAAATACCTTAATCTGCTTACTCCAGGGGTGATGACAAAGTCTACATTAAGACCCAGTTATCTTAATGAATTTGATTCATGTATCCAATAAAGTTCTAATTTTTTTTAGCAAATTTATTCTGTCACCTCCTCATTTAGGTATAGGCAAATGGTCTAGTATCATACATCTTAAATCCTTTTCACTATGGCCTACCTCAGAAAAGTGTTTCAACACCGGCAAGTCTAGACGCTTCTTGCGAATAATGTACTGTGTTGATTCAGGCGTGTTTTAAATTCGAGGGTAGTTTCCCCCACATAAATGAATTGGCAGGGACAGATAAGTACATATAGTATATCACAAAGGAGGAAACAAGTTCAAATACAATTTTATCCAGTATTCCCTCCCGCCATAGGATGTTTGAAAATTGGCGTTTTTCCATGTATGTACAGTTAACGCAGTTTCTGCAGGGACTTATTAGGGTTATGGGTTGAACTTGATGGACTCTGGTCTTTTTTCAACCTTATGAACTATGTTACTATGTTACTATGATATGAACCCTTGTATGCAACTGGCAAATACTTCTGTTCCCCTCCTACCTTTTTGAGGGACACGTCCAGTTTAATCAACCTGTCCCTCAAATTAGGTGGCCTCCGGTAGGACATAAGCAGTTTATTGTTAAATTCAACAATCTTAGAGAATGAATCCTTCAAAACAGCAAAACAGCAAAACAGCAAAATATTTGCTACTGCCCCTGAGTTGTGGCTATAGGTGGAAACAAATGCAATTCTCGAATTATTAGTTCTCTGTTTTGGTTGTAAAAGTTCCTCCCTCCTAGACATTTGTGTTTTTCTGCGTAGGACTAACTCCCTTGGGTAACCCCTTCTTTTAAAGTTGTTCATGATTTTTGTTAGGGCATGTTCAACTGTCGTATCTCCAACAGGAATTTTTATTGGTTGGTTTAATGTACAAATCAGTTTAAAGTTTATGTCCTGAATAATGACCAGTGTGTCCAAAAAATTTTAAGAATGATGTGAAGCTGTTAACGTAAATTGGATATGTGTATTAATCAGATTAAAAAATTCAAAAAAATCTTGTAATTGCTGATTAGTGCCCGTCCATATGATGAAGACTTCATCTATGTATCTCCACCACTCCAGCACATGGCTGAAGTGGTGGGACACATAGATGAACGAGGTCCTCGAGGTCTGTCAGGAGCACGATAGCATAAGTGGGCGCCACATAGGTGCCCATGGCGGTACCTGCTGTCTGTAAGCATTGGTCTATTTTGAAGGATTCATTCTCTAAGATTTCTGAATTTAACAATAAACCACTTATGTCCTACAGGAGGCCACCTAATTTGAGGGACAGGTTAATTAAACCGGATGTGTCCCTGAAAAAGGTTGGAGGGGCACAGAAGTATTAGACAGTTGCAAACAAGGGTTCATATCCCTGCAAAAAAAAGGGCCAATTTTCAATCATCCTATGACGGGAGGGAATACATGATCAAATTTTATTTGAACTGTGTTTCCTCCTTTGTCATATATGTACTTATTTGTCCCTGCCAATTCATTTATGTGGAGGAAACTTCCCTCGAATCTAAAACACGCCTGAATCAACCCCGGTACAGTATTCGCAAGAAGCGTCTAGACTTGTCAGGCCATAGTGAAAAGGATTTAAGATGTATGATACTAGACCATGTACCTATACCTAAATGAGGAGGTGACAGAATAAGTTTGCTAAAAAAAAAAATGAAAAGTTTATTGGATACATGAATTGAATTAGTTAAGACCACAAGGTCTTAATGTAGACTTTGTCATCACCCCTGGAGTTAGCAGATTAAGTTAATTTTGTAGACTTTATAATGTTTTATATTGAAAAATAATAGCCGCTTTATATACAAGCAAGTGTGGAGAACAATTAAGGTCCTGTCTCTGTTACAATTATGTAATAGATGTTTATATGTAGACATATTGTAATATAGTGAACTTATATGCAATAATTATGAATAGAGACCGATGAGTGCCGTTCCCTTCACCAATACGGCCGCTGCGAGTGCTATGGCATTTAGTGCGCATGCACAAGTGTTGTGATCACGTGGTGTGATTGATTGAGCTTCCGATTGGCTATTCTGCTAAGCCAACACTGACTTTCTAAAACATGTGGAGACGCCATAACGGCGGCAAAAAGCCGGTGAGTGGAGCGGTCCTCCTTATTTTTTATTGTTTTTAATCAATATAGCACTGTTTGCACATGGTGTAGTTTGTAATGAAATATGACATTCAATATGTACAACGTTTACATTCAGCGATCGGAACTTTATACACTATAATATGAATTTATATTAATATGCACTTTGATAGTTTTTATGGTTTTTTGTACAGCATATGTATTTTTTCTAAAATGTATCACTAATTGTTTGATTGATGACATGATCGCTATTTAAAATTTGCACCATAGAAATACGTGGGACTTACAACTCTGTGTATGCTTGAAAAAGCCGGTGTGAGACTGGTGAAACATTGTATCTTCATGGAAAAATAAAATCATATTAAAATTTATCCTGGAGTGCTGCAGAACCTCTTTGCTGTTTAATGAATAGACAGACCGTGATTTGGACTGAATTCTACTGTCAGCACCCACTACACCTATGCTCTATTGGGTTGTGCTGCCATTGAAAGCTTTGGAGTATCTACCTCTCTATCTATCTTATATCTATCTCTCTATTTATTTATTATCGATCTAACTATCTCATATCTAGCAACAGGAGAAAACAGCAGCACACTGCCAGCACAAAGATATAGATGAAACATGAGTATATAGATAAAACATGAGTATATAGATAGAACATGAAAAGCTATACAGCTGTAATGCAATAAATGAAGATATGAAACTATGAAATTATGAGGTACTTAGCTTGCAAATTTGTCGCCAAATAGCGTGGACCGTCCCACGGTAAGGTGACCTCATTCTGGGACGGACCCTACACTGTGAATATGCCTCTGTGTGAACAGTACAGCAGGCATGCAAGGTCTGAAACATCCAAGGCACCTTATATACACCTAATAGAGGTGGGTGGGGTACAGGAGCCAACATGGAGGTAGCCACTCCCCCGTATGTGTAATACAACCAAAGAATAAGTTGGCCAGCACTATTAATTCCAAACTATTGTAAAAACCTGGCTTGCAGGTGCAGGCTGCTGGGCTAAATATACAGCAACAGGAGAATACAGCAGCACACTGCTAGCACAAAGATATAGATGAAACATGAGTATATAGATAAAACATGAGTATATAGATAGAACATGAAAAGCTATACAGCTGTAATGCAATAAATGAAGATATGAAACTATGAAATTGAGGTACTTAGCTTGCAAATTTGTCGCCAAATAGCGTGGACTGTCCCACCACGGTAAGGGGACCTCATTCTGGGACGGACCCTACACTGTGAATATGCCTCTGTGTGAACAGTACAGCAGGCATGCAAGGTCTGAAACATCCAAGGCACCTTATATACATCTAATAGAGGTGGGTGGGGTGCAGGAGCCAACATGGAGGTAGCCACTCCCCCGTATGTGTAATATAACCAAAGAAGATCTCATATCTATCTATCTATCTATTTATTATCGATCTATCTATCTCATATCTATCTATCTATTTATTATCGATCTATCTATCTCATGTCTATCTATATATGAAATATATGAAATGCTATATTGCTATAGTGAAAAATTTAGGTTCTTAACTTATCAAATAGCATGTACCATCCCACCCTTATAAGGTGACCTCATTGGGACGGACACTACACTATGAAAATGCCTCTGAGCATTCAGTTACAAGGCTTGCAAGGTTTGACACATCCAGCACCTTATAAAATGGGTATCTATCTATCTCATATCTATCTATCTCATGTCTATCTATCTCATATCTATCTATCTATCTATCTCATATATATCTATCTATCTCATATCTATCGATCTTTCTATTTATCTATCGATCGATCGATCTATCTATCTATCAATCTATATCATATCTATCTATCTTTTTTATCTTTTTATCTATCTACCCACGGATCTAAAATTAAATATTATTTTCTCCTTACTTAAAAATGTGTGGTATGCCCCCTGATATTTGACATTTTATTACAGCTGTTGGTTATGCGTGCAATATGTAATTTTTGGAATTTTCTATGCATACAATGTGATTGAAAGGAGAGCTTATTTAAGGAGAGAGTTTGGCACCAGTTGTGGAGTGATGAGGTACCTGTGAGACCGGCTGTAGACTTGGGTTTGTCTGCTGAGGCATTGGTTGGGGCTGGAAGCTGTGTGACAGCATGTCTAGGTAGTAGCTGTGTGGGTCGGCAAAAGTTTTAATAGGATTCTAGAGCTGGAGGAATTCCAGACTGGTACGGTGCAACAAGAACCAGGTTATGTCACACAGGAGCTGTGGATGAGCTGGCTGGGGAAAGTGTCTTGTAATACACAAAACACTTTCCCCAGCCAGCTCATGGACTGTGTGAGCCCTGTAGTCCTAAAAGTGGTGTGTACATTGTGGAACATTGGATACCATCTGGTCTACACAATAGCCTCAGTATGAACCATGTATGATGTTGGCTAAAAGAGTAAGAAATGCTGGGACCTAATAGTGGCAGTGGGTTAGAATTAAAAATAAACACTATTGTAAACAATAAAGGTACAACTGGTATGCTGCAATTTAGAAGGAGAAGTTAACCTAGAAGGAGAAGTTAATGGCAATACCATTACCCGGTGATGAAGGTGGGTGAAAAAAGGAGAACTTGGCATCAGATGTTTGTCATCAAGGAGGTAGCAGGATCAGAATAGTAGCTGAGGCAGGTATGCAGAAGAAAATGGTCTCTTTTCTAAAAGTGTTAGTGTGCACAAGTAAGTATTGAGGATATGCATTGCGTAAAAGGTAACTTTTGATAATATGCTTAGGATAAAATATAAGGACCCGTTTTTTTTTTTTATTTAACAAAAGGAAAGGTGTGTAAAAAACACCAATGTGCCACCTACACCACCAAGTATTGATGTGATGCAAAGACCTCTAAAATGTGGAAGGGAAAAACATATGGTCCATTGTAACCAGTAGGGGCAAAAATCTTCCCCTTTAAGGCCCTAATCTCGCACTATTAATTCCCTTCTTAGCATGTGTTACTCGCCCTAAAAAGGGTGGCCCCACACAGGAACCTCTCCCTATTTCCACCTACAAACATTTCACAGGGTTTTTAGGTGAAAATAGGGAGAGGTTCCTGTGTGGGGCCCCCTTTTTAAGACGAGTAACACATTCCTTGAAAAATATTGATGTGATGCAAAGACCTCTAAAAGGTGGAAGGGAACAATGTATGGTGCATTGGCAAGTGTTACTCCCCCCGTAAAGGACATGTATTGTCCCTGACCGTAGTTACAGCTCCACACATCGGTACTGCCGTGCACTTTGGTACACACCGACAGGCTCAAGGACTGGCCCACCTTCTTTTCCACAAAATTGTGCAGGGCTGGGACTGCCTTTTTTTGAAAAGTAATGAAGGCTTGGGACTCTCCACCTCGGCTTGGCACAAGCCATCAGTTCTCTGAAAGATGCAGAGTCCACCACTTGAAAAGGGAGGGACTGCAGCACTAGCAACTTGGACAGGTGCACATTCAACTTCTGCGCCGATAGATGAGTGGAAGGATACGCGACGCAACGCGTTTCGAGCCTAGTCTGGCTCTTAGTCGTGCCACGACTAATAGCCAGACTAGGCTCGAAACGCATCGGTTTCTTCTTCTTTGTGTGTCGTATGTCCATGGATATCCTATGTTTTTAACCTCATGGATTAAAAGTCAAGTTTTACGTATTTTTCACCTCTCAAGTGGAGTAGCTGGAGGTCCGTGCTTTTTTGCCCACTCTTTGTCCATTCTATTCCGGGACCCGGCTCGCTGTTTGCCTGCCCTGCTCTCCGCAACATACAGGACTTCTGATCATATAGCATCGCAGAGTGGTGAGCTGAAATAGTTTTCTTCCTTTTTCTCTGTTGTCTCTTGGACATGGCTTCACCGATGGATTGCTGGTGGAATGACTGACTCAAAGTAGGAGGAGCAGGAGCATCTGGAGCGACAGAAGATGGGTATGACACACAGCTCCCTTCTACTGAGGTGGTGGAGTCTTGGCTGGCTGAAGCAGGGAGTGGCGTGCCACTGGGTGATGCAGCAGGCTGGCCCACCACATCAGAGCCACAGGTCCCACAGTCACCGCTTTGTGGTAACACTGCATATGTTGACACAGGGCTGTGGTGCCAACATTGGGACCCTGGCCACGCTTCCCCTTCTGCCGACACATCTTGCATTTGGCCAGGTTAACATCCTCCAGATGCTTGATGAAAAACTGCCACACCGCCGAGTAGCTGATTCCCCCCCCCCAACAGTCCGCACTGATTGACTGCTACTGCTGCCGACTCCAGGAACCCCTGTTCCACCACCACCCGGGAAGGTAGGCTACCGCGAAGCAGGTGGTCTACTCTGGGCATGTTTGGCTTCCCATTTCTGCCACTATGCTGACTGCCAACCATGCTACCACCTTGCTGGCTCAGCTGCTGCCTCACTGGCAACCTGCAACCCTTTTCTCCTGATGAGGATGAAGCCCCTTCTGCACTCTACTCCCAAGTGCGATCAGCTTCATCATCATCGAGTTGTGTCTGCACATCACTGATGTCCTCCCCAGGTCTGCTTCAGGAGCCTGAATGCTAGCAACGCCACCTCCCAAGCTACTCTCCTCATCACTACTTGCCCACCTAGCGGAGGAAGCGGCGCATGTCTCTTCAACTTCTTGGCTGGGAAGTAGCTGCTGACTGTTCTCTAGATCGTCCTCACTTAATAGTGGAGCTGAACCCACAGTATACGATACTTCTGTGGGGTAGGGAAAAGCATAGGACAGAGACAATGGGAGGACAGGGACTGCTCCTGGGTAGTGCCAACTGAAGGTTGTATCTAAGGAACCCATCGACTGTTGACTGAGGGTGTCAGATGTCACTTGTGATGATGTGGATGACCGAGTTAACCAATTGATGAGGGCAGATGGGTTGCTGGTCAAGACACGACCGCTAGCTGATACCAGGAGCTTGACATCTCGCAGTAACATATTCTGCCTCTCGCTCCTAGTCTGCTTCGACCTCTGCCTGCACCTGATGAATTTAGGCCTCTGCCACTCCTTTGTGCACGTCCTGGCACTTCTCTGCCTGACAAACTTAGTGTGTATATAAGGAGGGGACAATATGCTCCACTATGCTTAAAACAGCATTTGTGTGGAACAGCAGCAGGTGTGTACTTTTGGCTGGCCTTTCACAGTAACTAGGCCCTAAAACTTTAAAAGAAACAAAATGGTGCACCACTTAGATGTACGTACGTGGTATGCACTTATTAGGGGAGTACAATACGCTCCACTACACTTAAAACAGCATTTGTAATCCACAAACTAAGTGGTTTGGGTTCTTGCCACGGGGTTGTGTGGGCTCACAACAATGATCAGCGTCAGTGAGAAACACGGTCCCATCTGCAGCCTTCCTAGCCGAATGAACAATACAATACAAAAACTTCACAGGATGCGGCAGGATCCAAATGGAGCTAACCAGAGAATTAACCATTCCCTATCCAGGGAGAATAGAAAACTGCTCTGAACACCCTAGTGTGTGAATACACACCTAAACAGAAAAATACAAAAACAAATAAACGGACATCACAGGTGCTAACTAGGACAGGCACAAGAGATGAGGTAAGGAACAATTTAACGAATAAAATGCAATGCATTTTACTGTACTTGCATGGTTTCATCAGGCCTGATGAAACCGTGCAAGTGCGATGAAACGCGTTGCATTTTATTCATTAAAACGTTCCTTACCTCATCTCTTGTGCCTGTCCTAGTCAGCACCTGTGATGTCCATTTATTTGTTTTTGTATTTTTCTGTTTAGGTGTGTATTCACACACTAGGATGTTCAGAGCAGTTTTCTATTCTCCCTGGATAGGGAATGGTTAATGCTCTGGACGAATGATAACTCGGGTGTGTCTATTTTAAGCCAAACTTCTCCTGCATTCAGTGCTGGTTATTGAGTGCAATTCTACCATGTCTGTTAGTGCAATACTCTTTGTCTGTTTGTGCAATAATGCTACTATGTCTGCTTGAGCATTTACCTTGTATTTATCTTATTTGATCTGAGTTTTTAGCCATGGTTAATTAGTCTTTAGTAGATTTTAGTCTGTGTTTCATTAATCAGTTTTTAGGATACTATTTCCGTTCTGCTAGTTGCTGTTCAAACAGTATCGGCTTTCTGAGTTTTTGTAACAAGACATCCCTGTTACCTTTTAATGGGACCCTGGGGAATTGAGATTTAGTACAAGATATCTCCGTGCTCCATGGTGGGCTCTGGGAGATGGAGTTCTAGTATCAAGATATTCCTGTGTTTTCTGGAGGTTTTCTGGGGGATTGAGTTTTTATTCCTGTTGGTTCTATGCTGACTCATCCATTTCCCAGTCTTGTGTTCTGGATCTAATCTGTTTGCTGGTTATCTGTGTCCAGTGTGAACAGTGTTCTATATTTATATCCTGTTTGGTTAATGTTATCTTTGTCCTTTGTACATGTATCTGTTTGTGCACAGTGTCCTATGTTCCTGATTAGTTTGCCTGTTTTTATTCTGCCCTGTTAGTATTTCTATACTGTCTGGTATATCTGGTTGTCTAGTAGTTTTCCGTTTCTATTTTTGGCCTGTGACTGACTATGTATATTTGTTTTTACGCCACTGCACTTTAGCACAGGCAGGGACCGGCTCCAAGTTGTTGATCCATTGCTTAAGATGAATGGGCAAGTAGGCAGGGAGAGTGTTTTTAGGGTCAGTTTAGGGCTCACTCTGCCTGTCCCCCAGTCGGTCATGACAGCACCATTCGGATACTGCCGCATCCTGTGAAGTCATTGTATTGTGACATAAAATAAAACATGTTCATAACATGTATAAAACTTTATTATTGTGGTTATCTCTATGTCTTGTAGATCTCATCAAAAATCACAGGAAATGCCGCCATTGTCTTACAAATCAACAATGCTAGAACGGCTTTTGATGACTTTAATAAAAAGTAAGTAAAAGCAACAAAGAGTAAGTAGAAGCAACAAAGTTAAGTTACACTGTTACATATTACAGTAAAAATACATGAGCATTATCAATGGCACATACAGCGGAGGACAGGACAACATCCATAGGCTTGCGTGCGCTATAAAGTACTGCTGATCCTCATGATTATTTTGGACTTTTCAGGAAAGGGCAGGGGGCACCTAAACTACCCTAAGCAGTGGATTAGGCAGAGTATTTGCCAAGAAATCTTGCTATGCTTATTAATAAAAATGAACAAATAACCTGAGATTTGTTTTCCTTACAGCCTGGACTGTAAGAAGTTAAGTGCTAATGCAGAGCATCCACACTTCAGTGGGCCATACAGTAACCGTTGGTAGAAAGCCCACCGCTGACTTTCTGCAAAGCTTTCCTGGTCCCCTACTCTAGGGCTTATGGAAACTACTTACTGAGCAGGAGGCTTATGCTGTATGCCCCTTGCTTAGTGAATACAGTAAGCAGCATTTCACAGGGCTTTGCTGCTTACTATAGAGGAACAGGAACTCCTATTAAAAATAACAGGGAAGCTAGAGCCTTTTGTGGGACATTGTGAATATATTAATCACTCCTCACTCCAGGCAGGCCTTGACCACCATCTTCTTGTGAACTCTATAGTGACCATTTAGTGATCACAAGGGGACGTGCTCGCTCCGGAACTGATTACTAACGATCACGGGGACGGAGCATTGTGATGTCACTGCTCTGCCCCCGTGTGACGTCACGCTCCGCCCCCTCAATGCAAGCCTATGGCTTGCATTGAGGGGGCGGAGCGTGACATCACACGGGGGCGGAGCAGTGACGTTACTATGCTCCGTCCCCGTGATCGCTAGTAATCAGACCCAGAGCGAGCACGCTCCGGGGGCTGATTCAAACGGGGTGCGGCGTGGAAGATCACAGGGGTCCCCAGCGGCGTGGAAGATCACAGGGGTCCCCAGGGTGCGGCGTGGAAGATCACAGGGGTCCCCAGCGGAAGAAAAACCCTACAGCACTCTAATGGTTACTATAGGGTTCATAAGAAGATGCACAGGTAGTCCATGTATTCACAGCAAGTTTCTACTGCTGAGCAGCCAGACATACAGCATTAGCCTGGCCACTTGGTGAAACGGGAAGCAAATCACATACAAATCAAATTCAAATTCATAAAAAAATATTGTAAAATTCAGAATTGATATGATTTGTTGCAGACCAATTCATCCATTATTACTGGGGACCGCGCAATTGCGGCTGCGGCACCCAAGACATCCAGTGCACGAACTTTACTCCTTGCCGGGTGACTGGCAATGCGGGGCCGAGTCTCATGACATCACGGTCACGCCCCCTCAATGTAAGTCTATGGGAGGGGTGTGACAGCTGTCACGCCCCCTCCCATAGACTTGCATTGAGGGTGTGTGGTCGTGACGTCACGAGCCTCCGACACTGCACCCGTCGCTCTAAACGAACGCCAGGTGCAGCAGGGAGATAGGAGCAGAGTACCACTTTAATTTCCTTGCAGCACCCCCCGAGGACAAATTAGACATTACATGATGAGTCCTCCACAGTGCCTAGCCCTCCACAGAGTCCATCAGAGTGAAGGATACTATTTTTAGTTGCTCTCTGGTAAATTGAGGGAAGTCTTAAAAGAGACTCCCTTCTATAAACCAACATGCAAATGAAATGTTGATCTAAATGAAATAAACATTTGAGTACCTGCATTCCATAGGATACAGTGCTATGTATTTAAAGGGGTACTCCGGCGCTAAGACATCTTATCCCCTATCCAATGGATAGGGGATAAGATGACTGATCGCGGGGGTCCCGCCGCTGGGGACCCCTGTGATCTTCTACGCCGCACCCCGAGGGGGCGGAGAGTGACATCACACGGGGGCGGAGCAGTGACGTTACTATGCTCCGTGCCCGTGATCGCTAGTAATCAGACCCGGAGCGAGCACGCTCCGGGGGCTGATTCTAACGGGGTGCGGCGTAGAAGATCACAGGGGTCCCCAGCGGCGGGACCCCCGCGATCAGTCATCTTGTCCCCTATCCATTGGATAGGGGATAAGATTTCTTAGCGCCGGAGTACCCCTTTAACATGAATGATATAATCCTACTGTCTTTACCTTAACTGTAAATGTCTTTGAAGGTATGAGATGGAGCATAATGTGAGACATAATATTGAGGCCGATGTGAAGACTCTGCACCGCATTGGGGAAGAGTGTAAAGATGAAACAGGTAAACTGGAATCTGAGGTCGAAATCCTTGAACAAGAGCTATTGAAGATGAAGAAGAAAAGTGAGCAGGTGATGTATAAATTACGTAGCTAAAACAATGGTCCTTATTACAGATTGTATTATTTATATTAAAAGTGTTGGTCCTTTTAGGCAATTTCAGCTTGGAGGGTTATCTGATCAGGAGCCCCCTTTATTTCCTATAGCTTAAAGGGGTACTCCGTTGGAAAGCAAAATATTTTTAAATCAACTGGTGCTAGGTTATGCAGATTTGTAAATGATGTCTATTTAAAAATGTTAACCATTCCAATACTTAGCGGCTGTATGTTCCAGAGAAAGTTGTGTAGTTCTTTTCAGTCTGAACACAGTGCTCTCCGTTGCCACCTCTGTCTGTGTCAGGAACTGTCCCGAGTAGGAGAGGTTCGCCATGGAGATTTTCTCCTACTCTGGACAGTTCCTGACATGAACAGAGGTGGCCACTGTGGTCATACTGGAAAGAACTACACAACTTTCTCTGGAGCATACAGCAGCTAAGTACTGAAAGGATTAGGATAAAAGATATAATAGATATCTAGATAACATTTACAAATCTGTATAACTTTCTGGCACCAGTTGAAATGAAAACTTTAAAGGGACACTCCAGGCAAAACTGATTCACTGTGAAATGCCTAATGGCCAAAGCCTGAGGGGGCAGTGTATGAGTTGCCATTTAAGGTCCTACACTAGACCAAGCACAAAGTGTATGGTTTGCCAAAAGTGTTTATCAAAGCTTCCACAATCTAAAAACATGTTCATTCATGACTTTGCCTTTAAAGAAATTACTTATTTATTAATACATTTTTTGCGTAAACCATATTATATTTGATAATTTAAAGGTTTTCTGATGATGAACCTTGTTTTACTTGTCTAATAAATGGACATAAATGTATTTTACTACCTTTCTGTAGTCTTTATTGCTTTCATTCTGGTCCTGATGCAAAATACCTGCACAGTTTTTTCCATTGCGCCATTTCCTGTGTAGTGTAATCATCCTACATATTGCCATAGACTTCCTGTTCCTGTTGTAAACACAAGCTGGGATTTTAGCCAGCCCTTTCTCCCTTCCTCTAAGTAGGAGGCTACAGTAGGTGTAGTGAGTGAGTGGAGTTGGGTGAAATCCCAGCTAGAGTGTACAGTATGAACAGGAAGTCTAAAGTGGGGCAATATAAAGAACAGAGAAGACATTTTGCTCCACTGAAGGAAAGCATTAAAGGGGTACTCCCATGGAAAACTTTTTTTTTTAAATCAACTGGTGCCAGAAAGTTAAACAGATTTGTAAATCACTTCTATTAAAGAATCTTAATCCTTCCAGTACTTTTTAGGGGCTGTATACTAAAGAGAAATCCAAAAAGAAATGCATTTGCTGTGATGTCTTGACCACAGTGCTCTCTGCTGACCTCTGCTGTCCATTTTAGGAACTGTCCAGAGAAGCATATGTTTGCTATGGGGATTTTCTCCAGTTCCTAAAATGGACAGCAGAGGCCAGCAGAGAGCACTGTGGTCAGGACATCACAGGAAATGCATTTCTTTTTTTTATTTCTCTTTAGTATACACCCCCTAAAAAGTACTGGAAGGATTAAGATTTTTTTAATAGATGTGATTTACAAATCTGTTTAACTTTCTGACACCAGATGATTTTAAAAAAAAGTTTTCCATGGGAGTACCCCTTTAAAAGCCACAGAAAGGTAGAGAAAAACACTTTATTCACCAACGAATGTTTATTTATTAGCTAAACATAGGTTTCATCATTAGAAAAACACTATAAAATAATTATAGTTTTTAACCAATCAATCTACTACTATTACAGGAGATCAACTCTTTGACTATTCAACTTGGCCCCAGAGTCAGTGTGGAGGTGGAAGCAGCCAAATCCAAACATTTAACCAAAGCATTGTCTGACATCCGGGAGCAGTATGAAAATATCATTGAGAACAACCAGAGAGAAGCTGAGAGTCTGTTCTTCCACACGGTATGCAGGCACTATTGCATTTACATTTAAAGGGGTACTCCGGTGAAAACCTTTTTTCTTTTAAATCAACTGGTGGCAGAAAGTTAAACATATTTGTAAATTACTTCTATTAAAAAATCTTAATCCTTCCAGTACTTATTAGCTGCTGAATGCTACAAAGGAAATTCCTTTCTTTTTGGAACACTGATGACATCACAAACCCAGTGCTCTCTGCTGACATCTCTGTCCATTTTAGCAACCATGCATAGCAGATGTATGCTAAGGGCAGCATGGTGGCTCAGTGGTTAGCACTGCTGCCATGCAGTGCTGGGGACTTGGGTTCAAATCCCACTAAGGACAACAATACATAAAGCGTTATTATTATTATAACGTCAGCAGAGAGAACTGTGGTCGTGATGTCATCAGAGAGCATTCCAAAAAGAAAATAAATTCCTCTCTAGTATTCAGCAGCTAATGAGTACAGGAAGGATTAAGATTTTTTAATAGAAGTCATTTACAAATATGTTTAACTTTCTGCCACTAGTTGATTTAAAAGAAAAAAGATTTTCACCGGAGTACCCCTTTAAAGTCCAGCAATTTCTTATTGTTACAATGCATCTAAAATACAAAAAAAATGCAAAATATAGCCTTAACCCCTTAAGGACGCAGCCCTTTTTCACCTTAAGGACTGAGCCCTTTTTCGCAATTCTGACCACCGTCACTTTACAAATTGATAACGCGAAAACGCTTTTACCGAATATTCTGATTCTGAGATTGTTTTTTTGTGACATATTCTACTTTATTTTGGTGGTAAATTTTCGGCGTTAATTGCATCCTTTTTTGGTGAAAAATCCCCAAATGTCATGAAAATTTTGAAAATTTTGCATTTTTCTAACTTTGAAGCTCTCTAATTGTAAGGAAAATGGATATTCCAAATACATTTTATTTTTCTTCACAAACACAATGAGGGGCATTTACTAATCTTTTACTATGTAGTCTGGTTTTTACCCTGTTTTTTTCTACTTCATTTTTGACTATGTGCGACAAATTTACTAAATTGTTGCACGGCATTAATAAATTTGGCACACATAGGCAAAAGTGGGAAATTTACTTCATGTAGTAGAAAAAATAGTCTGTTCCTTTTTCCTGCTGTCTGAATAGGTTTGGCTGCTAGGTTTCCTTCTGGATCTTTTGTTTTTGAGTTTTTTTTTTAGCTTTTTCACCACATCTAAATAATTCAATAACTACAGTGGTCCCTCAAGTTACAATATTAATTGGTTCCAGGACAACCATTGTAAGTTGAAACCATTGTATGTTGAGACCATAACTCTATGGAAACGTGGTAATTGGTTCTAAAGGCACCAAAATGTCATCCAAAATAGGAAAAAGTGACAAAGAAAAATAAGTAGATAACTAATACAGATAAAGCAAATCCTTCCATATAAAAGTAATAAAGATCTGCTGGGAGCTGTAAATCACTGTCTATGTCAGTGTTTCCCAAGCAGGGAGCCTCCAGCTGTTGCAAAACTATAACTCCCAGCATGCCTGGACAGCCAAAGGCTGTCCGGGCATGCTGGGAGTTGTAGTTTTTCAAAAGATGGGGGCACCCTGCTTGGGAAACACTGGTCTATGTAGAGGACAGGAGCTTCTTCAGGGGTCCTGTACAGTACAGGCAATGTCCCAAACAAGTAATGGAGTCGCCCTCACCTGGTGTCCAAAAGAGCAGCTAACCCTGATACAGGTAAAGTGTACAGAATATGTAATACCAGACACCAGTCAGTGCATACACTTCAGTAATACAGGGGTTTTTACCAGTGAATGCCCATTTTGATTGGTTGGTTCTTCCAGCCATTGACACGTTTCACAGATCTGGACTGTCTGTAGCATTGTATGTTGAGTCTGGTTTCAACTTACGATGGTCCAGAAAAGACCATTGTATGTTGAAACTATTGTATGTTGAGGCCATTGTAAGTTGAGGGATCACTGTAAATTGTAGTCATGGCTCAGAAGTGGTAAACGGCGTTTAGTGTGTGTGTGTGTGTGTGTTTATTACATTTTTTTAACAAAGTTTTTTTCTCCCTAAATGTACTTACACTTTTTTTTTGGTTACTTCTTCTACAGATCGGTGTATCCTGTGGACTCCTTCGGATTCGGTGGACTACTTCGACGACCAGTGTTTTTCTTTGCTTCATGTTAATAAAATGGTTAACGAGGGCTTGTGGGGGAGTGTTTTTTTTGTAATAAAATTTTTTTTAAACCTGTTGTGTTTTTTTTTTATTTTACTTTACTAGACAGGCTTAGTAGTGGAAGCTGTCTTATAGACTGAGTCCATTACTAAGCCGGGCTTAGCGTTAGCCACAAAAACAGCTAGCGCTAACCCCCAATTATTACCCCGGTACCCAACACCACAGGGGTGCCGGGAAGAGCCGGTACCAACAGGCCCGGAAAGTCAAAAATGGCGCTCCTGGGCCTAGGCGGTAACAGGCTGGCGTTATTTAGGTTGGGGAGGGCCAGTAACAATGGTCCTCGCCCACCCTGGTAACGTCAGGCTGTTACTGTTTGGTTGGTATTTGGCTGAGAATAAAAATAGGGGGACCCTATGCGTTTTTTTAATATATTTAATTATTTATTTAAAAAAAAAATGCATAGGGTCCCCCCTATTTTCATTCTCAGCCAAATACCAACCAAACAGTAACAGCCTGACGTTACCAGGGTGGGCGAGGACCATTGTTACTGGCCCTCCCCAGCCTAAATAACGCCAGCCTGTTACCGCCTATGCCCAGGAGCGCCATTTTTGACGCTCCAGGCCTGTTGGTACCGGCTCTTCCCGGCACCCCTGTGGCGTTGGGTACCGGGGTAATAATAGGGGGTTAGCGCTTGCTGTTTTTGTGGCTAACGCTAAGCCCAGGTTAGTAATGGACTCTGTCTATAAGACAGCTTCCACTACTAAGCCTGTCTAGTAAAGTAAGAAAAAAACACAACAGGTTTTAAAAAATTTTTATTACAAAAAACACTCCCCCACAAGCCCTCGTTAACCATTTTATTAAAATCAAACAAAGAAAAACGCTGGTCATCGAAGTAGTCCACCGAATCCGAAGGAGTCCACAGGATACACGGATCTGAAATGAGAAGAAAAAAAAATGGGTTAGTACATTTATTATCACCTGCTCACACATCTCCCGCCCTGCACGACTACAACTGCCAGCATGCCCTTACAGTGGACATGCTGGGAGTTGTAGTTGTGTTGTGCAGGAGATGTTACCGGCTTCCGTAGGATCCAGCGCTGCACGACAGTGCCGCGCGACAGTGCCGCGCGACGATCTCCGACAGCGATCGTCGCTGGAGCCTCGGAAGGGTAAGTGAACGTCTTCGCCGGTCCCCTTCAGCTGTTTAGTTTTGCAACAGCTGGAGGACTACAGTTTACAGACCACAAACCAGTGGTCTGCAAACTGTGGCCCTCCATCTGTTGCAAAACTACAACTCTCAGCATGCCTGGACAGCCAATGGCTGTCCAGTCATGCTGGGAGTTGTAATCTTGCAACATCTGGAGGCACCCTGGTTGGGAAACACTGTTTTAGGCCAGTGTTTCCCAACAAGGGTGCCTCCAGCTGTTGCAAAACTACAACTCCCAGCATGCCTGGACAGCCAAAGGGTGTCCAGGCATGCTGGGAGTTGTAGTCTTGCAACATTTGGAGGCACCCTGGTTGGGAAGCTTGGGCAACTTACCGGCTTCCGTAGGATCCAGCGCTGCACGACACTGCCGCGCGACGATCTCCGTCAGCGATCGTCGCTGGAGCCTCGGAAGGGTAAGTGAACGTTTTCGCCGGTCCCCTTCAGCTGTTTAGTTTTGCAACAGCTGGAGGACTACAGTTTACAGACCACACACCAGTGGTCTGCAAACTGTGGCCCTCCAGCTGTTGCAAAACTACAACACCCAGCATGCCCTGACAGCCAAAGCCTATGGCTCTCAGGGCAGGAGCCCGGGCTGACATTACAGTGCAGCCGCCCGGGCTCCTCATACGGCCTCCCCGCTACCCCGCCCCCCCCCCTCCCCCGCTACCCCCCCCCCCTCTTGTCTCCCACCCGGGCTCCTCATACGGCCTCCCTGCTACCCCCCCCCCCCCTTGTCTCCCGCCCGCACCGCTCAGCTCCCGCTGATACAAGACTACAACTCCCAGCGTGTCCTCACTGTAAGGGCATGCTGGGACTTGTAGTCTTGCAACAGCAGACAGATGGAAGTTGTGTGGCGCTGGCAGGTGAGAGGGGGATGTAAATCACTGTAGTGCCCCGGTAGCGCAGTGAGGGTAGAGGGGAGAAAGTATGTCGGAGCCCGGGCGGCAGTAGCTTTTCCTGCTCCATGTTGGAGCTGGAGTAAATTTAGTAAATTTTTACGGCCGTTGCGACTGTCTCAGTTAATAAATTCCTGACCACTGCAAGTAAAAACTGAAAACTTGCGTAAATTAAGCGGGAAAAAAAATTTGACTTTCTAGCTCTTGCTAGGGAAAGTCGCACAATTTATAGGGTAGGCGCAATTGTGACAATTTTGCGCCAAAAATAGTCAGAAAAAAAATGACTAAACCCCTTAGTAAATGCCCCTCAATATGTCCACTTTATGTTGGCATCATAAAATGGACCGACTTTTGCTTTTTGAAAAAATTAGAGGGCTTCAAAGTAGAGCAGCAATTTTAAAAAATGTCATGAAAATTGCTAAATCTGAAGGGACGGATGTTACAGAACTACAACTCCCAGCATGCCTGGGCAGTCGAGGCATGCTGAGAGTTGTAGTTTGGCAACATCTGGAGGGCTACTGTTTGGGCACCACTGTAACAGTGGTCTCCAAACTGTGACCCTCCAGATGTTGTAAAACTACAACTCCCAGCATGCCCAGACACCCTTTGGCTCTCTGGGCATGCTGGGTGTTGCAGTTTGGCCCCCCTAGTGGTTGTCACAGTAAAGATCGATTTCCTTTCACTTTCATTCCCCCCCCCACTGTCGATTCCCTACCTGATCAGGATCCTGCAGGCTCCAGCGAAGATCCCAGGTCCCCAGGCATCTTCTCCTGCAGGTACGGCCTCCATCTTCTTCCCAGAGCCCCTCGACATCCAGGGGCGGGCAGAACGGGGGGTTGCCATGGCAACCCCCTGTCCTGCGCTGCCATTGGTCAGAACTCCGTTCTGAGTATTGGCAGGGGATAGGAGTAGATCTCAGCTTTGCGACCTCACTCCTATCCTTTAGGCTGATTGGGGTTGTTGCTGACAGCTCCGATCAGCCCTATTTTCCGGGTGATCGGGACACCAGAGACCCGATCAGCCCGAAATTGGAGAAAATCGCATGTCTGAATTGACATGCGATTTTCTCCGAACGCCAACATGGGGGGGTCTCAGGACCTCCCTGGGCGATGTGCCAGGGTGCCTGCTGAATGATTTCAGCAGGCATCCGGCTCCAGTCCCCAACCGGCTAGCGGTGGGGACCGGAATTCCCACGGGCGTATGGATACGCCCTGCGTCCTTAAGGACTCGGAATGCAGGGCGTATCCATACGCCCTGCGTCCTTAAGAGGTTAAAGGGGTACTCCGTTGGAAAACATTTTTTATTTTTAAATTAACTGGTGCCAGAAAGTTAAACAGATTTGTAAATTACTTCTATTTAAAAATCTTAATCCTTCCAGCACTTATCAGCTGCTGTATTCTCCACAGGAAGTTGAGTTGTGTTTCTCTGTCTGACCACAGTGCTCTCTGCTGACACCTCTGTCCATGCCAGGAACTGTCCAGAGCAGGAGAGGTTTGCTATGGGGATTGCTTCTACTCTGGACAGTTCCTGATATGGACAGATGTGTCAGTAGAGAGCACTGTGGTCAGACTGGAAAAAAATTCAATGAGAAAAGAACTTCCTTTGTAGTATACAGCAGCTGATAAGTACTGGAAGGAATAAGATTTTTATATAGAAGTAATTTACAAATCTATATAACTTTCTGGCACCAGTTGACTAAAAAAAAAAGTACCACTGTAAGTAGAAATATCTTAATGTGTATACTGCACCTTTGCAGGCCTATGTGTCTTCATGGTTGTATATTCTGCATCCTGTGTTTAGTCTAATGTAATGTAAAGATTAACAACGTTAAATACAGTGGTCCCTCAACATACGATGGGAATCCGTTCCAAATGGACCATCATTTGTTGAAACCATCGTATGTTGAGGGATCCGTGCAATGTAAAGTATAGGACAGTGGTCTACAACCTGCAGACCTCCAGATGTTGCAAAACTACAACACCCAGCATGCCCGGACAGCCGTTGGCTGTCCGGGCATGCTGGGAGTTGTAGTTTTGCAACATCTGGAGGTCCGCAGGTTGAAGACCACTGGTATTGGAGGTTATACTCACCTGTCCCCGCCGTTCTGGACCGTCACCGCTTGTCAACGCTGCCCTGGATGTCGCCTTCCATCACTGTCGCCGTGTCCCTAGGGTGTCCCCGATGCTCCGGCAAGGCCTCTGCTTCCCCGGCATCCTCGCTCTCCGTCACCGCCATCACGTCACTACGCACGCCGCTCCTATTGGATGACGGGACGGCGTGTGCAGCGACGTGATGACGACGATGGAGAGCGTTGACGATGCAGGGGATCCAGAAGAGGACGCGCCGGAGCCCCGAGGACAGGTAAGTGATCGTCAGCGGACCACATGGGGCACCGTAAACGGTTATCCGGTGGCAGCTGAAGCAGTCTGCGCTGCCGGATAGCCGTTTATGCGATGGTCCCGACATACAAAAGCATTGTATGTTGATGCTGCCTCTGAGAGACCATCGTATGTTGAAATGATCGTATGTCGGGGCCATCGTAGGTCGGGGGGGGGGGGGGGTCACTGTATTATTATTAAAATGAAGCAAATAATAGTGAGCAACTCTTGATCTCAGGATCAGAATACACATGGATTGTTTGGTGTTTGTATCCATGAAAACATAAAAATCTTTCTGGTGACTTTGGGGTAAATAAAAATCTTGGAAATTAAAGGGGTATTCCAGGAAAAAACTTTTTTTTTTATATATCAACTGGCTCCAGAAAGTTAAACAGATTTGTAAATTACTCATACTGAAAAAAAATTCTTAATCCTTTCAGTACTTATGAGCTTCTGAAGTTGAGTTGTTTTTTTCTGTCTAAGTCCTCTCTGATGACACCTGTCTCGGGAAACGCCCAGTTTAGAAGCAAATCCCCATAGCAAACCTCTTCAAAACTGGGCGTTTCCCGAGACAGGTGTCACCAGAGAGCACTTAGACAGAAAAGAACAACCTTAACTTCAGAAGCTCATAAGTATTGAAAGGATTAAGATTTTTTAATAGAAGTAATTTACAAATCTGTTTAACTTTCTGGGGTACTACGCCCCTAGACATCTTATCCCCTATCCAAAGGATAGGGGATAAGATGTCAGGTCGCCGGGGTCCCGCTGCTGGGGACCTCCTGGATCTACCATGCAGCACCCACCTGTAGCGGCTGCCGAAACCGCTGTAGGGCCTCAGGCTGAGTTCATCTCGACCACCGGGACGGAAGATCGTGACATCACGACTCCGCCGCCGCCGTGTGACATCACACCCCGCCAAGTCTACGGGAGGGGGCGTGGATATTGATTTGTTTTTCTTACTTCACAACTTATTCATCTTATAGGTTAAAAAGCTCAATCCTCAAGTTGCCACCAGCTCCATGGGGCACAAATCTGTCCAGTCTACTATAATCCGCTTGAAGTCCTCTGTACAAATCATGGAAGTCAATTTGCAATATGAACAGAACATGGTATGTATCTTTTTAGCCTGCAGGCTACTATAAAAAATGTGGGCGCTGTTGGGTGATTTAGCCAATTCTTATGATGGTCAAAAGCAGATGATATACAAAAAAATATATACCCACATGTACATCACTGTCTGAGGCTAAAACTATATTTCATCGATCATTTACATAGGTCTGATGTTTCATTTCAAATGTGTATCTTAAAGGGGTACTCGGGCGGAAAACTATTTTATTTTTTTTCTAATAAGCTGCTGCCAGAAAGTTAAACTGATTTGTAAATTACTTCTATGTAAAAATCTTAATCCTTCCAGTACTTATCAGCTGCTGTATACTACAGAGGAAGTTGTTGAGTTCTTTCCAGCCTGACCACAGTGCTCTCTGCTGCCACCTCTGTCCATGTCAGGAACTGTCCAGAGCAGTAGAGGTTTGCTATGAAGATTTGCTCCTGGTCTGGACTACTACACAACTTCCTCTGGAGCATACAGCAGCTGATAAGTACTGAAAGGATTACGATTTTTTAAATAGTAGTAATTTACAAATCTGGATAACTTTCTGGCACTAGTTTATTAAAAATAAAAATAAAATTCCACCTGAGTACCCCTTTAACCCCTTCACCCCTTCATGACCCAGCCCATTTTCACCTTCAGGACCTGGGCATTTTTTCAAAATCTGACCACTGTCACTTTAAACATTAATAACTCTGGAATGCTTTTACTTATCATTCTGATTCCGAGATTGTTTTTTCGTGACATATTCTACTTTATGTTATTGATAAAATTTCACTGATATTTGTATCCTTTCTTGGTAAAAAATCTAAAAATTTCATGAAAATTTTGAAAATTTAGCATTTTTCTAACTTTGAAAGTCTCTGCTTGAAAGGAAAATGGATATTCCAAATAAATTACATATTGATTCATATATACAATATGTTTACTTTATGTTTGCATAAAAAATTTACAAGTTTTTACTTTTGGAAGACATCAGAGGGCTTCAAAGTTCCGCAGCAATTTTCCAATTTTTCTCAAGATTTTCAAAATCGTAATTTTTCAGGGCCCAGTTCAGGTTGGAAGTGGATTTTAAGGGTCTTCATATTAGAAATACCCCATAAATGACCCCATTATAAAAACTGCACCCCCCAAAGTATTCAAAATGACATTCAGTAAGTGTTTTAACCCTTTAGGTGTTTCACAGGAATAGCAGCAAAGTGAAGGAGAAAATTCTAAATCTTCATTTTTTACACTCGCATTTTCTTGTAGACCCAATCTTTTAATTTTTACAAGGTGTAAAAGGAGAGAAATCACCCTAAAATTTGTAACCCAAATTCTCTCGAGTAAGGAAATACCTCATATGCGTATGTAAAGTGTTCGGCGGGCGCAGTAGAGGGCTCAGAAGGGAAGGAGCGACAATGGGATTTTGGAGAGTGAGTTTTTCTGAAAGGGTTTTTGGGGGGCATGTCCCATTTAGGAAGCCCCTATGGTGCCAGAACAGTGGACCCCCCCACATGTGACCCCATTTAGGAAACTATACCCCTCATGGAATTTAATAAGGGGTGCAGTGAGCATTTACACCCCACTGGCGTTTGACAGATATTTGAAACAGTGGACTGAGCAAATCAAAAATTTTATTTTTCATTTTCACAGACCACTGTCCCAAAATCTGTCATACACCAGTGGGGTGTAAATGCTCACTGCACCCCTTATTACATTCCGTGAGGGGTGTAGTTTCCAAAATGGGGTCACATATGGATATTTATTGTTTTGCGTTTGTCAGAACTGCTGTAACAATCAGCCACCCCTGTGCAAATCGCCTCAAATGTACATGGCGCACTCTCCCTTCTGGGCCTTGTTGTGCGCCCCCAGAGCACTTTGCGCCCACATATGGGGTATCGCCGTACTCAGGAGAAATTGCATTACAAATTTAGATGGTTTTCCCTTTTACCTCTTGTGAAAATGAAAAGTATAGGGCAACACCAGCATGTCAGTGTAAAAAAATTATTTTTTTACACTAACATGCTGGTGTAGACCCTAACTTCACCTTTTCATAAGGAGTTAAAAAAGAAAAAGCCCCCCAAAATTTGTAAGGCAATTTCTCCCGAGTACGGCGATACCCCATATGTGTCCCAAAACTGTTGCCCTGAAATACGACAGGGCTCCAAAGTGAGAGCGCCATGCGCATTTGAGGCCTGAATTAGGGATTTGCATAGGGGTGGACATAGGGGTATTCTATGCCAATGATTCCCAAACAGGGTGCCTCCAGCTGTTGCAAAACTCCCAGCATGCCTGGACAGTCAATGGCTGTCCGGCAATACTGGGAGTTATTATTTTGCAACAGCTGGAGGCTCCGTTTTGGAAACAGTAGCGTACCAGACGTTTTTTATTTTTTTGGTGGAGGGCGGCTGTGTAGGGATATGTGTTTATGTAGTGTTTTTTACTTTTTATTTTAGGTTAGTGTTAGTGTAGTGTAGTGTTTTTAGGGTACAGTCACATGGGCAGAGGTTCACAGCAAGTTTGCCGCTGGAAGTTTGAGCTGCAGCGCTAAATTTGCGCCATCTCAAACTTGCAGCACTCACTGTAAACCTCCGCCCATGTGAGTGTACCCTGTACATTCACATTGGGGGGAGGGGGCAAACATCCAGCTGTTGCAAACTCCGAGCATGCCCTTTGGCTGTCCGTGCATGCTGGGAGTTGTAGTTTTGCAACAGCTGGAGGAACACTGGTTTGGAAACACTAAGTTAAGTAATAAACTTTCAAGTGTTTTGCAACCAAACTTAGTGTTTCCAAACCAGTGTGCCTCCAGCTGTTGCAAAACTACAACTCCCAGCATGCATGGTCTGTCAGTGCATGCTGGGAGTTATAGTTTTGCAATAATTGCAACAGCTGGAGGCACTGAGGTAGGAAACGGACAATGTTTCCCAACTAGTGTGCCTCCAGTTGTTGCAAAACTACAACTCCCAGCATGCCCAGACTGCCCAGGCATGCTGGAAGTTGTAGTTCGGCAATATCTGAAGGATCAGATGTTGCCGAACTACAACTTCCAGCATGCTTGGGCAGTCTGGGCATGCTGGGAGTTGTAGTTTTGCAACATCTGGAGGTCCACAGTTTGGAGACCACTGTATAATGGTCTCCAATCTGTGCTCTTCCAGATGTTAGAGAACTACAACTCCCAGCATGCCTGGACAGACTGAGCATGCTGAGATTTGTAGTTTTGCAACATCTGGAAGAGCACAGATTGGAGACCATTATACAGTGGTCTCCAAACTGAGGACCTCCAGATGTTGCAAAACTACAACTTCCAGCATGCCCAGAAAGCCAAAGGCTGTACGGCGATCTCACTGCTGCCAATGAAGATGCCGCACTGCTGCCGGAAACTCACCTCTGGGACGCAGCGCCGCCGGGACTGCATGGAGGACGCCAGGACCGCCGGGACCGCTCGGGACACCGCTCGGACGGGTAAGTGACGCCGGGGGACGGGTCAGGGACACTTAGCAGAGCGGTGTGTGTCCCGATCCCCGTGATCGGGGCTCACACACCGCGCTGCTAAGTATTCTGATAGCGAAACGCTGCTATCAGCTAGTCAGATTTGCTGGGGGGGAGATGAAACCCCGAAACCCCCCGTGGTCGCATGGTAAGATGGCTGGCTATCAGTGATAGCCACCATCTTTCCGGGCGCTGCGGGATGCCGCGAGTAGCGGCAAAAATGTTCATGACGTACCTGTATGTCATGGGTCGGGAACACCTTGCCACCCATGACGTACAGGTATGTCATAGGTCGGGAAGGGGTTAAGGACGGACCAATTTTTTACCTCAATGACATGTATCTATTTAAATGGTAATAACTTCAGAACGCTTTTTCTGAACAGAGCGATTCTGAGATTTTTTCTTTTTCTTTAAAGGGGTACTCCTGTGGAAAAAAAATGTTTAAATCAACTGGTGCCAGAAAGTTAAACAGATTTGTAAATCACTTCTATTAAAAAATCTTAATCCTTCAAGTACTTTTTAGGGACTGTATACTAAAGAGAAATCCAAAAACGAAATGCATTTCCTCTGATGTCATGACCACAGTGCTCTCTGCTGACCTCTGCTGTCCATTTTAGGAACTGTCCAGAACAGGAGAAAATCCCCATAGCAAACATATGCTGCTCTGGACAGTTCCTAAAATGGTCAGCAGAGGTCAGTAGAGAGCACTGTGGTCATGACATCAGGGGAAATGTTTTTCTTTTTTGTTTTTCTCTCAGCCCCTAAAAAGTACTGGAAGGATTAAGATTTTTTAATAGAAGTGATTTACAAATCTGTTTAACTTTCTGGCACCAGTTGATTTAAAAAAAAAAAAAGTTTTCCACGGGAGTACCCCTTTAATGTGATACCATATCTATAGACTACAGGGTATAGAAAGCTACACATAAATTCTCCATTGCTGGTCTACATTTCGGCTCAGTAGAACTACAAGGAGCTAAAATGTTGCTGCTGTAATATGAAGCCATATGATGTCCATGGGAATTAGATTTTAGACCTTGTGCACATAGGGTCTCCAGGCCCTCAATTTACCTCCTCATGATAACATTCTATGGAGATATTCTTACGTAGAAGCAATGCCTTAGGTGAAGTAAACTTTGTAATTTGACATCTTTCAGGAAAAAACTTTTATATATATATATATATATCAACTGGCTCCAGAAAGTTAAACAGATTTGTAAATAACTTCTATTAAAAAATCTTAATCCTTTCAGTACTTATGAGCTGCTGAAGTTGAGTTGTTCTTTTCTGTCTAAGGGCTCTCTGATGACACGTGTCTCGGGAAACGCCCAGTTTAGAAGTAAATCCCCATAGCAAACCTCTTCTACTCTGTGCAGTTCCCGAGACAAGCAGAGGTGTCAGCAGAGAGCACTGTTGCCAAACAGAAAACAACAACAACTCAAATTCAGCAGCTGATAATTATTGAAAGGATTAAGATTTTTTAATAGAAGTAATTTACAAATTTGTTTAACTTTCTGGAGCCAGTTGATATATAAAAAAAAAAAGTTTTTTCCTGGAATACCCCTTTAATGGAACATGGACTAAGGTGATTTTAGTTAAAGGAATTTTACTGTCTATAGTCATGTTTTTAATGTTTTCTTGTTTTGTATAAATGCTTCCTGTTGCAGATAACAGTCCTACAGGGAATCCTAGCAGAGAAAAAAGATCACTATTCGGCAGAGGTAATGCAAAGGCAGAACTCTATTAACACTGTCGAAGACCAACTACAGCGAATTCGGCCTTATCTACGAGACCTCTACGAGACAAATACATTTTTCAGCAAGCACAATATGCGTCCTGAAATAATCACTTACCAACAACTTATGGATGAATAAGTGATACAGTAGGTTGCCTAAAATATGCAAAGAATGCAGCCCTGAGCTTGTCCCATCCACTGACCCTATTTACTTGACTATCTGTCCTAGGCGACATCCTCTACACCAGGGGTGTCAAACTCAAATTCATCGGGGGCCGCATCAGCAGTTTGGTCACCCTCAAAGAGCCGGTTGTATCTGTAGGACCCCTACACCCCCCCCCCCACATACCGTATATGCCGGCGTATAAGACGACTGGGTGTATAAGACGACCCCCAGTTTTTACAGTTAAAATGTAGAGTTTGGGATATACTCGCCATATAAGATTACCCCTCCTACCGCAATGTACAGTACCTTGTAGTTCCCCCCACATTAGGTAGGCAGCATGTACCCCCACATTAGTTGGCAGCATGTTCCCCCCACATTAGTTGGCAGTATAGTTCCCCCCCACATTAGGTTGGCAGTATAGTTCCCCCCCACATTAGGTTGGCAGTATAGTTCCCCCCCACATTAGGTAGGCAGCATATTCCCCCACATTAGTTGGCAGCATGTTCCCCCACATTAGGTTGGCAGTATAGTTCCCCCCACATTAGGTAGGCAGCATGTTCCCCCACAATAGTTGGCAGCATGTTCCCCCACATTAGTTGGCAGTATAGTTCCCCTCACATTAGGTTGGCAGTATAGTTCCCCCCCACATTAGGTAGGCAGCATATTCCCCCACATTAGTTGGCAGCATGTTCCCCCACATTAGTTGGCAGTATAGTTCCCCCACATTAGGTTGGCAGTATAGTCCCCCCCCCCCCCGACATTAGGTAGGCAGCATATTCCCCCACATTAGTTGGCAGCATGTTCCCCCACATTAGGTTGGCAGTATAGTTCCCCCCACATTAGGTAGGCAGCATGTCCCCCCACATTAGTTGGCAGCATGTTCCCCCACATTAGTTGGCAGTATAGTTCCCACCACATTAGGTTGGCAGTATAGTTCCCCCCACATTAGTTAGGCAGCATGTTCCCCCACATTAGTTGCCAGCATGATCTCCCACATTAGTTGGCAGTACAGTTCCCCCACATTAGGTTGGCAGCATCCCCCCCCCCACAGACATACAGCCTCCAGCTATATACAGTGTATGGCTGGAGGCTGTATGTCTGTACTGCTGCCCCCACTGTGATTCGGTCACCGCTACTCCGGCCCGGGGTCACATCTACTGCTGTGGCCTATGGACCATAGCAGTAGGTGCCAGGACCGGTCGAGCAGTGACCGGAACGCTGAAGAAGATAACGCGCCGCCGGTCACTTACCAGGGCCTGCGCGCGTCCTCCTGCGATGATCCTGCCGTCATCCTGTTCCTCCCATGTCTCTATGGTTGTACGCACGGGACGTCACTGACGTACAACCATAGAGGCGGAGGACCAGGAGGACCAAAGGAGGATTGCCACGCATGCGCTGAAGAGGTGGCTTTCTTTAAAAAAAAAAGCGAGATTAAAGGTGAAGGCTGGCGGCCGGCGGCGGGCCACATGACGAGGTCTGGCAGGCCGGATTCGGCCCGCGGGCCAGGTGTTTGACACCCCTACTCTACACTAAGGCTGCATTCACATCTCGTTTTTGCAATACGGTTCCTGTATCAGGTTTTTTTGTAAAAAAAACGTATGTCTCAAAACCGAAACGAACCGAACCTTATACAACCATGTACAACTGTAAAGACCTCTCTACTGTTTTAAACCGTATACGATTTGAAAACGGATGTGTGGTTGCATACAGTTTAATACGTTTTTTGAAAAAAAACGGATACGGTTTTATGTTTGTCCTGAATTAAATAAAGTTCTTCTTGTTCTATTTGTGGGAAGAACTTTTGGCGTGCACTGTGCATGTGCAAACTGCAAAACCGTATTGTGCAAACCGGATGGAAAAAACGGATAAAACCGTAAATGATGCAAAACGTACACAACCGGATACTACAGTTGGCATACGGTTTTCTATGAAATGTCTATACATACGGTTTGCAATACAGTTCCATGCAGTTCCATTTTTTCACTGAAATCGGATACGGGAACCGTATTGTAAAACAAGATGTGAATGCAGCCTTAGAAATTCAGGATACGAGAGGGTAATCAGGGAAAAGGCCGGGGTACAAAACCAGGAAGGCAACAAGCTATAGAAACAGATCCCCAAGCAAGGTCAGGCAGGCTATGGTCAGAACCAGGAGGACAACTAGGTACAAGTCAGCAGGCAAAGGAATAGTCAGGAAAGTCAGATGACAGATTCAAAGAAGCAAGAAGGAAATGCTGGTGAGAGTAGAAGCTACAATAATAAGCAGAGGCTGGAGGTAATGCTGGGATTTAAAAATCCCGCCTCTGGAAGATGCAAATGCCAGGTCCAATGCTGATTGTCCTAGCGAGCCTACCAACCGATAGGCTGTTTGGGAAGCGTCATCACCTGACCAACGGCCCGGTGACTTGTAGGGAAGTTGCCACGACTACCCGAGATGCCACCGAATGCCGGAGAAGAAAGCGAAATCAGTAATGGAATCTGGAAGGGTGAGACAGTTACATTGTATGCGGGATGTAGAACATAAAGGATAAAGAATTAATAAATTACCCCCCAAAAAAAGTAATGTAAATGCAATAACTAAAGTCAGATAAAAAAAATAAAATAAATGAAAAGCAATGAGAAAAACAAAAAACTTAATTTAAAGCTATTTTAATATTCATATGATGTGCAAATCTATACATTTTAAAAATAAACGTATTAGAAAAATAAATAAATACATTTCTTTGATTTCGATTTTTAAATAGAAATAATTTACAAATATGTTTAACTTTATGGCACCAGTTGATTAAAAAAAAAAAAAATGTTTTCCTCTGGAGTACCCCTTTAATGCACCCTTGAGTTTTGAGCTACTGCCGCCATTTCTGTGCCACTTAAGAGAGTTTTCTCCCCTTGGCATTGCTTGATAAATGTCCCCCAATATGTACATTGATGGTCACTTTTTCATTGACCTGACACATTATTTAAGCTCAATTTTTCATTAGACAATTAATGGAGCGCATGCCGAAACGTCACTCCATTCGGTGGGGAGTGTTGGGGCTCCCTTCTGGAGATAGCACGGGGTTCCAGAGGTTGGACCACTGCAGTCAGACACAACAGGATAGTGGATATGATTTTAGTGCTTGATTACCTATGTTTACATATAACATTTGCTCTACACACTTTTTTTTCAACCCCAAAATCTTGTATTTATCATTATTTCTCCAGTCCCAAAGTCCCATATCTTGGCTTAAAGGGGTACTCCGCTGCTCAGCCGTCACGGCCCCTCCCATAGACTTGCATTGAGGGGGCAGGGCATAAGGTCATGAGGGGGCAGGGCAATGACATCACGAGCTCCCGATGCCTGCTATAAGCGTTCGGAATATTTTGTTCCAAACGCTGAGCAGCGGAGTACCCCTTTAATTTTTAGTTCATACTCTGACTTGATATTGGCTGAATTACACATATCTTCACCCCTGCAGTAGGCAGGTACATATAAAGCCAAAAATAACATATTTTCGATTTACTTTAATTCGTGTCACCTACAGCCAAGCATAAATTTATACATATATATATATATATATATATATATATATATATATATATATACATAAAACCCCAATGTTGTCTTACCCCTATCTGGATACAAATAAATAGGTAGAATGTAGTTTGTGTACAATTCAGAGTTTCTATCTGTGGTTCTTAAAGGGGTACTCCACTGCCCCAGCGTTCAGAACATTTTGTTCCGAACACTGGATGCGGGCTGCAGAGGTCGTGATGCCACGGCCACACCCCTCGTGATGTCATGCCACATCCCTCAATGCAGGTCTATGGTAGGGGGCGTGGCAGTCGCCACGCCCCCTCCCATAGACTTGCATTGAGGGGGCGTGGGCGTGACATCACGACCCCCTCAGCCTGCACCCAGCGTTCGCACCAAAATGTTCCGAATGCTGGGGCAGTGGAGTACCCCTTTAAAGGTTAACCCTTGCAACATCACCTAAAATATTCTACCAAGAGACATATTTTTTCACTCTGGATGATTTGTTGACTCTATAGAATCATTTTACATAAAATCCAGGTCTCTCCAGAAGGGTCTGCGGTTGGCTTTCCTGGTCGCTCTATAGACCACTTAGTCATGGTCAATCTGTAGCCTTTTATAACTGTAATGTCATGTCAAATTCATTTAAAATTCACCACAAAAAAAGGAAAAAGTGCTACCTAAATGTGTGAAATCATAACCAAAAAAAGGGGGTGTGCCTCATATGCTACACGCAGTCCACCAGCTTTCTGCTATAGTAGTCTGCTACCTGTGAGCACACACAGAAAAAAACGTATCTATCAACGTGTTTCTGCTGACTTTGCCGTCAGCATCTTCAGGAGAGAATTTTTGGCACCATCATAACATTTTTATTCCACGGATTCTTGAGTTTGTTTTAACTAAAAACTACTTCCTTTTTAGACAGCCTGTTATGGGGTCACACTGAGGTGACCCTAATACTTTGGGAAGTACCGTGTCGGGATTATGTTATAGAATACGAATGATTGCACATAGCCCATGTAAAGATATCATTTGATGTAAACAAGAAAAGATGTTGCACTTTGTAACAAGTATTGCACATATCCCTGTGCCAATCAGATACTCTTTAACCTATATTGCACATAATCCCTATTGCCGTAGCCCATGTAAACACAATTAGCATCACAAGCAGCTCATTTCTTAGCACATAGCCTGTAATGCCCGGGTGTCTGGGCGCATATTACCACGGGCAACTCACGGTCCCTAAAGTATGGAGCTGTGAAGTCTGGTGTCTCCATTCCACGCTGTGTCAGCTCATGGATTCACTGCGGCGCGCGCCCTTTATGCGCGCCGCCGCCCGGCATCTTACCTCATCAGAACGCGATCCCTGTGTGCGCTCCACCGGTGACGACTTCCGGTTTTCGCGCTGGAACCAGCTGATCTGGCCAGCGCCGTCATCGCTACTGACACGCCCCCGCGCCGCACAAAAGACGTGTCCTGGCAACCGCTGTAAACAAATGCCTGTTGCCAGACTGTGCATGCGTGTTTAGCGCTGGCGTTACTTAGTTACTTTCGGCCGAAGTTCCACTTATAGTCTTGACTCCTCCATCGCCAGTGTACATTAAGCGATATCTTTTAGAGGTATAAAACCTGAAAAAGGCCCACCCCAATACTAATTAATACATACGGAGACTCCATACATATTGATAGAGAGAAAATATATTATATAAATAGACAGAATAATAAATAGGTAAATAAGATCCTGTGCTAATGGGGTGACGTGTACAGGTGAGCTCATTACAGCACCACCGCTCTAGCTAGCCTCCCTGGTACTAGGTGACATTAGGGTGACAGGGCTATAGCGTTGGGAGGGGGGCTAGTCTATTACACCCTGGTTAACCCTGATCTCTAGGGCCCTATGCCTAGGTGGGGTGGCCGTCCTAAAAAGGACGGTCCCACGCTGGAACCTACGCCCTATTAATCCCTAGAGTCCCTGCTAAAAAGATTCTTCCTGACTCCAGTAAGCCCTCTACGGCTTCCCTAACTTCCTACAGCGGTACACCTAACGTCCCACATAGCCAACTATCCTATCTAGATGAAACATGTAAAATTAATATTTTCTTTAATGCCCTTTGGGGCCAAACTATCCAATTCATAGATCCACTTCGTCTCCTTCTGCAAAAGCAGTCTATCCAGGTTTCCTCCCCTTATTGATTTTTTAGCAGCTTCTATACCATGGAATTTCAAAGTTTTTGGATCTCCTCCATGGTATCTCAACACATGCTTGGCCAGAGGCTTGTCTTTATTATTTCTAACATCACCGACGTGTTCTAAAATACGTCTCTTTAATTCCCGGATCGTCTTCCCAACATACTGACGGGGGCATGGGCATGTAGCTACATATATAACTGCTTGAGTGTTACAGTTGATAAAGTGCTGAATAGGGTAATTCCTTCCTCTTTGAAGGTTAGCGACCACTTTCGTTTTACACATGAAATCGCATGCTTTACATTTACCACAGCAATAGTTGCCCTTTATTTCACTTCTACCTAGCCATGTGTTCATGTTGCCAGGGAGTCTGTCAAGGGGAGCCAAATGGCTCTCCATTAGTCTGTCCCCCAGGTTTCTCCCCCTTCTGTATGTTATCATAGGATGTGGTCCTACACAGTCCTCAAGGTCACTATCCATTTTCAAGATCCTCCAGTGTTTTTGAAAGATCGACCTGACCTCCTGGGCAGCTCTCTCAAAAGTCCCTATGACGCGGGTTAGAGGTTTACCTTCATCTCGATTTCTTGGAACAAGCAGGTGTTCTCTTGGGGTTTCCAGTGCTGTTTTATACGCATTTTTCAATATGTATTCTGGAAACCCTCTTTTCAAGAATCTATCTTTTAGATCTGAAGCCTTCCTCTTAAAATCACTTGCATCTGAACAATTCCTCCTGAGACGGAAGAACTGCCCTTTCGGAATCCCCCTCTTGAGGGGGACCGGGAGGCAGCTCTCCCATCTCAGGAGGCTGTTAGTGGCCATCTTTTTTCTATACACTGTGGTGACTACATTGCCACTCTCGTCCTTTGATATCATGACATCAAGAAATGAAAGCTTACTGTCATCTAACTCCTAGGTGAAGTGTAAACCTATCTCATTTGAATTGAGCGAGAGAATAAAATCTTTAAATTCTTGTACAGTGCCCGTCCATAAAATCAACACATCGTCTATAAAACGGGACCATAGTAGAGCCTTATCCTCAAAGACCTCCTGCTCCACATTAAAAACCTGGGTCACCTCCCACCAGCCCAGGAGCAAATTTGCATACGTGGGGGCACAGGGGCTCCCCATCGCAGTGCCCCTGCGCTGGTGGTAAAGGCGACCATTAAAAAGGAAGTAGTTTTTAGTTAAAACCAACTCTAGAATCCGTAGAATAAAAATTATATGATGGTGCCAAAAATTCTCTCCTGAAGACGCTGACGGCAAAGTCAGCAGAAACGCGTTGAGAGATACGTTTTTTTCTGTGTGTGCTCACAGGCAGCAGACTACTACAGCAGAAAGCTGGTGGACTGCGTGGAGCATATGAGGCACACCCCTTTTTTTGTTTATGATTTCACACATTTAGGGAGCACCTTTTCCTTTTTTTGTGGTGAATTTTAAATGAATCTAATAAAGAGTAAATTTTAGGCACTTCTACAATTTGTTTGTTTTTTGATTTGCCAAGAAGTATTTCTATCAAGCTCAGGGTAAGCTTCACATTATCCTATATTTTGCTGTAATGTCATGTCATCAAGATGTAAAGACATTATAATATGTCTGTTTAAAAAAAAAATATTCGTAAACTCTTTCTTATTTTGAGGCATTTATTTTCATCACTTTGCATTCCTTTTTTTATTTTAAGAATTGCATTTTATACCTTTATATGGGCTCTAAAAACTGATGATTAATTTCATTACATATAAGCATTATGGCAACAATTGTAAAATATTTCAATATTTTTCATTATTTTAGGGCAGACCCGCAAGATAAATGAAGAACATCCTGAAAGGCTAGAACATGTGCATGATACTGCACATTGCTATATGTCATCTGTTTTAAACTATCCAATGCTAACAACCATCTATATATCCATTATCTGTATATCTATCTATCTCTCTATCCATTATCTGTATATCTATCTATCTCATATCTATCTATCTATCTCATATCTATCTATCTTTCTATCTCATATCTATCTATCTTTCTATCTATCTATCTCATATCTATCTATTTATCTCATTTCTATCTATCTATCTATCTATCTATCTATCTATCACAAATCTATCTATCTCATATCTATCTCATTTCTATCTATCTATCTATCTATCTATCTATCTCATATCTATCTCATATCTATCTCACATCTATCTATCTATCTGTTTATCTCATATCTATCTATCTATCTATCTCATTTCTATTTTTCTATCTATCTCATATCTATCTATCTATCTATCTCATATCTATCTATCTGTCTATCTAACTAACAATTTGTCTATCTGTCCTTTGGTTTTCTGTAAAACAAATTTATCTCTTGATGGAACTTAGTACGTGGTGCATTAGAGGTTTACGTGATCTACTTTGTTTTTAAAGGGAACATTTAGAGAGTTAATTCTTGATCAACTTAAGCAGGGAGGGCAAGATATGGTATGAGGTTATACCAGGATATCCTCATGAATAAGGGACAGCACCAAGCACTTAAAAAAGGTGGATAGTCAATCCGTAACATGTCGATTGTAAGGTATGTAGGATTGGAAAGATTTTTCTGAACTTTCTTTTTGTCCCTCAAATTATAATGACCTACACATAGCTTCCCGTACCCCACAAATGATTGAAAAGAGAAAGAATGTTGGAAAAGCTATACACCAAGGGACACACTGACATGTGCAGTGTTGTATTACTTTCATTGTGAGCAAAATTCACTTAGTCACATATTGTGAACTCCTGGCGGGGTCAGTGCGGTAATGTTGATTATTAAAGGGGTACTCCGCCCCTAGACATCTTATCCCCCATCCAAAGGATAGGGAATAAGATGTCTGATTGCGGGGGGCTCGCAGCCCCCCAGACATCCGTGCGCGGGATATGTTTTTCATAACCAGATAACCACTTTAATCTAAGATATGGTCTGCTACAATCCTTCTTTACACCCCCGTCAAAACCTGCAGTTGTTATAAAGATAAAATCTTAGAATCTGAAAAGGGTGTATGTTAGAAAGTTAACCCCAACCCCAATTGTTGTATGGTTCCCGCTTTATTAAGGTGATGAACCCTGGAGCTTCCAGTAGACTAAATCTTTCAGAATGTTAAGTTGCTGATATAGTTTTCTACTTTTAAAGCCTTGTTGTTGGCATAGTAAAACATGTCTTTAATGTAAGTTATTGCTTTGCAGCTGTTATGCCCTTAAAGGGGTACTCCGCCCCTAGACATCTTAAGGATAGGGGATGAGGTATCTGATCACAGAGGTCCCGCTTCTGGGGACCCCCACGATCTCCCTGCTGCACCCGGCGTTCGTGTAGAGCGTCGGGTGAAGCACCAGAGGCCTGTGATGTCACGGCCATGCCCCGCACGTGATGTCATGGCCACGCCCCTTCAATGCAAGTCTAGGGGAGGGGGCGTGATGGACCTCAAGCCCCCTCCCATAGACTTGCATTGAGGGGGCATGGCCATGACATCACTGGTGGGGTGTGGCTGTGATGTCATGAGCCTCTGCCCAGTATCGCCAGTCATCGGCCACAGAGTAAACTTCACTCCGTTCACTGGATGTTTGGGGTGCCACAGCCGAGATCGCAAGGGGTTCCCAGTGGCGGGATCCCAGCGATCAGACATCTTATCCCTATCCTTTGGATAGGGGATAAGATGTCTACGGGTGGAGTACCCCTTTAAAGCTGAATGCTTGGGCAGGTTGCAAACACCAAGTACCGATCATGTACCGATCGGCAAAAGAAAGATATATGAATAGTTTTGAAATATTTTATTTGTGGGGCAAGTGATCAAAAGGAAATTACTCAGATGAGGTGTCTTCCCGTTTTGTACATTCTGCAGTGTAGACTTGGCTCTAGGCCCATAGCAATTGAGCTTTAATGTAGTAAATTGTACAGCAAAAAGAAAGCATGGTCAAATGGGCAAAAAGGCCAGATCTGATATATGGGGCCCATTTTACTTCAATGTAGTACACAGGTGGATTCTGGTATGTGGAACAAATATATAGTATACTTCCCATGTATGGTGCAAAGATACTATGTACTTTAGAATATAATGTATTACTAGGAAATTTTCCATTTGGAATAAATGCGCAATTAATGCTCAACTTTTCACACTATCCATGAAATCTCTAAACACAGCCTAAAGAGGGTTGCCCACTTTGGACAATTTATTTTTGTTAGGAAAATAGCTGGACAATAAAATGATTACAGATTGCAGAACTCCCATCCCTCCTCATCCCTCACCTCATGTATGCTATGGATGAGACCAGCAATGTGACAAGGGGTAGCTCATATTACAGCTCATTAGATGTATAACTCATTAGATAAGGCAGCAGGAAGCCTTTCTTTCCTAATATTTTCCATCAGAACAGAGTCACTGCTGCCTTATCTAATGAGTCATAAATCTAATGAGCAGTAATATAAGGAGGAAATAGGGAGGGAAGTTCTGCATTCATAGAGTGTGACATGACATCACAGCTACAAGGGAAAATGCATTCCTTATATGGAAGATCGCTACACTATAGCTAATAACTATAATGGCTGATAATTATATTACTAAATTGCTTTATTATACTTTTTGACACCATACACAGGTTGTTGTTTCTTCCCCCCCCGGACTACTCCTTTAACGCGTAAAGTCCTAATAGCTTGTTTAAAATGGGTTTTCAAAACCAGGCAATCCCTAGTGATCTGTAATGTGTCGAGGTCTTTGGGTATTTCTCAGCTGTCATTACTTAAATGTTTAGCCCTGGTAAATTATTTCCAGATGACTAAGATCCATAGTTACATAAATCGGCATTTCTCATATTGAGGGGAGGAAAGTAATCTGGCTAAAGTGTACAGAAGAAAATGGCTTCCTTTGTTACATGTACAAGCATTACATTGCAATTTCTGAATTCTACTTTTCATTTTGAGTTTGTAGTGGAAAAATATAAATGACACAATAAAAATGATGTTCATGGATATGTAGAATTCAATGTACAAAGTACCTGTATTTTAAAGAATTGCTGTAGTTTATATAATGTGCAACCATTGTAATCACATCCTCCATGCTTCAGACAGAAAATGTTCTCTGCTTTAACTAAATTGTCAGTAATATTCTGTAATTTCTGTAATTCGGGCAAATGTACTGTATCCCACAGAGTCTGCAATAAAAGATGCTTTGGTCTGAAAAATGTGTTGGCAAAGTAATCAAAAAGATACATAACATTAGTAGCTTCAATATGAGCAATTCCTTAAGTCTTGGCAACAATATATTAGGCTGCACTCTGATGACATCACTGTCAGGTCTTAGGCTGCACTCTGATGACATCACAGTCAGGTTTTGGGCTACACTCTGATGACATCACTGTCAGGTCTTAGGCTGCACTCTGATGACATCACTGTCAGGTCTTAGGCTGCACTCTGATGACATCACTGTCAGGTTTTAGGCTGCACTCTGATGACATCACTGTCAGGTCTTAGGCTGCACTCTGATGACATCACAGTCAGGTTTTAGGCTGCACTCTGATTACATCACTGTCAGGTCTTAGGCTGCACTCTGATGACATCACAGTCAGGTTTTAGACTGCACTCTGATGACATCACTGTCAGGTCTTAGGCTGCACTCTGATGACATCACTGTCAGATCTTAGGCTGCACTCTGATGACATCACTGTCAGATCTTAGTCTGCACTCTGATGATATCACAGTCAGGTTTTGGGCTACACTCTGATGACATCACAGTCAGGCCTTGAGCTGCACTCTGATGACATTACTGTCAGGTCTTAGGCTGCAGTCTGATGATATCACAGTCAGGTTTTAGGCTGCACTCTGAGGACATCACTGTCAGGTCTTAGGCTGCGCTCTGATGACATCACAGTCAGGTTTTAGGCTGCACTCTGATGACATCACTGTCAGGTCTTAGGCTGCACTCTGATGACATCACAGTCAGGTTTTAGGCTGCACTCTGATTACATCACTGTCAGGTCTTAGGCTGCACTCTGATGACATCACAGTCAGGTCTTCGGCTGCACTCTGATGACATCACAGTCAGGTTTTAGGCTGCACTCTGATGACATCACTATCAGGTCTTAGGCTGCACTCTGATGACAGCACTGTCAGGTCTTAGGCTGCACTCTGATGACATCACTGTCAGGTCTTAGGCTGCACTCTGATGACATCACTGTCAGGTCTTAGGCTGCACTCTGATGACATCACTGTCAGGTCTTAGGCTGCACTCTAATAACAGCACTGTCAGGTCTTAGGCTGCACTCTGATGACATCACTGTCAGGTCTTAGTCTGCACTCTGATGACATCACTGTCAGGTCTTAGTCTGCACTCTGATCACTCTGATTCTCAGGAGTGCGCAGCTTATTGCATTAGGATGTGCACCTAAAAGCCGCGCCCCTAACCACACGCTTAGCCCTGCACCAAACCACATTCTCAGCCAAGCCGCCTAACCACACCCGGCCTCCCCTAATCACACCAGCCTCTTTTTCAATATTCTATGGAGGTCATTTTAAAATGTGGGAATACCTCATTAAGAGAAACTCTTTATCAGTTTTATGCTGTTCCAACCACAGGTAGCATAAAGCTGGCTCATCGTCAGTCCGGGACATTATGAATTTCTCTAATATGTTTGGGCATTTTAAAGTAATCATGGTTTAAAAATGGCATTGGGACCTGGGTAACTAGTCCTGTGGGGCGGGTCCTGGCAGCTGGTCCCCACACAGCCAGCTTGAGTGGCGCATCTCTCCCTATACACAAATATACTATACACTGCTAGGGAGAGGCATTCTTAAAGGGGTACTCCAGTGAAAAAAAAAAATTTTTCCATATGAAGTGGCTCCAGAAAGTCAAACAGATTTGTAAATTAAAACAAAAATTAACCACACCTCTACTACCCTAGGGTACACAGTGAATAATTGTTTGAGACATAAAGTTTTGAAAATGCTGATTTTATTAAAACAGTATTGTGTAAAAAACCTAAATGGTTAAAAATATCAGAGCAATGTCAATGTTATCTTAAACTGTCATTGGGCCCTAATGACAGAATTAGAAAATATAGATATAGCAACCACCTAATATAGTATATTCTATAGATATTAAAAATAAATGCAATTTTTCAACGGCATATATCAATGATCCGGAATTGACTATTAGTCCGGCACTTGTGATGAACAAAAAGGGCTGATAGTCCGGCACTTATAATGGAAAAGGTAAAGTCACTTAATGGACTGATGTAGAAAACGCTGCCCACAGTTGTTAAACAAATGCAAAGTTCAACCTCACCCTGGCTGCTGGTCCCGTACTGCGACGGGCCGATAGATGGAATTCTTGTATTGGCTGCAGCAATCCCGACATGAGAGCCTAGATGGATAAAGGGCTCCGGCAGGAGACTCTCTCGGGAGCGGTCCGTGGTATCGGCAAATACCTGGATGTATGTCGGACCCTCGCTGGAGAAATCGTGGCTGGGTTCTGGTAGTGCAGGCAGCAGGTTGGTAATGCGCTCAGTGGGAGAGGATGTTTGATGAATGCAGCAAGTAGTGCACAAAGTTCTGGGCCGGCTTCAGTCTAGGTGGTGCATATGAATCGTGCTCTGTTCAGATTAGATATCAGCCTAGACGCGTTTCAGGGTGCTAAGAACGACCCCTTCCTCAGTAGCCAACTTGCTGCCTGCAATAACAGAACCCAGCCACGATCTCTCCAGCGAGGGTCCGACATACATCCAGGTATTTGCCGATACCACGGACCGCTCCCGAGAGAGTCTCCTGCCGGAGGCTCTCATGCCGGGATTGCTGCGGCCCATCGCAGTACGGGACCAGCAGCCAGGGTGAGATTGAACTTTGCATTTGTTTAACAACTGTGGGCAGCGTTTTCTACATCAGTCCATTAAGTGACTTTGCCTTTTCCATTATAAGTGCCGGACTATCAGCCCTTTTTGTTCATCACAAGTGCCGGACTAATAGTCAATTCCGGATCATTGATATATGCCGTTGAAAAATTGCATTTATTTTTAATATCTATAGAATATTCTATATTAGGTGGTTGCTATATCTATATTTTCTAATTCTGTCATTAGGGCCCAATGACAGTTTAAGATAACATTGACATTGCTCTGATATTTTTAACCATTTAGGTTTTTTACACAATACTGTTTTAATAAAATCTGCATTTTCAAAACTTTATGTCTCAAACAATTATTCACTGTGTACCCTAGGGTAGTATTCTTGAGGTGTGGTTAATTTTTGTTTTAGTTTTTACCCATTTGGATTGGTGGGGATCAATCCTTTAACCACAATAACCTTGAATACCTGGTTGTGAGCTGCACACATTTTTCCAGATTTGTAAATTACTTCTAATAAAAAATCTTAATCCTACCAGTACCTATCATTTGCCAAAGTTGAGTTGTTCTTTTCTATCTGACCACAGTGCTCTCTGCTGACACCTCTGTCCATGTCATGATCTGTTCAGAGCAGAAGAGGTTTGCTATGGGGATTTGCAGCTACTCTGGACAGTTCCTGAGACAGACAGAGGTGTCAGTAAAGAACACTGGGGTCAGACAGAAAATAACAACTCAACTTCAGATTTTTTAATAGAAAATCTGTTTAGCTTTCTGGAGCCAGTTCATATATATATATATATATATATATATATATATATATATATATGTATATATATATATATATATATATATATATTAATTGTTTTTCACTGGAATACCCCTTTAAACAATAAGTACTCTAAAATGCACGAGCGTATTGAGTGTTTCATACTGTCCTGGACTGCCAATGCCTGCACCAGTTTTATACTATTTGCGTTTTGGACAGGAAAAAACTAATAATCTAATCCTGCATGTTACAATAACCCATAGGCAGAAGCCCGGAGTCACTTACACCCCTCTAAGACCGTCCCCTAAAATGCAACTTATTTATATTGTTAAAATGTTAATTCCTGAAAAAATAGTAATATGGTGTACTGTGCATTATCGCTTTCATATATTTTCTATCACAGTATTAGTTTATAGACAGCTCAAAAAAATAAAGGGAATACTAAGATAACACATCCTAGATCTGAATGAATGAACTAATCATATGAAATACTTTCGTCTTTACATAGTTGAATGCGCTGACAACAAAATCACACAAAAATTATCAATGGAAATCAAATTTATCAACCCATGGAGGTCTGGATATGGAGTCACACTCAAAATCACAGTGGAAAACCCCACTATAGGCTGATCCAATGAGGCTCAGTAGTGTGTGTGGCCTCCACGTGCCCATATGACCTCCCTACAACGCCTGGGCATGCTCCTGATGAGGTAGCGGATGGTCTCCTGAGGGATGTCCTCCCAGACCTGGACTAAAGCATCCGCCAACTCCTGGACAGTCTGTGGTGAAACGTGGCGTTGGCGAATGGAGCGAGACATGATGTCCCAGATGTGCTCAATCGGATTCAGGTCTGGGGGACGGGCGGGCCAGTCCATAGCATCAATGTCTTCCTCTTGCAGGAACTGCTGACACACTCCAGCCACATAAGGTCTAGCATTGTCTTGCATTAGGAGGAACCCAGGGCCAACCGCACCAGCATATGGTTCATCTCGTTACCTAATGTATGGTCTCATCTCGGAACCTAATGTACATGTAGTTCCTGAGATGTATCCGGACTATGAAGTGAGCCAGGAACCTGCTGCTAATGGTGGACATCAGGGATCATGATAATGCCTGCTATGAACCCCTCAGATGCCATAATTCATACTGATGCATTAAGGGGCTTACAGAGACTCATCAGGACACACCCAGGACGATCATGGGGGTCAGGTGAATCAAAATAGCGTCCGGAGCTCTGCTCACCTGCCCGAGGGACACTCCGGTGATCTTCTTGTATGGTCTTGCATCTAGAAAACTATACAAGGAGATTGCTGGTATCACTGATCAGTGTAATGCTAAAGCATAGCAGTGAACAGTAGTAGAAATCTATAGATTGCTATAAATAGTCAACATATGTAAATAGTAAACAATGTAAAAAAAAATAATGTAAAACAATAAGCAAACATATTTGGTATCACTATTACCACTATTAAAATATAGTTTGTGATCCTGTACGGTAAACGAGGTGAGTGGAAGGAAATATTGAATTCCAAAATGCTGATTTTTGGTCACATCCCAGAAAAAGGAATAAAATAAAGGAACAATATATACAATAGTGGTACACATAAGAACCACAGATCACAGCTCAAAAACAACCATAGTTATAGGAGATTTGAATAAGGAAATTTATTTTAACAAACAGTTTGTAAACATGGTAACGTTTTGATCATATTGATTTACAGAATAAAGATAACATGTCCCTTTTACCATAAAATGCACAGCTTAAAAATGAAACCCCAAACTTGTAGTCTTTCAAAACTGCAGTTTTTTTTTCAATTTTCCACAAATAATATTTTTTTTTGTTGTGCCATACATTTTATGGTAAAACGTACAATTAATTGCTCAAAAACAAGCCTGATATGATCCTGTGGGTGGAAATATAAAAGAGTTAGGGCACTTAAAAAGCTGGGGGAAAAAAACACAATTATAGTACGTAAGTAGTAGGGCCTCACGTCTGCCTTAGCGACTACACCTTGCGGATCAAAAACTAAAGAAAAATATTTATAAAGGTGCCGTAAAACTTAGCATTTAATTGTATAGCTAGATAAAATTCACCACAATATTAGTGCAATGTAATAATACTATCACCAAATAATAATAATAGATAATTAATGTATGTATCCTATTTATGATGATCGCCTGGTATGTTTAAGCGAACCATTCACAATACATATCTGATTGCTTTAAGTATGCGTAAAGATAACCCCAAGTATACCCGACGCGTTTCTGCCTGGTTAAGTTTACTCATTATCACATAGATAACCAGGCTTCCTCAGGGGTAACACAACACACAAAGGGTTAATTAAACACCCAAAAGGGTTAATAATCCTATATAGAGAATAATATGAATGGTCACAGCCTTTGATGACCACATTTATTAAAGTGCAACACTGCAGCTCTAGACCGCTCCAGGTGGAGCAAACATTAGATTATATTAAAGGATTTGTTCATCCAATGCAAGACACCTCCCCTCTGGGTAACGATAAACCCACTCTGGAATGATACCAATGATAGTGCGGGGTTGTCTCAAAAATGCCTCCTATATGAATAATTCCAGGTCCACTGTACTGTAAATAGATGTACCAGATAGCCTGAAAAAAGAGATCAAATATAGATACTAAATATATATAATAAAAAAGAGAAGAGGGCTTACCCTATCTTCATCAAGACAGTTAATGATGGTTGTACTCACACTGAACTATAGGAGACCCGACCTGAGCTGCCTAGAAACAGACCAGGGTACATCTTAGTTAAGAAAAACATACATACACCGAGTCCGCATACATTTAGATAAGTATGGCATCCCAAAGAGGACTTGTACTCACAGTGAAGAAAGGCGAACAATCGCGCACGTCCTGCAGTGGCAGGGGACCCGACCGTCTGCCGGGATACACGCGCCCTGTATGCGCGCCGGCGTCCTTTTGTAGACCAGCGCTTCCGGGACCCGTCACATGAGCACCACCCATGTGACGCTGTACATGGGCGTGGCTCTGTTCCCGGAGCCGAGAGGCTCCGGACATTGCCGATAACTGACGGGGAGCGCTGGTTACAACCATTATCAAATTACTAGAGGCTGGCTCATATGGGAAGAGTATGCAGGAACAACGTATAACTTAGAAAGGATATATACACCGGTAATTCATAACCCTGATTATACAGGATTAGAACTGTACATAGCTAAAAGCATCTTTTAGTGTATATAATAGAGGTACTGTTCCAACCTATTATATACTTGAAGATACATAAGACTCCAAGAGGTCACCCTAATGCAATGGAAGATACGACAAGGATAAAAGGGGAATAATGGGAAATGGTGCTGAGGAAAAGATCAGGAGCTCATAACTGGCACCGCTATTGGGCATACAAAACGAAAAACTATTGTAAGATTAAGAAGGAATTGAGAACAAGGGGGAGGGAATAAAAATATATTTAATCCACTCTCTATTAGACCTGGCAAAAATACTCCATTTATCAATCTAGACAGGTTTGATACGTAGCTATATCAAACCATTAGCCAAGCGTAAATAGCTTGCATATGATATAAACACGCTAATATTCCTATATGCATACGGACCTCTACCTGACATGAAAATAAGATAACGGGGGGGGGGGGGGGGGGGAAAGGGAGGGGAAAGATAGCTGGGCCCTATGGGTCTACCAAACCCTAAGAGTCCCTAGAAAACATCCCTAAACCTAGACGGCATGGACGCCCTAATAAGGGCGGTACCGTATTCTGGAACCTCCTATAGATACCTATTATGCCCTAGGTATGGGTGGTACTAGACATATCGGTCAGCTACAACCGTCCCTGTCTACCTATCATTCCACCCAATCAATGGAAGAGGTCCGTAATGTCATAAAGTAAAATATCTAAAGAATCGAGGATGTATTAAGTAAAGATATAGGTTATAAAAATGGAGCAAAAGACAACTGCTCATATATTTTTATTCCCTCCCCCTTGTTCTCAATTCCTTCTTAATCTTACAATAGTTTTTCGTTTTGTATGCCCAATAGCGGTGCCAGTTATGAGCTCCTGATCTTTTCCTCAGCACCATTTCCCATTATTCCCCTTTTATCCTTGTCGTATCTTCCATTGCATTAGGGTGACCTCTTGGAGTCTTATGTATCTTCAAGTATATAATAGGTTGGAACAGTACCTCTATTATATACACTAAAAGATGCTTTTAGCTATGTACAGTTCTAATCCTGTATAATCAGGGTTATGAATTACCGGTGTATATATCCTTTCTAAGTTATACGTTGTTCCTGCATACTCTTCCCATATGAGCCAGCCTCTAGTAATTTGATAATGGTTGTAACCAGCGCTCCCCGTCAGTTATCGGCAATGTCCGGAGCCTCTCGGCTCCGGGAACAGAGCCACGCCCATGTACAGCGTCACATGGGTGGTGCTCATGTGACGGGTCCCGGAAGCGCTGGTCTACAAAAGGACGCCGGCGCGCATACAGGGCGCGTGTATCCCGGCAGACGGTCGGGTCCCCTGCCACTGCAGGACGTGCGCGATTGTTCGCCTTTCTTCACTGTGAGTACAAGTCCTCTTTGGGATGCCTTACTTATCTAAATGTATGAGGACTCGGTGTATGTATGTTTTTCTTAACTAAGATGTACCCTGGTCTGTTTCTAGGCAGCTCAGGTCGGGTCTCCTATAGTTCAGTGTGAGTACAACCATCATTAACTGTCTTGATGAAGATAGGGTAAGCCCTCTTCTCTTTTTTATTATATATATTTAGTATCTATATTTGATCTCTTTTTTCAGGCTATCTGGTACATCTATTTACAGTACAGTGGACCTGGAATTATTCATATAGGAGGCATTTTTGAGACAACCCCGCACTATCATTGGTATCATTCCAGAGTGGGTTTATCGTTACCCAGAGGGGAGGTGTCTTGCATTGGATGAACAAATCCTTTAATATAATCTAATGTTTGCTCCACCTGGAGCGGTCTAGAGCTGCAGTGTTGCACTTTAATAAATGTGGTCATCAAAGGCTGTGACCATTCATATTATTCTCTATATAGGATTATTAACCCTTTTGGGTGTTTAATTAACCCTTTGTGTGTTGTGTTACCCCTGAGGAAGCCTGGTTATCTATGTGATAATGAGTAAACTTAACCAGGCAGAAATGCGTCGGGTATACTTGGGGTTATCTTTACGCATACTTAAAGCAATCAGATATGTATTGTGAATGGTTCGCTTAAACATACCAGGCGATCATCATAAATAGGATACATACATTAATTATCTATTATTATTATTTGGTGATAGTATTATTACATTGCACTAATATTGTGGTGAATTTTATCTAGCTATACAATTAAATGCTAAGTTTTACGGCACCTTTATAAATATTTTTCTTTAGTTTTTGATCCGCAAGGTGTAGTCGCTAAGGCAGACGTGAGGCCCTACTACTTACGTACTATAATTCTTATTTAAGCTGGCATGGCAGGATTCATTGCAGGAACTGTTAACTTGGACGAATGGCTTTCAGAAGCAAGGGATATTTTCTCTGAGAAAACTCTTGCATAAACTAAACCGACTCCATCTCTAAAATCAGCATTTAGAGAACTAACCAACTGTCATAAACAGTTCACAGCATCATTTTGGGAGGTGCAATCTTTTGAAAATTATCTCAAACACAAAATAGTGCCTAGGGGACTAAGGGTGCCTACCCTACCAGCACTCAGACTGCGTACATCCCCAGTACTTAAAAAGTGGGAGGAAACTGCTACAGACTGCTCATTAAAATTTATTAATATATTGTTGGAGGAGGAGAAAGTTAATCTTGAGCTCCTGGGTAATAGACTCAAAGAACAAAAAGAGCTTGTGCTGCGGTTCAAGACTGACCCTGAATTTACATCTAAGGAAACCCAACTAAAGGTCTCCATAGAGCGCTTCCAATATAATTTAAAAGAGAGGAAGCATTCTCAATTTGTGCGGGACCTCCAAGAATTCCGAGAAAGTCGAGCTTATTCAGTCTTGACCCGCAATACAACACAGAGAGAACCTGATACGGACCTGTCAACCTCTGACACTGACCTGTCGGACGTGGACAGATCTACACGTACTAACAATAGGGGTAGAGGCTACTCCAGACCCAGGAGACCAAGGGGACCAAGGAATTATTCAAACAGACCCCCTCCCCCTCCTTCCCAACAACATTACTATCCATCTAACCCTCAACCATGGGGCAATCGTGGGGATACAAGTGCTCCCCAAAACTATACGTCCACATCTTCCTCTTCATCTCAGTCTTTTTTAGACAGCCAGCAGGGCCAATATCAACTGCGATATCGCCCAGAAAGAGGTCGATATCCGGCCTAAATCCGGAGGATAAGGGTCAAGTTATTAATCTCTCGTCACATAATCTTACACTATCTCAGTTAGAACTTCTAAAGAAAGGGCTCTCATTTATTCCTACCATGCAATTTGATCTTTTCACCTGGACTAAGGATATACATCTTTATGCTAGAAAATTAAGGTGGCACAAGTTCCACAAGTTGCGTGAAAGGAGAGAAGCTAGAGAGAATGGTATGACTGTACAAGATTTGCAGACTACACGACAACTTATGTCTCTCTTGGAGGATAACGAGAGGGTAGTTGGCGAGGGCCCTTACACTAACTGTAAATTACCTAATCGCTCTTTTCCACCTGTGGGCGATATTTCATGTATTGATGTTTTTGTGGACTTGGTGACAAGGGAATTTATGTCTATATCCGGCTCGATTCCCTTTAGGGAGAATAATCTTAGTCGCCAAGAAAAGGCGGCCCTAAGGGAGCTAGAGATGAGGGATAATCTTGTCATCAAGTCCTCAGACAAAGGAGGAAATGTGGTTCTTCTGGATAGAAGTCTGTATGTCAGCATGTGTAGGCGACTCCTAGATGATGAACACACCTATGAAAAACTATCTAATAACCCTACGCAGGGCTACCTTCGTGAATTGAAAGAACTACTCGGTCAAGCTAAATCCAATAGGCTCATCTCTGATGAAGAATATGAATTTTTGTTGCCCGAGACTCCCGTTACGCCCACCTTTTATGCACTCCCCAAAATACATAAAGGTATTTCACCATTGAAGGGTCGTCCCATTGTGGCAGGTATTGGGAGTCTCGGGCAGAATATAGGTATCTACGTGGATAAAGTTCTTAGAGAATTTGTTCACTCATTACCGTCCTATACACGGGACACTTTGGACCTCCTGAACAAACTAGAGGGTCTCACCATTGAAGAAGGTACCTGGTTGGCCTCCATAGACGTGGAGGCCCTGTATTCCTCGATTCCGCATGAAGTTGGCATTCATGCGGTCTCTCACTTTCTCACATCTAGGGGTATCTATCATCATGCCCACAATAAGTTTGTACTGGATCTTTTGTCATTTATTTTGACCCATAATTTTTTTCTCTTCGAGGGGCGGTACTTCCACCAGCTCAGGGGGACGGCGATGGGGAGCCCATGCGCCCCATCGTATGCCAACCTCACCCTGGGCTGGTGGGAGGCCACCACCGCCTTCTCAGACGAGCGGGAACATCTTTCTATTAGCGCGACCTTTTGGTCGCGCTATATAGATGACATTTTCATTTTATGGACTGGCCCCAGGACAGAATTTGAGGAGTACCTTCGGGTACTGAACAACAACGACTTGGGGCTCTCCTTTACATTTGAGATTCAGCAAGAGGGGCTGGCATTCCTGGATGTCTATGTCTGTAAAGACAGTGCTGGTGGACTGCAGACATCGGTATATAGGAAGGACACTGCAACCAATTGTCTCCTGAGATGGGAGAGCTGCCACCCGGTCCCCCTTAAACGGGGGATACCGAGGGGGCAGTATCTCCGTCTCAGGAGGAATTGCTCAGATAGGGCTGAATTTAAGAGACAGGCAAAGGATCTCCGAACCAGATTTTTGACAAGAGGTTATCCAGACTATACCTTAAGATCGGCTTATCGTTTTGCCCTTGAACAAGATAGAGCACAATTGCTCGTACCGAGGGCAAAAACTGACACTAAACAACCGCTCAGAATTATTGGTACCTTTGATGTTCAATCCAAACGTGTGAGAGAAGTAATTGGTCAGTACTGGAACATCCTACAGTTAGACCCAGATCTATCTGAGGTAGTGGGTGAACGCCCTGAGATAACCTTCCGGAGAGGGAAAAGCCTAGGGGACAATCTGGTGCATTCCCATCTACCAGTACAATCCAACCAGACCTGGCTAGACAGATACTCCTCTCCCGGGTGTTATCGCTGTGGGCATTGTAAAGCCTGCCCGAGTATACAAAAAACTAAGGTTGTATTGTATGGTGATACTGGTTTGAGGCATGAGATCAGGAGCTTTATAAACTGCAGTACTAAGGCAATAGTGTATGTAGCCCTTTGTCAATGTGGGGCCAAATATGTCGGCAAGACCCTGCGGGAATTTAGACGCAGGGTCCTGGAACACTTGGGAGATATACGGCACAAGAGGGACACCCCAATTTCCACCCATATCAACACAATACACCAAGGGGATTATAAATGTTTATCCTTCGTGGGTCTGGAACAAATTAAACCATCACCTAGAGGGGGGAATTTGGACAAAGTCCTCTTGCAAAGGGAAACAAAGTGGATCTTTAAGTTCAAATCTATGTCCCCAGGAGGATTGAATGAGCAGTTGTCTTTTGCTCCATTTTTATAACCTATATCTTTACTTAATACATCCTCGATTCTTTAGATATTTTACTTTATGACATTACGGACCTCTTCCCTTGATTGGGTGGAATGATAGGTAGACAGGGACGGTTGTAGCTGACCGATATGTCTAGTACCACCCATACCTAGGGCATAATAGGTATCTATAGGAGGTTCCAGAATACGGTACCGCCCTTATTAGGGCGTCCATGCCGTCTAGGTTTAGGGATGTTTTCTAGGGACTCTTAGGGTTTGGTAGACCCATAGGGCCCAGCTATCTTTCCCCTCCCTTTCCCCCCCCCCCCCCGTTATCTTATTTTCATGTCAGGTAGAGGTCCGTATGCATATAGGAATATTAGCGTGTTTATATCATATGCAAGCTATTTACGCTTGGCTAATGGTTTGATATAGCTACGTATCAAACCTGTCTAGATTGATAAATGGAGTATTTTTGCCAGGTCTAATAGAGAGTGGATTATTATAAATATATTTTTATTCCCTCCCCCTTGTTCTCAATTCCTTCTTAATCTTACAATAGTTTTTCGTTTTGTATGCCCAATAGCGGTGCCAGTTATGAGCTCCTGATCTTTTCCTCAGCACCATTTCCCATTATTCCCCTTTTATCCTTGTCGTATCTTCCATTGCATTAGGGTGACCTCTTGGAGTCTTATGTATCTTCAAGTATATAATAGGTTGGAACAGTACCTCTATTATATACACTAAAAGATGCTTTTAGCTATGTACAGTTCTAATCCTGTATAATCAGGGTTATGAATTACCGGTGTATATATCCTTTCTAAGTTATACGTTGTTCCTGCATACTCTTCCCATATGAGCCAGCCTCTAGTAATTTGATAATGGTTGTAACCAGCGCTCCCCGTCAGTTATCGGCAATGTCCGGAGCCTCTCGGCTCCGGGAACAGAGCCACGCCCATGTACAGCGTCACATGGGTGGTGCTCATGTGACGGGTCCCGGAAGCGCTGGTCTACAAAAGGACGCCGGCGCGCATACAGGGCGCGTGTATCCCGGCAGACGGTCGGGTCCCCTGCCACTGCAGGACGTGCGCGATTGTTCGCCTTTCTTCACTGTGAGTACAAGTCCTCTTTGGGATGCCTTACTTATCTAAATGTATGAGGACTCGGTGTATGTATGTTTTTCTTAACTAAGATGTACCCTGGTCTGTTTCTAGGCAGCTCAGGTCGGGTCTCCTATAGTTCAGTGTGAGTACAACCATCATTAACTGTCTTGATGAAGATAGGGTAAGCCCTCTTCTCTTTTTTATTATATATATTTAGTATCTATATTTGATCTCTTTTTTCAGGCTATCTGGTACATCTATTTACAGTACAGTGGACCTGGAATTATTCATATAGGAGGCATTTTTGAGACAACCCCGCACTATCATTGGTATCATTCCAGAGTGGGTTTATCGTTACCCAGAGGGGAGGTGTCTTGCATTGGATGAACAAATCCTTTAATATAATCTAATGTTTGCTCCACCTGGAGCGGTCTAGAGCTGCAGTGTTGCACTTTAATAAATGTGGTCATCAAAGGCTGTGACCATTCATATTATTCTCTATATAGGATTATTAACCCTTTTGGGTGTTTAATTAACCCTTTGTGTGTTGTGTTACCCCTGAGGAAGCCTGGTTATCTATGTGATAATGAGTAAACTTAACCAGGCAGAAACGCGTCGGGTATACTTGGGGTTATCTTTACGCATACTTAAAGCAATCAGATATGTATTGTGAATGGTTCGCTTAAACATACCAGGCGATCATCATAAATAGGATACATACATTAATTATCTATTATTATTATTTGGTGATAGTATTATTACATTGCACTAATATTGTGGTGAATTTTATCTAGCTATACAATTAAATGCTAAGTTTTACGGCACCTTTATAAATATTTTTCTTTAGGAAAAAAACACAAAAATGAAAAATGAAAGCTAGAAAAAAAAACGCAAAAATGAAAGACGAAAGTGTTCTCAGGGCTAAAATGAGCACTGTCAGATTCAAAAGCTTTTTATATGTTATACATCTTGGCAAAACATTAACCTTTAGGATATAAGAAAATGTTACTTCCTTTTTATAGAAATCATGGTTTATAAATTCATGGCTTTGTCCAAGCTGAAGCACAGGCATGGACAAAGTCCAGTAAGTGAGGGTGGGCTAGCACTCCTCTGTGCTCTCTCCTGTATGATAGTACTGTAGTGTCCCGGTACAGGGCATGGTCCTGTACCCTCCCTAAGTCCCCTCCGAAAGAGTCCCTGCAGTCCATAGGGCTCTCCTGCAGGGTTCACCCCTTTGCTCACCTTCTATTGTCTCATATAAATGCATTGTATATATTGTGTATGCATTGTCAATATGTATAAAGTTTGTACAAATGTTTACAGAAGTGTTAGTCATGTGAAGCACTGTCATGTGACACACCCAGAGTTCCATGGGCACAGGAACCACAGGCTTAGCAACCAATGAGATTTAGTCCAGCCTCCCTAGTATATAAGGGGGTGTAGTCTCTAAACTCGCTCTCTTATGTCCTGGATTTCAGACAAGCACAACACCTGTACTAACTAAATTAATCTCAACTAGGCCAAAGCCTAAAGAACCTGCAGCCACTTCAAAATTTGAGTTATCAAGCTCTATCTACAATTCTAGTGACTACTACTCAACACAAGAATAATATTAGTAGCACAGTGGCCTGCATAGATATTCTCAATACTACAAGTCCCAGCAAGCCCGCGAGGTATCCTGTTTCCTGGCTGCCTCTAGAGAAACTGCATAACTGTAAAGACTGTTTCAGAATTACAAGTAAAAGTTCCAGTTCTTTCATAATTCCTGCTGTGGACATTCCTTTATTGAAAACCGTTTTGGGTTGGTTGACGGTGGTTACCACACCGGAATAACCATATCCTGGCATCACAAACTTTAAAGGGTTAACAACATCTTGCCCCCCAGTGTAAATACCACCATACCCTGCTACACTATTGCAACACCCCAGCTCACCACAGTACTCCTCTGTGCTCTCTCCTGTCTTATAGCAATCCTCTGTTCTCTCTCCTGTCTGATAGTACTCATCTGTGCTCTCTCCTGTCTTATAGCACTCCACTGTGCTCTCTCCTGTCTGATAGCACTCCTCTGTGCTCTCTCCTGTCTTATAGCAATCTTCTGTGCTCTCTCCTGTCTGATAGTACTCATCTGTGCTCTCTCCTGTCTTATAGCACTCCACTGTGCTCTCTCCTGTCTGATAGCACTCCTCTGTGCTCTCTCCTGTCTGATGGTACTCCTCTGTGCTCTCTCCTGTCTGATAGTACTCCTCTGTGCTCTCTCCTGTCTGATAGCACTCCTCTGTGCTCTCTCCTGTCTGATGGTACTCCTCTGTGCTCTCTCCTGTCTGATAGTACTCCTCTGTGCTCTCTCCTGTCTGATAGTACTCCTCTGTGCTCTCTCATGTCTGAAAGGACTCCTCTATGCTCTCTCCTGTCTGATAGGGCTCCTCTGTGCTCTCTCCTGTCTTATAGCAATCCTCTGTGCTCTCTCCTGTCTGATAGTACTCATCTGTGCTCTCTCCTGTCTTATAGCACTCCACTGTGCTCTCTCCTGTCTGATAGCACTCCTCTGTGCTCTCTCCTGTCTGATGGTACTCCTCTGTGCTCTCTCCTGTCTGATAGTACTCCTCTGTGCTCTCTCCTGTCTGATAGTACTCCTCTGTGCTCTCTCCTGTCTGAAAGGACTCCTCTATGCTCTCTCCTGTCTGATAGGGCTCCTCTGTGCTCTCTCCCATTCTGATAGGACTTCTCTGTGCTCTCCCCTGTCTGATGCAAATAACAGTGTTTATTAATCTTACAGAAAAATCAAAATGAAAACCATGTAAAACACAAACTTCATTACTTATTAAACAAAAACTTTTATGAAAGGTAGAAGTACTATATACATCATATACATATAAATGTACATAGATCAAAAGCTGGCCCTGATAAGGTATCACCCCTGACTAACTGCGATAATTCATAGGTCAGTAGTGTTCTGATATAATGCCCATTCTAGATATATATCAAAATCCTATCCAATGGGTTTCTCCACAACTGAAATATGACGGTTCCTCAGGGATAAATGTTAGGTAATAAGGAAAAAATGCAGAAAAATAATAAAATGTGTACTGTCAGCGACTGGTCACATTAAAAATGTTGTATGTGCTTACTCCATGTGGAAATTGGTTAAAGGGTGTATACACCATTAAAAGCCAAAATGGACTAGAATGCTGTGAAGATAATAAACAGGGTGCAATAATTACAATTACAACGTTGCCACCTGCTCAATATGTCTATGATAATATTCTGGACTGGATAATGCTGACCTCAATATACTAAAAGTTTGTGTAGACCCCTGTTGATAAAAAAAAAAAAACATTCCAGAAATGTTCCAGATACTTAAAAAATTTGAGTCCTAGATAATAACGGAGGAGTGAGGCGATACTGGCCAGACACAAACTAATGGATTATATCTTTAAGGAGAGGGACACAGACAGTCAGACACCACCAGACACCGTTAGCAGCGTGCAGGGATGCTGAGAAAGGCCATACTATAGTCACATCACTGTCAGGTCTTAGGCTGCACTCTGATGACATCACTGTCAGGTCTCAGGATGATGTCACTTTGATGACATCACTATCAGGCCTTAGGCTGCACTCTGATGACATCAATGTAAGGTCTTAGGCTGATATCCCTCTGATGACATCATTGTCAGGTATTAGGCTGCACCTGTACTCTGATGACATCACTGTTAGGACTAAGGCTGATATCACTCTAAGGACATCACAGTCAGGTTTTATCCAGCACTCTGAAGACATCACTGTCAGATCTTAGGCTGCACTCTGATGACATCACTGTCAGGTCTCAGGCTGCACTCTGATGACATCACTGTCAGGTCTCAGGCTGCACTCTGATGACAGCACTGTCAGGTCTTAGGCTGCAGTCTGATGACATCACTGTCAGGTCTCAGGCTGCACTCTGATGACATCACTGTCAGGTCTTAGGCTGCACTCTGATGACAGCACTGTCAGGTCTTAGGCTGCCCTCTGATGACATCACTGTCAGGTCTCAGGTCGCACTCTGATGACATCACTGTCAGGTATTAGGCTGCACTCTGATGACAGCACTACCAGGTCTTAGGCTGCAGTCTGATGACATCACTGTCAGGTCTCAGGCTGCACTCTGATGACATCACTGTCAGGTCTTAGGCTGCACTCTGATGACAGCACTGTCAGGTCTTAGGCTGCCCTCTGATGACATCACTGTCAGGTCTCAGGCTGCACTCTGATGACATCACTGTCAGGTATTAGGCTGCACTCTGATGACAGCACTGTCAGGTCTGAGGCTGCACTCTGATGACATCACTGTCAGGTCTCAGGCTGCACTCTGATGACATCACTGTCAGGTCTCAGGCTGCACTCTGATGACATCACTGTCAGGTCTTAGGCTGCACTCTGATGACATCACTGTCAGGTCTTAGGCTGCACTCTGATGACAGCACTGTCAGGTCTTAGGCTGCACTCTGATGACAGCACTGTCAGGTCTTAGGCTGCACTCTGATGACATCACTGTCAGGTTTTAGGCTGCACTCTGATGACATCACTGTCAGGTCTTAGGCTGCACTCTGATGACATCACTGTCAAGTCTCAGGCTGCACTCTGATATCACTGTCAGGTCTTAGGCTGCACTCTGATGACAGCACTGTCAGGTCTTAGGCTGCACTCTGATGATATCACAGTCAGGTCTTAGGCTGCACTCTGATGACAGCACTGTCAGGTCTTAGGCTGCACTCTGATGACAGCACTGTCAGGTCTCAGGCTGCACTCTGATGACATCACTGTCAGGTCTCAGGCTGCACTCTGATGACATCACTGTCAGGTCTCAGGCTGCACTCTGATGACATCACTGTCAGGTCTCAGGTCGCACTCTGATGACATCACTGTCAGGTCTTAGGCTGCCCTCTGATGACATCACTGTCAGGTCTTAGGCTGCACTCTGATGACATCACTGTCAGGTCTTAGGCTGCACTCTGATGACATCACTGTCAGGTCTTAGGCTGCACTCTGATGACATCACTGTCAGGTCTTAGGCTGCACTCTGATGACATCACTGTCAGGTCTTAGGCTGCACTCTGATGACATCACTTTCAGGTCTCAGGTCGCACTCTGATGACATCACTGTCAGGTCTTAGGCTGCCCTCTGATGAAATCACTGTCAGGTCTTAGGCTGCACTCTGATGACATCACTGTCAGGTCTTAGGCTGCACTCTGATGACATCACTGTCAGGTCTCAGGTCGCACTTTGATGACATCACTGTTACTGTGCAAAAGCTCATTTGTCAGCTGTCACATCACTCATCAACACAAATCTCTCTACTTATTAGCAAACGAATATTGGAAGCAGAGAGCTGCACGAACAATCCAAAACTCATTTGTGTAGTCCTCACTGCGCGATCCATGATGCTTGTAATTGGCTCTTTAAGTAAGATTGGCGCTTGTTTGAACTGCATGTCTGCATGTAATAAGAGCCTTAGCCTGTAGTGTCAGGGCTCAGGCCTTGCTCTGATTATATCAGACTTTGGGTTCCGCTCTGATGATATGAAGCCTTGGGCTTCCTTTGATGATACTTCATCTATAAATTCTAATAATATCATGTCTCAGGTTGCAATATGATAATGTCAGGTCTGATGGTCAATGGAACAACTTTGTGAGGTGCGGCAGGATGGAATCGGCGCTGACCAGGACAAGCACAGGACATGAAGTAAGGAACAGTTTATTGAAGTAAAATGCGACGCATGTCGCAGGTAAATCTGGTTTTGGTACACATAGTTAATATATTGCTTCATGCGCATGATTAATGAACACTTTTTATACTTTAGTCATTCTTTGTATTTTTAATATGCGTGTATCAAATCTATTTCTGATGAGGTATACATGCACATTTATGATCATTATCACTATTACCATATTTTTCGCCCTATGAGACGCACCGGCATATAAGACGCACCCAATTTTAAAGGTGCAAAATCTAGAAAAAAAAGATTCTTAACTCAACAGTGATCTTCAACCTGCGGACCTCCAGATGTTGCAAAACTACAACTCCCAGTATGCCCGGACAGCCGTTGGCTGTTTGGGCATGCTGGGAGTTGTAGTTTTGCAACATCTGGAGGTCCGCAGGTTGAAGACCACTGGTATTGGAAGTTATACTCACCTGTCCCCGCCGCTCCCGACCCGTCACCGCTCGTCACCGCTGCCCTGGATGTCGCTCCATTGCTGTCGCCGCGTCCCTGTGGTGTCCCCGATGCTCCGGATGTCTTCTTCCCCGGGTTCCACGCTCTCCGTCGCCATCATCACGACATGATGACGACGAAGGAGTGCGCCGGCCATGCAGGGGATCCCGGCACGGAGCAGACACCGAGGAGGCAGGTAAGGTCCCTCCCGGTGTCCTGTAAGCTGATCGGGACGCCGCGATTTCACCGCGGCGGTCCCAAACAGCCCGACTGAGCAGCCGGGTTAGTATCACTTTCTCTTCAGATGCGGCGATCAGCTTTGATCACCGCGTCTGAAGGGTTAATACAGGGCATCTCCGCGATGGGTGATGTCCTGTATTAGCCGCGGGTCCCGACCGTTGATGGCCGCAGGGACCGCCACGATATGTGTGTATTCGTCGTATAAGACGCACCAACTTTTCCCCCCAGTTTTGGGAAAGAAAAAGTGCGTCTTATACGGCGAAAAATACGGTATGTTATTTAGTTTTTTCTATATAAATCGATGCCAGTAGTGATTCTTATTATCTGAACCATCACGCTATGCTGCTAAAGCTGTGTGTGAAGGGGTTAAATTACCCAGTTTATTGGTTGCATCTGAAAGGGTTAAATTACCCTGTATATAATGCTCCTCCTTGTATTGCCATCCCTGATGAAACTGCACAAGCGCAGTGAAATGCGTCACATTTTACTTAAATAAACCGTTCCTTACTTCATCTTCCGTGCCTGTCCTGGTCAGCGCCGATTCAATCCTGCCGCACCTCACAAAGTCGTTCCATTGAATTGTCCATTCGGTCAGGAAGGCTGCAGACGGGACCTTGCTCTCACCCACGTATACCATTGTGTATGTAAGTTCACACAACCATCGGCGGTAAGAGCCCATACCACTTACTCTATGGATTACTCGCTGGCGATATTACACTATGGAGCGCTCTTCCATTTCGTTTTAGGTCTGATGTTGCACTCTGATGATATCACATCATATACTGCACCAAAAATTCTGCACTAAAATACAAAGCTTGAACTGAGCCTTAAAGGGGATATTTAGTACTTTACTGCCAGACAGTAATGGACATGCTTAGGAAGGATCCATGCTTGTCTTGGGGCAAAACACTGCTTTCTTTTTGTGGCTATTTGCTGTTGGAGTTCCCTCCCTCCAACTACAAGTCCCAGGATCCCTTGTTTGTAAATGCGAGTTTACTTTTCTCCCTCCCACACATCAGCCACCCCACCCATTCCAGCACACCTAAGCTATGTCTCGGGCCACACTGCAACCTGGGAAAATCTAAAAAAAACACTTGTTTTGTATGCTATTAAAAATAAACATCAGGGCAAATATCACATATGAATTGCAAGACCAGCCATCAAACGACACTAACTTTATAGCCCCTGTAGCATAGTCAAATGAAAAAAATCCTGGAACACCCCTTTAGGGTGTATTCACATGGGAGCGCATCCGCAGCGTATTTGACACTGCCGCTGCGCTGCCGGCACACTCAGAGCTACTGCAGAGCGAGCTCCCTGCTGCTGCTGCCGTAGCTCTGTGTGTGTCCACTTGTGACTGCGAATTTCCCACTGGCTGTCACGTGCGGACACACACAGCTAGGGCAGCAGCAGAAGGGAGCTCGCTCTGCCATAACTCTGTGTGTCGCCAGTGCATCTATGGCGTCAAATACGCTGCGGATGCGCCCCCCCAATGTGAATACGCCCTAACTATTTTCAAGATGAGGATTCACATTTGCAGGCTGCAATCTTGTGCATTCCTAGTTAGAGATGAACGACTGGATGTGGATTTGGTTTGTAATTCACAAAATAAAATCAGATTCTTCCAACTATTTGTGACTCGTGTCAGATTTGTTTCATGTCTGCTCCTGTGGACTAAGCGCGGTCAAGAGACAAGCAGCTATGCTGTATGGAAACCACTTGTTACATTCGCTATGCAACCAATCCAGCAGCTCAGTGTTTTTTTTATAAAAAATACTGGTAGTCAATCAAATAACAACACTGCTGGAATCAGGGCACTCAAAGCTACAAAGTGACAAAAACAAAAAAAAATTCTTTGAATGGCCCCAAGCACGCTAAAACAATCCATACTTACCTGCTTGATCTAGTGTTGCTCCCCTGTACAACCCAGTGTTTTCTAAAAAGTCGATGATTACTGCAGCCAATCAGCAGTGGGACGGCCATGGGGGCCACCAGGGAGAATTGCAGGAGATAAAATACAGCTTGCACCCACTTTTTCTCCCGCTACTCCCACTGAAAAACAGCGGCGTCCGACAGACCCCATTGATTATAATGGGGTCCATCGGGACCCGCTGTTGCCAGTTGCACCCGGTCAATATGATGGCTGTCAAACTCCCCCCAAAAGAAAGAGAGAGAGAGTTTGATGGATGTTCTTGACAGGGCGAAACGGCAGTGTGAAAGTAGTGTGATAGCCTGGGGGATGTAGGGTATGGGGAGTGTAGCTGTTCAGTAATTAAATGGTGCTTGTTAACCCTTGCTATTCGTGACGCCCGGGTGAGGGCTCCTCAGTAATGCTTGTCCTACCGCCACCCTTCCCAAGAGCGATAGGGAGGTAGATAATAATAGAATGTCCACAACCGGAGAGTTTTCTGAAACAGGATTAACTTTTACTGAAGAATTTCTGCAAGCTTCCTAAACTGAACAGTCTCTATGCATACAACTGCTTTCTCTGGAGATTGACAAAGGTTGGGACTTTAGCAATGTAGAGTCTTTAAGTATTAGGCACTGTTCCACTGGATTTAGGGGATTTAGTTGCGGTCCAGTAGTCACTCTAGCATTAGCGGGGATATTTTAGAACTCACGGTTTTAGTTCAGCTGAGGCCGGTAGGTTTTGAGGCCTAGCGTGTCTTTGAGAGTTGCGCAGATCCGTCCTGCTAGCCCGGCATCCACGAGAGCAGCAACCCAAGAGAGCGATAACTGGCTACAGCTCCCTTATATGGGCAGGGGCTAGACTAGTGCTAATTGTTCCATACTGATGTCAATCACCATTACAAAGATTTGTGGGTAACACGTGACCCAAGGACCTCCTAAGGTCCTCCAACATACCATAGAGGATATTAACATGGTCACATGACCGAAGGTCCTGCAACGCTAAACAAGATAAGTACTATACATTATATTAGATATGCCTTATTTATTAAATATATACATGTATTAGCATTAGAGAATTAGACTTAAGGAGAAGCGACTAGGGGCTGTCCCACCTGAGGGTCTCTACCTGAGCGTAGTTACTCTGACTTTGGGGACCTCTACACTAGGTACGGTATGCAATAAGGTACCAGGCCACCACAGTAGCCTAACAATGTCGAGCGTATACTGAGAATGGTGAGATCGAGGAAAAACACCCATAAAAAGGGGATTCTGTAGGAGGGGTCAGAGAAGAATGTCAAGAATTGTTCTAAAGAACATCCAGTGTACAGTCATAGAATCTGCAGCCAAATACAATCTGCAGCTCTTTGGTGCACAGATGGGCTATAGTAGATCGGTGACACTAATAAATTCAGTTTATGTTAGTCATAATTTCAATAGTGGGCTTTAAGGGTGTTTCCATTTGCTAAAAGGTGTAATGATATGCACACAAATAACACGTTCTCAAAAATGACTCAATTATTGAAGCACTTTGTTCTTTGTAGTCATTTTATATTACAGCTTTAGACAAAACAATTTTTATTAAACAGTAAAAGCATTCATGTAATGCTTCAGTATAAGGATGCTTATAAAATGCCCATAAACATTATTAGTTTAGACATACCACCCACTTTGGATTTTATAAAAGGAGAAACATGGAGAGCAAACCATCATATTTTAGTTTTTAACCAGGTTGCAGTAATATTAAGGTTACTGCGAGGATCCAGCATTGGAGTCAACATGGGTTACAAAATGAAGCATTGCCATTCTACAGCTGGATCCCATAAGGCTAGCTCTCATGTTGGAACCCACAACCTGAAGATATCCAACCACAAAACATCCCATCATGGAGGCTCACACATTTCCCATCATGGAGGATCCCATGTATCTCATCATGAAGGCCATCACAAATCTCATCTTGGTGGATCTTATATGTCTCATCATGGAGGCTCCCATATGTCTCATCATGGAGGATCCCACAACTCACATCATGGAGGATCTCACATGTCCCATCATGGAGGTTCCCACAACTCACATCATGGAGGATCTCACATGTCCCATCATGGAGGTTCTCACATGTCCCATCATGGAGGTTCCCACAACTCACATCATGGAGGATCTCACATGTCCCATCATGGAGGTTCCCACAACTCACATCATGGAGGATCTCACATGTCCCATCATGGAGGATCTCACATGTCCCATCATGGAGGTTCCCACAACTCACATCATGGAGGATCTCACATGTCCCATCATGGAGGTTCCCACAACTCACATCATGGAGGATCTCACATGTCCCATCATGGAGGTTCCCACATGTCTCATCATGGAGGCTCCCATATGACCGATCGTGGAAATCATCACATGTCTCATCATGGAAGTCATCACATGTCTCACCATGAAAACCATCATAAGTCTCATCATGGAGGCCATCACATGTCTCATCATGGAAGCCATCATATGTCACATAATGGAGGTCATCACATGTCTAATCATGGAGGCCATCATATGTCTCATCATGGAAGCCATGGCACATCTCATCATGGAGGCCATCACATGTCCCATCATGGAGTTTCCAATACATCCCATCATGGGGGTCATTCCATGTCCCACCATGGAAGTTCTCATCACAAAAATCACCATAAATCTCACCATGGAATTTCTCAAAAGTCTCATCATGGTGGTCACCACAAAAAAGAAGTGTCTTTTCCCAAATATGTATGCCATCCCCATGGTCATTCCAGCAGCTCTGGGCTTCACAGTAGTTTCAAGGCTGATGGTCTGTTTGATGTAAACGAGAAGGAAATCATGCAACTTTTGAATGAGCGCCTATCGTCCTATCTCGGTGAGGTCCGCACTCTGGAAATGGAAAATGCTCAACTGGAAAGGAAGATTTGTCAATGGTATGAAAACAATCCTCCAAAAACCCCTCCTGATGGCACTGAATACTTCAAGATAATTGATAAACTTCAGGACGAGGTGAGACATGTATAACGTATATAAATGACTCTATAAAGCACAAAATAACACTTTAATATCATATTTTTTATACTGTATGTAATAGTGTTGAGCAAAAAATATTCGTAATGCTAATATTCACTAATGCTGTTTAGTGAAGAAGCATTAAAAAGCTATAGAGAAAAATGTAAAATATAAAAAAAAAAACAGATAAAAGCCACAAAAATAGAGACAGAAAGACTCATTGCCAAAGAGAATAAAACTAACCCCAAAATGTTTTTTAACTATATAAATAGGAAAAAGGTCAAAAATGAAAGTGTAGGCTCTTTAAAAAATGATAAAGAAGAAATTATAAACGGGGATCAGGAAAAAGCAAATATATTAAACAAATTCTTCTCCACTGTATTCACTGAGGAAAATGAAATGCCAGGTGAAATACAGCGAGATAAGGCAAACTCCCCAGTACAGGTCACCTGTCTAAGGCTGGGTTCACACTACGTTTTCTCCCATACGGGAGCGCATACGGCAGGGGGGGAGCTAAAAGCTCGCGCTCCCGTATGTCACCGTATGCGCTCCCGTATGTCATTCATTTCAATGAGCCGACCGGAGTGAAACGTTCGGTCCGGTCGGCTCATTTTTGCGCCGTATGCGCTTTTACAACCGGACCTCAAACCGTGGTTGACCACAGTTTTAGGTCCGGTTGTAAAAGCGCATACGGCGCAAAAATGAGCCGACCGGACCGAACGTTTCACTCCGGTCGGCTCATTGAAATGAATGACATACGGGAGCGCATACGGTGACATACGGGAGCGCGAGGTTTTAGCTCCCCCCTGCCGTATGCACTCCCGTATGGGAGAAAACGTAGTGTGAACCCACCCTAACACGGGAAGAAGTACAGTGCCGCCTACAAAAAAACAAAATAGACAAATCACCAGGTCCAGATGGTATTCACCCCCGTGTTCTAAAGGAATTAAGTAATGTAATAGACAGACCTCTATTTTTAATATTCATGGACTCTATAGTAACAGGGACTGTTCCCCAGGAGTGGCGCATGGCAAATGTGATAACAATATTTAAAAAGGGGACAAAAGGTGACCCAGGGAATTATAGGCCTGTTAGTTTAACCTCTATTGTATGTAAATTGTTTGGGGTTTTTCTAAGAGATGCTATTTTGGAATATCTTGATACAAATAAATGTATGACCCCGTATCAGCATGGCTTTATGAGGGATCGGTCCTGTCAAACTAACCTGATCAGCTTTTATGAGGAGGTGAGCTCCAGACTGGACCAGGGGCAATCGCTGGATGTCGTATATCTGGATTTTTCCAAAGCCTTTGATACGGTTCCACATAAAAGGTTGGTGCATAAAATCAGAAGGATGGGGCTGGGGGAGAATGTGTGTAAGTGGGTAAGTAACTGGCTCAGTGACAGGAAACAGAGGGTGGTTATTAATGGAACTTATTCTGATTGGGTGACTAACTATTGGGGTACCACAGGGGTCAGTATTGGGTCCTGTCCTATTTAATATGTTCATTACTGACCTTGTAGAGGGGTTGAATAGTGAAGTAGCAATCTTTGCAGATGATACTAAACTCTGTAAAGCTGTAAACACAATAGAGGACAGGGCACTGTTACAAATGGATCTGGATAGGTTGGAGGCTTGGGCTGGGAAGTGGCAGATGAGGTTCAACACTGATAAATGTAAGGTAATGCACAAGGGGAGGAAAAATTCGGCCTGGGATTATGTATTAAATGGGAGCACACTTGGGACGACTGATGTGGAAAAGTACTTGGGAGTTTTAGTTAACAGTAAATTTTGCTGTAGTGACCAGTGTCGGGCAGCTGCTGCCAAGGCAAATAAAATCATGGGGTGCATCAATAGGGGCATAGATGCCCATGACAAGGAAATAATTCTACCGCTGTACAAATCACTAGTCAGACCACACATGGAATACTGTATACAGTACTGGGCACCAGTGTACAAGAAAGATATAGTGGAGCTGGAGAGGGTTCAAAGACGGGCAACCAGGGTAATACGGGGAATGGGAGGACTACAGTACCCAGAAAGATTTTCAGAATTAGGGTTATTTAGTTTAGAAAAAAGAAGGCTTAGGGGAGACCTAATAACTATGTATAAATATATCAGGGGACAGTACAGAGATCTTTCCCATGATCTATTTATACCCAGGACTGTATCTATAACAAGGGGGCACCCTCTCCATTTAGAGGAAAGAAGGTTTCTACACCAGCACAGATGGGGGTTCTTTACTGTAAGAGCAGTGAGACTGTGGAATTCTCTGCCGGAGGAGGTGGTCATGGGGAACTCTGTAAAAGAATTTAAAAGGGGTTTGGATGCATTTTTGGAGAGTAAGAACATTGCCTTCCTCTGGATTAACTCAGTAGTGACTCATTAGGGATATAGGTTGAACGTGATGGACTCTGGTCTTTCTCAATCTTATGAACTATGTTACTATGTTACTGAGTAAAATGATGTGTACTGTGTAAAAAAAAAAAGGTGATCATCCCTCCCTGGTTTCAGCTTGTGGTCCAAAGAATGCTCCAATATTATTTACAGTGTAAATCGGTGTAGATAGCTAATATTTTGTATATACGAATATGCAAATATTTGCAAACATGGGCACTTTCTTTACGATTAGGACGAGCGAATTGAATCTGACAAATCCGAATTCGTTACGAATTTCAGGAAAAATTTGATTTGCATCGCTTCATTACACTCAATTTAGTATGGTCAAGGCTCCAGGGCATCAAAAATGGTGGATCCACATGTGAGGACATGGGGCAAGTAATCTTGGGAAGATGGGAACAAGGGTAGGCGGGATGACCCTGAATCACCTGTAGCATGCAGCCTATCTGCAGCCAGTCACCCCTGTGATGTCACAGCCCTATATAATCGGCAGCCATATTGCGGCCAGTCACTTCAGTCTTTCATTGCAGAGAGATAGGGACAGACAGCGCTGTGTGTTGGCCAGAATAGCTTATTTCCAGCAGCGATTCACCTCCCAGTCACATCAGCGTTCTGTTGCACAGAGGGACTGACAGCAGTGTGTGTTGCACAGAAAAGCATTCTTACTGCAGCGATTCACCTCCCAGTCACTACAGTGTTCTATTACAGAGAGGGACAGAGAGCAATGTTGCACAGTGTGTTGCAGAGAACAGCAGCGATTTAGCTCAAGCACAAATCCTGCCTAGAAGCACTGATAGAGAAGGGAGTGAGATTGAGAGAGAAAGTGCAATTTTGGGTGTAGTACACAGTGACTGTGTTCTGCAGCACTGGTGTGTACTGCTGGTGTACACAAATACTTTTTTAAGCATACTGGAGCACATTGTTCTCCCCTCATAAGTGCATACCACATATGTACATCTATGTGGTGTACTATTTTGTTCCTGTTAAAGTCTCAAGGGCCTAGATACTGTGAAAGGCCAGCCAAAAGTACACACCGGCTGGTGTTGTACACAAATACTTTTTTAAGCGTACTGTAGCTCATTGTCCTTCCCTCATAAGTGCATACCACATACGAACATCTAAGTGGTCTACTATTTTGTTCCTAATAAAGTCTCAAGGGCCTATATACTGTGAAAGGCCAGGTAAAAGTACACACCTGTTAGTGTTGTAGACAAATACTGTTTTAAGCATAGTGGAGAGTATTGCACTCCCCTCATATACACACTAAGTATGGCAGGCAGAGAAGTGCCAGGACGTGCACAGAGGAGTGGCAGAGGCCTAAATTCATCAGGGAGAGGTCGCAGCAGACTAGGGGAGAGTGGCAGCAGGAGTCGCAGCGAGAGGCCTGAGCTCCTGGTATCAGCTATCGGTCGTATCTCGACCAGCAACCAACTGCCGTCATCGATTGGTTAACATGGTCATCCACTTCATCACTAGTGTTGCTCGCGAATATTCGCAATGCAAATTTTATTCGCGAATATAGCACTATATAGTCGTATATAGTCGTTTATGCTAATTTTTGTATATGCTAATTTTTGCATATGCTAATTTTCGCAAAATGCGAATATTACGAATATGCGAATCTAGCAAATATATGATGAATATTCATCCATATATTCGTGAAATATCGCAAATTTAAATATGGCCTATGCCGCTCAACACTATTCATCACAAGTGACATCTGACACCCCCAGTCAACAGTTGGTGGGTTCCTCAGAAACAACCCTCAGTTGGCATGGCCTGGGAGCAGTCCCTGTCCTCCCATTGCCTCTGTCCTATGCTGTTCCATCCCCTACAGAAGTATCTTATGCTGTGAGTTCAGCTTCACTATTTAGTGAGGATGATCTAGAGGACAGTCAGCAGCTACTGCCCAGTCAAGAAGTGGAGGAGACATCCTCCGCTTCCTCCACTAGGCAGGCAAGTAGTGATGAGGAGAGTGGCGTGGGAGGTGGTGTTGCGAGTGTTCAGGCTCCTGAAGTAAACACTGTTGAGGAACCTGAGGAGCACATCAGTGACGTGTAAATACAACTCGATGGTGATGAAGCACTTGGGAGCGGGATGCAGAAGGAGTCGGTGGCAGTAGCAGTTTTTTTTTTAAATCAAACAAAAGAAAAGTTGTGCAAAAAACACCTACACCACCAAGTATTGATGTGATGCAAAGACCTCTAAAAGGTGGAAGGGAACAATGTATGGTCCATTGTGACTGGTGGGGGTAAGCATTTCCCCTGTAAGGCCCTACTCTCGAATTATTAATTCCCTTCTTGGCAAGTTTTACTCGCCCTATAAAGGGTGGCCCCATACAGGAACCTCTCCCTATTTCTCCCTACAAACATTTCCCAAGGTTTTTAGGTGGAAATAGAGAGTTTCGTGTGTGGGGCCACCCTTTATAGGGTGAGTAAAACTTACCAAGAAGGGAATTAATCAGGCAAGAGTAAGGCCTACATATATTTTATCCTAAGCATATTATTAAAATTTAGGTGTGATAGATAAAGCGCCGGAACACCCTGAACGTGATAGCTATTTCGTTCACCAGGTACACTTCTTAAGACCACTCTCCCACTGTCTCCACTGCCGATGTAAAACACCTGGCAGTGACGTCAGTGGGCGTATGACTCCAATAATACACCAAGAAAAAGTGAAAAAACAGCGGAAAAAAGAGTTAAAAACATACAAGGAAAAACACAAAGCAAAACTCAGTATAAAACATCATACAAATGTGCTTAAATCAACTTTATCATTCAAGTTGGCTGGACCCTGAGCATGCATGCACAGGATCCACCTCCCCACCTTCTGCAACAGAAATTTCCTTCTATCTCACCCTGCAACGGCATGAACTCTCTCAATTACAATAAACATCAACACAGAGGTATCACCCTTATGTTCTTCATTGACATGTTCAATGATCCTTGGGCAGCTTTTTAATGTTTTCACCGACTGTACATGCTCGGGGAACCGAGTGTGCATGGGGTGTGTAGTGCTCCCTATGTAGAAGCGGCCGCATGCACACTCGATTCCGTACAACATGTAATCGGTCTGACAGGTAATAAGATCTTTCACTACGACCTCAGATCCACCTAGCAGAAAGTTTTTTCCTTTTTTCAGACATGGACACCATTTAAAGCTCCCACAACAATGGTTTCCTGTGGGTGTCGCACCACTAAGCCAATCTGCACCACTAATGCTGCTGCTGCCACCTCCAGGCTGTCTCATTCTGCCACCATTTGTTCTCCTCATGCTGATGCCACCTCCAAGCTGTCTCATTCTGCCACCATATGTTCTCCGCATGCTGATGCCAGCTCCAGGCTGTCTCATTCTGCAACCATATATGTTCTCCTTATGCTGCCGCCAACTCCAGGCTGTGTCATGAAGCCACTATATGGTCTCCTCATGCTGCCGCCAACTCCAGGCTATATCATTCAGCCACTATATGCTGCTGCCAACTCCACGCTGTTTCATTCAGGCACTATATGGTCTCCTCATGCTGCCGCTACCTCCACGCTGTGTCATTCAGCCACTATATGTTCTCCTTATGCTGTTGCCAACTCCTGGCTGTGTCATTCAGCCACTATATGCTTCCCGAACTCCACGCTGTGTCATTCAGCCACTATATGGTCTCCTCAGGCTGCTGGAACATTGCCTAAAAAATTTTATGGTAGCACTAGATACCATAAATCTTCTATTAAAATTTGCAAATGTATCATTTAATCTTAGGGATTGTGAGGCCCTATGGTCTCATCATGCTGCTGGGACATTACCTAAAGAATTTTATGGTAGCACTAGCTACCAAAAAAATCTTCAATTAAAATTTGAAAATGTATCTTTTAATCTTTGGAATTGTGAGGCCCTATGGTCTCCTCATGCTGCTGCCACCTCTAGGCTGTATCATTTTGCCACAATATGTTCTCCATATGCTGTTGGCACCTTAGATTAAACTTCAAATGGGCACTGTCAGATACAAAAACTATTGATATGTTGTAAAGCATGCAAAACCAATAGGCTTTGCAATTGCTTTCATTAGAAACTTTTCAGTATTTCATACTGAAAAAGCCAGTCAAACAACTGCTCCACCCCCCCTCCCCCCTGCCTGCTTGGACATATACTAGTCCTGCTGTGTCCATGCATCATCACCTATGTCATGGACTTGTTAAGTTACAAGGCAAAGTGTTCTACACCCCTATTGAGGGTCTCTGTAGGCCAGAAATAGCCGTTTTTAATAGTGATTCGCAGCAAATAAATTCGGACCGAACCACATTTTTTCGGAAAATTCTGCGAATTGGCCGAAACAAATTTTAAAACGATTTAATTACGATTTTTGCATGGAAAAAAAAGTGAACGAACATAGTGAATATGCGAATTTTGCGAACATAAGATGAATATTTGTCCATACATTTGACCTTGCCGCTCATCACTAATATGCAATTGTCAATGTGATAATCTTTGAGAACACTATGTCAATTTCTTGTTTAGATTATAGAAGCTACCCTGGAAAATGCAAATATTATGCTTGAGATTGACAATGCCAGGTTGGCCGCTGCTGACTACAGGAGCAAGTAAGTGCTATATTTTTTTTTAATTAAGACCTCATAATGATCATAGCATGCAGTCCACAACATAAAAGTTAGGGCAAAAAGGGCAATTGGCCAGGGACTTTGACTGCCCACGTTACCCCCAGCTCATCTGATAAGTGGTCAAAATACAGGGTGGGCCATTTATGTGGATACACCTTAATAAAATGGGAGTGGTTGGTGATATTACCTTCCTGTTTGTGGCACATTAGTATGTGTGAGGGGGGAAACTTTTCAAGATGGGTGGTGACCATGGTGGCCATTTTGAATTAGGCCATTTTGAATCCAACTTTTGTTTTTTCAATAGGAAGAGTATCATGTGACACGTCAAACTTATCGGGAATTTCACAAGGAAAACAATGATGTACTTGGTTTTAACATAACTTTATTCTTTCATGAGTTATTTACAAGTTTATGACCACTTATAAAATTGTGTTCAATGTGCTGCCCATTGTGTTGGATTGTCAATGCAACCCTCTTCTCTATATACTGCTATATACTACTATATACACCGCAGGAGAAATACTAGCACAGGCTTCCAGTATCCATAGTTTCAGGTGCTGCACATCTCGTATCTTCACAGCATAGACAAGCACATCATTGTTTTTCTTGTGAAATTCCCAATAAGTTTGATGTGTCATATGACCCTCTTCCTATTGAAAAAACAAAAGTTGGATTCAAAATGGCCGACTTCAAAATGGCCATCATGGTCACCACCCATCTTGAAAAGTTTCCCCCCCCCCCCTCACAAATACTAATGTGCCACAAACAGGAAGTTAATATCACCAACCATTCCCATTTTATTAAGGTGTATCCATATAAATGGCCCACCTTGTATATCAACAATGATCTATATTTGACGACCAGCAAAGACAAAGGTTATGTTGTTAGAGAGGAGGGCCCTGACAAATTTTTAGACCCAATATCCTTTCTCAATGTTAAAGGGGATACACCGGTAAAAAAAACTATTTTTTATAAATCAAGTGGTGCTAGAAAGTTAAACAGATTTGTAAATGATTTCTATTTGAAAATCTTATTAACTCCAGTACTTATCAGCTGTATACTACAGAGGAAGTTATTTTCTTTTTGAATTTATTTTCTGTCTGACCACAGTGCTCTCTGCTGACACCTCTTTCCATTTTAGGAACTGTCCAGAGCAGGAGCAAATCCCCATAACAAACCTATCCTGCTCTGGACAGTTCCTGGCATGGACAGAGGTGTCAGCAGAGAGCATTGTGGTCTGACAAAGGAAATTCAAAAAGAAAAGAACTTCCTCTGTAGTATACAACAGCTGATAAGTACTGGAGGGATTAAGATTTTTTTTATAGAAGTAATTTACAAATCTGTGTAACTTTCTGGCACCAGTTGATTAAAAAAAATGTTTTCCACTGGAGTACGCCTTTAACCCAGGGGTCAAGTCCTGGGGAAAAAAAAGTATGGGAACTCACCCAAGATTTCCCTTCATGGTCTGGTCCTATAGGACTTATGCCAATGGGAACAGTGTTCCAGCTGTGGGAAAAGCAGGAACTCAGTTCCCACGAGTTCCTGCAGGACTTGAGCCCTGCTTTAACCCAACCCTGCTCCCTTCTAGGCTTCTCATTTAGAAAAAGGCAATATCCATGGCAGGTCAGTGCCAATGCTGGCTTCTCATTGACACCATTGATCTCCTGAGACACTTTTCCAACCATTACCCCCTCCGCCATACTTACATCCCTTCCTAAAAATATAACTGGGTCTATTTTAGTAAACATCTAAATATTTTATAAGGTTTATTGATGAATCTAATATTAGAAAGGTGACCGTGACTTTTTGTTTCCAAAAGGTATGAGCAGGAGCTTGCTCAGAGTAACAATATGGTGGTGGATATGAATAATCTTGGAAGAGTTTTGGAAGCATTAAGTGGAGAGAATAATGATCTAGAGATGCATGTCCAAAGCCTTCAGGGAGAAGTGAACAACCTGAAGAGCAACAGTGAGGAGGTGAGCATACTGGTTATACAGTGGTCCCCCTACATACGATGGCCCCGACATAGGATCGTTTCAACATACGATGGCCTCTCAGAGGCCATCGTATGTTGAAGTCAGCATCAACATTCGATGCTTCTGTGTGTCGGGGTCATCGCAAAAACTGCTTTCCGGTAGCGCTGACTGCTTCAGCTGCCGATGGATAGCCGTTTCATGTGCCTCATGTGCCCTGCTCAATGATACTTACATGTCCCCGCCGCTCCGGCCCGTCAGTTTGCCGCTCCTCTGCTGCCCTGCACCATCGCTCTCCATCACCGTCATCCCGTAGCCGCTCACGGCATGAGCGGCGACGTGATGACGGCGACGGAGAGCGACGGTGCAGGGCATCGACGACGTAGTGATATTGTAGCAGAGGAGTGGCAAACTGACGGGCTGGAGTGGCGAACTGACGGGCTGGAGTGGCGAACTGACGGGCCGGAGCGGAGAACTGACGGGGGACATGTGAGTATTATGGAGCACCTGTCTGTATGCCTCCATGTATAGTGTCAGTGTTCCCTCAACATACGATGGTTTCAACAAACGATGGTCCGCCTGGAACCAATTACCATGGTATGTTGAGGGACCACTGTAATCTCATAGTAATATGGTTTATTCAAAAGCCTTGTATGAAACGTGTCTGTTGTCCTTCTACAGGAGATAGAATCTCTTCTCTCCCAGTTGGGTGCCAGAATTAATGTGGAAATGAATGCAGCTCCATCCATTGACTTAAATGAAGCTTTGTCTGAGATCCGGGAGGAATATGAAACTCTTATGCAACAAAATCTTAAAGAAGCAGAAGACATGTTTCTCGAAATGGTAAATTGGCTGGTTTTGCCTTGTGTAGAATAAGAGGTAATTTTTACTTTAGACCTGTTCAGTTAGTACCCATAAACATGATGGAGCCTAAAACTTGGCAGTCAAAGGAACTTCAAGAATTCCATGGAGGTCATAAAAGGTGGTTGCCATTTTGCAGGGCCAGCTCCACCTATAGGCAAAATAGGCAGCCAGATAGAGGGCCCTTCTGATGGGGCGCCATTCTGCCCTCTGCAGGAGAGTTAGTTCTCCAGGTCCTAACAGCTGCTAAGTTCTCACCCTAGTAAGGTGATTACATGAGGAGAGGGTTTGTTACAGTGTATACTCCCCAGTAGGAAGGTGGGGTGTGTCAATAGGAGGAGTCAAGGGGTGGTAAAATCAGCTTTTGCCTAGGGTGGCAAAAATCCTTGCACCAGTCTTGCCCACTTGGGATCTGCTATAATTCTCAGAAGAGAGGGAGGCTGGCCCTAGCTCGGAAATACTCACACAGTAGTCAATTGACTTGAATGGGCATCATGAATAGGCCAACACATGGAAAGGGAAAAGCTTTATTAGTGTATTCTTAGTTGATGGCATAAACACTAGACATCCTAAAAAATCCCATCACTGGGATAGCTTTATTATCAGAAAGGGCTTTCCAGTTGGAGCAACCCTCTATGTAGCAAGATTAAAGGGGTACTCGGTCCCTAGACATCTTATCCCCTATCCAAAGGATAGTAGTTAAGATGTCTGATCGCGGGGGTCCTGCCGCTGGGGACCCCCGCGATCTCCCTGCTGCACCAGGCGTTCTTTTAGAGTGGCGGGTGCTGCACCGGAGGCTCGTGACGTCACGGCCGCACCCCACTTGTAACCTTGTGGCCACATCCCCTTAATGCAAGTCTATGGGAGGGGGCGTGACTGTGACATCATGAGCCTCCGCCCAGCATCGCTAGTCGTCCTGCACGGAGCGAAGTTTGCTCAGTGCACCGTATGTCTGGGGTGCCGCAGCCGAGATTGCGGAGGTCCCCAGCAGCGGGACACCCGCGATCAGACATCTTATCCCCTTCCTTTGGATAGGGGACAAGATGTCTAGGGGGGGAGTACCCCTTTAAGGGTAATATGGCCTCATATATGGCCACTTGTTATGTTGAGGTATATGTATTTCATGTTTTTTTTATATTTTTTTGTTGTAGAGTCAGGAGCTGAGCCGTGAGGTTGCTTCAAGTTCCGAACAACTCCAGTCTATTGGAACTGAGCTCATCGAAATGAAGCGTTGTGTTCAGGCGCTTGAAATTGAGCTACAAAGTGAACTGAGTCTGGTAAGTATTTTAGTATGAAATTAATGGTAAAGGATGGAAAACATGGACAAACCTAATACTCATTTATTACATTCCAGAAATCTGCACTGGAGGGCACGTTGGCCGAAACTGAAGCTGCTTTTGGATCAAAGCTTGCCGAATTACAGTGCTTGATCAATAATATGGAAGCAGATCTTGCTTCAATCCTATCTAATCTGGAACGTCAGAACTATGAGTACAAGGTTCTTATGGACCAGAAGACCCACCTGGAGATGGAGATCGCTACATACAAGCGCTTGCTGGATGGCCATGATATTGAGTATGTACAGCAGGAAATATCATAAAACACATCTCCTGTAGGGTTCCTATATGATGTCCACATGCCACCATAGGCTCTATCTAAGGGACAGCCTCATCTTTCATATTCTAAACTTTTTTTTTTTTTTTTAAATGGACCTCTTAGCAGGATTTAGAGACTGAACTAATAGCATGGTTGTATGGAGCTTCTCACCATGCTTACCTCATTTTCCGGATAAGAAGTCCAATGGGCATTCCTCTTGGCCCCAAAACCCTGACATGGTTCACTCTGTTCTTGCCAGCAACGCCCCGCTCACTGCTTGTCACCTCTTCCTGCTGACAGGTCCATCTTATTTGGCACAGGCACTTATTAAAGGGATATTCCGGCTTTATACATCTTATCCCCTATCCAAAGGATAGTGGATAAGATGTCTGATCGTGGGAATTCCGCCGCTGGGAACCCCCGCGATCTCCCTGCTGCACCCGGCATTCGTTTAGAGCGTCGGGTGCAGCGCCAGAGTGCCGGAGGCTCACGATTTCAGTGCAGCCCCTGGCATTCTGTGGCGGGCGCTGCCTTCAAGACAGGGATGTGATGTCAAAGCCACGCCCGCTAGTGATGTCCCGCCACGCCTCCTCCATTCATGTGTATGGTAGGGGGCGTGACGGCCGTCATGCCCCCTCCTATAAAAATGAATGGAGGGTGATAAGTTGTATAAAGCCGTAACACCCCTTTAAAGGGGTTCTCCGGTGGAAAACTTTTTTTTTTTGTTTTAAATCAACTGGTGCCAGAACGTTAAACAGATTTGTGAATTAGTTCTAAATCCTTCCAGTACTTATTAGTTGCTGAATGCTACAGAGTAAATTATTTTCTTTTTTAAACACAGAGCTCTCTGCTGACATCACGACGCCTCTGTCCATTTTAAGAACTGTCCAGAGTAGGAGAAAATCCCCATAGCAAACATATGCTGCTCTGGACAGTCCCTTAAATGGACAGAGATGTCAGCAGAGAGCACTGTGCTTGTGATGTCAGTAGAGAGCTCTGTGATCCAAAAAGAAAAGAATTTCCTCTGTAGTATTCAGCAGCTAATAAGTACTGGAAGGATTAAGATTTTTAACAGAAGTAATTTGCAAATCTGTTTAACTTTCTGGCACCAGTTGATTTAAAAAAAAAAAAGTTTCCCACCGGAGTAACCCTTTAATTGCTCGATATTTATTGTGCCATATAACATTGGAATATTGGCCATTGTATCATGTAAATGCTAAACTAATTCCTTCCTACAAGGATAAATAATAACCAGATAAAGCTGTACATGTATAATTTAGAAAGTGAATTTCAGCTGTTGTCTTTTTTTTTTTTTTTTTGCAGTATCTCCACGCATGACATGTCACATGGGAAACACGGTAAGAGTCTTACAAATAGGATCGCCACCGTCACGCCCCCTCCCATAGACTTGCATTGAGGGGGAATAGCATGACATCATGAGGGAGTAATGATGTCACGAGCTCCCGGCACCGGCTCCAGCATTCTGAACAGTTTGTTCCAAACGCTGAACAGTGGAGTACCCATTTAAGGAGGAAATACCTGAAAAAAACTTCCATTCCCATCCCACCAAGCTATCCCCCAGTAGGCTGGGTTCACACCACGTTTTGTTAAATACGGCTCCCGTACACGGCTGGGAGAAGGGGGGGCGGGGCTTAATCGCGGCGCCCGCACTCAGCCGTATTCGGGAACAGTATTTAATGCATGTCTATGAGCCGACCGGAGTGAACCGCAGCCTCCGGTCGGCTTCGTTTTCGGCCGTATGCGGTTTCCCGACCGCAGGCAAAAATGTGGTCGGGAAACCGCATACGGCCGAAAAAGCAGCTGGCCGGAGGCTGCGGTTCACTCCGGTCGGCTCATAGACATACATTAAATACGGTTCCCAAATACGGCTGAGTGCGGGCGCCACGATTAAGCCCCGCCCCCCCTCCTCCCAGCCATATATGGGAGCCGTATTTAACAAAACGTGGTGTGAACCCAGCCTAACAAAAACAATCAAAAAGCTGCCACACCAATGACATGGTCCTGCTGTTGTGCTCACGTATGTCTGGTCACGCACTACCCCTACCCCGTTTCGCTACCTGCTCCCCTGATGAAGTGGGTAGCGAAACGGCATAGAGGTAGTGCGTGACCAGACCTACGTGAGCACAACAGCAGGTCCATGTCATTGGTGTGGCAGCTTTTGATTGTTTTTTCTGACTGCTGCTGATCTTTATTTAATTATTTTTATATATGAATACGTGCTAAATAAAGATTTTCCATTTGATTATTTTACTTGTTTGGTGCTTTTGTGGTTATTTTTAATGTTTCATGACCTGAACACCCGTTGCTTTTTTGCAACTATATTGGCCTTACTATTGGTTTATGTAAAATTTGTAATAGGTAAATTCACTCATGACAAATTTGATACAAACTGTGACAGTCACCCGCTATATAGTTACACCCCTGTTCATGCATCGTGCATCGTATAGAAGTGGACTGTAATGGAACGGTACAAACTAGTTTAATACGGAACTGAAGTGTATTTAATTTTTTTGTAGGTCTAATATTATATCTATTGGCTTTTCAGGTCACCACACTGGGAGCTACCACCACCTAAAACACCACGGAGGAAAACACCATTCCTCTGGTAACCACCACGGAGGACACCATCATGAAAGTCACCATTTTGGAGGTCACCACCACGGAGGACACCATCATGAAAGTCACCATTTTGGAGGTCACCACCACGGAGGACACCAGCATGATGGTCACCATTTTGGAGGTCACCACCATGGAGGACACCAGCATGATAGTCACCATTTTGGAGGTCAACACCATGGAGGTCATCATTCCTCTGGACACCAAAGTGGAGGACATCACTCTTCAAGTCATGAAAAGTGTTAGAAACTAGTGCCTAGGGAAACAATTCAAGAAAATGCTCCACTTTTGCTCCCAAAATATTATTATGTATCTTTTCTATCTTCTTTTATGCTTCCTTTATCTATAATTGCAGATGGCAAAAGAAAGTGATAAAAAAATTCACTGGTTTCGGGTATTAAAACCTTCATGAAACAAAGGAAAGAAGTCAAGGTGAATGACAAGATGGGCCACGTTAATGTAGTTGTGTAGCCCCTTAGTGGTAATTCATTTAAATGAGTTTATAGGGTACATTTAACGTGTAGGCCAAGATGCTTATCCTATTACCCTTACCTTATGGACCACATGTCACCTTGGACTTCAATGTTTCCCATTTGGCTTCTGAGGCCATTTGCATAGTGCACGCATTACGGTCCCCGGATGTCTTTCAATCACATATGTGAGATTGAAAAGGATGCAAAAAGCACAATGCAAATGACATCTACAGTGAGGGGTGGCTCTAGGAGAAAGAAATCTATAGAGTAAATTGGAGAAGATTTTAAAGGGGTACTCTGCCCCAAGACATCTTATCCCCTATCCAAAGGATAAGATGTCTAATCGCGGGGGTCCCTTTGCCGCAGCACTCGGCGTTCGTTCAGAGCTTCGGGTTCAGCGCCGGAGGCTCGTGACGCCAGTCAAGGCCGCGCCCCACTCGTGACATCACTGCCACACCCCCTCAATGCAAGTCAATGGGAGGGGGCGTGACGGCCGTCACGCCCCCTCCCATAGACTTGCATTGAGGGGGCATGGCCGCGACGTCACAAACGGGGCTTGACCGTGACGTCACGAGCCCCCGCCCCGCATCGCCAGTCATCCGGCACGGAGCGAAGTTCACAGTGCATCGGATATCTGGGGTGCCCCAGCCGAGATCAGACATCTTATCCCTTATTTGGGGATCAGATGTCTAGGGGTGGAGTACACCTTTAAGGGGAACAATACCCACTAAAATATTATGTTTTTAAGGATCTAAAAAAATTTGAGTTGATAAAGTTTTGTCAATGGTTATAATGTTTTTTTTATATGTTCCCCTATCTTCCGATCTACTGTTCACTGACCAAAAGTGAGAAAAAAGCACTGTAATGTGAGCTACTGTATGTTCAGACTGCCCATAATGTATGTTTGTGCCCTAAGGACCATGTGATTGTTCTGTGATCAGTAAGGTTTTCTCCCTTACATGTAGCTACTTAGCTTATGGATCACGTATAAGATGGAAACTGGACTGTAATGTCAATATCTTATTCTGGAACATTATTTATTTTCTCTCACTTAATAAAATCTATTGTTTAATTTGTCAAGCAACATAATGATATTGAGTGTTATATAAATGCTTTTTAGAAATGAAATACAGAATTTCCCATAAGTGAGTCCACCCCTCACATTATATATATAGTATCTCCCATAAGGGAGTCCACCCCTCACATTATATATACAGTATATCCCATAAGTGAGTCCACCCCTCACATTATATATACAGTATCTCCCATAAGTGAGTCCACCCCTCACATTATATATACAGTATCTCCCATAAGTGAGTCCACCCCTCACATTATATATACAGTATATCCCATAAGTGACTCCACCCCTCACATTATATATACAGTATCTCCCATAAGTGAGTCCACCCCTCACATTATATATACAGTATCTCCCATAAGTGAGTCCACCCCTCACATTATATATACAGTATATCCCATAAGTGAGTCCACCCCTCATATTATATATACAGTATCTCCCATAAGTGAGTCCACTCCTCACATTATATATACAGTATATCCCATAAGTGAGTCCACCCCTCACATTATATATACAGTATATCCCATAAGTGAGTCCACCCCTCACATTATATATACAGTATATCCCATAAGTGAGTCCACCCCTCATATTATATATACAGTATCTCCCATAAGTGAGTCCACCCCTCACATTATATATATAGTATATCCCATAAGTGAGTCCACCCCTCACATTATATATACAGTATATCCCATAAGTGACTCCACCCCTCACATTATATACAGTATCTCCCATAAGTGAGTCCACCCCTCACATTATATATATAGTATATCCCATAAGTGACTCCACCCCTCACATTATATATACTGTATATCCCATAAGTGACTCCACCCCTCACATTATATATACAGTATATCCCATAAGTGAGTCCACCCCTCACATTATATATATAGTATTATAGTATCTCCCATAAGTGAGTCCACCCCTCACATTATATATACAGTATATCCCATAAGTGACTCCACCCCTCACATTATATACAGTATATCCCATAAGTGACTCCACCCCTCACATTATATATATAGTATATCCCATAAGTGACTCCACCCCTCACATTATATATACTGTATATCCCATAAGTGACTCCACCCCTCACATTATATATACAGTATCTCCCATAAGTGAGTCCACCCCTCACATTATATATATAGTATCTCCCATAAGTGAGTCCACCCCTCACATTATATATACAGTATCTCCCATAAGTGACTCCACCCCTCACATTATATATACCCAGTATCTCCCATAAGTGAGTCCACCCCTCACATTATATATACAGTATCTCCCATAAGTGACTCCACCCCTCACATTATATACAGTATCTCCCATAAGTTAGTCCACCCCTCACATTATATATACAGTATCTCCCATAAGTGACTCCACCCCTCACATTATATATACAGTATATCCCATAAGAGACTCCACCCCTCACATTATATATACAGTATCTCCCATAAGTGACTCCACCCCTCACATTATATATACAGTATCTCCCATAAGTGACTCCACCCCTCACATTATATATACAGTATCTCCCATAAGTGACTCCACCCCTCACATTATATATACAGTATATCCCATAAGTGACTCCACCCCTCACATTATATATACAGTATATCCCATAAGTGACTCCACCCCTCACATTATATATACACAGTATCTCCCATAAGTGAGTCCACCCCTCACATTATATATACAGTATATCCCATAAGTGAGTCCACCCCTCACATTATATATACAGTATCTCCCATAAGTGACTCCACCCCTTACATTATATATACAGTATCTCCCATAAGTGAGTCCACCCCTCACATTATACACAGTATCTCCCATAAGTGAGTCCACCCCTCACATTATATATATAGTATATCCCATAAGTGACTCCACCCCTCACATTATATATACAGTATATCCCATAAGTGACTCCACCCCTCACATTATATACAGTATCTCCCATAAGTGAGTCCACCCCTCACATTATATATATAGTATATCCCATAAGTGACTCCACCCCTCACATTATATATACTGTATATCCCATAAGTGACTCCACCCCTCACATTATATATACAGTATATCCCATAAGTGAGTCCACCCCTCACATTATATATATAGTATCTCCCATAAGTGAGTCCACCCCTCACATTGTATATACAGTATATCCCATAAGTGACTCCACCCCTCACATTATATACAGTATATCCCATAAGTGACTCCACCCCTCACATTATATATATAGTATATCCCATAAGTGACTCCACCCCTCACATTATATATACTGTATATCCCATAAGTGACTCCACCCCTCACATTATATATACAGTATCTCCCATAAGTGAGTCCACCCCTCACATTATATATATAGTATCTCCCATAAGTGAGTCCACCCCTCACATTATATATACAGTATCTCCCATAAGTGACTCCACCCCTCACATTATATATACCCAGTATCTCCCATAAGTGAGTCCACCCCTCACATTATATATACAGTATCTCCCATAAGTGACTCCACCCCTCACATTATATACAGTATATCCCATAAGTGACTCCACCCCTCACATTATATATACAGTATATCCCATAAGTGAGTCCACCCCTCACATTATATATACAGTATCTCCCATAAGTGAGTCCACCCCTCACACTATATATACAGTATATCCCATAAGTGAGTCCACCCCTCACATTATATATACAGTATCTCCCATAAGTAAGTCCACCCCTCACATTATATATACAGTATCTCCCATAAGTGAGTCCACCCCTCACATTATATATACAGTATCTCCCATAAGTGACTCCACCCCTCACATTATATATACAGTATATCCCATAAGAGACTCCACCCCTCACATTATATATACAGTATCTCCCATAAGTGACTCCACCCCTCACATTATATACAGTATCTCCCATAAGTGAGTCCACCACTCACATTATATATACAGTTTCTCCCATAAGTGACTCCACCCCTCACATTATATATACAGTATATCCCATAAGTGACTCCACCCCTCACATTATATATACAGTATATCCCATAAGTGACTCCACCCCTCACATTATATATACACAGTATCTCCCATAAGTGAGTCCACCCCTCACATTATATATACAGTATATCCCATAAGTGAGTCCACCCCTCACATTATATATACAGTATCTCCCATAAGTGACTCCACCCCTTACATTATATATACAGTATCTCCCATAAGTGAGTCCACCCCTCACATTATATATATAGTATCTCCCATAAGTGAGTCCACCCCTCACATTATATATACAGTATCTCCCATAAGTGACTCCACCCCTCACATTATATATACCCAGTATCTCCCATAAGTGAGTCCACCCCTCACATTATATATACAGTATCTCCCATAAGTGACTCCACCCCTCACATTATATACAGTATCTCCCATAAGTGAGTCCACCCCTCACATTATATATACAGTATCTCCCATAAGTGACTCCACCCCTCACATTATATATACAGTATATCCCATAAGAGACTCCACCCCTCACATTATATATACAGTATCTCCCATAAGTGACTCCACCCCTCACATTATATACAGTATCTCCCATAAGTGAGTCCACCACTCACATTATATATACAGTATCTCCCATAAGTGACTCCACCCCTCACATTATATATACAGTATATCCCATAAGTGACTCCACCCCTCACATTATATATACAGTATATCCCATAAGTGACTCCACTCCTCACATTATATATACACAGTATCTCCCATAAGTGAGTCCACCCCTCACATTATATATACAGTATATCCCATAAGTGAGTCCACCCCTCACATTATATATACAGTATCTCCCATAAGTGACTCCACCCCTTACATTATATATACAGTATCTCCCATAAGTGAGTCCACCCCTCACATTATACACAGTATCTCCCATAAGTGAGTCCACCCCTCACATTATATATATAGTATATCCCATAAGTGACTCCACCCCTCACATTATATATACAGTATATCCCATAAGTGACTCCACCCCTCACATTATATACAGTATCTCCCATAAGTGAGTCCACCCCTCACATTATATATATAGTATATCCCATAAGTGACTCCACCCCTCACATTATATATACTGTATATCCCATAAGTGACTCCACCCCTCACATTATATATACAGTATATCCCATAAGTGAGTCCACCCCTCACATTATATATATAGTATCTCCCATAAGTGAGTCCACCCCTCACATTATATATACAGTATATCCCATAAGTGACTCCACCCCTCACATTATATACAGTATATCCCATAAGTGACTCCACCCCTCACATTATATATATAGTATATCCCATAAGTGACTCCACCCCTCACATTATATATACTGTATATCCCATAAGTGACTCCACCCCTCACATTATATATACAGTATCTCCCATAAGTGAGTCCACCCCTCACATTATATATATAGTATCTCCCATAAGTGAGTCCACCCCTCACATTATATATACAGTATCTCCCATAAGTGACTCCACCCCTCACATTATATATACCCAGTATCTCCCATAAGTGAGTCCACCCCTCACATTATATATACAGTATCTCCCATAAGTGACTCCACCCCTCACATTATATACAATATCTCCCATAAGTGAGTCCACCCCTCACATTATATATACAGTATCTCCCATAAGTGACTCCACCCCTCACATTATATATACAGTATATCCCATAAGAGACTCCACCCCTCACATTATATACAGTATATCCCATAAGTGAGTCCACCCCTCACATTATATATACAGTATATCCCATAAGAGAGTCCACCCCTCACATTATATATACAGTATATCCCATAAGAGAGTCCACCCCTCACATTATATATACAGTATCTCCCATAAGTGACTCCACCCCTCACATTATATATACAGTATATCCCATAAGAGACTCCACCCCTCACATTATATATACAGTATCTCCCATAAGTGACTCCACCCCTCACATTATATACAGTATCTCCCATAAGTGAGTCCACCACTCACATTATATATACAGTATCTCCCATAAGTGACTCCACCCCTCACATTATATATACAGTATATCCCATAAGTGACTCCACCCCTCACATTATATATACAGTATATCCCATAAGTTACTCCACCCCTCACATTATATATACACAGTATCTCCCATAAGTGAGTCCACCCCTCACATTATATATACAGTATATCCCATAAGTGAGTCCACCCCTCACATTATATATACAGTATCTCCCATAAGTGACTCCACCCCTTACATTATATATACAGTATCTCCCATAAGTGAGTCCACCCCTCACATTATATATATAGTATCTCCCATAAGTGAGTCCACCCCTCACATTATATATACAGTATCTCCCATAAGTGACTCCACCCCTCACATTATATATACCCAGTATCTCCCATAAGTGAGTCCACCCCTCACATTATATATACAGTATCTCCCATAAGTGACTCCACCCCTCACATTATATACAGTATCTCCCATAAGTGAGTCCACCCCTCACATTATATATACAGTATCTCCCATAAGTGACTCCACCCCTCACATTATATATACAGTATATCCCATAAGAGACTCCACCCTTCACATTATATATACAGTATCTCCCATAAGTGACTCCACCCCTCACATTATATACAGTATCTCCCATAAGTGAATCCACCACTCACATTATATATACAGTATCTCCCATAAGTGACTCCACCCCTCACATTATATATACAGTATATCCCATAAGTGACTCCACCCCTCACATTATATATACAGTATATCCCATAAGTGACTCCACCCCTCACATTATATATACACAGTATCTCCCATAAGTGAGTCCACCCCTCACATTATATATACAGTATATCCCATAAGTGAGTCCACCCCTCACATTATATATATAGTATATCCCATAAGTGACTCCACCCCTCACATTATATATACTGTATATCCCATAAGTGACTCCACCCCTCACATTATATATACAGTATCTCCCATAAGTGAGTCCACCCCTCACATTATATACAGTATCTCCCATAAGTGACTCCACCCCTCACATTATATACAGTATCTCCCATAAGTGAGTCCACCACTCACATTATATATACAGTATCTCCCATAAGTGACTCCACCCCTCACATTATATATACAGTATATCCCATAAGTGACTCCACCCCTCACATTATATATACAGTATATCCCATAAGTGACTCCACCCCTCACATTATATATACACAGTATCTCCCATAAGTGAGTCCACCCCTCACATTATATATACAGTATATCCCATAAGTGAGTCCACCCCTCACATTATATATACAGTATCTCCCATAAGTGACTCCACCCCTTACATTATATATACAGTATCTCCCATAAGTGAGTCCACCCCTCACATTATATATATAGTATCTCCCATAAGTGAGTCCACCCCTCACATTATATATACAGTATCTCCCATAAGTGACTCCACCCCTCACATTATATATACCCAGTATCTCCCATAAGTGAGTCCACCCCTCACATTATATATACAGTATCTCCCATAAGTGACTCCACCCCTCACATTATATACAGTATCTCCCATAAGTGAGTCCACCCCTCACATTATATATACAGTATCTCCCATAAGTGACTCCACCCCTCACATTATATATACAGTATATCCCATAAGAGACTCCACCCTTCACATTATATATACAGTATCTCCCATAAGTGACTCCACCCCTCACATTATATACAGTATCTCCCATAAGTGAATCCACCACTCACATTATATATACAGTATCTCCCATAAGTGACTCCACCCCTCACATTATATATACAGTATATCCCATAAGTGACTCCACCCCTCACATTATATATACAGTATATCCCATAAGTGACTCCACCCCTCACATTATATATACACAGTATCTCCCATAAGTGAGTCCACCCCTCACATTATATATACAGTATATCCCATAAGTGAGTCCACCCCTCACATTATATATACAGTATCTCCCATAAGTGACTCCACCCCTTACATTATATATACAGTATCTCCCATAAGTGAGTCCACCCCTCACATTATATATATAGTATCTCCCATAAGTGAGTCCACCCCTCACATTATATATACAGTATCTCCCATAAGTGACTCCACCCCTCACATTATATATACCCAGTATCTCCCATAAGTGAGTCCACCCCTCACATTATATATACAGTATATCCCATAAGAGACTCCACCCCTCACATTATATACAGTATATCCCATAAGTGAGTCCACCCCTCACATTATATATACAGTATATCCCATAAGAGAGTCCACCCCTCACATTATATATACAGTATATCCCATAAGAGAGTCCACCCCTCACATTATATATACAGTATCTCCCATAAGTGACTCCACCCCTCACATTATATATACAGTATATCCCATAAGAGACTCCACCCCTCACATTATATATACAGTATCTCCCATAAGTGACTCCACCCCTCACATTATATACAGTATCTCCCATAAGTGAGTCCACCACTCACATTATATATACAGTATCTCCCATAAGTGACTCCACCCCTCACATTGTATATACAGTATATCCCATAAGTGACTCCACCCCTCACATTATATATACAGTATATCCCATAAGTTACTCCACCCCTCACATTATATATACACAGTATCTCCCATAAGTGAGTCCACCCCTCACATTATATATACAGTATATCCCATAAGTGAGTCCACCCCTCACATTATATATACAGTATCTCCCATAAGTGACTCCACCCCTTACATTATATATACAGTATCTCCCATAAGTGAGTCCACCCCTCACATTATATATATAGTATCTCCCATAAGTGAGTCCACCCCTCACATTATATATACAGTATCTCCCATAAGTGACTCCACCCCTCACATTATATATACCCAGTATCTCCCATAAGTGAGTCCACCCCTCACATTATATATACAGTATCTCCCATAAGTGACTCCACCCCTCACATTATATACAGTATCTCCCATAAGTGAGTCCACCCCTCACATTATATATACAGTATCTCCCATAAGTGACTCCACCCCTCACATTATATATACAGTATATCCCATAAGAGACTCCACCCTTCACATTATATATACAGTATCTCCCATAAGTGACTCCACCCCTCACATTATATACAGTATCTCCCATAAGTGAATCCACCACTCACATTATATATACAGTATCTCCCATAAGTGACTCCACCCCTCACATTATATATACAGTATATCCCATAAGTGACTCCACCCCTCACATTATATATACAGTATATCCCATAAGTGACTCCACCCCTCACATTATATATACACAGTATCTCCCATAAGTGAGTCCACCCCTCACATTATATATACAGTATATCCCATAAGTGAGTCCACCCCTCACATTATATATACAGTATCTCCCATAAGTGACTCCACCCCTTACATTATATATACAGTATCTCCCATAAGTGAGTCCACCCCTCACATTATACACAGTATCTCCCATATGTGAGTCCACCCCTCACATTATATATATAGTATATCCCATAAGTGACTCCACCCCTCACATTATATATACTGTATATCCCATAAGTGACTCCACCCCTCAGATTATATATACAGTATCTCCCATAAGTGAGTCCACCCCTCACATTATATACAGTATCTCCCATAAGTGAGTCCACCCCTCACATTATATATACAGTATCTCCCATAAGTGACTCCACCCCTCACATTATATACAGTATCTCCCATAAGTGACTCCACCCCTCACATTATATACAGTATCTCCCATAAGTGAGTCCACCCCTCACATTATATATACAGTATCTCCCATAAGTGACTCCACCCCTCACATTATATATACAGTATATCCCATAAGTGACTCCACCCCTCACATTATATATACAGTATCTCCCATAAGTGACTCCACCCCTCACATTATATACAGTATCTCCCATAAGTGAGTCCACCCCTCACATTATATATACAGTATCTCCCATAAGTGACTCCACCCCTCACATTATATATACAGTATATCCCATAAGTGACTCCACCCCTCACATTATATATACACAGTATCTCCCATAAGTGAGTCCACCCCTCACATTATATATACAGTATCTCCCTTAAGTGACTCCACCCCTCACATTATATATACAGTATCTCCCATAAGTGACTCCACCCCTCACATTATATATACAGTATCTCCCATAAGTGAGTCTACCCCTCACATTATATATATAGTATATCCCATAAGTGACTCCACCCCTCACATTATATATACTGTATATCCCATAAGTGACTCCACCCCTCACATTATATATACAGTATCTCCCATAAGTGAGTCCACCCCTCACATTATATACAGTATCTCCCATAAGTGAGTCCACCCCTCACATTATATAAACAGTATATCCCATAAGTGAGTCCACCACTCACATTATATACAGTATCTCCCATAAGTGAGTCCACCCCTCACATTATATACAGTATCTTCCATAAGTGACTCCACCCCTCACATTATATATACAGTATCTCCCATAAGTGAGTCTACCCCTCACATTATATATATAGTATATCCCATAAGTGACTCCACCCCTCACATTATATATACTGTATATCCCATAAGTGACTCCACCCCTCACATTATATATACAGTATCTCCCATAAGTGAGTCCACCCCTCACATTATATACAGTATCTCCCATAAGTGAGTCCACCCCTCACATTATATAAACAGTATATCCCATAAGTGAGTCCACCACTCACATTATATACAGTATCTCCCATAAGTGAGTCCACCCCTCACATTATATACAGTATCTTCCATAAGTGAATCCACCCCTCACATTATATATACAGTATATCCCATAAGTGAGTCCACCCCTCACATTATATACAGTATCTCCCATAAGTGAGTCCACCCCTCACATTATATATACAGTATCTCCCATAAGAGAGTCCACCCCTCACATTATATACAGTATCTCCCATAAGTGAGTCCACCCCTCACATTATATACAGTATCTTCCATAAGTGAATCCACCCCTCACATTATATATACAGTATATCCCATAAGTGAGTCCACCCCTCACATTATATACAGTATCTCCCATAAGTGAGTCCACCCCTCACATTATATATACAGTATATCCCATAAGTGACTCCACCCCTCACATTATATATACAGTATCTCCCATAAGAGTCATTCCCTCACATTATATACAGTATCTCCCATAAGTGAGTCCACCCCTCACATTATTTATACAGTATATCCCATAAGTGAGTCCACCCCTCACATTATATATACAGTATATCCCATAAGTGAGTCCACCCCTCACATTATATACAGTATATCCCATAAGTGAGTCCACCCCTCACATTATATACAGTATATCCCATAAGTGAGTCCACCCCTCACATTATATATACAGTATCTCCCATAAGTGACTCCACCCCTCACATTATATACAGTATCTCCCATAAGTGAGTCCACCCCTCACATTATATATACAGTATCTCCCATAAGTGAGTCCACCCCTCACATTATATATACAGTATCTCCCATAAGTGAGTCCACCCCTCACATTATATATACAGTATCTCCCATAAGTGACTCCACCCCTCACATTATATACAGTATCTCCCATAAGTGACTCCACCCCTCACATTATATATACAGTATCTCCCATAAGTGAGTCCACCCCTCACATTATATATACAGTATATCCCATAAGTGACTCCACCCCTCACATTATATATACAGTATATCCCATAAGTGAGTCCACCCCTCACATTATATATACAGTATCTCCCATAAGTGAGTCCACCCCTCACATTATATACAGTATATCCCATAAGTGAGTCCACCCCTCACATTATAAATATATAGTATCTCCCATAAGTGACTCCACCCATCACATTATATACAGTATCTCCCATAAGTGAGTCCACCCCTCACATTATATACAGTATATCCCATAAGTGAGTCCACCCCTTACATTATATATACAGTATATCCCATAAGTGAGTCCACTCCTCACATTATATATACAGTATCTCCCATAAGTGACTCCACCCCTCACATTATATATACAGTATATCCCATAAGTGACTCCACCCCTCACATTATATATACAGTATATCCTATAAGTGAGTCCACCCCTCACATTATATATAGTATCTCCCATAAGTGAGTCCACCCCTCACATTATATACAGCATCTTCCATAAGTGAGTCCACCCCTCACATTATATATACAGTATATCCCATAAGTGAGTCCACCCCTCACATTATATATATACAGTATCTTCCATAAGTGACTCCACCCCTCACATTATATACAGTATCTCCTATAAGTGAGTCCACCCCTCACATTATATACACAGTATATCCCATAAGTGAGTCCACCCCTCACATTATATATACAGTATATCCCATAAGTGAGTCCACCCCTCACATTATATACAGTATATCCCATAAGTGACTCCACCCCTCACATTATATATACAGTATCTCCCATAAGTGAGTCCACCCCTCACATTATATACAGTATCTCCCATAAGTGAGTCCACCCCTCACATTATATATACAGTATCTCCTATAAGTGAGTCCACCCCTCACATTATATACAGTATCTTCCATAAGTGAGTCCACCCCTCACATTATATACAGTATCTCCTATAAGTGAGTCCACCCCTCACATTATATATACAGTATATCCCATAAGTGACTCCACCCCTCGCTATATATATATAGTATCTCCCATAAGTGAGTCCACCCCTCACATTATATATACAGTATCTCCCATAAGAGAGTCCACCCCTCACATTATATACAGTATCTCCCATAAGTGACTCCACCCCTCACATTATATACAGTATCTCCCATAAGTGACTCCACCCCTCACATTATATATACAGTATATCCCATAAGTGAGTCCACCCCTCACATTATATATACAGTATATCCCATAAGTGACTCCACCCCTCACATTATATACAGTATCTCCCATAAGTGAGTCCACCCCTCACATTATATGCAGTTTCTCCCATAAGAGAGTCCACCCCTCACATTATATACAGTATCTCCCATAAGAGAGTACACTTCTCACATTATATACAGTATCTCCCATAAGTGACTCCACCCCTCACATTATATATACAGTATCTCCCATAAGTGAGTCCACCCCTCACATTATATGCAGTTTCTCCCATAAGAGAGTACACTTCTCACATTATATACAGTATCTCCCATAAATGAGTATACTTCTCACATTTTTGTAAATACTTTATTCTATCTTTTCATGTGACCCTCTGCTACAATGTAAAGTAGCGATTGCACAGTCTGTATAACAGTGTTTAATATTGTGTCTAGAGATGAGCAAATTTTTAAAAAATTTGATTCGGCCGATTCGCCGAATTTTCCCCAAAAATTTGTTTAGGTCCAAATTTATTTGCGGCAAATCACTATTTAAAACAGCTATTTCTGGCCTACAGAGAGACTCAATAGGGGTGTAGAACACTTTGCTTTGTCCTTACATGCATAGGGAGTGTGCTTTGTTAGTGAAATAATACTGTTGTTCAGTATGACATGCAGATTACAGGCATCACTGTTAGAATCACTGCCGCAGAGTGTCTGGATGTGGCAGATTTTTTATGTAATTTTTATTTAATTTAAATTTATTAACATTTTTTTATTTCCCATTCTGGTGAGCATCGAGCTGATGGTGCGTCGCGAGGCGAGCTACCACCTGTTCCAGCCCTTGCCTCTCAGTGCACCCCTATACTCTGAGTGTCTGTTACGCCGAGCGCTCCGGGTCCCCGCTCCTCCCCGGAGCGCTCGCAACATCCTCGCAATCGCAGCGCCCCGGTCAGACCTGCTGACCGGGTGCGCTGCGATACCTCTCCCAGCCGGGATGCGATTCGCGATGCGGGTGGCGCCCGCTCGCGATGCGCACCCCGGCTCCCGTACCTGACTCGCTCTCCGTCGGTCCTGTCCCGGCGCGCGCGGCCCCGCTCCTTAGGGCGCGCGCGCGCCGGGTCTCTGCGATTTAAAGGGCCACTGCGCCACTGATTGGCGCAGTTGGCTTAATTAGTGTATTCACCTGTGCACTTCCCTATATAACCTCACTTCCCCTTCCCTTCCTTGCCGGATCTTGTTGCCATTGTGCCAGTGAAAGCGTTTCCTAGTGTGTTCCTAGCCTGTGTTCCAGACCTCCTGCCGTTGCCCCTGACTACGATCCTTGCTGCCTGCCCCGACCTTCTGCTACGTCCGACCTTGCTCTTGTCTACTCCCTTGTACCGCGCCTATCTTCAGCAGTCAGAGAGGTTGAGCCGTTGCTAGTGGATACGACCTGGTTGCTACCGCCGCTGCAAGACCATCCCGCTTTGCGGCGGGCTCTGGTGAATACCAGTAGCAGCTTAGAACCGGTCCACTAGCACGGTCCACGCCAATTCCTCTCTGGCACAGAGGATCCACCTCCTGCCAGCCGAATCGTGACAGTAGATCCGGCCATGGATCCCGCTGAAGTTCCATTGCCAGTTGTCGCCGACCTCACCACGGTGGTCGCCCAGCAGTCGCAACAGATAGCGCAACAAGGCCACCAGCTGTCTCAACTGACCGTGATGCTACAGCAGCTACTACCACAGCTTCAGCAATCATCTCCTCCGCCAGCTCCTGCACCTCCTCCGCAGCGAGTGGCCGCTTCCGGCCTACGACTATCCTTGCCGGATAAATTTGATGGGGACTCTAAGTTTTGCCGTGGCTTTCTTTCACAATGTTCCCTGCACTTGGAGATGATGTCGGACCAGTTTCCTACTGAAAGGTCTAAGGTGGCTTTCGTAGTCAGCCTTCTGTCCGGGAAAGCTCTGTCATGGGCCACACCGCTCTGGGACCGCAATGACCCCGTCACTGCCTCTGTACACTCCTTCTTCACGGAGATTCGAAGTGTCTTTGAGGAACCTGCCCGAGCCTCTTCTGCTGAGACTGCCCTGCTGAACCTGGTCCAGGGTAATTCTTCCGTTGGCGAGTACGCCATCCAATTCCGTACTCTTGCTTCCGAATTATCCTGGAATAACGAGGCCCTCTGCGCGACCTTTAAAAAAGGCCTATCCAGCAACATTAAAGATGTTCTGGCCGCACGAGAAATTCCTGCTAACTTGCATGAACTTATTCTTCTAGCCACTCGCATTGACATGCGTTTTTCCGAAAGGCGTCAGGAGCTCCGCCAGGATATGGACTTAGTTCGCACGAGGCGTTTTTTCTCCCCGGCTCCTCTCTCCTCTGGTCCTCTGCAATCCGTTCCTGTGCCTCCCGCCGTGGAGGCTATGCAAGTTGACCGGTCTCGCTTGACACCTCAAGAGAGGACACGACGCCGCATGGAGAATCTGTGCCTGTACTGTGCCGGTACCGAACACTTCCTGAAGGATTGTCCTATCCGTCCTCCCCGCCTGGAAAGACGTACGCTGACTCCGCACAAAGGTGAGACAGGTCTTGATGTCAACTCTGCTTCTCCACGCCTTACTCTGCCTGTGCGGATATCTTCCTCCACCTTCTCCTTCTCTACTATGGCCTTCTTGGATTCTGGATCTGCAGGAAATTTTATTTTGGCCTCTCTCATCAACAGGTTCAACATCCCAGTGACCAGTCTCGCCAGACCCCTCTACATCAATTCTGTTAACAATGAAAGATTGGACTGTACCGTGCGTTACCGCACGGAACCCCTCCTAATGTGCATCGGACCTCATCACGAAAAAATTGAGTTTTTGGTCCTCTCCAATTGCACTTCCGAAATTCTCCTTGGATTACCGTGGCTTCAACGCCATTCCCCAACCCTTGATTGGTCCACAGGAGAAATCAAGAGCTGGGGTACTTCTTGTTTCAAGGACTGTCTTAAACCGGTTCCCAGTACTCCCTGCCGTGACCCTGTGGTTCCCCCTGTAACCGGTCTCCCTAAGGCTTATATGGACTATGCTGACGTGTTTTGCAAAAAGCAAGCTGAGACTTTACCTCCTCACAGGCCTTATGACTGTCCTATTGACCTCCTCCCGGGCACTACTCCACCCCGGGGCAGAATTTATCCTCTGTCCGCTCCAGAGACTCTTGCTATGTCTGAATACATCCAGGAAAATTTAAAAAAGGGGTTTATCCGCAAATCCTCCTCTCCTGCCGGAGCTGGATTTTTTTTTGTGTCCAAAAAAGATGGCTCTCTACGTCCTTGCATTGATTACCGCGGACTTAATAAAATCACGGTAAAAAAACGCTACCCCCTACCTCTTATCTCAGAACTCTTTGATCGCCTTCAAGGTGCCCACATTTTTACCAAACTGGATTTAAGAGGTGCTTATAATCTCATCCGCATCAGGGAGGGGGACGAATGGAAGACTGCATTTAACACCAGAGATGGACACTTTGAGTATCTGGTCATGCCCTTTGGCCTGTGCAACGCCCCTGCCGTCTTCCAAGACTTTGTTAATTAAATTTTTCGTGATCTCTTATATTCCTGTGTTGTTGTGTATCTGGACGATATTCTGATTTTTCTGCCAACTTAGAAGAACACCGCCAGCATGTCCGCATGGTTCTTCAGAGACTTCGAGACAATCAACTTTATGCCAAAATGGAGAAATGTCTGTTTGAATGTCAATCTCTTCCTTTCCTAGGATACTTGGTCTCTGGCCAGGGATTACAAATGGACCCGGATAAACTCTCTGCCGTCTTAGATTGGCCACGCCCTTCCGGACTCCGTGCTATCCAACGTTTTTTGGGGTTCGCCAATTATTACAGACAATTTATTCCACACTTTTCCACTATTGTGGCTCCTATCGTGGCTTTAACCAAGAAAAATGCCAATCCCAAGTCCTGGTCTCCCCAAGCGGAAGACGCATTTAAACGGCTCAAGTCTGCCTTTTCTTCTGCTCCCGTGCTCTCCAGACCTGACCCATCTAAACCCTTCCTATTGGAGGTAGATGCCTCCTCAGTGGGAGCTGGAGCGGTCCTTCTACAAAAAAATTCTTCCGGGCATGCTGTTACTTGTGTTTTTTTTTTCTAGGACCTTCTCTCCGGCGGAGAGAAACTACTCCATCGGGGATCGAGAACTACTGGCCATTAAATTAGCACTTGAGGAATGGAGGCATCTGCTGGAGGGATCAAAATTTCCAGTTATCATTTACACCGATCACAAGAATCTCTCCTATCTCCAGTCTGCCCAACGGCTGAACCCTCGCCAGGCCAGGTGGTCGTTGTTCTTTGCCCGTTTTAACTTTGAAATTCATTTTCGCCCTGCCGACAAGAACATTAGGGCCGATGCCCTCTCTCGTTCCTCGGATGCCTCGGAAGTAGAGGTCTCTCCGCAACACATCATTCCTCCTGACTGTCTGATCTCCACTTCTCCAGCCTCCATCAGGCAAACTCCTCCAGGGAAGACCTTCGTTTCTTCACGCCAACGTCTCGGGATTCTCAGATGGGGTCACTCCTCCCACCTCGCAGGCCATGCGGGCATCAAAAAGTCCTTGCAACTCATCTCTCGTTTCTATTGGTGGCCGACTCTGGAGACGGATGTTGTTGATTTTGTGCGGGCCTGTACTGTCTGTGCCCGGGACAAGACTCCTCGCCAGAAGCCTGCTGGTCTCCTTCATCCTCTGCCTGTCCCCGAACAGCCTTGGTCACTGAATGGTATGGACTTTATTACAGACTTACCCCCATCCCGTGGCAACACTGTTGTTTGGGTGGTGGTTGATCGATTTTCCAAGATGGCACATTTTATTCCTCTTCCTGGTCTTCCTTCAGCGCCTCTGTTGGCAAAACAATTTTTTGTACACATTTTTCGTCTTCACGGTTTGCCCACGCAGATCGTCTCGGATAGAGGCGTCCAATTCGTCTCTAAATTCTGGAGGGCCCTCTGTAAACAGCTCAAGATTAAATTAAACTTCTCTTCTTCTTATCATCCCCAATCCAATGGGCAAGTAGAAAGAATTAACCAGGTCCTGGGTGACTATTTACGGCATTTTGCTTCCTCCCGCCAGGATGACTGGGCAGATCTTCTACCATGGGCCGAATTCTCATACAACTTCAGAGTCTCTGAATCTTCTGCTAAGTCCCCATTTTTCGTGGTGTACGGCCGTCACCCTCTTCCCCCCCTCCCTACTCCCTTGCCCTCTGGTTTGCCCGCTGTGGATGAAGTGACTCGTGATCTTTCCACCATATGGAAAGAGACCCAAAAATCTCTTTTACAGGCTTCATCCCGCATGAAAAGGTTTGCCGATAGGAAAAGAAGAACCCCCCCCATTTTCGCTCCCGGAGACAAGGTATGGTTCTCCGCTAAATATGTCCGCTTTCGTGTCCCCAGTTACAAACTGGGACCACGCTATCTTGGTCCTTTCAAAGTCTTGTGCCAGATTAATCCTGTCTCTTACAAACTCCTTCTTCCTCCTTCTCTTCGTATTCCCAATGCCTTCCATGTCTCTCTCCTTAAACCACTCATCATCAACCGTTTCTCTCCCAAACTTGTTTCTCCCACTCCTGTTTCCGGTTCTTCTGACATCTTCTCCGTAAAGGAGATACTGGCCTCCAAGACGGTCAGAGGAAAAAGATTTTTTTTGGTAGATTGGGAGGGCTGTGGTCCTGAAGAGAGATCCTGGGAACCTGAGGACAACATCCTAGACAAAAGTCTGGTCCTCAGGTTCTCAGGCTCCAAGAAGAGGGGGAGACCCAAGGGGGGGGGTACTGTTACGCCGAGCGCTCCGGGTCCCCGCTCCTCCCCAGAGCGCTCGCAACATCCTCGCAATCGCAGCGCCCCGGTCAGACCTGCTGACCGGGTGCGCTGCGATACCTCTCCCAGCCGGGATGCGATTCGCGATGCGGGTGGCGCCCGCTCGCGATGCGCACCCCGGCTCCCGTACCTGACTCGCTCTCCGTCGGTCCTGTCCCGGCGCGCGCGGCCCCGCTCCTTAGGGCGCGCGCGCGCCGGGTCTCTGCGATTTAAAGGGCCACTGCGCCACTGATTGGCGCAGTTGGCTTAGTTAGTGTATTCACCTGTGCACTTCCCTATATAACCTCACTTCTTCCCTTCCTTGCCGGATCTTGTTGCCATTGTGCCAGTGAAAGCGTTTCCTAGTGTGTTCCTAGCCTGTGTTCCAGACCTCCTGCCGTTGCCCCTGACTACGATCCTTGCTGCCTGCCCCGACCTTCTGCTACGTCCGACCTTGCTCTTGTCTACTCCCTTGTACCGCGCCTATCTTCAGCAGTCAGAGAGGTTGAGCCGTTGCTAGTGGATACGACCTGGTTGCTACCGCCGCTGCAAGACCATCCCGCTTTGCGGCGGTCTCTGGTGAATACCAGTAGCAGCTTAAAACCGGTCCACTAGCACGGTCCACGCCAATCCCTCTCTGGCACAGAGGATCCACCTCCTGCCAGCCGAATCGTGACAGTGTCCACTTGAAAAGGGAGGGACTGCAGTACCAGCAACTTGGACAGGAGCACATTCAGCTTCTGTCCCATTGGCTAAGTGGGCGCATAAAGCTGGAAGTGGCTAAAGTGAAAAAGCTTGTACTTGTATCTTAAAATCGAGCTGGGGGTCCTCCGCCTTGCGAGATACCACCTGTTCCAGCCCCTGCCTCTCAGTACCCCCGTCACTGTGAAAGTGCATATGTTTCATTTAATCAGTTATGGTTCATTGTTATCGCTCCAAGCTGTTTCATTGGATTCTTGTGATAATTCCACAGGTAATATGATGGCGACGACCATAGGGCCTCAGTCTTGAAAAGATTACATTGATTTTTTTTAAATTTAAATTTAAGATTTATATGTGATTTCCAAGTTTAATGTCCCAGTGTTTACTTTGAACTAATACTGTATGACCACAAAACCCAAACTAAGGGCTAAGGAGTCACAGGGCGGCACAATGACAGAGCCTAGAGGTGGAAGCAGCATAAGGATACCATAATCTGGCAGAATGACACAGCCTGGAATTGGCGGCAGCAAGAGGAGACCATATAGTGGCTGAATGACACAGCCGGCAGCTTGCGGCAGCAGGAGGAGACCATAGGACCTCACAATCCCTAAGATTAAAAAATGAATTAAAAAATTTAAATTGAAGATTTATGGTAGCTAGTGCTACCATAAAAATTTGTAGGTAATGTACCAGGCCCAGCATCATCAGTAAACCACATAGTGGAAGAATGACACAGCCCGTAACTCGCAGCAGCATGAGGAGACCAGAGGGCCTCAAAATCCCTAAGATTAAAAGATGAATTTGAAAATTTAAATTCAAGATTTATAATAGCTAGTGCTTCCATTTGTACATTTGTAGGTAATGTCCGGGGCCCAGCAGCATCAGTAAACCATATAGTGGCTGAATATCACAGCCTAGAATTGGTGGCAGCATGAGTAAAACATATAGTGGCTGAATATCACAGTCTGGAATTGGTGGCAGCATGAGTAAAACATATAGTGGCAGAATATCACAGCCTGGAGTTGGCGACAGATGAGGAGACCATATAGTGGCTGAATGGCACATCCTGGAGTTGGAGGCAGCATGAGTAGAACATATAGTGGCTCAATGGCACAGCCTGGAGTTGGCGGCATCATGAGTAGAACATATAGTGGCTGAATGGCACAGCCTGGAGTTGGCAGCAGATGAGGAGACCATATAGTGGCTGAATGGCACAGCCTGGTATTGGCGGCAGCATGAGTACAACATGAAGTGGCTGAATGGCACAGCCTGGAGTTGGCGGCACATGAGAAGACCATATAGTGGCTGAATGCCACAGCCTGGAGTAGGCAGCAGATGAGGAGACCATATAGTGGCTGAATGGCACATCCTAGGTGTCAGAATGAGACAGCATGGAGGTGGCAGCAGCAGCATCAGGAGTCCTGAAATTGACCCGGTGGCAGAGTGGTGCGGTGGGTGGCAATTCCAGTAACCGATAACGAAGATGGGTGAAAAAAGGTCTGATGCAGAGGAATGTTTGTAACTGGGGAGCAGCGCCTCAAATCTGTTTGGCACTATCCTTATTTGTGTGGGGTAGCACCATGGTCAATCTATTCTGATGCATCAGGCATAAGTTGGTGGAAATCCTGGCTGATTCATTCCTGATTCATCTACACAAAGGTCAGTCTCTCCACATTTTTTGTGGACAGACGAGTTCTCCTTGGGGTGACTCTGGCCCCTGCCACACTAAACACCCACTGTGATGGCACATTAATGGCCGGGCAGGATAGCTTTTCCAGGGCAAACTCTGCTAGTTGCGGCCACAAATCAAGTTTGGCTGCCCAGAAGTCATGCAGATCTTCAAGGTGTGTTGGCATGGGCATGTCAAGGTATGCCACCATCTGCTGGTTCAGCTCCAGGTTTACCTGCTGCTGATGAGTTGCTTCACTATGCAGGTGAAGAAAGCTACTCAGTGACTGTAGACTCAGGCTGCTGCTGCTGATGGAGCTGGTACTGCTCCTGACACCCCACCCCTACCCAGCAGCCATGGCAGTGGAAGGTGAGCGCAGAGGGCCCCCCGAGTCAGACCTGCCAGAGGATGGACGATGGCGCAGATAAGCATTAGCCAACTGAACACATAGGATGTCTCTGTAGTAGGTCAGTTTGTCCTCCCTCTCAGTGGGTGTAAAAAATTGCCCCCATTTTGTGCATGTAGCGAGGGTCCAATAAGGGGGAGAGCCAAAAGTCATCCCGCTGCCAAATGGTGACAATTCGGTGGTCACTACGCAAGCAAGTTAGCATGCATCGTGCCATTTGTGCAAGTGACTCAGAGGGACTCCCTGCCTCCATCTCCACTGCATACTGCCACAGTGTGTATGGATCCTCTGTCTCGCCTTCCTCATAACCCACTAGCTCCTCTGGCTGCTCCTGCTCCTTCTCTCCTGTCAGATGACTAGAAAAACTGCCCATTTCGCGAAACCTAAACTGTGCTCCACTGTGCTCCTCCCCCTCCTCCTCCTCCTCCAGTTCAGCCCCCACAGGGCTCATGTGGCCATGAGATGTAGGCACCACATCTCCATTGCCCTGACCAGCCATTGTTTCCAACACATGTTGTGGGAAATGAAGCAGTGGAACAATGTCGTTCATCCCGTAATCCTGGTGTCTGACTAATAGTGTGGCTTCCTCAAAGGGCTTGATCAAACGGCAGGTGTCACGTATGAGCTGCCACTGGTTGACATTGAAATTACACAGGGGAGTCCCACTATCCACTTGGATCATCAAGAAATCAGTGATGGCTTTTCTCAGTTCGTATAGTCGGTCCAACATATGGCGGGTGGAATTCCAATGGCTTTAAAAGTTGCAAATCAGACTATGTTGGGGGGATACCGTTCTGACGCTGCAGCTCAAGGAGGGTGTGCTTTGCAGTGTTCGAGTGGCTGAAGTGCATGCAAAGTTTTCTTTCCATTGCTAGGATGTCTTGCAAATGGGGGGAACACTTCACGAGCCGCTTGACAACCAGATTGAACATGTGTGCCATACAGGGCGCATGGCTCAACCTTCCTTGTCGCAGAGCAGACAAGATGTTGTTCCCGTTGTCAGTGACCATGGTTCCCATTTCCAGTTTTTGTGGAGTAAGACATGCTCCGATTTCTTTATGACTTACATTTGGCGTGACTCCGTTCGCCAAGGCAAACCATGTGAAGAACAGCGTGACACCGCCGTGCCCTGCACACATGGTATGCTGGAGGGGCACTGAGACTTGTCTGTGCAGTAGAGGCTGTAGACACGGTGGAGGATGAGTAGGCGGAGTTGCACACTGTCACAGGACCAATGGCCTGAGAGCGTGGAGGAGGAAGAGGCGTGACCTGTCCAAGTCGGTGTTGTGGCTGTGCAGGAACCAAATTCACCCATTGGGCCATAAAGGACATGTATTGTCCCTGACCATAGATACTGCTCCAGACGTCGGCGCTGCCGTGCACTTTGGTACACACCGACCGGCTCAAGGGCAACCTGCAACGCTCTTCTCCTGATAATGATGAAGCCCCTTCTGCACCCAAGTGTGATCGGCTTTATCCTCATTAACAAGTGTCTGCAGGTCACGGATGTCCTCCTCAGGTTCCTCATTAGTGTCTGCTCCAGGACCCTAAATGCTGGTGTGGTAGCCTCGTGGGATGTTGGGTAGTTGGGATGTTGTAGTAGAGAAGGTCCACAATGTACTTGAACTTGAACTTGGGTAACTTTACTTAAGTGCTTGCGATACATCCAATGAACAATGACAGTCTCAGGAATTCAGTCTTTATATAGCTCAATGACTGACAATTGTTGCGGACCTTGGAATAAATTAAAGTCTCTGAATTTAGGTTGAGGTCCTGTGATCTTGCAGAGTGCGTGGGGATTGATACACTCAGAATTTAGAAGTTATCGGCCGTCGCCGCAAGGTTCAGGCCTAGACTCACAGATCTCAGCAGCGCAGATGCTTCTTGCTTGCACAGGAACAAGAGAGCGAGAACATGGCCGCCGCTCCCTTATATGGGCAGGGGGCGGGGCTAATCTGATTGGTCCGAACATCCGTCATTCACTGTTACAATGAGTGATGGGATTGACTACGTCACAAGGACCTCCAAAGGTCCTCAAGCAGAAATACCATAGAGTTCACCTAACCACATGACCCGCAGGTCCTGCCATGCTATGGGACAGGTAATTAACTATTTATAGAGCTTTTATATAATATTTACATGCTTCCTAAGTAAGCTATTGGTGCAATAACTATCTGGATGAGAGGTGACTAGGGGTGGATAGGACAATAGGAACTCCGATGTCCTAGGGACTCTGGCTATGGGGACCCACAATAAAAAGGTACCGGATAGGATACAGTACCGGGACACCACACTGGCAACACCGCCTACCACGTCACTCTCCTCATCACTACTTGCCCGCCTAGCGGAGGAAGCGTTGGATGTCTCCTCAACTTCTTGGCTGGGCAGTAGCTTCGCCGATGGATTGTTGGCAGAATGACTGACTAAATGTAGGAGAAGCAGGCGCCTCTGGAGAGACAGAAGGAGGGTATGACACACAGCTCCCTTCGGCTGAGGTGGTGGTGCCTTGGCTGACTGAAAGAGGGAGCGGAGTGCCACTGGGTGATGCAGCAGGCTTGACAACTACATCGGAGCCACGGTTCTCCCAGGCTGCTTTATGGTGGTGGAGCATATGTTGACGCAGGACCGTGGTGCCAACATTGGGACCCTGGCCACGCTTCACCTTCTGCTGACACATCTTGCATGTGGCTATGTTAACCTCCTCCAGATGCTTGATGAATAACTGCCACACTGCCAAGTAGCTGATTTTCCCACGAACAGTCCGCACTAATTGACTGCTACTGCCGCCATCTCCAGGAACCCCTGTTCCCCTACCTTCCTGGAAGGTAGGCTGCCACGAAATAGGTGGTCTCCCCCGGGCATGTTTGGCTCCAGAATTTCTACTTCTGCCACCATGCTGACTGCCAGCCACCTTGCTGGCTCAGCTGCTGCCTCACGGGCAACCTGCAACCAAAATCTCCTGATGATGATGAAGCCCCTTCTGCACCCGGCTCCCAAGTCCGATCGGCTTTATCATCATCAACAAGTGTCTGCAGGTCACTGATGTCCTCCTCAGGTTCCTCAAGAGTGTCTGCTTCAGTACCCTAAATGTTGGCAACACCGCCTCCCATGTCACTTTACTCATCACTACTTGCCCTCCTAGCAGAGGAAGCGGTGGATGTCTCCTCAGCATCTTAGCTGTGCAGTAGCTGCTGACTGTCCTCTATGAGATTGTCCTCACTGAAAGGTGGAGCTGAACCCACAGCATAAGATACTTCTTTAGGGAAGAGCATAGGACAGAGGCAATGGGAGGACAGTGACTGCTCTCGGGCCATGCCAACTGAGGGTTGTGTCTGAGGAACCCACTGACTGTTGACTGGGGGTGTCAGATGTCACTTGTGATGAAGTGGATGACCGTGTTAACCAATCGATGATGGCAGATGGGTTGCTGGTCGAGACACGACCGCTAGCTTATACCAGGAGCTCAGGCCTCTCGCTGCGACTCCTGCTGCCTCTCGACCCTAGTCTGTTGTGACCTCTGCCTGATGAATTTAGGCCTCTGCCCTTCCTCTGTGCACATCCTGGCACTTCTCTGACTGACATACTTAGTGTGTATATAATGTATAATGGGAGTACAATACGCTTCACTACGCTTAAAACAGTGTTTGTCTAGAACAGCAACAGGTGTGTGCTTTTGGCTGTCCTTTCACAGTATCTAGGCCCTTGACAGATAAGCAGGTACAAAATAGAACTCTACTTAGATGTAGGTATGTGGTATGCACTTATGAGGGCAGAAAAATGCGCTACAGTACGCTTAAAAAAGTATTTGAGTACAACACCCGCCGGTGAGTACTTTTGGCTGTCCTTTCACAGTATCCAAGCCCTTGACAGATTAACAGGTACAAAATAGTACACTATTTAGATGTACGCATGTGGTATGCACTTAAGGGCAGAAAAATGCGATACAGTACGCTTTAAAAACGTATTGGAGTAAAACATCAGCTGGTGATTACTTTTGGCTGGCCTTTTACATTATCTAGGCCCTTGACAGATTAACAGGTAAAAAATAGTACATTATTTTGATGTAGGTATGTGGTATGCACTTATGAGGGCAGAAAAATCAGCACGCTTAAAAAAGTAATTGAGTACAACACCAGCCGGTGATTACTTTTGGCTGTCCTTTCACAGTATCCAAGCCCTTGACAGATTAACAGGTACAAAATAGTACACTACTTAGATGTAGGTATGTGGTATGCACTTATGTGGGCTCAAAAATGCGCTACAGTACGCTTAAAAAAGTGGTGGAGTAAAACACCAGCCGGTGATTACTTTTGCCTGGACTTTTACAGTGTCTAGGCGCTTGACAGATTAACAGGTACAAAATAGTACACTACTTAGATGAGGGAAGAAAAATGCACTACAGTACGCTTAAAAAACGTATTTTTGCACGACACCAGCAGTACACAACAGTGCTGCAGCACACTGTCGCTGTGTACTAAACCCAAAATGTCACTTTCTCATAGACTATTAGGATTGGACTGCTGGGTATTATACAGTCTACAGACTAGTATTACCAGCAGACCATTTGTTGTGGACCAAAGACACAGAGTTGCGCTGAAAAATTATTCCTTCATCCTATGCTGTTTCTCAAGCTGAGCCAGCTTGTTCGAATGTATGAGGCAAAACACAGCTATCTGCCCCTCTCTGTAATACAATGCTGTAGAAAGTAACTGGGAGGTTAATGGCTGCAGTAAAAATTATTTTCTGTGAAAAATGCATTGCTCCCTGTTCACCAGAGCACTGACATGACTATGAGGTGAAACGCTGCTGTAAAAAGCCTGTCTGTGTAACACACAGCGCTGTCCTATATCTCTGCAGTGAAAGGATGAATTGACTAGCTGGAATATGGCTGCCGTTCATATAGGGCTGTGACATCACAGGGGTGACTGGCTGCTGAGAGGCTGCATCCTGCATGCGATTCAGGGTCATCCCGCCGACCCTCGTTCCCGCCTTCCCAAAGTTCCTTGCCTCATGTTCTCACATGTGGATCCGTCATTTTAGATGCCCTGGAGCCTAGACCACACCAAATGGAGTTTAATTAAGCAATTTGCGCAATAGAATCGCAGCGATATTCGCATTCGTTGCAAATGAATTTTTTCATGAAATCAACAGTGCTTGCTCCCCCTCAGCTCCCCCTCCAAAATGGTGGCCACTTTCAGTACATGGGGCTTTATCTGTGTCTATTACACACCACCTGTGCTGTGTCCTCTTATCCTGGGAGCTGATTGACATATAAATCAGCAAATCCTTGTATTTACCTTGGGTCATGTGATAGCTGCAAGGTATGCTGGGTATATCCTGACATCATCTCACTGCCCCAGTACTTCTTCCTTTCCTTTGGGCACCAAAATGCCATATGCTCTTCATCCCTTTTGTTTTTATTGCACACATTGCCCGGTCCGCGCAAATCTGATCCAAGTTTGCGGGGCTCAGCTCACTCATCTTTATTCTTATCATGCTTTCATGAATTTATCTTAGGTGCTATATCACATGCCAGAACATTTTTATAATAAATGGCCCTTTGCACAATGCATTTGTGAATACCATTGATAATAGAGGCCAATGCAAATATAAATTACAGTATGTAGTTTAGGAAAAGTATGTGTGTGGGGGGTAGGGGTGGAGGTTAAAGGGGTACTCCGCCACTAGACATCTTATCCCTTACCAAAAGGATAGGGCATAAGATTCCTGATCATGGGGGTCCCGCCGCTGGGGACCCCCGTGACCTCAGCTGCAGCACCCTAGACATCCGATGCAGGAAGTAAACTTCACTCAGTGCCAGATGACTGGCGATGCAGGACTGAGGCTTGTGACGTCACGGTCATGCCCTGCTTGTGACGTCATGGCGATGCCCCCTCAATGCAAGTCTATGGGAGGGGGCATGACGTATGTCGCACCCCCTTCCATAGACTTGCATTGAGGGGGTGTGACCGTGACATCATGAGTGGGGCATGGCCGTGACGCCACGAGCATCCGGTGCTGCACCCGTTGCTCTAAATAAACGCTGGGTGCAGCAGGAAGATCCAAAAGATAGGGATAAGATGTCTGATCGCGGAGGTCCTGATGCTGAGGATAAGATGTCCAGGGGGGTACCCCTTTAATGTCTTGACCTAATAAGTAATGGGAAATATCATGTAGATTTTAAATACCGCTATCCCAGTAGAGCTTGGTACATGGAAATCCCCTAATTTTAGTACATTTTCAACAGTGATACTTATTGTATACAGAAGCCATCAGTTATATCAATATAATCCAAATGGGAAGAAGCCTTACAAAAATATTCAGCAAGGGCAAAAAGACCCCAACCAGTTGAGGTGGAAGTTAATGTCATAATGATGGTAAAAAGACAGTCTGGTTCTCATTGGTCCTAATACTTATCTCTTGCAGAAGTAAAGGACCCATTACGAAGAAAGATAAGACAACTTGATGTGGGCCCCATTTTGGTGCATCAACTTGGCTGCCTCTATAAAATCAAAAGACTAAAATAAAAAAAGCTAAACATTTTTATACCAAATGACTAAGCGTCCGATCACAAAAACAAGCCAGGAGAAGAGAATGCTTAGCGTGCTCCTCTTCCTCCTCTGTGTCTTTGAGACCTGTATGGCCCCATAGACTTGCATAGCAAGTCTGTCCCAGTCACATTACACAGAGCTGGGAGAGAACTTTACGAGCATACTTTTCCCAGCTTATTGTGATCGGTTGGGGTCCGAATACTCAGACCACCAAACTTTTGATACGTCTCTACGATATAGTAAAAGTTTTTCCTAAATGACAGGTACCATGAAACATTGTACGGTATGCACTGCAATCATAACAATTGTAATAACATTTCTATAAACATCCAGTATGAATGATTCCCTGATGCTGACACAACCCTAAAAGCCATAAACTATTGTGCACAATAAAGGTATTACAACCGTCTACACCTCCCAATAAGTTTATGTTTCATACTGTATAACAAATAACTTGTTGCTGGAACGTCATGCTTTCATCAATGAACCACGGCAGATAAACGAATAAGATGCTTGTAAAAAGCCAGTAAACGTGGTGCGGTAATTCACAACACCCATGTGTTTAATATAAAAGGCTTCTTCAGACAGAGGACAGTTGTTCTTTGATGAAGAGTTCACCTTGACGAAAGCCATGAGGTACAATATGAAGAAAAGTTCCTCCTCAGCTTCTTCACCCAAGTTTAGTTACGGAAGCTTTTACTTCCCTGATTCTGGTGGATCCAACCGAGTCCACTCTGGATACCCTAGCCATAAATCCAGCATTGGAAGTGGTGGAATAGTGAAAAGCTATAAGTCCCACTGTTTAAAGACATCTCGTAATGAGAAATTCCACAGTTCTTCTCAAGATCACCTCAAGGCTCCTAGAAATGTAGCATATAAAGAAAAAATGTATGCATCTATGGACGATGGACAACGGTACCGATACACGCACGATACTCAAAACTATGGAAGCCACTCCAAGGACTACCCAAGCAGTAAGACCATGGGACTACTAAGCACCAATGAAAAGGAAACCATGCAGTATCTGAATGAACGTCTGGCATCTTATCTCGACAAGGTTCGGTCTCTAGAGCAGGAGAATACCCAGTTGGAGAAGAAGATATGTGAGTGGTATGAACACAATGCGCCAACAACGCCCCCTGACTCCAGTCTGGAGCTGAAGACTATTGAAGAACTGCAAAACGAGGTACATTTTTTAAAACTTTTTTACTGTACAGTGGTCCCTCAAGTTACAATATTAATTGTTTCTGGGATGGCCATTAGAGATGAGCGAACTTACAGTAAATTTGATTCGTCACGAACTTCTCGGCCCGGCAGTTGATGACTTATCCTGCATAAATTAGTTCAGCTTTCAGGTGCTCCGGTGGGCTGGAAAAGGTGGATACATTCCTAGGAAAGAGTCTCCTAGGACTGTATCCACCTTTTCCAGCCCACCGGAGCACCTGAAAGCTGAACTCATTAATGCAGGAAAAGTCATCAACTGCCGAGCCGAGAAGTTTGTGACGAATCGAATTTACTGTAAGTTCGCTCATCTCTAATGACCATTGTATGTTGAAACCATTGTATGTTGAAACCATTGTATGTTGAGACCAGAACTCTATGGAAACCTGGTAATTGGTTTCCGAAGCCCCAAAATGTCATCCAAAAATAGGAAAAAGTGAGGATTAAAGAAAAATACGTAGATAACTAATACAGATAAAGCAAATCCTTATATATAAAAGTAAGAAAGATCTGCTGGGAGCTGTAAATCACTGTCTATGTCAGTGTTTCCCAAGCAGGGAGCCTCCTGCTGTTGCAAAACTACAACTCCCAGCATGCTCGGACAGCCGTTGGCTGTCCGGGCATGCAGGGAGTTGTAGTTTTGCAACAGCTGGGGGCACCCTGATTGGGAAGCACTGGTCTATGTAGAGGACAGGAGCTTCTTCGGGGTCCTGTACAGTACACAGTGTCCTAAAAAAAGTAACATGGAGCCGCCCTCACCTGGTGTCCAAAGGAGCAGCTAACCCTGGCCCAAAGAGTAGTACAGAACATGTAATACCTCCCTGTACTGTAGGGGGCGCTACCAGACACCAGTCAGTGCATACACTTCAGTTATACAGGAGTTTTACCAGTGAATGCCCATTCTGAGTCAGTTCATTGACACGTTTCACAGATCTGGACTGTCCATAACATTGTATGTTGAGTCTGGTTTCAACTTACAATGGTCCAGAAAAGACTTAGGTAGCATGAGGCTAGGTGTCCAAACAGGTTTTTTTCTGGCGTTTTTTTGGATTTCTGCCCCTGCAGTTTTTGAGCCAAAGACAGAAGTGGATCCAGAAGGATGGAGAAGTCTAAGTCCTTCCTTTATATTTGCCATTCCTTTTGAATACACTTCTGGTTTTAGCTCAAAAACTGCAGTGTCAGTTTAAAAAAAAAAGAATAAAAGCCCACAGGAAAAAAAAACCTGTGTGAAAGCCTGGCCTAAAACTCTGGGCAAAATCTAGAGTAGCTGTGAAAGGGATATTCAGGCTTTATACATCTTATCCCCTATCCAAAAGATAGGGGTTAAGATGTATGATCGCAGGGGTCCTGCCGCTGAGGAACCGCGAGATCTTGGTGCAGCCCTTGTGCTGGGCGCTGCCTCTGAGACGGGGACGTGACATCACGGCCACGCCCTCTAGTGATGACAAGCCACGCCCCTCATTCATGTCTATAGGGGACGTGGCCATGATGTCACGTCCCCACCTCAGAGGCAGCGCCCAGCACAAGGGCTGCACCAAGATCTCGCGGTTCCTCAGCAGCCGGACCCCTGCGATCATACATCTTAACCCCTATGTTTTGGATAGAGGATAATATGTATAAAGTCGGAATACCTCTTTAAAGGGGTACTCCGGTGGAAAACTTTATTTTGAAATCAATTAGTGCCAGAAAGATAAACAGATTTGTAAATGACTTCTATAAAAAAAATCTTAATCCTTCCCGTACTTATTAGCTGCTGAGTACTACAGAGGAAATTATTTTCTTTTGGGAACACAGTGCTCTCTGCTGACATCTCTGTCCATTTTAGGAACTGTCCAGAGCAGCATATGTTTGCTATGGGGATTTTCTCCTACTCTGGACAGTTCTTAAAATGGACAGAGATGTCAGCAGAGAGCACTGTGCTCGTGATGTCAGCAGAGAGCTCTGTGTTCCAAAAATAAAATCATTTCCTTTGTAGTATTGAGCAGCTAATAAGTACTGGAAGGATTAAGAATTTTTTTTTTTTTTTTTATAGAAGTAATTTACAAATCTGTTTAACTTTCTGGCACCAGTTGATTTAAAAAAAAAAAAAAAAAAAAAAAGGTTTCCACCGGAGTAACCCTTTAAGTATATTCATTGAACACGGGACTTACAGATTCATTACTCTTAGACATATTCCTTAAATATTTCCTATTTCACATAAGATAAAGTATAAATTATTTTTCTATAGATCCGAACATTAACTGCAGAAAATGCTAGAATTGCTCTTGAAGTTGACAATGCTAAATGGGCAACTGATGACTTCCGAAACAAGTGAGTATGGGAAAATAGAAGTAACTGGTCACAGGTATAGAAATCATCCATGCTGTTTTCTGTCTTTCTTTATCATCTGAATTACAGCTACAATACCAGAAGGTCTTCCTCCTCTCCAAGGTTAACCTAAAAAATATGTAGATCACCAGAAGGTCATGGATGACCCGGGTCCTGTGGGAGCAATATGGACACTTTAAAATACGGCCATATTAGAATCGTCTAAACCAAGCATGATGGAAACTGCTTAGAAAAAATATTCGGACAACTTTCGACATAGCTGAGTAGTTCTATGAAGATGTTTTTTTTTTTTTTTAAAGAATTTTTTGTATTTATCACAGATTACAGTAGACTAAGGGAGAGCAATTATTTCTACTTCTTACACTAGATAAGGGGGTCACCACTAATATATTTGGGGATTGAATTGTTGCAGGAAATACATTTTGAAGTTAAGATAAAAAAATTTAGTTTCTTTCTACCAGTGGCCAAATCCTGGGAAAAAAAGTGTGGGAACTCACCCAAGATTTCCAATTAAAGGGGTACTCCGGTGAAAACCTTTTTTCTTTTAAATCAACTGGTGGCAGAAAGTTAAACAGATTTGTAAATTACTTCTATTAAAAAAATCTTAATCCTTCCAGTATTTATTAGCTGCTGAATGCTACAGAGGAAATTCCTTTCTTTTTGGAACACTGATGACATCACGAGCACAGTGCTCTCTGCTGACATCTCTGTCCTTTTTAGCAACCATGCATAGCAGCTTCATGCAAATAGCAGCATGGCGGCTCAGTGGTTAGCACTGCAGCCTTGCAGTGCTGGGGACTTGAGTTCAAATCCCACTAAGGACAACAATAAATAAAGCGTTATTATTATTATTATAATAACGTCAGCAGAGAGAACTGTGCTCGTGATGTCATCAGAGAGCATTCCAAAATGAAAATAATTTCCTCTGTAGTATTCAGCAGCTAATAAGTACAGGAAGGATTAAGATTTTTTTTATAGAAGTGATTTACAAATATGTTTAACTTTCTGCCACCAGTTGATTTAAAAGAAAACAGGTTTTCACCAGAGTACCCCTTTAAGGGTTGGTCCTGCTAATGGGGAACAGTGTTCCTGCTGTGGAAAAAATGCAGGAACTCAGTTCCCATGCGATCCTGCAGGACTTGAGCTCTGCTTGCTACCTTTATAGACTCATGGATGGTGCCAAGCCCAATGAAAATGAATAAGAAATTGGGAAGATAAATAGGTCTAAACCAATTGTGTGAAATTCCACAGATTTCCAATGGACTGCTTTTCAGAAAATGGACTGTTTGATTGATATATACTTACTAATCCCCCATGTGCCTGATTTGTTTTGCCCCATTTTAATTGGTAACTCGTGGCCACCTTAGGGCATCCACTGAGATGGTCAAGCATGTTCAATTTAAAGGGGTACTCCGGTGAAAAACATTATTTTTTTTTTTATTAAATCAACTGGTGCCAGAAAGTGAAACAGATTTGTAAATGAATTCTATTAAAAAAATATATACTCTTCCAGTACTTTTTAGCAGCTGTATGCTCCAGAGGAAATTCTTTTCTTTTTGAATTTCTTTTTTGTCTTGTCCACAGTGCTCTCTGCTGACACCTCTGTCCGTGTCAGGAACTGTCCAGAGCAGTATAGGTTTGCAATGGGGATTTTCTCCTGCTCTGGACAGTTCCTGACACGGACAAAGGTGTCAGCAGAGAGCACTGTGGACAAGACAAAAAAGAAATTCAAAAAGAAAAGAATTTCCTCTGTAGCATACAGCTGCTAAAAAGAACTGGAAGGGTAAAGATTTTTTTAATAGAGGTCATTTACAAATCTGTTTAACTTTCTGGCACCAGTTGCTTTAAAAAAAAATGTTTTCCCCTGGAGTACCCCTTTAACTGCATATTGCTACTTAGTCTCTACTGTGTATGTAAGCAAGGGGTATTGTGGGTAAGCAGGGTCACAGTTCAAATAGTAAGCCGGGAAGTAAGAAGATCTAAGAAGAACAGTACTGGGATGTAGGTCATTTACCTAAAAAACAGGACCTTTATCATCCTATTACCATTTTTATAAGTAAACCCTTTAAATACATTAAAGTGGTACGCTGGTGGAAAACATTTTTTTTTTTTCATTTTAACTGCCTCCAGAAAGTTAAACAGATTTGTAAATTACTTCTATTAAAAAATCGTAATCCTTCCAGTAGGTATCAGCTGCTGTATGCTCCACAGGAAGCATACTGGTTTCTGTCTGACCACAGTGCTCTCTGCTCATACCTCTGTCTGTGTCAGCAACTGTCCAGAGCAGGAGCAAATCCCCATAGCAAACCTCTCCTACTCTGGACAGTTCCTGACATGGACAGAGGTGTCAGCACTGTGGTCAGACAGAAAAGGAATTCACAAAGAAAATAATTTCCTTTGGAGCATACAGCAGCTGATAAATACTGGAAGGATTAAGATTTTTATATAGAAATAATTTACAAATCTGTTTAACTTTCTGGCACCAGTTATTTTGAAAAAAAAAAAAGTTTTAACCTCTTGGGAATGCAGGGCGTATGCATCCCCGATCCTTAAAGGGGTAGTCCAGTGGTGAAACACGTATCCCCTATCCTAAGGATAGGGGATAAGTTTGAGATTGCGGGGGGTCCGACCGCTGGGGCCCCCTGCGATCTCTCTGTACATGGGCCAGGCTCTCCGGCCAGATAGCGGGTGTCGACCTCCGCACGAAGCGGCGGCCGACACGCCCCCTCAATACATCGCTATGGCAGAGCCGGAGATTGCCGAAGGCTTCGTGCGGAGGTCGACACGCCCCCTTCCTGCGGGCTGTCGGGGCTCCGTACAGGAGATCGCAGGGGGGCCCAGAGGTCGAACCCCCCGCAATCTCAAACTTATCCCCTATCCTTAGGATAGGGGATAAGTTGTTCACCACTGGGTTCACCACTGGACTACTCCTTTAAGGACTCAGGGCGTACCCGTATGCCCTAGTTCAGTTTAACAGGTTTAACCCCTTAAGGACTCATGACGTACCGGTACATCATGAGTCCTTTCCCTTTCTATAACGCGGGGCCACGTCATAGCGGGTCGGGCCCGGCCTCTAACAACTGCCGGTGGCTAATAGCGCGCGGCAGTGATCGTGGTGCAGCGCACTATTAACCCTTTAGACGCGGCATTCAAAGTTGAATGCCGCGTCTAAAATGAAAGTGAAAGCATGCCGGTTAGCTCAGTGGGCTGTTCGGGATAGCCGCGGAAAAATTGCGGCATCCCGAACAGCTTACAAGACAGCTGGAGGGTCCCTACCTGCCTCCTGGTGTCCGATCGCCGAATGACTGCTCAGTGCCTGAGATCCAGGCATGAGCAGTGAAGCGGCAGAATCATCGATCACTGGTTTCCTATGAGAAACCATTGATCAATGTAAAAGATCAGTGTGTGCAGTGTTATAGGTCCCTATGGGATAACAATGATCAATGTAATCGATCAGTGTGTGCAGTGTTATAGGTCCCTATGGGAGCTATAACACTGCAAAAAAAAAGTGGAAAAAAAAGTGAATAAAGATAATTTTTGGTCATTTTTTATATCATAAAAAAATGAATAATAAGTGATCAACAAGTCCGATCCACACAAAAAGGGTACCACTAAAAACTTTAGATCACGGCGCAAAAAATGAGCCCTCATACCACCCCATACGCGGAAAATAAAAAAGTTAAAGGGGTCAGAAGATGACAATTTTAAACATATACATTTTCCTGCATGTAGTTATGATTTTTTCCAGAAGTGCGACAAAATCAAACCTATATAAGTAGGGGGTCATTTTAACCGTATGGACCTACAGAATAAAGATAAGGTGTCATTTTTACCGAAAAATTTACTGTGTAGAAACGGAAGCCCCCAAAAGTTTCACAGTGGATTTTTTGGTAAAATGACTGACGTCATTACAGAGTAGAATTGGTGGCGCAAAAAATAAGCCATAATATGGATTTTTAGGTGCAAAATTGAAAGCGTTATGATTTTTAGAAGGTGATGAGGAAAAAATGAAAATGCAAAAACTAAAAAACGCCTGAAAGGGTACCTCTCATCAAATAAACTTTTGATATATTTTAGCTTAATGAATGTTGAATAACTTTCCAATAGCATGTTAATGAAAAATATGCTTCTTTCTAATGTATTTTTCCCGATCAGTCCTGTCAGCAAGCATTTCTGACTCATGCTGGAGTCCTAAACACTCAGAGCTGCCAGCCTGCTTTGTTCACAGCCAAACAGGCTGTGAGCAAAGCAGGCTGGCAGCTCTGAGTGTTCTCCTTTGTGAACAAAGCAGACTGGCAGCTCGTAGTGTTTAGGACTCCAGCATGAGTCTGAAATGCTTGCTGCCAGGACTGGTAGGGAGACCCCTAGTGGTCATTTCTTCAAAGTGGAAAATTAAATAGAAAGAAGCATATTTTTTTAATAACATGCAATTGTGAAGTTATTCTGCATACATTAATCTATAATATATCAAAAGTTTTTTTGATGAGAGGTACCCTTTAAGTCCTTAAGGGGTTAAACCGTTCTCACAGGCGGAGTCCCTAAGGGGTTAACCACTTTATGTCTTTTAAGATTTAACATTATTGTATTTTGCTAAAACCAGGTACGATATTGAACTCGGCCTAAGACGCAGTGTGGATGCAGATGTGAGTGGACTTCGTAGTATGCTAGAAGGACTCAATAAAGAAAAAAGCACCCTTGATACAGGGGTTCAAGAACTGGAAGAAGAGCGACAGCAAATGAAGAAGAACCATGAGGAGGTAACATAACTGTGCTAAAAATAATATCTATTTTGCAAGTTCAGATGTCACAAGGGACAGATCTGATGCTCCAGGGCAGTGGTCTTCAACCTGTGGACCTCCAGATGTTGCAAAACTGCAACTCCTAGGATGCATGCTGGGAGTTGTAGTTTTGCAACATCTGGAGGTCCGCAGGTTGAAGACCACTGCTCTAGGGTATTTGTCTACAGTGATGAGCGGCATAGGCCATATTCGAATTTGCGATATTTGGCGAATATATGGACGAATATTTATCATATATTCGCTAAATTCGCATATTCGTAATATTCACGTTTTATTTTCGCATATGCGAAAATGAGCATCTGCAAAAATTAGCATATACAAAAATTTGCATATGCGGAAATTTGCACGCCAGTCTCACACACTACGGAAGTGTGTGAACGGAATCTCCGCTCGCAGAATTCAACGAGCGGAGATTCAGACTGGCAGCCGGCGGCGGCGGAAGGACTGCGCGGAACTGCGCCGTCACCATTGACGGCTATGCAATGCTCGCGGACTTCCGCGTAAAGAATGAACATGCTCTTTTTTGCGCAGAACAATTTCAGTGGCGGAATTGTCCGCCGCTGAAATTCCGCAGTGTGAACGGGTCTCGCGGAGACCCATTCACACTAATGTTATGTTCACACTGCGGAATTCCGCTCGCGGATTTCCGCCGCGGAATTCCGTGGGGAATTCCGTAGTGTGAACATACCCTTAGAGCCTCCTTTACACCACACAAGCTGGAAGCAGAGAGGGATGATCACTGTGATGTGTACTGTGGAAAAAAAAAAAAGAATATTCGTAATTGCGAATATATAGCGCTATATTCGCGAATATTCGTGAATTCGCGAATCTGCGATATTCGAGAATAAAATTCGCATTGCGAATATTCGCGAGCAACACTATTTGTCTATATGATTTACTAATTTTCTTTAATCTGATCATTTCTCCGATAAGATATCATCGTAAATTTGTTTGTTTGCAGGAGGTCAATGCCCTAAGAGGTCAACTCGGCGCCAGGGTTAATGTGGAATTAGACGCTGCCCCAGCTGTAGATTTGAATAGAGTTTTGTCTGAGATTCGAGATGAATACGAAAACCTGATGGAAAAGAACCTAAAGGATGTGGAAGCCATGTTCCTTGCGAGGGTAAATTTTCTTTGACTTTTAACTTTTTAAAGGGGTACTCCGGTGGAAAACTTTTTTTTTTATTTATTTATTTTTTTTTAAATCAACTGGTGCCAGAAAGTTAAACAGATTTGTAAATTAATTCTATTAAAAAATATTAATCCTTCCAGTACTTATTAGCTGCTGAATACTACAGAGGAAATTCTTTTCTTTTTGGAGCACAGAGCTCTCTGCTGACATCACGAGCACAGTGCTCTCTGCTGACATCTCTGTCCATTTTAAGAACTGTCCGGAGTAGGAGAAAATCCCCATAGCAAATATATGCTGCTCTGGACAGTTCCTAAAGTGGACAGAGGTGTCAGCACTGTGCTTGTGATGTCAGCAGAGAGCACTGTGTCCCAAAAAAAAAGAATTTCCTCTGTAGCATTCAGCAGCTAATAAGTACTGGAAGGATTAAGATTTTTTTTAATAGAAGTAATTTACAAATCTGTTTAACTTTCTGGCACCGGTTGATAAAAAAAAAAAAATAATTATTATTAATTATTCCACCGGAGTACCCCTTTAAATTCATATTGTATGCTTACACCAAGAAGGTTTAGGAATTGTCTTGAAATATATTTAAAGGGGTACTCCACTGTTTAGCATTTGGAACAAACTGTTCCGAACGCTGGAGCCAGCGCCAGGAGCTCGTGACGTCATAGCCCCGCCCCCTCAATGCAAGTCTATGGGAGGGGGCGTGACAGCCGTCACGCCCCCTCCCATAGACTTGCATTGAGGGGGTGGGGCGTGACGTCATGAGGAGGCGGAGCTATGACGTCACGAGATCCCGGACAGTGTTCGGAACAGTTTATTCCAAACGCTGAGCAGCGGAGTACCCCTTAAATCTTGTTTTACTATTTTCTAAACCACTGCAATGCCGCGAGGATCACCAGACTCTCTTTCTTCTTACAGTCTGAAGAACTGAGTTCTCAAGTCCAGTCAAGCTCTGCAAATCTACAGTCAGAACAAATTGAAGTTATTGACTTAACACGAAGTGTACAGAACCTGGAAATCGACCTGGAGAGTCAATTAAATATGGTAGGCTAATAACCAGTGGGATAGGCAATTTTACTCATAGTTTTTAAAGGGGTACTCAAGTGAAATTTTTTTTTCTTTTTTAATCAACTGATACCAGAAAGTTAAACAGGTTTGTAAATTACTTCTATTTAAAAATCTTAACCCTTCCAGTACTTATCAGCTGCTGTATGCTCCACAGGAAGTTCTTTTCCTTTTGAATTTCCATTCTGTCTGACCACAGTGCTCACGGCTGACACCTCTGTCCATGTCAGGAACTGTCCAGAGAAATAGAGGTTTGCTATGGGGATTTTCTCTCGTTCTGGACAGTTCCTGAAATGGACAGAGGTGTCAGCAGAGAGCACTGTGGTCAGACAGAAAGGAAATTAAAAAAGAAAAGAATTTCCTCTGTGGTATACAGCAGCTGATAAGTACTGGAAGGATTAAGATTTTTAAATAGAAGTAATTGACAAGTATGTTCAACTTTCTGGCACCAGTTGATTTACAAAAAATAAAAAATAATTCCACTGGAGTACCCCTTTAAGCAGGTCTTGATGGGGTTTTTCAGGACTTTTACATTGATGGCTTATTCTCAGGATAGGCTGTCAATGTCTGATCAGCAGAACTAAGCACAATAAACAGGGCTGGAAGCAGATGGCTCTGCTCACTGTGCAGCGGACTTTTTATGTTGCTGAAGCTCAGCTTTCCTTCACTTTAAAGGGGTACTCCGGTGGAAAACATTTTCTTTTAAATCAACTGGTGCCTGAAAGTTAAACAGATTTGTCAATCACTTCTATTTAAAATTCTTAACCCTTCCAGTACTTATCAACTGCTGTATGCTTCACAGGAAGTTATTTTCCTTTTGAATTTCTATTCTATCTTACCACAGTGCTCTCTGCTGACACCTCTGTCCATGTCAGGAACTGTCCAGAGAAATAGAGGTTTGCTATGGTGATTTTCTCCTGCTCTGGACAGTTCCTGAAATGGATAGAGGTGTCAGCAGAGAGCACTGTGGTCAGACAGAAAATAAATTCAAAAAGAAAAGAACTTCCTCTGTAGTATACAGCAGCTGATAAGTACTGGAAGGATTAACCCCTTAAGGACGCAGGAGGTAAATGTACGTCCTGGTGCGGTGGTACTTAACGCACCAAGACGTACATTTACGTCCTAAGCATAACCGCGGGCATCGGAGCGATGCCCGTGTCATGCGCGGCTGATCCCGGCTGCTGATTGCAGCCAGGGACCCGCCGGCAATGGCCGACGCCCGCGATCTCGCGGGCGTCCGCCATTAACCCCTCAGGTGCCGGGATCAATACAGATCCCGGCATCTGCAGCAGTGCGCGATTTCAATGAATGATCGGATCGCCCGCAGCGCTGCTGCGGGGATCCGATCATTCATAACGCCGCACGGAGGTCCCCTCACCTTCCTCCGTGCGGCTCCCGGCGTCTCCTGCTCTGGTCTGTGATCGAGCAGACCAGAGCAGAAGATGACCGAAAACACTGATCTGTTCTATGTCCTATACATAGAACAGATCAGTATTAGCAATCATGGTATTGCTATGAATAGTCCCCTATAGGGACTATTCAAGTATAAAAAAAATTAAAAAAAAAATTTAAAAGTAAAAGTAAAAAAAAAGTTAAAAATCCCCTCCCCCAATAAAAAAGTAAAACGTCCGTTTGTTCCTATTTTACCCCCAAAAAGCGTAAAAAATCCATTTTATAGACATATTTGGTATCGCCGCGTGCGTAAATGTCCGAACTATTAAAATAAAATGTTAATGATCCCGTACGGTGAACGGCGTGAACGGAAAAAAAAGTTCAAAATTGCTACTTTTTTAATAAATTTTATTTAAAAAATTATAAAAAATGTATTAAAAGTTTTTTATATGCAAATGTGGTATAAAAAAAAGTACAGATCATGGCGCAAAAAATGAGCCCCCATACCGCCGCTAATACGGAAAAATAAAAAAGTTAGAGGTCATCAAAATAAAGGGATTATAAACGTACTAATTTGGTTAAAAAGTTTGTGATTTTTTTAAGCACAACAGTAATATAAAAGTATGTAATAATGGGTATCATTTTAATCGTATTGACCCTCAGAATACAGAACACACGTCATTTTTAACCATAAATTGTACGGCGTGAAAACAAAACCTTCCAAATTTAGCAAAATTGCGTTTTTCTTTTTAATTTCCCCACAAAAATAGTGTTTTTTGGTTGCGCCATACATTTTATGATATAATGAGTGATGTCATTACAAAGGACAACTGGTCGCGCAAAAAACAAGCCCTCATACTAGTCTGTGGATGAAAATATAAAAGAGTTATGATTTTTAGAAGGCGAGGAGGAAAAAATGAAAACGTAAAAATTTAATTGTCTGAGTCCTTAAGGGGTTAAGATTTTTAAATAGAAGTAATTTATAAGTATGTTCAACTTTCTGGCACCAGTTGATTTGCAAAAAAGAAAAAAAAATTCCACTGGAGTACCCCTTAAACAGGGCTGGAAGCAGATGGCTCTGTTCACTGTGCAGCGGCCTTTTTGTGTTGCTGAAGCTCAGCTTTCCTTCACTATAATGGGAGCTGAGCAATAGTCACTCGGCAGCTCCATTCATTGTATATATGGTGGAGCCATGGCTCGGCCATCAATGTAAAAGTCTAGAAATACTCAGTTAAAGGGGTACTCCGGTTGAAAACTTTTTTTTTTTTTAACCAACTGGTGCCAGAAAGTTAAACAGATTTGTGAATTACTTCTATTAAAAAATCTTAATCCTTCCAGTACTTATTAGCTGCTGAATACTACAGAGGAAATTATTTTCTTTTTGGAACACAGAGCTCTCTGCTGACATCACGAGCACAGTGCTCTCTGCTGACATCTCTGTCCATTTTAGGAACTGTCCAGAACAGCATATGTTTGCTATGGGGATTTTCTCCTACTCTGGACAGTTCTTAAAATGGAGATGTCAGCAGAGAGCTCTGTGTTCCAAAAAGAAAATAATTTACTCTGTAGTATTCAGCAGCTAATAAGTACTGGAAGGATTAAGATTTTTTTTAATAGAAGTAATTTACAAATCTGTTTAACTTTCTAGCACCAGTTGATTTAAAAAAAAAAAAAGAAAGTTTACCACCGGAGTACCCCTTTAAGACCTGGCGAAGAACAACTCTGTGTTTTATGCTATTTAAAGGGGTTATCCAGGAAAAAAACTTTTTTTTTTTTTTAAATATCAACTGGCTCCAGAAAGTTAAACAGATTTTTAAATTACTTCTATTCAAAAATCTTAATCCTTTCAGTACTTATGAGCTTCTGAAGTTAAGGTTGTTCTTTTCTGTCTAAGTGCTCTCTGCTGACACGTGTCTCAGGAAACGCCCAGTTTAGAAGCAAATCCCCATAGCAAACCTCTTCTAAACTGGGCGGTTCCCGAGACAGGTGTCATCAGAGAGCACTGAGACAGAAAAGAACAACTCAACTTCAGAAGCTCATAAGTAGTGAAAGGATTAAGATTTTTTAATAGAAGTAATTTACAAATCTGTTTAACTTTCTGGAGCCAGTTGATATATATATAAAAAAAATGTTTTTCCTGGAATATCCCTTTTAATGTAAACTCTTCTTGCCATCCTACTGTTTTTATTGCAGAACTCTGCTCTACAAAGTAATCTGATGGAAACCGAGGCTAACTACAGCTCAGAACTTGCTCAGCTCCAGAACATGATTGATATCGTGCAGGCCGAATTTGTACGGATCAGAAGTGACTTGGAACGCCAAATTGCAGAGTATAAAAATCTTATGGACCAGAAGAATCTGTTAGAAATGGAAATTGCCACCTACAAGGGATTGCTGGAAGGACAGAACAATGAGTGAGTAGAAACTAGAGATGAGCGAACTTACAGTAAATTCGATTCGTCACGAACTTCTCGGCTCGGCAGTTGATGACTTTTCCTGCATAAATTAGTTCAGCTTTCCGGTGCTCCGGTGGGCTAGAAAAGGTGGATACAGTCCTAGGAGACTCTTTCCTAGGAATGTATCCACCTTTTCCAGCCCACCGGAGCACCGGAAAGCTGAACTAATGACGTTACCCCACGCCCCATCAATGCAAGTCTATGGGAGGGGGCGTGACAGCCGCCACGCCCCCTCCCATAGACTTGCATTGAGGGGGCATGACGAAGGGCATGGCCGTGACATCACGAACCCTGCCGCCGCACCCTGCATTCTAAATGAATGCTGGGTGCTGCACAGAGATCATTGGGGTCCCAGCAGCGGGACCCCCGTGATCAGACATCTTATCCAAAGGATAGGGGATAAAATGTCTAGGGGCAGTGTACCACTTTAAGAATTAAAGGAAAAAAAACTTTTCTTTATATATCAACTGGCTCCAGAAAGTTAAACAGATTAGAAAATGACTTCTGTAAAAAATAAAAATGTAATCCTTCTAATAATTATCAGTTGCTTAAGTTGAGTTGTTTTTTTCTCTCTGGAGAAACAGTGCTCTCTGCTGACATCTCTGCTTGTCTCAGGAACTGCACAGAGTAGAAGAGGTTTGCTATGGGGATTTGCCTCTACTCTGGACAGTTCCCGAGACAGGTGTCATCCGAGAGTACTTAGACAGAAAAGAACAACTCTACTTCAGCAGCTCATAAGTACTGAAAGGATTAATATTTTTTAATAGAAGTCATTTACAAATCTGTTTAACTTTCTGGAGCCAGTTGAGATATATATCAAAAAATAAAAAAAATTCCGGGATAACCCCTTTAAGGCCAATGATTCTATTCCAACTACAGAAATACTTAAGGTGGTCAGGCACCTTCCATAGCTGTCAGTTGATAGCTATCTCTCCTGATCTCCCCATACTCATAGCAAAACATCAATGTGCTCTCAATAATAAGAGGAGGGGTAAGCTGCCACCAAACAGCTCTGGCGGTAGCCCATCTCTCTGAGTAGAAAAGGATTGGGCAGTTGGAATGCAACATGCCCGATCCATCGGTCCCTGACATCACCTGTTGGAAAGACCCCAAACACTTTAGACTGTTGGGTGGTCCCACCAAAGTAACCAAATTCAGCTTACAACTAAAGTGTATGGGACTTTTAGGTTTCATTTAGGTTTCATTTTTTTTTAAATCAACTGGTGCCAGAAAGTTAAAGAGATTTGTAAATTATTTCTATTAAAAAATCTTAATCCTTCCAGTACTTTTAAGCAGCTGTATGCAATTCCACAGATTTCAAATGCACTGTTTTTCAGAAAATGTACTGTTTGATTGATATGTACTTACTAATCCTCCATGTGCCTGATTTGTTTTGCCTCATTTTACTTGGTAACACACGGCCATCTTAGGGCATCCACTGAGATGGTCAAGCATGTTCAGTTTAAAGGGGTACTCCGGTGAAAAACATTTATTTTTTTTATTTTTTTAATCAACTGGTGCCAGAAAGTTAGACAGATTAGTAAATTACCCCTATTAAAAAATCTTTAACTTTCCAGTACTTTTTAGCAGCTGTATGCTACAGAGGAAATTCTTTTCTTTTTGAATTTCTTTTTTGTCTTGTCCACAGTGCTCTCTGCTGACACCTCTGCCCGTGTCAGGAACTGTCCAGAGCTGCATAGGTTTGCTATGGGGATTTTCTCCTGCTCTGGACAGTTCCTGATACGGGCATCAGGTGTCAGCAGAAAGCACTGTGGGACAAGACAAAAAAGAAATTCAAAAAGAAAAGAATTTCCTCTGTAGCATACAGCTGCTAAAAAGTACTGGAAGGGTAACATTTTTTTAATAGAAGTAATTTACAAATCTGTTTAACTTTCTGGCACCAGTTGATTTAAGTACCCATTTAATTCCCTACAATTTTTTTTCCACAGTATTTACTAAGGTTTCTCTACGTTTTGGACTTTCTGTACATTTTGCTTTTTTTTACACATGCTCTGATCTGTCGGGTTTTCCTCAGCTCAAATCCACTACATTTTCTGTGGAACCTTTAGTAAATATGTTGTTTTTTTGTGAAAATTTCAGGGACACGCTCCTTTTCAGTAGTGACGCACTTTTTTTCAGGTTCTTATCAGTAAAACGGAGAGTTGGTCGTGTTTTTTCAATTTTGGTGCGAATTCTGGCACAGACAGAATTTCTGGCGCAATGAGCCAGAACATGGCGCACAACTTGACAAAATATGTCGGGTTTACAATAGAAAGTAGGGGCCAATATGTCTCCATGATTGAAGTAAACAAGATGGTGAAGCATTATAGATATTGTATGGGTCGCATTAGTTTTGTCCTGTATATAGATGGTAAAATACCTTTTACGTAATTCTGAATTTAGATTTTTGCTTCTGAAAGCTATTTAATTTTTTTTCTTTATTTTAGACTTTACAGTGTTAAAGAACCTCCCCCAGCTGCATCCTCCCCTCCAGAAGGTAAATGTAAAACTAGAGACATTAGTAATGATTTTCAATAAAAATTCTACTAGTAGTAACTTATAGTATTACATATTACATAAGGTTCAAGGTTCATGGACGATTTTTCAATTATTAGTTTTCATTAACATTATACAGTATGTATTGTTATGGCTGCTATTATTATTATTAATAATAATAATAATTTTATATATATATATATATATATATATATATATATATATATATCCCTCAACCTTCCATAATAATAATAATAATATGAATAATATATATATATATATATATATATATATATGTTACCCTCAACTTTCAATAATAATAATAATATATAGATACCCTCAACTTTCCATGTGCCAATCACAAAACTGGTGTCTTTTTATGGAGAGGAGACAGGGCCCTGGTTCCAATGCTACATCTGCCCCCCCCCCCATAGCTATACCTAGCCATTTTATTTATTTTTTATTACTGGACATTCAGCACCAAGATAATATACTAATCAATAATCTTAATATTTCAGATTTTCATTCGGCACCTTATCCAGCTGTGGAAGGGTCCGCTTGTGATTCCAGCTGTTAAACAAGAACAACTAAGTATTACAGAAAAGAAGAAAAAAGAAGATAAAAGCTAAACCATAACTAAAACCAAACTGACACAGAACATAGGAGTGAATGTGTATCGCTATATGAGAGTCCACCAGCTAATTGATCGGTCCCCAATGGACTGTCTTAGTAGGAAGGACAGGCCCTATAAACTTATGTCCAATCTGTATAAAGCTCCCCTCCCCCCTCCGTAAAGCCAACTATAATTGCTTTTGGCTGAATATGTATCCAGTGAACAACTATTTTTATTGACATTAGTATAGGCATGCATGGTTGACTCCGTCAAGTATTTATTTAAATTAAGAACAAAGGATTTGGCATGTTGAATTACAACACTGCCCAATGTTCTTTTCCCCAACATCTGCCACTGGGGGACAGTCAGGAGATCCCTCATACACATAAGATTGTTGGTCAATCCCAATACTATTTTTTCTATACACATGGCAAACTTAAGGGGGTACTCCACTGCTCAGCGTTTGGAACAAACTGTCCCGAACCCTGGAGCCGGTGCCGGGAGCTCGTGACATCATAGCCCCACCACCTCATGACATCACGCCCCGCCCCCTCAATGCAAGTCTATGGGAGGGGGCGTGACAGCCATCACGCCCCCTCCCATAGACTAGCATTGAGGGGGCAGGGGGTAACGTCATGACGGGGCTATGATGTCACAAGCTCCCGGCTCCGGCTCCAGCGCTCAGAACAGTTTGTTCCAAACGCTTTAAAGGGGAACTCCACTGCCCCAGTGTCTGGAACATTTAGTTCCAAACCCTGGGTGCGGGCTGCGGAGGTCGTGATGTCACGATACTCTGGCCCCGTAGTCGTGAGGCTTGGCGTGACGTCATGAGGGGTGTGGCCATGATGTCACGACCCCCGCATCCCACACCCAGCAATGTTCCGGACGCTGGGGCAGTGGAGCACCCCTTTAAGATTGGCTGCCCAAGGGTGTCTCCAACTTGGATCCTCCTAAGATTTTCTTAAAACTACACTTACTCGGGGAACTACACACAGGATAGAGAATAAGTGTTTGATGGCGTGGGGTCCGTCAGCTTGTGCCCAACACAGTCTCTGGAACGGGGCCCGGCAACTCACCTGTCCTCAGAGCAGAGCGTCCCCAATCTTAGATATGTGCGGTAGTGATGGGAGACGGGACCCCAGCAGTGAGACCCCAACTATAATACACTTATCTTCTATCCTGTAGATATGGGATCGGTGCAGTTCCTCAAGTAGTTGGTATAACTTTAAAGAGTTACTAAAATGATATTATACATTTTTAAAGCTTTTCCCTTTTCCATTACATTAGATTAGAGACAATTTCTTCCACTTTATAACAGGTTTGAAGGTACATGGCATGTGATAATAGCAATGGCTTGTGGTAACTCTATTCAGATAATGCTTAATCTTTTGGAAACAGATAGAAGAAATTGGGTCGTGTTGGAAAAAAAAGTCTTCTGGATATACTTTTGTATTTAAGATGATGTTTCACCTGTGTAACAGTCCACAGTCCATTAAGATCTAAAGATATTATGTAATTGATAAAGAGTGTTATACAACATTTGGGCACGATCAATAGATGCTATCAAGGGTATACATAACATGGAGGCTGACCAGGCAGCTGTTGTGGGGTCCCTGGTAGGATGGGGCTTAGCAGGTTGGTCTCTGTCACCTGTACAGGATGCACCTTTCAATAGGAACTGCACCATTAAAAATTAGCTCAAGGGTTATGGAATTGACCTGGAAACAAACTGCAGAACGATAGTAGAGAGCACCATAGTAGAGGGTCTAGTTTGACCTTTGCTATTGGTCCTCTTTTCCATTTATGGCACTAGTTGTTATATACAAGCCCCCAGGTCTCATGGCAACAAGACATATGGAATGTAAATAGGTCATCCAAATGGACAGTCTATGTGAAAAAGGTCCCTATGAATGTATCGGATTTCCAAGATGTCTTCACTGAGCTCCTAAGGTGGCCATAGACACATTAGATTTAAAGGGTTACTCCGCTCCCCAGCGCCCCGTGATGTCACGTCCCGCTCCCTGAATGCAAGTCTATGGGAGAGGGTGTGACGGCCGTCACTCCCCCTTCTCGTAGACTTTCATTGAGGGGGCGGGGCGTGACATCACGAGGGTGCGGGCGTGAACACGGAAGCCCGTACCCAGCGTTCGGAACTCAATGTTCCGGATGCTGGAGAGAGGAGTAACCCTTTAAGTAGTTTGATGGATGAACAGTAAAGAGGAACTCCGGCAGAAGTTTTTTAATTTTTTTTTGTAAATATACCGAGGCTGTTTGCTATAAAAAAAAAAAAACCTTTCTGAGCGTCAATGTGACATATTAAGACCTGGCCTTCTTCCTGGTGTCGGGACTCAATACGCCACATTGCTGCTCAGTCAATCACTGGTTAAGGCAGGACCTTGCTGTCGCCAGCGATTCCTGGCACCAGGAAGAGGATCACATTGGGGACCATTGGAGAGCGGCAGATAGGTAAAAGTTTAGTTTTTTTTTTATTGCAGACAGCCAGGGCATCTTTATTTAAAAAAATAATTTAAAAAAAAACTTACACCAGAGTATCTCTTTAAAGGGGTACTCCATTGGCCAGCGTTCGGAAGCTGTTTTCATGCTGTGGGGGTCGGCCATGCCCCTCGTGACATGACAGCCATGCCCCCTCAAGGCAAGTCTATGGGAGGGGGCGTGGCAGCTGTCACACCCCCTCCCATAGACTTGCATTGAGGAGGCGTGGCCGTCATGTCACAGGGGGCGTGGCCGACCCCTGCAGCCAAAAACAGCATTGGTAATATTAACTTCCAACTGCTGGCTAGTGGAGTAAGCCTTTAAAGTTGTTTAAGCTGGCTTTACATGATCAATAACATATGGGGAACAATCTTTTAGATATATTCTGGGAATGTTCTGAGATTATTCTTTCCCAAAAGAATTTGTAGATGATTCTTTCTTGAGCAAAAGATCTTTTGTCTGACTGTCACCTGGAAATTTCAAAAACAGTCGCCTTCTGTTCAGACCATAACAATCGGCCATCAGTTGCCTAAAATGATTTAAATTTCACCCGAAACACCATTGTTTTTGTTAAAATTGTTTACATTCTATACCTTTAGTTTTATGTGTATGGCGACCTTTTAAAGGAGTACTCCGCCCCTAGATATCTTATCCCCTATCCAAAGGATAGGGGATAAGATGTCTGATGGTGGGGGTCCCGCCACTGAGGACCCCTGCGATCTCCATGCTGCATCCAGCATTTGTTTAGAGCGTCGGTCACGCCCCCTCAATGCAAGTCTATGGGAGGGGGCGTGACTGCCGTCACGCCCCCTTCCATGGACTTGCATTGAGGGGGCGTGTCTGTGACATCATGAGTGGGGTGTGACCATGATGTCATGAGCCTCTGCCCCGCATCGCCAGTCATTCGACACAAAGCGAAGTTTGCTCCGTGCACCGGATGTCTGGGGTGCCGAGATTGCGAGGGTCCCCAGTGGTGGGACCCCCGTGATCAGACATCTTATCCCTTATCCTTTGGATAGGGGATAAGATGTTTAGGAGCAGAGTACGCCTTTAAGACAAACCTTAACACAGGCTATAGAAGGAAGTGTGGGCATGACACGAGAACGGAGATGTTCTTCTAGTTCTGAATTTCGAAGCACATGTTAAGCAGAATGTAATGTTATAAAGTGATCCACTAAGCAAAGCCATTGGGAAATGTTCACGACTACATGTGCGTATGACTATGTAGTCGTGATGTGAGATGGTATTGGACTGTATGTATTATTAGGATTTTCGTATTGGAATATGTAACACTAAACAATAATCCCTTTTGATCCAGACTTGTATTTTATGTATTTATAGAGATGTGCAAAATAAAAAAAAAATAAAAATAAATAAAGAATAAAATAATGATTATAAGCTCAAAAAGCCAATCAAAAAATTCACTCTGTCTCTATTTTCCATGTCATTTCCCCATAATATACACATCAAGTCCTTAAAGGAGATATTTCATGCATAAAAATGTATTATCCCCTATCCAAAGAATAGGGGATAAGTTTTAGATTGCAGGGGGTCTGACCGCTGGGACCCCACTGCGATCTTCTGCACGAAGTGGCGGCCAACACACCACCTCCATATATCTCTATGGGAGAGCTGTTCGGCTATCTGGCTCTTCCATAGACAATATATTGCTACAATGCTGCAGTGTGCTGTTGTATTCTCCTGTTTATGTATATTTAGCCCAGCAGCGTGCACCTGTATGCCGGGTCCATGCAGTAGTTTCGGTATCAGTGTGTGCTGGCCAACTTATCCTTTTTTGTGTTATACATATGGGGGAGTGGCTTCCTCCATGTTGGCTCCTGCACCCCACCCATCTTATAAGGTGCTGGATGTTCCAGACCTTACAAGCCTGGTAACTGATTGCACAGTGTAGGGTCCGTCCCAATGAGGCATATTCACAGTGTAGGGTCCGTCCCAATGAGGTCACCTTATCGCGGTGGGATGGTCCAAACTATTTGGCCAAATGGTGAGCTAAGCACCACAGTTTTTTTTATTTTTTGCATTGTAGCAGTATAGCATTCCATGTTTTATATGTATCTTTGTGCTAGCAGTGTGCTGCTACATTCTCCTGTTTCTGGCTCTTCCATAGAGATATATGGAGGGGGCATGTCGGCTGCCACTTTGCACAAGAGATCGCAGTTGGGTCCCAGTGGTCAGACCCAGTGCAATTTAAAACGTATCCCCTATCCTTTGGTTAGGGGATACGTTTTTAGGCATGATACTTCTCCTTTAAAGCGGACCTCTAAGCAACTAAAGAGAGGTAAAAATGAGTCCCTGGCTAGATAAGATGCTGGGATATTTGTCTTTTTAATATGTAAAAGAGGCTTTAGAGCCCAGTGGGAGAGGGGCACAGTGTAGAAAGAGGCCGAGATTAGCCAGACCATCTCCTCTTATTTACCGCCTCCATGCCTGCTTGTGTGGTGGCCACTGGGTGTTAGTAGGACGTACCTTGAATACTTTGTGACGCCAGGGCACCGTTTATCCAAACCACAGTCCCAAGTTGGGAAGCAGTCTTCCTGTGCCAGACACGATGAGTCAATAAACACACTGACATATGGTTATGGTTAACTGAAGTTGGTAAAACACAAACAGCTGGCCTAAGTGTGAGACTGCAGCGTACCCCTTGCGAGCCTTGTTGCTGTTCTGAGACTTGTGGTGCTTTTCTCTGGACGGAATTGTAAGATCGGAGGTTATGGTAGATAGTGTCCTTCCAAGGCACTGCAACTGATTCAGCAGGGACCTGTAGTTCTCCCATCAGTGACACTTGGAGGATGACCAGGTATAAAACTGAAGTAGGACTCAGCGTAGGACAACACTGCACACCTGAGCTTCTCTGCTGCTCAGGAGTCTGGATGGTACTTTACTGACCAATGTCCAGCACTAAACTAACTCCTCCCCTGTACCTCACTATACAGAAGGAGCTTCTGGGGTCTCATTGGCTCACATGGTCACATGGGGGTTGCTGCTCACAATTTTTAAATGCACAGTAATACATTAAAATTACAACAATCAAATTAATTTTAGAGAAATATATTATTTTATTATACACTGTACACATAATTTATAATACTAAGAAACCCCAGTGGGCCCAACACTCTATGCTGCCAGGCTGCCCGAGTCAGTCCTCAACCACGGGACAGTGACTTGTACTGGGACACCACACTTGCATACCCCTACCCACTTTTGATTGACCAAGGGCACAGAGATGGTAAATAAGGGTAGATGGACTGGCTAACCCTGGATTCTTGCTGGCGAACCCTCCGTGGGCCTTTGAGCCTCATTTACATATTAAAAAGGCTTATATGTTGGTGCGGATAAGGACTATGACGATAAAAGGCATGCCAGATATTCTGATGAAAGATTCTATATAGCCTGTTTAGCTGCTGACAGGTCCACTCTACGTTAGACTCTGATAAGAATTAATTGCTGCTTGTGAAAACCTAATAATATCAGTAAAATAGAAGGCAGCAATGATCACAGTGGATAATGTGCACGGCACCTCCAAGTATTCACCTCACTAATAATAGCGGAGCTGTCTGCAGAAATAATGGGGTGTGGGTAAACACATGGATAAATATGTCCAGTAATCACAATCCAGACATAGGTTTCTTAAATCCTCTCTGTTGGCAACATACACACATTGGCCACTTTATTAGGTACACCTTGCTAGTACTGGATTGGACCCCCTTTTGTCTTCACTCTTCCTGGTATATTTTCTACAAGGTGCTGGAATATTTCTCAGATATTGTGGTCCATATAGACATGATGACATCACACAGTTCCTCCATATGGACATGATGACATCACACAGTTCCTCCATATGGACATGATGACATCACACAGTTCCTCCATATGGACATGATGACATCACACAGTTCCTCCATATAGACATGATGACATCACACAGTTCCTCCATATGGACATGATGACATCACACAGTTCCTCCATATAAACATGATGACATCACACAGTTCCTCCATATAGATATGATGACATCACACAGTTCCTCCATATGGACATGATGACATCACACAGTTACTCCATATGGACATGATGACATCAAACAATTCCTCCATATGGAGATGATGACATCACACTTTTCCTCCATATAGAAATGATGACATCACACAGTTCTTCCATATAGACATGATGACATCACACAGTTCCTCCATATAGACATGATGACATCACACAGTTCCTCCATATAGACATGATGACATCACACAGTTCCTCCATATGGACATGATGACATCACACAGTTCCTCCATATAGACATGATGACATCACACAGTTCCTCCATATACACATGATGACATCACACAGTTCCTCCATATGGACATGATGACATCACACAGTTCCTTTAGATGGATATGATGACTTCACACAGTTCCTCCATATGGACATGATGACATCACACAGTTCCTCCATATGGACATGATGACATCACATAGTTCCTTTAGATGGACATGATGACATCACACAGTTCCTCCATATGGACATGATGACATTGAGCAGTTGTTGCAGATTTGTCGGCTTTACATCCATGAGAATCTGCCATTCCACCTATCACATCCCAGCGGTGATCTATTGGATGAGATCTGGTGACTGTGGAGGCCATTGGAGTCATGTGACATCATTATACTGTATGAGATGATCATGTGTCATTATCCTGCTGGAAGTATCATCAGAAGATGGGTCCACTGTGGTCATAAAGGGATGGACATGGGCAGCAACAATACCCAGGTAGTCCGTTGTGTTTCAATGACGCTCAATCAGTACTAAAGGGCCCAAAGTGTGCAAAGAAAATGTCCCCTGCACCATTACACCACCAGCAGTCTGAACCGCTGATACAAGGTTAGATCCATGCAAGAGTGTAAATAAATTCTCAGCAGCGGGGCGTGCAGCAGCGTTCTCTATTTCAGGCACATCCACTATTGATAGGCCTACTATTGATGCGATCCCTCAATATTATCAACTACACTGAGGCTAAGTTTCCACTTGTTTTTTGGGGGGGAAAACGTTCTGAAAAACACGAATTCTGCCATATGGCATTTTTTGCGTCCAAAAAACTCTGCAGCCAGATATTAGCTCTAAATCAATGAGAAATCGCTATTTTTTTTTTCACCTGGCGCTTTTTAGTTTGGCTTTTTTTTTTTTTATCCTTTTGGCGTTAAGTCACAGCATGTTGAGCCTATGGTGTTTTTTTAGTCAAAATCGTGGCGTTTTTCTCCCACGAGTAGAGTTGTGAGCAGCATGGCACCCCGCGTATCATTTATGGGGAGATTTATCAAAACCTGTGCAGAGTAAAAGTTGCCCAGTTGCCCATAGCAACCAATCAGCTCGCTTCTTTCACTTTTACCAAGGCCTCTACAAACTGAAAGGCCTCTACAGCTTGTAAGTATATTTCTTGCTGTGTGTGTTCTTTTATTTATTGTATGATTAGCTGGGTTTATGTGGGGTTTGGGGTTATGTGGGGGTGTGGGTAAGGTAAAGTGGGTCCGTCTCTATTTTTTTAAGTAAAAAATTAGCGCCTGAAAATTATGGTACATGCGGTGCTTGGTAAAAATCATCCCTTTAAGCCCTTTAACATATGTCCTTAATCTCCCGCCCACAGGTCTCCAGAGAAATAAAACGCGATTATTTTGCTATATTCTAATTGCAGCTAAGGGCTTAAAGGAGAACTCCGGAATAGGAAAATTGCCCGTCATACTCCTGGCAGTAAAAAAATAAAGAGCTACATACCTTCCTTCACTCCCCCGGTGCCTCCGGTAACCCACTCCTGTCTCCGTCGCAATCCTCTTCCTGGTTGCCGGTGGTCGGCAAGTCATACTGCACTCAGCCAATCACTGGCCGCAGCGAAGTCCCGACTCGGCCGGCGATAGGCTGAGCAGCAGTGTGATGCTCAGCCTATCGCCGGCTGAGTCGGGACTTCCCTGTGGCCGGTGATTGGCTGAGTGCAGTATGACTTGCCGACCACCGGCAACCAGGAAGAGGATCGCGAGGAGACAGGAGCGGGTTACCGGAGGCATCGGGGGAGCGAAGGAAGGTGTGTAGCTCTTTTTTTTTTCTGCCGGGAGTATGATGGGCAATTTTCCTATTCCGGAGTTCTCCTTTTATTGCTAAAAATTTGAATAAAACAGACATCCACACTATAGAGAACTTGAGGAATAGAATACTGGTTAGGAGAATGGAGTATTTGTCGGCAGCAACAGACAATCTCCTTCCTCAATTTTACAAAATTTCAAAGGATTGGGATAGCTACTCAGAATTAAACACAGCAATGTGAGGATCAGTGGAGTGGGACTGCGCGGGTTCATTCTTTCTTTCATACCTTTCTTTGCTCTTTTCTTTTTTTTCCTACTACAACCTATTGTTATCTTTCTTTTATTTTTAATTTTTTTGTCTCTATTATTGGATGTTTTCTTCAATATAGCTCATATTTCTCACTATCATAATACACTCCGCGGCCACAAAAATCTAAATGATTACTCAAGTTTCCAGGTTTTTACCCCTTAAGGACGCAGGGTTTTTCCATTTTTGCATTTTCATTTTTTTCTCATCACCTTCTAAAAATCATAGCGCTTTCAATTTTGCACATAAAATTCCATGTGATGGCCTATTTTTTGCACCACCAATTCTACTTTGCAGGGACATTAGTCATTTTACCAAAAAATCCACGGTGAAACGGGAAAAAAATTAATTGTGTGACAAAATTGAAGAAAAAATGCCATTTTGTAACTTTTGGGGGCTTCTGAAAAAAATCGAAACTACATGCAGGAAAATGTATACGTTAAAAATTCTCATCTTCTGATCCCTATAACTTTTTTATTTTTCCGTCCACGGGCCGGTATGAGGGCTCATTTTTTGTGCCGTAATCTGAAGTTTTTATCGGTATCATTTTTGTATTGATCAGACTTTTGATCGCTTTTTATTCATTTTTTCATTATATAAAAAGTGACCAAAAATGCGCTATTTCGGACTTTTGAATTTTTTGCTGTTATTATTTTTATACTGTGCGAACATTACAGTTAGGTTTGTTTTGGGGAGGTCATGACATAAAGCAATGTTGCAAATGTGTAGTTTGCTTCTCAGAATTATTGCGTTGTTTTAGGATTTTGAAATTGGCTTACTTAAAAAAAATTATAGGTGGAAGCATGTCCCATATTATGGGACAGGTCCCTGGAGGAAAATAAAGATTGGATCTTGAAGGAGGATGCGTGGACCAAGGTCTTCAGGGGGGCTGTTTACCACATGGGACAGCAAAAATGCCCGGGAGCAAGGGGCAATAGGTTAGTTTTGTCCACTTTTTTGGTCATATATTGTTAAACATTGTTCGATGTCAAGTAGCCCAGTTGCACCAAGCAACCAATTACCTTGCTTAATTTATTTGAAATATTGTCTCTACATAATGAATTAACCAATCTGATCGTGTCTGACTTTAGTCCATTATTAAAGTTTTTTTTTTATATATATATATATATATATCAACTGGCTCTAGAAAGGTAAACAGATTTGTAAATTACTTCTATTAAAAAATCTTAATCCTTTCAGTACTCATGAGCTTCTGAAGTTTAGGTTGTTCTTTTCTGTCTGATTAATCTCTGATGACACGTGTCTCGGGAACCGCACAGTTTAGAAGCAAATTCTCATAGCAAACCTCTTCTAAACTGGGCGGTTCCCGAGACACGTTTCATCAGAGATTACTTAGACAGAAAAGAACAACCTAAACTTCAGAAGCTCATAAGTACTGAAAGGATTAAGATTTTTTAATAGAAGGAATTTACAAATCTGTTTAACTTTCTGGAGCCAGTTGATATATATAAAAAAAAGTTTTTTTCCTGGAATACCCCTTTAATGTTCTATACATAAACATATAATTTTTTTTGAATTTTGATGGTTATGCCACTAGTTTGAATAGTGAATGTGAGAAATAATTGTCGAAATGAAAATTACAGTTTTTATTTTTTCTTCTCTGTAAATTTAGAAATTGACTAAATCATTTTATAAAAAAATTGACCCATTGCACTTGACCTTGTTACAAATTCACCAAAATGTTATATTGGAGTAACATATGTGGTGTCTAGAGTGTCATAAATGTGAGTACAGTTTGTTGTGGCCCCATTAACCAACATTGTCCGAGAATGATGTACATTCTCCTGGTCCGGACATGGAGACAATGGTGACGACAATGCAAGTTTTTTTTTTTTTTTTTTTTTTTTAATCCAGTACAGAAATGTCAAGTATCCCTTGTTAGTTCTTTTTCATTGATGAGAATTTCATCACTTGATTTCAAAATTAAAATTTCTTTACTATTCCCAAAACATGTGCATATAATATATTTTGGTTCTCTTTGTAGAGGAAGCTGTGTCTAAAAGATGGCGGTCCCTGCGTGATGGATTCCGGAAGGAATATAACAAGCATGGAGCTAGTGGGAGTGGAGCACCAACAACCAAAACATACAAATATTTCCATCAGCTATTGTTTATGGCCCCGGGCAGAGAGCTCAGAGAGTAAGTAACCTTGGTTCATAATCCTTGGTTCATAATCCTTGAAAGAAAAATAGAGAAAAATTTACATTAACCTCTTCAGGACCCATGACGTATGCATACGCCATCACACCCTGGGTCTTAAGGACCCATGACGTATGCATACGTCATGGCGTTTTCCGGTCTCTGCCGCTCGCCGGGCAGAGATCGGAACCGGATGCCTGCTGAAATCCTTCAGCAGGCATCCAGGGCAAACGCCGAGGGGGGCCATGTAGGAAATCGCCCTTGCGATCTGCGGCGATACCCGGCTGATCGGGTCTCTGGGACCCGACCACCCGGTAATTTCGCATGATCCCGGCTGTCACAGACAGCCAGGACCATGCTAACGTATAGGAGCGAGGTGGCACGCCTGCCACCTCCTCCTATACCCTGCGATCTGTCGGTTAGTTAACCGACCAATCGCAGGAGGGGGGGGCGGTTACTTCCTCCCGTCCTGCCCGGCCCCTGAAAGTCCGGAGAGGACGGGAGGAAGACCGGAGGACGCGGCGGGGGACGGGGGAGTGCTGGGGCCCGGCCCTGGTACTTACCTCGTCCCTGAAGATCCGGATCCCGGCGAGGAAGATGGCGGCGGCGGCGACAGGTGAGTAGATCTTCAGCCGCGGTCGGGCCCTTTACAGCAATGCACGTCGCCGTAAAGCGACATGCATTGCTGTAATAGGACCCTGTAAACTACAACTCCCAGCATGCCCAGACAGCCCTTGGCGTCTGGGCATGCTGGGAGTTGCAGTTTTGCAACATCTGGAGGTCCACAGTTTGGAGACCACTGTGCCCTTCCAGATGTTGCAAAACCCCACATCCTCAGCATGCCCTTACTGTCCAGGCATGCTGGGAGTTGTAGTGCTGTAACATCTGGCCCTTCAGATGTTGCAGAACTACAACTCCCAGCATGCCTGGACAGTTTTGGCATACTGGGAGTTGTAGTTTTGCAACATCTGGAAGGGCACAGATTGGGAACCACTGTATTAGTGGTCTGCAAACTGTAGTCCTCCAGATGTTACAAAACTACAACTCCCAGCATGCTGGGAGTTGTAGTTCGGCAACATCTGGCTCTAAAGATGTTGCCGAACTACTACTCCCAGCATGCCTGAGAATGTTTGGGAGTTGTGGTTTTGCAACAGCTGGAGGCACACTGGTTGGGAAACATTGTTTCCTAACTCAGTGTTTCCCAACCCGTGTGCCTCCAGCTGTTGCAAAACCACAACTCCCAAACATTCTCAGGCATGCTGGGAGTAGTAGTTTTGCAACAGCTGGAGGTCCCCCCCCCCTGTGAATGTACAGGGTACATTCACATGGGCAGGGGGCTTACAGTGAGTATCGGGCTGCAAGTTTGCGATGCAGCAAATTTTGCGCGGCAGCTCAAACTCGCTGTAACCCCCCCGCCCGTGCGACTGTACCCTAAAAACACTACACTACACTACCACAAAATAAAATAAAAAGTAAAAAACACTACATATACACATACCCCTACACAGCCCCCCTCCCCTCCCAATAAAAATGAAAAACGCCTGGTGCGCCACGGTTTCCAAAACGGAGCCTCCAGCTGTTGCAAAACAACAACTCCCAGTATTGCCAGACAGCCGTTGACTGTCTAGGCATGCTGGGAGTTTTGCAACAGCTGGAGGCACCCTGTTTGGGAATCACTGGCGTAGAATACCCCTATGCAAATCCCTAATTCAGACCTCAAATGCACATGGCGCTCTCTCACTTCGGAGCCCTGTCGTATTTCAAGGCAACAGTTTAGGGTCACATATGGGGTATCGCCGTACTCGGGAGAAATTGACTAACAAATTTTGGGGGTCTTTTTCTTCTTTAACCCCTTATGAAAAGGTGAAGTTGGGGTCTACACCAGCATGTTAGTGTAAAAAAATTAACTTTTTACACTAACATGCTGGTGTTGCCCTATACTTTTCATTTTGACAAGAGGTAAAGGGGAAAAAAGCCCCCCAAAATTTGTAACGCAATTTCTCCCGACTACGGAGATACCCCATATGTGAGCGCAAAGTGCTCTGGGGGCGCGCAACAAGGCCCAGAAGGGAGAGTGCGTCATGTACATTTGAGGTGATTTGCACAGGGGTGGCTGATTGTTACAGCGGTTTTGACAAACGCAAAAAAAACAAAACCCCACATGTGACCCCATTTCGGAAACTACACCCCTCATGGAATGTAATGAGGGGTGCAGTGAGAATTTACACCCCACAGGTGTCTGACAGATCTTTGGAAGAGTGGGCTGTGCAAATTAAAAATGTTGTACAGCCCACTGTTCCAAAGATATGACAGACACCAGTGGGGGGTAAATGCTCATTTTATGCCTTGTTACGTTCCTCAAGGGGTCTAGTTTCCAAAATGGTATGCCATGTGGGGGTTATTTTGCTGTCCTGGCACCATATGGGCTTCCTAAATGCGACATGCCCCCCGAGCAAAATTTGCTCTCAAAAAGCCAAATATGACTCCTTCTCTTCTGAGCATTGTAGTTCGCCCGTAGTGCACTTCAGGTCAACTTATGGGGTACCTCCATACTCAGAAGAGATGTGGTTACAAATGTTGGGGGGTATTTTCTGCTATTAACCCTTGCAAAAACGTGAAATTTGGGGGGAAACACACATTTTAGTGAAATTTTATTTTTATTTTTTTACATATGCAAAAGTCGTGAAACCCCTGTGGGGTATTAAGGCTCACTTTATTCCTTGTTACGTACCTCAAGGGGTCTAGTTTCCAAAATGGTATGCCATGTGGGGGATTTTTGCTGTTCTGGCACCATAGGGGCTTCCTAAATGCAACATGCCCCCCAAAAACCATTTCAAAAAAACGTACTCTCCAAAATCCCCTTGTCGCTCCTTCGCTTCTGAGCCCTCTACTGCGCCCACCGAACACTTTACATAGACATATGAGGTATGTGCTTACTCGAGAGAAATTGGGCTACAAATATAAGTAAACATTTTCTCCTTTTTCCCCTTGTAAAAATTCAAAAATTGGGTCTACAAGAACATGCGAGTGTAAAAAATGGAGATTGTGAATTTTCTCCTTTACTTTGCTGTTATTCCTGTGAAACACCTAAAGGGTTAAAACGCGGACTGAATGTCATTTTGAATACTTTGGGGGGTGCAGTTTTTATAATGGGGTCATTTGTGGGGTATTTCTAATATGAAGGCCCTTCAAATCCACTTCAAACCTGAACTGGTCCCTGAAAAATTGTGAGTTTGGAAATTTTGTGAAAAATTGGAAAATTGCTGCTGAACTTTGAAGCCCTCTGGTGTCTTCCAAAAGTAAAAACACATACATTTTATGATGCAAACATAAAATAGACATATTGTATATGTGAATAAAAAAAAATTATTTGGAATATCCATTTTCCTTACAAGCAGAGAGCTTCAAAGTTAAAAAAAAATGCAAAATTTTCAAATTTTTCATAAAATTTTGGGATTTTTCACCAAGGAAGGATGCAAGTTATCACAAAATTTTACCACTATGTTAAAGTAGAATATGTCACGAAAAAACAATCTCGGAATCAGATTGATAACTAAAAGCATTCCAGAGTTATTAATGTTTAAAGTGACAGTGGTCAGAATTGCAAAAAATTCCCGGGTCCTGAGGTGTAAAATGGCTGGGTCCTTAAGGGGTTAATAATCCAAAATAAATGTGTCAGTGTCAAAAAAAATTAAACTCATTTGTCAAACTTTTTTTTAAATTAAATTGTAAAACTGAGAGCAACATGGATTTTGTGTCTGAGGAAGAGGGGTTGGCTGCCACACAAGAAACCTAGGACGAACTTGGCACACAAACCACAACCGATGAGGGACAGTTAAGTTCTGAAGAAGAACAATCTGTCAATTTGGGCCAAACTGAACCCAGGCCAGAACCAGTTGTGGGGGAATCCACAGATGTTGGGGAAGATGGTGAGGTTGCAGGGCTCAGTGGGATACAAGGCCCCAGGTCAACAACCCCTATTGGGGGCGTGTAAATTTACCTACAACCAGAAGGCCATACCAACGCCCAAGTGTGCGTCGCAGACTCCGTCCTGACCAGGAGTTAAATAACAAAATAATAGCTCTGGTCCACTGTCAGTGGTTGGAGGATGATAGTGACGCATCTGGTAGGGCGCTAGCCCAAAGATTGTGGGAAATGGAGCCACCAAATAGAACACGCTGCATGACCTTCATACTAGGCTGGACTGGGTATTTTGCCTCATGACACCATCCCCCTCCTGCACCAACCTTACTTCTTCAGATGATGTCCCAGTGCAACTCAAACCAAATGGCATCATGTGGAGCATACTGTGTCCCCCCCCATAATAGACCACCTAGTCTTTATTCTTCAGATGCTACACATTATGGAGGTCATATCCTCCTATGCATCAAGCACCATAAAAATACTATCAACCCAACCCTCCTGTACCTCCTCCTCACCAGCAACACAGTGAAGGTTAAACTGACTTCACCGCTTCCCATAGGTCCACACAGGACTAATTTTTTGTTTTGTTTGATGTTGTGTATAATGTGCCACACGCTTTATGTTGTGTGTGTTTGTATTTTTTTGTTTTTTGTTCCCATGAGGGTCTGTTTGAGGTGATTTTATCCATTCTTTGCCAAGTTATTGACCAGTTTGGTCTTTATTTTCTTTATAAAAAATATTTTGACCAAAATACAAGTGTTCAGTGTTTAATGTTTTTTTCTTGTTATCAAAAGAAAAAAAGTAAATATGAAAATAAAAAAAGGACATACCTTCTCAAAGTCCAGTACCAAACGGATAAAGTGCCTTCATAGGACATCCGCCAATGTAGAGGAGGGACCCAGTATCTGTGTCTCCTACAAGAAATAGGCTGCAAAGAAATGATTGCACACAAAACCAAGTCATTTATTTACATATCAAACCCAAAAAAACATACAAAACCCACAAAACTGATGCATCAACTGATGCATCAACTCGATCCTGTGTGCCAAAAGCAACAGCAACAATTTGCAGCATCATTGGGGCCAATCTTTCTTGGGGAGCAGACATTCTGAATATAGAATGCCTTACAAAACACAAAAAAAGCCAAAAATACATCTGCCGGGGTGGGTTTAAGTTGAACTCTACAAAGGAAATTACATCAGGAGGGGGCAGATACTTCCCATTAATCTTAATCCCTTTTAGCTGCGTCCAAAATCCAACTTGGAAAGGCCATAAAAACTGCCAAGGTGCCAAAAAAGCAATTTCCACACAAATGAAAAAGTGTCAGAAAAAAACGCACTGGCGTTTTATTTATTTATTTATTTTTTGTATTTTTTGGGGCGTTTTTTTCGCACAAAAAAACACAGTACAAAAAAACAAGTGGAAAGTTAGCCTGACAAATCTCCTTACAAACAGCAGGGAATCACCTGTAGAAACTCTGATAGATATTCTATGTAATTTGTGCTAATACTGTGGGAAAGACTTTACTGCCCACCGAACAAGCTATTATTGTATATATTGTATCATTTGTGACCAAGCATCTGGTGAACTGGTGGATGAAGGGTATGAAATACTGAGGCTTCTTGCCTCAGTGACTTAAAGGAGTACTCCCCCCCTGGACATCTTATCCCCTATCCAAAGGATAGGGGATAAGATGCCCCCGCAATATAGCATGCGGCACCCACCTGTTTCTGCTCCGGCAGCGCTGGAGGGTCTGGGTCCCGACCACCGGAACGGAAGTCTGTGATGTCACGACTCCGCCCCCGTGTGATGTCACGCCCCGTCCCCTCAATGCAAGTCCCCCTCAATGCAAGTCCCCCATAGACTTGCATTGACGGGGCGTGACATCACACGGGGGCGGAGTCGTGACATCACGGACTTCCGTTCCGGTGGTCGGGACCCAGACCCTCCAGCGCTTCCGGAGTAGAAACAGGTGGGTGCCACATGCTATATTGCGGGGTCCCCAGCGGCGGGACCCCCGCGATCAGACATCTTATCCACTATCCTTTGGATAGGGGATAAGATGTCTAGGGGTGGAGTACCCCTTTAAGACTAGAGTTTTGGTCTGGGTTTTGGGAGTGACTGAAGGTTCTGGAGATAAAGTCACTTCTATACTCCAGTTCTGGTGTCAGTTACAATCCTGAACCTGATCTCACAGGTGTGTGAGCACTGCCAAATAGCAACAGAGAGGAGTTGCTCTGAAGGAGATATGCCTAGGTTTCCACTTGTTTTTTTTTTTTTTTAAACAAAAAATTCCAAAAAGAACGGCAGAAAAACTGTCATTGATTTTTCCCTACATTTTTGCGTTCTTTCTGACATTTATACCTTTGTGTGGAAATTGCATTTTTTGCCCCTTTGGCAGTTTCCCTGCGGGCCTTTTTTTTTAAATTTTGTTGAGTACCAAAAAAATTATAATAATGCAGTGAGGATGGAAAACATTGTAAGGTACAAAAGTTATATTTTTTAGAACCAAATTTTTTATTAATTTTCAATCAGGGACCAATTAATGTGAGCGGGAAGGGACATAAAAATGTATCCGGCAATATAAAAAAATGAATAATGGGGCCATGTAATTGTAAAAATATATATATATATATTTTTTTATAGTTTTGTGAAACTTTTTATAAACAATGTATTTTAATAATGTGTTTTATAAAGTGTGTGTGATTCTTACTACTTTTCAACTTTATTCTTGATATTTCCGCCATAATTTAGGTACTACTACTACTCCCAGCATGGAACAGGCCATTCCATGCTGGGAGCTGTAGTACCTGCACTAAGAGACAGATCACAGTGGGTGTCACTCTTGACACCTGTTGTGATCAGCACTTATACTCCTGAGATGCAAGCACTGCAGGGCTCCACATTTTTGCTCTGTATTCCGGCGGCCAGTTATGTGAATAGGAATTCAAATCCCTGATTCATATTTTCAGCTCAGAGCAGTGATTGGCCGGTACCATCTGGCCAATCACAACTTTCAGCGCCAAATATGAATCTGTTATGTGAAGAGAACTTCACATCACAGCGGAGTATAGTTCAAAGAAGGGGAGCTGAGAGGTGCGACGTGCTACCCGCTTCTACAGATTATAAAAAATGATCAGGAGTGACACCCACTGCGATCTGTCTATTAGTGCAGGTACTACAACTCCCAGCATGGAACAGTCTGTTCTATGCTGGGAGTTCTAGTAGTACCTAAATAATATCGGAAATATACATTCTTGATTTATTTTCACTCCCATAGACTTCTATGGGAGAAAAACTCCAAGATTTTTCTGAAAAAAAATACCCGCCAAAGTCTTAACACAAGGTCGTTTTTCCAAAAACTGTCAGGGAGCCCAAAAATGCAAAAAAAAAAAAGGATAAAAAAAATGCCAATCTGATAAACGTCAAGTGGATATTGCATTTTGCAGTTACCTTTTGACTTGCAACTAACATCTGGCCGTAGCTTTTTTTTTCACAGAAAAAAAACTGTGCTGCAGAATGGGCATTTTTATTGGTGTTTTTTGCAAAAAAGAAACAAGTGGAAACTAGGTTTAGAGATGGGCAAGTTTTTAAAAAATTTGATTTGGCTGATTCGCCGAATTTTCCGAAATTTTTTTTTTGATCTGAATATATTTTCAGCTATTAAAAACAGCTATTTCCAGGCTACAGAGAGCCTCAATAGGGGATTAGAAAACGTTGCCTTGCATAGGAAGTGTGCTGGGGTAGTGAAATAATACTGTTATCCAGTAGTGTTGCTCGCGAATATTCGCAATGCGAATTTTATTCGCGAATTTCGCATATTCGTGAATTCGCGAATATTCGCGAATATAGCACTATATATTCGTAATTACGAATATTCTTTTTTTTTTTTCACAGTACACATCACAGTGATCTCCCCTCTCTGCTTCCAGCTTGTGTGGTGTAAAGAAGGCTCTAATACTACTGTGTGAGACTGGTGTGCGAATTTTCGCATATGCGAATATTCGCTTACTTTAATGTTCATATGTCAATTTTCGCATATGTTAATTTTCGCATACGCAAATTATTTCACATATGAGAAAATAAAATGAGAATATTGCGAATACTCGCAAATATATGACGAATATTCATCCATGTATTCGCGAATATTCGCAAATTTGAATATGGCCTATGCCGCTCAACACTATTATCCAGTATGACATGCAGATTACAGGCATCACTATTAGATTCACTGCCACAGAGCGGCACAATGACAGATTCTGGATGAGGCATCAGGGTCGGGAGACCATATGGCGCCAACATTGTTGCTTGCAGTTTTTGAATGGGGATTGCTTCCTGTGATGATCTCAATTGGCAGACTATGAAATGACTTCTAAACTCTCCCTGCCTGCAGTGATGCGGGCTTGAGGTCAATGGATTTCCCCTGTGCTGATCTGTATTGTCAGTAACGGTGATTAGTGGCCACACAGTGTCTGCTCTCTCTCTAGCCAGAACAAATGCGGGCTTGAGGTGAATAGATTTGTTGCTGTAAAGATCTGTATTGTCAGTAACGGTGATTAGTGTGCACACACAGTCTCTGCTCTCCCATCTTTTGCAATGGCTGCTGAATATATAGGGCTGTGACATCACAGGGCTGGCTGGCTGCTGATAGACTGCATTACGCCATGTGATTCAGGATGATCCTGCCTACCCGTCTTTCTGCACTTCCTTGCCCCATGTCCTCACACGTGTAGCCGCCATTTTACCCCCCCCGGCCTGCACAAAATGTAATGAATGAAGCGTTTCGTTACCACTAAGCGCGAGAAAATTGGGACTCGTTCAGAATCAAATTTTTCATGAAATTCGGAACAAATTCAACTTCGTCAACTTCGATTCGCCCATCTCTATCTAGGTTTCCACACAGGTTTTATTCTGGTGATTTTTTCTGTAAAACCGTCACTGCAGTTTTTATGCCAAAGCCAGAAATGAATCCAGCAGAAGAAGTATACTTTCTTTCTCTATATTTCCCATTCCTTTTAAAAATACTTTTGGCAGATTTCCAAAAAATGCCAGAAGAAAACCTGTGTGGAAACCTGGCCTAACTGTAGTATTTTTGACACTTCACCCAAAAAACTGACTTTAACCTCTTAAAGATGCAGGGCATACCTGTACGCCCTGCACCCACTCCCCTGCAATAATGCAGGGTCATGCGCTGACCCAGCGTCATAGCGGGTCGGTCCCGACACCTAGCAATGGCCGGACCCATGGCTAATACCAGGCATCACCGATAGCGGTGATGCCCAGTTTTAGCCCCTTAGACACAGCGATCAAAGTTGATTGCTGCTTTTCGGAAGCTGAGGACACGCGAGGAGAGTCCCTACCTTCCTCCTCGGCATCCGATTGTTGCTCGATTGCTCCATGCCTGAGATCCAGGCTAGAGCAATGGAACGCCAATAACACTGATCAATGCTATACTATGGCATAGCATTGATCAGTATATGCAATCAGAAGATTGAATGTTATAATTTCATATGGAGGCTATAAATGTGTAAAAAAAAGTTTTAAAAAAGTTAATAAATATGATTTAACCCTTTCCCTAATAAAAATTTTAATCACCCCTCTTTTCCCATTTAAAAAAAATGTAAACAAAAATAAAGAAAAACATATGTGGTATCGCTGCATGCATAATTGTCCTAACTATAAAAATATTATGTTAATTAAACCGCACGGTCAATGGCGTACACGTAAACAATTTCCAAAGTTCAATATTGCGGATCTTTGGTCACTTTGTACACCATAAAAAAATGTATCAAAAGCGATCAAAAAGTCTGATCAAAATCAAAAATGGTACCGATAAAAACTTCAGATCACAGCGCAAAAAATTAGCCCTCAAACTGCCCTGTATATGGAAAAATAAAAAAGTTATAGGGGTCAGAAGAGGACACTTTAAACATAAAAATTTTCTTGCAGTCATAATTTTCACCAGAAGTAAAACAAAATTAAACCTATATAAGTTGGCTATCATATTAATTATATGGACCTACAGAATAATGATAAGGGCCCTTATTTACTAAGAGTGTTGTTTAGGTTTCTTTGTGGGTTTTAATTCCCTATAATTTATTTTCCACTGTATTTACTAAGGTTTCCCTACATTTTCTACTTTCCCTACATTTTGCTTTTTTTACACATGTTTTGATCTGTCGGGTTTTCCTCGTCTCAAATCCACCACATTTTATATGGAAACCTTAGTAAATATGTTGGGTTTTGTGAAAATGTTGGGAACACGCCCCCTTTTACCTTCGGTCACGCCCCTTTTCCGGGTTTTCTTAGCAAAATGGAGAGTTAATCAGGGTTTTTTCAATTCTGGCGCAAATTCTGGCGCAGACAGAATTTCTGATGCAATGAGACAGAATCTGGCGCACAACCCGACAAAACATGTCGGGTTTCAATAGTAAATGAGGCCCAAGATGTCATTTTTACCAAAAAGTGCACTGCGTAGAAACGGAAGCCCCCAAAAGTTACAAAATGGCTTTTTTTTGTCCCACAAATATATATATATATATATATATATATATATATATATATATATATATATACCGTATTTATCGGCGTATAACACGCACTTTTTAGGCTAAAATTTTTAGCCTAAAGTCTATGTGCGTGTTATACGCCGATACACTCCCAGGAAAGGCAGGGGGAGAGAGGCTGTCACTGCCCGCTTCTCTCCCCCTGCCTTCCCTGGGGTCTAGAGCCCTGCTGCCGGCCCTTCTCACCCCCTGGCTATCGGCGCCGCTGCCCGTTCTCTCCCCCTGACTATCGGTGCAGGCGCCCCATTGCCGGCACCGATAGCCAGGGGGAGAGAAGCGGCGCCGACAGCCAGGGGGAGAGAAGGGGGAGCGGCACCCATTGCCAGCGCCGCTGCCCCGTTGCCTCCCCCCATCCCCGGTGGCATAATTACCTGGTTCGGGTCTGCGCTGCTGCAGGCCTCCGGCGTGCGTCCCCTGCATTGTTGCTATGCACGGCGCGGCGCACTGACGTCATGCGCCGCGCCGTGCAGCGCATAGCAACGACGCCGGGGACGCACGCCAGAGGCCTGCAGCAGCGCGGACCCGAACCAGGTAATTATGCCACCGGGGATGGGGGAGGCAACGGGGCAGCGGCGCCGGCAATCGGTGCCGCTGCCCCTTCTCTCCCCCTGGCTATCGGCGCCGGCAATGGGGCGCCGGCACCGATAGTCAGGGGGACAGAACGGGCAGCGGCGCCGATAGCCAGGGGGAGAGAAGGGCCGGCAGCAGCGCTCTAGACCCCAGGAAAGGCAGGGGGAGAGAAGCGGGCAGCGACGGCCTCTCTCCCCCTGCCTTTCCTGGGGGTATATCGGGGTATACACGCGCACACACGCACCCTCATTTTACCATGGATATTTGGGTAAAAAACTTTTTTTACCCAAATATCCTTGGTAAAATGAGGGTGCGTGTTATAGGCCGGTGCATGGTATACCCCGATAAATACGGTATATATATGTATATATTTTTTTACATTTTTTTTTGGGGGTGGGTTTTTTTTTCATTGATTTTTTGGTAAAATGACTGTAATTACAAAGTACAATTGGTGGAGCAAAAAACAAGCCATCATATGAGTCTGTAGGTGCAAAATTGAAAGGGTTAGGATTTTTAAAAGGTGAGGAGAGAAAACGAGTGCGAAAACGGAAAAACCCTGAGTCCTCAATGGGTTAAGGACTAAACCTGCCAACAGATTTGTAAATGACTTCTAATTAAAAATCTTAACCCTTCCAGTACTTATCCGCTGCTGTATGCTCCACAGGAAGTTGTTATTCTTTCTGGAGTTCTTTTCAGTCTGACCACAGTGCTCTCTGCTGACACCTCTGTCCATGTCAGGAACTGTCCAGAGTACAAGCAAATACCCGTAGCAAACCTCTCCTGCTCTGGACAGTTCCTGCTCCGGACAGAGGTGTCAGCAGAGAGCACTGTGGTCAGACAGAAAGGAAATTCAAAAAGAAATACAATTTCCTCTGTGCTATACAGCAGCTGATAAGTACTGGAAGAATTAAGATTTTTAAATGGAAGTAATTTACAAATCTGTTTAACTTTCTGGCATCAGTTGTGAAGGACTTTTGGCACATCTTTACAATATATTACATATTAAAGGGGTACTACCGTGCTGACAACTTATCCCCTATCTAAAGGATAGGGGATAAGTTGCCTGATCGCGGGGGTCCCGCCGCCGGGGACCCCCAGCGATCTCGCACGCAGCACCCCGCTCTCATCAGGCCCCGGAGCGGACATCACAGCTACGCCCCTGTGTGACGTCACGCTCCGCCCCTCAATGCAAGTCTATGGCAGGGGGCGTGACAGCTGTCTCGCCCCCTGCCATAGACTTACATTGAGGGGCGGAGCGAGACGTCACATGGGGGCGGAGCCGTGATGTCACGATTCTCCGGCCCCGTGATCGGCAGTCATCAGACCCGGAGCGATGTTCACTCCGGGGCCTGATGAGAGCGGGGTGCTGCGTGCGAGATCGCGGGGGTCCCCAGCAGCAGGACCGCACGTGATCAGGCAACTTATCCCCTATCCTTTAAATAGGGGATAAGTTGTCAGCACGGTGGTACCCCTTTAAGGCTAGTTTTCCACACAGGTTTTTTCTGGCGTTTTTTTTTTTTTTTAAACTGCCATTGCAGTGCATGAGCCAAAACCAGAAGTGGATCCAACATAAAGGAAAAGTATAAGCTCTTCCTTTATATTTCCTATTTACTTTGAATATGTTTCTTTTCCAACTTTGGCTCAAAAACTACTGTGACAGTTTTCTAAAGAAAAGCCAGAAAAAAAAAACCTGTGTGGAAACCGATCCTAACACAGCTTTTCTACGATTGTGTATGGTAGTAAAGATAATCTATGGACGGTATCATAGCCTACTGGACTGGGTATTACTGTCCATTTACGAGGTTCACGTAATTACTACCCTGAGCTCATCGACTTCACAGAAAACCACAATTACAAGAAAACATAAATACTGCTCATTACAAAGATTAGTCGTTCTGTTACAATGTATTAGTCATTCTGACAGTAGGATGGACTGAAATCTCTAATATCTCCGATGACCTGTTCAATGAAATCTTTAAGTTCATGTCAATCTTTTTTCAACATTTACAAACAATTTGGTTATTTTTGGCTATCATTATTTATTGTGATAATACAGGATACCAATGGAACTCTTCTGAAACATTGTATCTTAACCTCTTAAAGGACATCTGCAGCGTGATTAACACTTATCCTCTATCCACAGGATAGGGGGATAAGTGTTTGATCGCGGGGGGTCCGACCGCTGGGACCCCCTGTGATCTCCTGTATGGGGCCGCGGCTGTCCTGTGCAGGGGGCGTGCCGGCCGCAGCATGACGTTGCGGCTGGCACGCCTCCTCCATACATCTCTATGGGAGAGTCGGGGAGGCAGCGTTCGTGCCTCCCCCATAGAACTGTATGGGGACGGGGAGGAGACGGGGCATCACCGTCAACCTCTAGGTCGACGCTACGCGCCTTAGCGCTCACCATGAGCGCTAATGGCGGCTCCCCGTACAGGAGATCACAGGTGGTCCCAGCGGTCGGACCCCCCCGCAATCAAACACTTATTCCCTATCCTGTGCATAGGGGATAAGTGTCATACCGCTGCAGTTGTCCTTTAAGGACTCAGCGTTTTTCCTTTTATTGCATTTTCATTTTTTCCTCATCACCTTCTAAAAATCATAACGCTTTCAATTTTGCACATAAAATTACATAATATGGCTTTTTTTTTGCTCCACCAATTCTACTTTGCAGTGACATTAGTAATTTTACCAAAAAATCCACAGCAAAACGGAAAAAAAATTCATTGTGCGACAAAATTGAAGAAAAAAATGTAATTTTGTAAATTTTGGGGGCTTCCGTTTCTACGCAGTGCATTTTTTGGTAAACATAACACCTCCTCTTTATTCTGTAGGTCCATACGGTTAAAATGATCCCCTACTTATATAGGTTTGATTTTGTCGTACTTCTGAAAAAAATCATAACTACATGCAGGAAAATTTATACGTTTACAATTGTCATCTTCTGACCCCTATAACTTTTTTTATTTTTCCATGTACGGGTCGGTATGAGGACTCATTTTCTGCGCCGTGTTCTGAAGTTTTTATCGGTACCATTTTTGCATTGATCTGACTTTTTTTTATCACTTTTTATTCATTTTTTAATTATATAAAAAGTGACCAAAAATACACTATTTTGGACTTTTTTGCGCGTACGCCATTGACCGTGCGGTTTAATTAACGATATATTTTCATAGATCGGACATTTCCACATGCAGCGATACCACATATGTTTATTTTTATTTACACAGTTTTTTGGGTTTTTTTATGGGAAAAAAGGGGGTGGTTCTTACTTTTATTAGGGAAGGGGTTAAATGACCTTTATTAACTTTTTTTTTCACTTTTTTTTTTGCAGTGTTATAGCTCCCATAGGGACCTATAACACTGCACACACTGATCTCTTATACTGATCCCTGCAAAGCCATAGCTTTGCATGGATCAGCGTAATAGGGGGTTGATTGCTCAAGCCTGTGGCTTGGAGCAATCAAACGCCGATCGGATACGATGATCGGACACAACGCTGATCAGCCCTGTGTCCTTAAAAACATTTTTTTTTTCAAATCAACTGGTGCCAGAAAGTTATGCAGATTTGTAAATTACTTCTATTTAAAAATGTTAACCCTTCCAGTACTTATCAGCTGCTGTATGCTCCACAGGAAGTTCTTTTCTTTTTAAATTTATTTTGGGACTGATCACAGTGCTCTCTGCTGACACCTCTCTCCATGTCAGGAACTGTCCACAGCAGGAGCAAATCCCCATAGCAAACCTATCCTGTTCTGGACAGTTCCTGAGACAGACAGAGGTGTCAGCAGAGAGCACTGTGGTCAGACAGAAATAATACATTCAAAATAAAAAGAACTTCCTGTGGAGCATACAGCAGCTGACAAGTACTGGAAGGATTAAGATTTTTTAATAGAAGTAATTTACAAATCTGTTTAACTTTCTGGCACCAGTTGATTTGAAAAAAAAAATAATAATAATAATTGTATTCCACTGAAGTACTTTTTTAAAGGGATACTCAGGCCCCAAGACATCTTAACCCCTATCCAAAGGATAGGGGATAAGATGTCTGATTGCGGGGGTCCCGCCACAGGGGACCCCCGCAATCTAGCATGCAGCACCCACCTGTAAGCACTGCTGGAAGCGCTAGAGGCTCTCAGTGTTATGTCTCCCGGCCTCAGGGACGGAGTATTGTGACGTCACGCACCGCCCCCTCAATGCAAGTCTATGGGAGGGGGTGTGACGGCTGTTGGATAGGGGATAAGATGTCTTGGGCCCAGAGTACCCCTTTAAATACATGGATACAAAGCAAAATAAACCATTTTATGTTATACACTGGTCCAAGAGGGAGGGTCAATAACTAAGCAAAGCCCATTTTATCAAGTCACATTTTGCCACCTAGTATAGAAGAGATTTTTGTTTTGTTTTGTTTTCTATTCTAAACCCTAAATCCTGCACTTGTTCTCACTGTCTAATAAGAGGAGAATTAGGCCGACCAAGGATCTCTCTATAGATACGTCAAGAAATGTTAGCGGCCTCTTGATCAATGGTAGGCAAGAGGGGGCACCAATACATTTTAAATGGGTACTCCACCCCTAGACATCTTATCTCCTATCCAAAGGATAGTGGATAATATGTCTGATCGCAGGGTCCCGCCACTGGGGACCCCCGCAATCTCGGCTGCGGCACCCCAGACATCCGGTGCACGGAGCGAACTTCGTTTCATGTCAGATAACTGGTGATGCGGGGCAGAGGCTTGTGATGTCACGGTCACACTGCCTCCCATAGACCCCCGCGATCAGACATCTTATTCCCTATCCTATGTATAGGGGATAAGATGTATAGGGGCGGAGTACCCCTTTAAACCCGTTTATCAGAAGGATTTATTAACGAAATGCCCAACTGAATGGCCCTATTTGGTTAGCCATACCCTGTGTGTGTGATACGTGGGTGGCTCGCCATCAAATCTCTGTAAAGGTGGGTTCACACCACGATTTTTCTATACAGTTTTTGGATACGTTTTTTTTTTTTTTAAACATATGCAACCGCACAGCAAACCGTGGCCATAGACTTTCCATTCAAAACCGTGTGCACCATATTGTATAACGGATGTCTCCATTTTTCAAACCACACGGTTTTTTTACTTTTTTTTTCTGGACAGAAAACCATGGCCTACCACGGTTTTTGGTCCGGTGAAAAACCGTATTGACCCGTATATATATATATATTTTTTTTTTAACATGGGAGTCCACCCAGTTTTTACCATACGGTTCTTGACTTTGCACAGTTTTTTTCTTGGAATTTCAATCAAACAAGTGAAACTTTATTCATAATGGAGTGAAAAGTTCAAAACGTATACGTTTTTTTTCTTAAAAAATGGATACAACCGGACATCATTTTTCATACCGTATACAGATAAAACTTTGTACACACGTTTTGATACAGTTTAGTCAGGTTTTGAGGAATCCATTTTTTTTTATCAAAAACCTGATAAAAAACTGTATTGCAAAAACGTGGTGTGAACCTACCTTAATTCATAGACCCTCCTATTTCAGAATTCTGCTTCCGGCTTGGAACGCATGCCTATTGGTTCCTTTTTGGAATGGCTCTTCTATGCCTAGATTGCGAGATGTGATTGTGTCGGGTGCTGTCCCTCCTTGTCTGATTTACACAGTAGGGTCCCTGACATTCTATACCATGGCATCCACTTTCTTGGATTTCCCCTATGATCCTTTAATTTTGGTATTTGATGAGAGGTTTTGCTCTTTTCACGCTTCTCCGCCACGGCCCCTCCCATAGACTTGCATTGAGGGGGTGTGGTGTGACATCACGACCCCTTTCCCACCGCAGCCAGCATTCTAAATGAATGCCAGGTGCTGCACAGGGATCGCGGGTGTCGCAGCTGTGGGATCCCATAGTCAGACATCTTATCCCCTATCCTTTGGATAGGGGATAAGACTTCTAGGGGCGGAGTACCCCTTTAATGAGAGCTTTCTCGAGCAATAAAGTTTTTTGCTTGCGAAAGGTCTCATTGAGAGACTGAAATTTAGCTTTCTGTCACATGGATGGGTGAATAAATTCGAGTGCCGCTTCCCTGTTTTTTTGGATTTATGTGAGATGGGGCTTTGAGTATGGCCTTGAGTTGTAGAGCACCCTATTGGACCTGGAGTTCATTCACAGTGCCGGTTCTGACCTATATGTTACTTTCAGCTGTACTAGGTGTTTTCAGGCACTCAGGTTGCAAATACACCCCAGACTGTCTTGCTGCCTTTAGTTCTGGAGTCTCTGGTGCAAGGGCTGTTAAAGGGGTACTCCGCCCCTAGACATCTTATCCCCTATTTAGGGGATAGGGAATAAGATATCTAAACGCTGCACCCGGCATTCATTTAGAGAGTTCGGTGCAGTGTCGGAGGCTCGTGACATCACGGCCGTGCCTGCTCGTGGTATCATGGCCACGCCCCCTCAATGCAAGTCTATGGAAGGGGGCGTGGCTGATGTCACGCCCCCTCCCATAGACTTGCATTGAGGGGGTGGGGGTGACGTCATGATGGGGCGGGGCTATGACATCACGAGCTGCCGGCACCGGCTCCAGCATTCGGAACAGTTTGTTACAAACACTGAGCAGCGGAGTACCCCTTTAATTCTATTCACTTACTACACTGACAGAGATATCAGACCTTGAAAACCGATCAAAAAATATTTTCATTATTTATTCAATATCCCTTTGGGTGTACCTATCACACCCTGATTGCAGTTTCTCGGTCAAACATTGCCAGATTGAGCACACCTCAACCAATATTGTGTATTTACGTTTCGGAAACCCTTTTTCCTTCATCGGTGGAGTTTCTGAAATGCATCTAGTTAAAGATAAAGCATTTGGTGATTTTCTCTTACAAACAAAAGGTAGTAGTACAAGAGAAAAATATATAAACATAAAACAAGGCAGCAAGCAAGGACAGGCTTAATCCTTAAAGGGGAACTCCGGTGGGAAAAAAAATATATATATATTTTTTTAAATCAACTGGTCCCAGAAAGTTAAACAGATTTGTAAATCATTTCTATTAAAAAAAATATATATTTACCCTTCAAGTACTTTTTAGCAGCTGTATGCTACAGAGGAAATTATTATTTTTTTGAATTTTTGTCTTGTCCACAGTGCTCTCTGCTGACACCTCTGTCCATGTCAGGAACTGTCCAGAGTAGCCTAGGTTTGCAATGGGGATTTTCTCCTTCTCTGGACAGTTCCTGATACGGGCATCAGGTGTCAGCAGAGAGCACTGTGGACAAAACAAAAAAGAAATTCAAAAAGAAAAGACTTTCCTCTGTAGCAAACAGCTGCTAATAAGTACTGAAAGGGTAAATATATATATATATATATATTTTTTTTAATAGAAGTCATTTACGAATCTGTTTAACTTTCTGGCACCATTTGATTTAAAAAAAAATAATGTTTTCCACCGGAGGACTCCTTTAACATTAATATTAGTATTTCACTCAACTAATTGAATTTTTTGAGATTTAGGTGTAATTTAAGGCTTAGGTGTCCATTCATCGTAATCACCAGCCTAAGAACATAGATATCTTTCGTAATCACAGTACTAATTATGGATATTAATAGAGGTGACGGTAAGAAATTATTAAGCTTCTTTGCTTTAAAGGTGATTTTTTTGCCATGTTGCTTTCTTGGGTGTGTCAAAGTTTCATCCATATAACATTTTGAACTTGTAAATGTCGGCAATCTAACCTACCACCCCCACGTTCTTAGATGTTTTTTTACATTGTCTGACAAATCCACTTACTAGGTTAAGAAAGGAAATGATTAGATTATATTGCCCGTAAAAAAGATGCCTTATTCTCACGCCCTTCGCCATGCTTCTTAAAAGAGGTCTTAAATTGTAAAGCATTCTTTGTACTGTCAAGCCAGCTCGGTATTTACTATACACTATACCGACACCATGAGCCACAACTCCAAGCCAGGAAAATTCAAAGGGAATCTATCCCCCAATGTTTTAAACCAGATCGCTTCACTTAACCTCAGAGGTTTCAGTAAAGCCACCACTGCTACCAGCTGGCGACCGATTAGTTTTCGGGCAAAACCTCCCCAAAGCCCCATTATCAAACACAAATCTTTCACCCATGGATCCACCTTGGCAAAAACACACGAACGCTTCATCAGGGACAGTTCTCCTAGCAGAGACTTCCAGAAACAGCTGTTACTCACCTCGAATGAGAAGGAAACTATGAGAACCCTGAATGACCGACTGGCATCCTACTTGGAAAAGGTGCGTTCCTTGGAAGAAGAGAACGCTCACATGGAAAAGAAGATTCGGGAGTGGTACGACAAGAATCACCCTCAGATGTTACCGGACTTTAATGACTTCTTTGGAGAAATTGAAGAACTTCAACGAAAGGTAAGAAATGGTGAACTTGTTAGATTCTAAAATGTTATAAAAAAATATTTAAGTGGTAAAATCCAAGAATGTATGAAAAGTTATTCGACAGCGTCTTGGAGATCGCTGGGGGTCTGCTGAAGACACCAATGGGCCTCCCTTCTCTGTAAAATAGCTTATTTGGACAATTTTGTTAAATCACCAAGTGGAAGAACTCTCCCAAATGGTCTTATCTCAATCTGTTAAACACGACTGGTACTAAAGGTAATACGAGTAACACTGGAGTTACCGGAATTCATAGCTAAGGGTCTTGAGCAATGTACAGCTTTAAAAACATTTAAGTTATCCCCAAAATATTTTATTTAAATATGTAAAATAAAAAAAATTTAGATATTAATGTATACGTTAGATGACAAAGGTGGTAGGCTGCTATACAGATAGATAGATAGATAGATATGAGATAGATAGATAGATAGATATGAGATAGATAGATAGATAGATATGAGATAGATATGAGATAGATAGATAGATAGATATGAGATAGATAGATAATAGATAGAGAGGTAGAGAATAGATAGATAGACAGATAGATATGAGATAGAGAGATAGATAATAGATAGATATATAATAGATAGATATGAGATAGATACATACAGTAGATTGATATGAGATAGATAGATAGATACAGTAGATTGATATGAGATAGATAGAGAGATATGAGATAGATAGATAGATAGATATGAGATAGATACATACAGTAGATTGATATGAGATAGATAGATAGATACAGTAGATTGATATGAGATAGATAGAGAGATATGAGATAGATAGATAGATAGATATGAGATAGATAGATAGATAGATATGAAATAGATACAGTAATTTGATATGAGATAGATAGATACATATGAGATAGATAGATACAGTAGATTGATATGAGATAGGTAGAGAGATATGAGATAGATAGATATGAGATAGATAGATAGATAAATAGATAGATAGATAGATATGAGATGGATACAGTAGATTGATATGAGATAGATAGATACATATGAGATAGATAGATACAGTAGATTGATATGAGATAGATAGAGAGATATGAGATAGATAGATAGATATGTGATAGATAGATAGATAGATAGATAGATAGATTTGAGATAGATAGATAGATAGATATGAGATAGATAGAGATAGAAATGAGATAGATAGATAGATAGATAGATAGGAGATAGATAGATAGATATGAGATAGATAGATATGAGACAGATCGAGATAGATATGAGATAAATAGATAGATATGAGATAGATAGATAATAGAGAGGTAGATAATAGATAGATAGATAGATAGATAGATAATAGATAGATAGATAGATAATAGATAGATATGAGATAGATAGATACAGTAGATTGATATGAGATAGATAGATAGATACATATGAGATAGATAGATAGATACAGTAGATTGATATGAGATAGATAGAGAGAGATGAGATAGATAGATAGATATGAGATAGATAGATAGATATGAGATAGATACAGTAATTTGATATGAGATAGATAGATAGATACATATGAGATAGATAGATAGATAGATAGATATGAGATAGATAGATAGATATGACATAGATAAATAGATAGATAGATAGATAGATATGAGATAGATAGATACAGTAGATTGATATGAGATAGATAGATAGATACATATGAGATAGATAGATACAGTAGATTGATATGAGATAGGTTGAGAGATATGCGATAGATAGATAGATATGACATAGATAGATAAATAGATAGATAGATAGATATGAGATAGATAGATACAGTAGATTGATATGAGATAGATAGATAGATACATATGAGATAGATAGATACAGTAGATTGATATGAGATAGATAGAGAGATATGAGATAGATAGATATGTGATAGATAGATAGATATGAGATAGATAGATATGTGATAGATAGATAGAGAGATATGAGATAGATAGATATGTGATAGATATATAGATAGATATGAGATAGATAGATATGAGATAGACAGATAGATATGTGATAGATAGATAAAGTACATTTTCCCTTATTTTCCCTTTTTTTGAGATGGAAAATTAGCTGTTGAGTCTAAATTGGATTGGGACTGGAATTGGTGATACGAATGAAGATTAAATTAAATCAACATTTTTCTTATCAAATTTTGTAGGTAACTTACATTTTTGTGAATGGGGGAATTATTTCATGCAGCGACAAATTCCATTTTTTAATTTTAGATTTTTAAAACCACAATGGAGAACAAAAGACTTTCTCGACAGGTTGGCAATACTCGATTAGCTGTGGAGGATTTCCAAAACAAGTAAGTAGACATCTTCAATTTCATATATTCCAATGGTTTAGCATAAAGTAACTTTCCAGAGTGCAGCCATATGAAGTGCAAAAGTAGCAAATGCGCCCAAGTTTCCTAAAAATTCCTCTACCCCATATGCAGGAACCAATGCCCATAAATCATGCATGTTAGCTGGAGGTCCCCGATACAAAGTAGCATAGGAGTCTCAACTTATTTCTCTGGTGGCAGCAAATTATTTATGTTGCCATTAAAAAAAATCTTTAAAAATATGTTAAAAAAGTAAAATTTTTGGTAACATGAGAAATAGAATTTTGGCTAATATTACGTTGGGGTAAAAATTTATGTGATTTATTGAGATTGTAAAGACAATTTTAGAGTCATCCTTTGCTAAATCAGGTTATGTGGATATTAGGCCTCATTTACTAAGGGTGGAGTAGAGTTTTCTTTGTGGGTTTCAGTTTTTTTTTCCCCCCGACAAGTATTTTTCCATGGCATTTACTATTGTATCTTATATTTGGTCATTTTTCCTACATTTTGCTCTTTTTACACATGCTCTGAGCTGTCTGGTTTTCCAGAGTTTAACCTGTTGGGGACGGAGGGTGTACCTATACGCCCTTCGCCCCACTCCCTTTCTATAATGCGGAGCTACCTCTAACAGCAGCCAGGACCCATGGCTAATAGCGCGTGGCACTGATCGCGGTGCCGCGCGCTATTAACTCTTTAGACACGGTGTTCAAAGTTGAACGCCGCATCTAAAGTGAAAGTAAAACATTGCCAGTTAGCTCAGGGGCCGAACAGCTTACAGGACAGCAGGAGGGTCCCTACCTGCCTCCTCACTGTCCGATCGCCGAATGACTGCTCCGTGCCTGAGATCCAGGCATGAGCAGTCAAGAGGCAGAATCATTGCTCAAGGGTTTCCTATGAGAAACCATTGATCAAAGTAAAAGATCCGTGTGTGCAGTGTTATAGGTCCCTATGGGAGCTATAAAATTTAAAAAAAAAAGTGAAAAACAAAGTGAATAAAGATCATTTAACCCCTTCCCTATTAAAAGTTTGAATCACACCCCCCCCCCCCCTTTTCCCATAAAAAAAAAAACTGTGGAAATAAAAATAAGCATATGTCTGCATACCTGTTCGTCTTCATTGTTTCATGTGTCCCCTGGGACTCTCTCACTGTGACTTGCCTTCTTGTCCCCATAGAGTGCTCATAGAGTGCTCCTTCACTGAGCCCTTCGTAACAAATATGTCCCGTTTAGTTGCTCGCCCCGTATGAGGATGAGTCGCTATGTCTGCCCTCTCCCTTTGGTAGCGGTGGTCATTCAGCCCACATGGAGGAATATATCCTATATAATATAAGTCTTGCTCCCAAGGTATATCGGTCCATTGGCTTGAACTACTACTTGCCTAATTTTTCGAGTCCCGGCCTCTGGTGGGGGGGGGGGGGGGGGGGGATGCCATATTGCACACTGCTTGCCCCCTTTGAGCTATGCTGTGGTATTGTTATGTTGACTTAGACTTTTACTTGTATAACTTTGTAAAACTTAATAAAGATATACTATGAAAAAAAAATAAACATATGTGATATCGCCGCATGCAGAAATGTCTGAATTATAAAAATATATCATTAATTAAACCACACGGTCAATGGCGTGCGCGCAAAAAAATTCCAAAGTCCAAAGTAACGTATTTTTGGTCACTTTTTATATCATGAAAAAATTAATAAAAAGCGATCAAAAAGTCCGATCAATACAAAAATGGTTCTGCTAAAAAGTTCAGATCACGGCACAAAAAATTAGTCCTCATACCAACCCATACGCGGAAAAATAAAAAAATTATAGGGGTCAGAAGATGACATTTTAATACATATAAATTTTCCAGCATGTAGTTATGATTTTTTCCAGAAGTGCGACAAAATCAAACCTATATAAGTAGGGTATCATTTTAATCGTATGGACCTACAGAATAATGATAAGGTGTAATTTTTACCGAAATATGCACTGCGTAGAAACGGAAGCCCCCAAAATTTACAAAATGGAATTTTTTCTTCAATTTTGTCACACAATTATTTCTTTTTCCATTTCGCTGTAGATTTTTGGGTAAAATGACTGATGTCACTGCAAAGTAGAATTGGTGGAACAAAAAATAAGCCATAATATGGAATTTTAGGTGAAAAATTGAAAAGGTTAAGATTTTTTAAAGGTAAGGAGGAAAAAACGAAAGTGCAAAAACGGGAAATTCCCCCGTCTCCAAGGTGTTAAAGGGGTGCTCCGGTGTGGAAAACTTTTTTTTTTAAATCAACTGGTGCCAGAAAGTTAAACAGATTTGTAAATTACTTCTATTAAAAAATCTTTACCCTTCCAGTACTTTTTAGCAGCTGTATGTTACAGAGGAAATTCTTTCCTTTCTGAATTTATTTTTTGCTTTGTCCACAGTGCTCTCTGCTGACACCTCTGTCCATATCAGGAACTGTCCAGAGCAGGAGAAAATCCTCATAGCAAACCTATGAGGCACTGGACAGTTCCTGACACAGACAGAGGTGTCAGCAGAGAGCACTGTGGACAAGACAAAAAAGAAATTCAAAAAGAAAAGAATTTCCTCTGTAGCATACAGCTGCTTAAAAGTACTGGAAGGGTAAGGATTTTTTAATAGAAGTCATTTATAAATCTGTTTAACTTTCTGGCACCAGTTGATTTAAAAAAAATAAATAAATAATGTTTTCCACCGGAGTACCCCTTTAAATCCACCACAAGAGTAAACATTAGTAAATGTGTAGGTTTCTTTCTAAAATATAGTTTATTTTGGAGACTCGCCCCTTTTCCCTGATGGACACACCCCTTTGTAGGGTTTTCTAAGTAAAGTAAAGAGTTAGTAGGGATATTTTGTGGCAAAATCTGGCGCGACACAAAACACCCTACAAAATCTACTCAGAAAAGCCTTAGTAAATGAGGCCTATTGTGTATTTTTTTATTTTATTTTTTGCCTTTTTTTGTTAGTTATAGTGGGTACTTATCTGACTATGAATTATCGTGAATAAACTATTTTTTTTTTTTTTGTTCCAAGATATGAGTTAGAGGTGAATTTAAGGACTGATATCGAACAGGATGTGAAGACTCTGCGCTTTGAGTTAGAGGCAATCAAGGAAGAGGTTGACGATCTAGATTTTCATCATCAAGAGCTTCAAGAAGATATGCTTCAGAAGAAGAAGTCCAATCACGATGTAATGTATCGGTGCAAAATGTCGGGGACATAGGGGGAGATTTATCAAAACCCGTCCAGAGGAAAAGTTGCTGAGTTGCCCATAGCAACCAATCAGATCGCTCCTTTCCTTTTTCAAAAGGCCTCTGAAAAATGAAAGTGAAAGCGATCTGACTGGTTGCTATGGGCAACTCAGCAACTTTTCCTCTGGACAGGTTTTGATAAATCTCCCCCTATATAGAGGTTACTTTGGCCAAGTTTATATAGGTTTAGGACAATCTCTGGTAATTGCTTAACGGCTCTGGTAACGGTCTTCAAAGTCTTCATACTTGGACCAACAGATCATGTGACGTGGATGAATATATAGGGTCTTCAAAAATGAAAATGATTGTCGTGGGGGTGGGGGGGGGGGGTGTAAAGATGAATTTGGCTTACATATTTTGTATATATTTAAATATGATCCTTAAAGGGGGTACTCTACTGGCCAGCGTGGAACTAAATGTTCCGAATTCTGTTTTCGAGCTCCACGCCCCCTTGTGATGTCACTGACCTGTCCCCTCAATGCAAGTCTATGGGAGGGGCGTGACAGCCGTTACGCCCCTCCCATAGACTTGCATTGAGGGGACGTGGCCGTGATGTCACAAGGGGGCGTGGCTGACAACTGCAGCTCGAAAACAGCATTCGGAACATTTAGTTCCACGCTGGCCAATGGAGTACCCCTTTAAAGGGGTATTCCAGGAAAAAAAAACATTTTTTTTGTTTATATCAACTGGCTCCTGAAAGTTAAACAGATTTGTAAATTACTTCTATTAAAAAATCTAAATCCTTCCAATAATTATCAGCTGCTGAAGTTGAGTTGTTCTTTTCTGTCTGGCAACAGTGCTCTCTGCTGACACCTCTGCTTGTCTCGGGAACTGCACAGAGTAGAATAGGTTTGCTATGGGGATTTGCTTCTACTCTGAACAGTTCCCGAGACAGGTGTCATCAGAGAGCACTTAGACAGAAAAGAACAACTCAACTTCAGCAGCTCATAAGTACTGAAAGTATAAAAAAAATGTTAATAAAAGTAATTTACAAATCTTTTTAACTTTATGGAGCCAGTTGATATTTAAAAACATTTTTTCTTTTTTTTCCTGGATAACCCCTTTAAGCCTTCCTACTCCCTTTTAGATCAAAGATTCACTTAGTTTTCTTATATTTTAATAGACAATAAATAGTCTTTACAACCAGCTTGGTGCCCGAGTTACCGTGGAAGTAGATACTCCCCAGACCGTGAATTTGAGTAAACTTTTAACCGAGATTCGTGACCAATATGAAGAACTGATGGAAAATAACAAGGCAGAGGCAGAAAAATGGTTCCTGGCAAAGGTTTGTGTTATTTATTCACTATAATAAAACATCTTTATTGTTATTAGAGATGGTTATAGTATCAGGAACCTGTAAGACCTAAAAACCTTTTACCGATCCTGTTTACTTATTTCCAGACTGAAAAACTTAAATGCGATGTAGAATCTGGCTCTTCTGATCACCTTCCTACCTACCAGGGCGAGATCATAGAACTGAAGAGAATGGTACAGACAATGGACATTGATTTACAGAGTCAGCTCAGCATGGTAAGAGCTAAATATGGCATTTATTAAAGGGGTATTCCAGGAAAAAAACTTTTTTATATATATATATCAACTGGCTCTGGAAAGTTAAACAGATTTGTAAATTACTTCTATTACAAAATCTTCATCCTTTCAGTACTTATGAGCTTCTGAAGTTGAGTTGTTCTTTTCTGTCTAATTGCTCTCTGATGACACCTGTATCGGGAACCGCCCAGAGTAGAAGCAAATCCCCATAGCAAACCTCTTCTACTCTGTGCAGTTCCCGAGACGAGCAGAGATGTCAGCAGAGAGCACTGTTGCCAGACAGAAAACAACAACTCAACTTCAGCAGCTGATAATTATTGAAAGGATTAAGATTTTTTAATAGAAGTAATTTACAAATCTGTTTAACTTTCTGGAGCCAGTGGTCTTAAAGGGGAACAACGCTGCTCAGCATTTGGAACGAACTGTTCCGAATGCTGGAGCCGGTGTCGGGGACTCGTGATGTCATAGCCACGCCCCCTCATAACGTCACGCCCCACCCCCTTAATGCAAGTCTATGGCAGGGGGCGTGACAGCCGTTTACATGGTATACCTCTCAGGAGCGGATCATTCACAGGGGACTTGGCTTATTCTTGGGTTCCCTGCCAAGCCAGCCTCCTGTGTGCGGTCCATCTGGACGTCCCGCTGTGCCTACGTTCAATGCGTCCCTGCAGATTGCCGACATTACGTGATGCTGGCATGGCAGGACTAACAGATGGACCGCACACGTCATCAGGGGGCTAGCTTGTCAGGGAACACAAGAAGAAGCCGAGCCCCCTGTGATCAGCTGTTGTCTCAAGCCGAATAGGATACCAGGAAAGGCTTGAAACGGCAGTCATCCATTCTGAAGCGGAATGCTGAACCTAGGGGGACCATTGAAATACAAAAAAGTAAATATTCCATTCCTGAGAGGTAAAACATGTAAATGTATTACCTACATAACTTTTCATCAGGGGAACAATACTTAGAAGTTTAAGGAGTTCTGTAGTGAAGGATAACCTAGTTATAGATCACAGGGGATCCGACCACTGGGAACCCCGCGATCTCCTGAATGGGGCTCTGGCAGTCTGCTGGTAGGGGGCGTGCCGACCCAACATGGAGCGCCGGTGGACTCACTCCCTCAATGTTTCCCATAGAGATACATGGAGGGGGGTGTGTCGCCCGTGGATTCCTGCGGGGGTCACAACAGTCGCTTCCAGCAGACTGCCGGGGCCCAGTTCAGAAGATTTCGGGGTTCCCAGTGGTCAGATGCCCCACGATCTATAACATATCCCCTATCCTTTGGATAGAGGATAAGTTATTTTTCACTGCACCACTACTTTAAAGGGGTACTCCAGTGCAAAACAAATGTTTTCGAATCAACTGGTGCCAGAAAGTTAGACAGATTTGTACATGACTTCTATTTAAAAAATCTTACAGTACTTTTTAGCTGCTGTATGCTCCAAAGGAAGTTGTGTAGTTCTTTCCAGTCTGACAACAGTGCTCTCCACTGTCTGTCTCGGGAACTGCACAGAGTAGGAGAGGTTTGCCATGGGGATTTGCTTCTACCCGAGACAGGTGTCATCAGGTAGCACTTAGACAGAAAAGAACAACTCAACTTCAGAAGCTCATAAGTACTGAAAGGATTAAGATTTTTTTTATAGATCTTAATCCTTCCAGTACTTATTAGCTGCTGAATACTACAGAGGAAATTATTTTCTTTTTGGAACACAGAGATCTCTGCTGACATCATGACCACAGTGCTCTCTGCTGACATCTCTGTCCATTTTAAGAACTGTCCAGAGTAGGAGAAAATCCCCATAGCAAACATATGCTGCTCTGGACAGTTCCTAAAATGGACAGAGATGTCAGCAGAGAGCACTGTGGTTGTGATGTCAGCAGAGAGCTCTGTGTTCCAAAAAGAAAACCATTTCCTCTGTAGTATTCAGCAGCTAATAAGTACTGGAAGACTTAATAAGTACTGGAAGTAATTTACAAATCTGTTTAACTTACTGGCACCAAAAAAAAAAAAAAAAAAGTTTTCCACGGGAGTACCCCTTTAAGAATCCATTTATTTGCCTTTACAGAAAATGGCACTTGAAACCACGTTAGCAGAGAAAGAAGCCAGCTATAGTTCCCAGTTGTCCCAGATACAAGAACTCATCAATCAAGTGGAAGCAAATCTGTCACAAATACGAGACAAGCAAGAATGGCAGAATGAAGATTACAAGACATTAATGGACGTGACAACACATTTGGAGAGGGAAATATCTACGTATCGACTGCTGCTGGATGATCAGGACACACAGTAAGTCATTCATATTAAAGTATATGTCAGTGGTCCCCAACCTGTGGGCCTCCCTTTTTTATTTTTCTGCGTACGAGCCGGTATGAGGACTCATTTTGCTCCGTGTTCTTGAGTTTTTATCGGTACCATTTTTGTATTAATCGGACTTTTTGATCGCTTTTTATTAATTTTTTCATGATATAAAAAGGGACCAAAAATACGCTATTTTGGAATTTGGAATTTTTTGGTGCGTACGCCATTGACTGTCTGATTTACTTAATGATATATTTTTATAGTTCGGACATCTCCGCACGCGGCGACACCACAAATGTTTATTTTTATTTACACCGTTTTTTTTTTATGGGAAAAGGGGGGTGATGCAAACTTTTATTAGGGAAGGGGTTAAATGACCTTTGTTAACTTTTTTTTTCCACTTTTTTTTTGCAGTGTTATAGCTCCCATAGGGACCTATAACACTGCACACACTGATCTCCTATGATGATCCCTGCAGAGCCATAGCTTTGCACGGACCATCGAGATAGGGGCTTGATTGCTCAAGCCTGTAGCTCAGGCTTGGAGCAATCAATCGACGATCGGACGCCGCGGAGAGAGGTAAGTAGACCTCCGCCTGCGTCCCAGCTGATCGGAACATCGCGATTTTATAGCGATGTCCCGATCAGCCCGACTGAGCTGCCGGGAAGCGTTTACTTTCAGTTTCAGACGTGGCGGTCAACTTTGATCGCTGCTTCTGAAGGGTTAATAGCGTGTGGCACAACGATCGGTGCTGCGCGCTGTTAGCCCAGGGTCCCGGCTATGAATAGCAGCCAGGACCGACCCAGTTAAGATCGGGACCGGGCGTAGGGCGTACAGGTACGCCCTACGTCCTTAAGAGGTTAAAGGTGTACTCCGGTAGAAAACTTTTTTCTTTTTTTTTAAATCAACTGGTGCCAAAAAGTTAAACAGATTTGTAAATGACTTATACTAAAAATTCCTAATCCTTTCAGTACTTATTAGCGCCCACACACTACAGAGGAAATTAATTTATTTTTGGATTTCTTTTCAGTCACGAGCACAGTGCTCTCTGCTGACCTCTGCTGTCCATTTTAGGAACCGTCCAGAGCAGCATATGTTTGCTATGGGGATTTTCTCCTGCTCTGGACAGAGGTGTCAGCAGAGAATACTGTGGTTGTGACAGAAAGGAAATCCAAAAAGAAAATAATTTCTTCTGTAGTATACAGCCGCTAATAAGTACTGGAAAGATTAAGATTTTTTAATAGAAATCATTTACAAATCTGTTTAACTTTCTGGCACCAGTTGATTTAAAAAAAAATAAAAAAATTCCACCGGAGTACCCCTTTAATGAGATTCTGCTGCACTGTACACACGGCGGAATTCCCAATTCCGGAGTCTGCGGACAGATTAGACATGTATATTCTTTCTGCGGAGTCTGCACGGAAATGCATTGCAGATTATCAGAGGGTGCATTTCTGAGCAGTCCTAGAGACGGCATGTTCTTCCGGCACTCCGCTGTCGGGGGAATGTCCGCACAGAAATGTTTCCATGTGGACATTACACCATGTGAATATGTGATGCTCTGCTATTTCAGAAGAAGATAGGGCAGGTGAAGGAAGTTAACGGGGTTATCCGGGAATTAAAAAAAAACTGAGCTAATTTCTTTCAAAAACATCTCCACGTCTGTCCCCAGGTTGTGTGTGGTATCGCAACTTGGCTCCATTCACTTCAATGGAACTGAGCTGCAGAACCGCAACCAACCTGGAGACAGAAGGGGAGCGTTTAAAAAAAAAAAAAAAAAAGAAATTAGCTCTGTTTTTCTATTCCTGGATAACCTCTTTAAACCTGCATGGTGCAGCATAATCCTGCAAATCTCACATCACAACACAATACATAAGAGATACGATGATGAATGACCGTTTCTTTTTCTGATATAAATCCTGGTTTGTTTTGCAGCCCGACAGAGTCTTTACCACCTGTAGCTAAAAGTGAGTATAAACAATGGATGGGGCTTTGTGTGCACAAACCATTGCATTACATTTGGGGTATTTTGCGTCTTACTCATAAGTTTGTCCTATTTGATCCATGCCAGCTCGCCTATGAAAAAATGTTTAATGGGCGTACATTTTATATAATACAGTCATGGCCGTAAATGTTGTCACCCCTGCAATTTTTCAAGAAATACCGTATTTTTCGCCCTATAGGACGCTCCGGCATATAAGACGCACCCAATTTTAAATGAAGAAAATCTAGAATACAATGTAAAGTATAGGTCACAGTGATCTTCAACCAGCGGACCTCCAGATGTTGCAAAACTACAACTCCCGGCATGCCCGGACAGCCGTTGGCTGTCCGGGCATGCCAGGAGTTGTAGTTTTGCAACATCTGGAGGTCTGCAGGTTGAAGATCACTGGTATAGGAGGTAATACTCACGTATCCTCGCCACTCCGGACCCGTCACCGCTGCCCTGGATGTCGCCCTCCATCGCTGTCGCTGCATCCCTGGGGTGTACCCTTCGCTGCAGAACATCTCTGCTGCCCGGTATCCTCTCTCTCCGTCGCCGCCATCACGTCGCTACGCACGACGCTCCTATTGGATGACGGGGCGGCGTGCGCGATGACGTGATGGCGACGAAGGCGAGCGCCGGCCATGCAGGGGATCCCGGCATGGAGCAGACACCGAGGAGGCAGGTAAGGTCCCTCCCGGTGCAGCCGGGTTAGTGTCACTTTCGCTTCAGACGCGGCGGTCAGCTTTGATGGCCGTGTCTGAAGGGTTAATACAGGACATCACCGCGATCGGTGATGTCCTGTATTAGCTGCGGGTCCCGGCCGTTGATGGCCGCAGGGACTGCCGCGATAGGAGTGTATTCGCCATATAAGACGCACCAACTTAATTTTCTTGAAAAATGTCAGGGGTGCCAACACTTAGGACCATGACTGTATGGTGAGGGAGCTGGGATAGTCCATTTCTGTTGACCAAAAATAAATAAATGAATAAGGCTAAAAACATTGGAGGCAAGACCTTTAGGGTACGTTCACACGAGCGGATCCCCAGCACGTATTACACTGTGGATCAACCACTGAAGGACCTCTGTATGCTGCCTTTACAGGTGCCTGCTCGGAGCGGCAATACACGGCTACGAGCAGACACAGTGAAGCCATGTGCGAGTCGCTGCGCATGCGCAGTGTACTCGCACAGATCGCGGCCGCACCCCCTGCTCTCTGAGCTAGGCTGAGAGCTGCCACGATTTGCAACCGAGCAAATCGCACAATGCAGATTGTCTGCTCGTAGCAGCGTACTGCCTGTAAAGGTAGCATTCTTCAGCAGCGGATCCGCAGCGTTAAACGCGCTTGGGATCCACTCGTGTGAACGTACCCTAAGGGTAGATTTCCACACAGGTCTTTTTCTGGCATTTTTTGGAAAACTGCCACTGCAGTTTTTGAGTCAAAGACAGAAGGAATGGGAAATATAAAAGAAGAACGAAGGCTGGGTTCACATATGTCCGGCGTCATTGTGCACCGGAGGGAAACTGATGCTAGAACTTATCCCATTCATTTGAATGGCACAGTTCACAATAGCCCAACGTCTTAAATTTGTTGCCGGATGGTTGGACACGCTGGGTGGTCCAAAAAGAATGGATGCCGGATGATACACAACTGATGCATGTTGTCATCAGTTGCAGCATCAGTTGCATCGAGAGTTAGGCTGAGTTCACCAATGTCGGATGCTGGATATATGTGAACCCAGCCTTAACCTCTTAAGGACGCAGGGCGTACCTGTACGCCCTGCGCCCAGTCCCGGTGTTTAAAACGGGGTCATGCCGTGACACCGCATCACACCAGGTCGGTCCCGGCTGCTATTGATAGCCGGGACTCTGGGCTTATAGCGCGTGGCACAGATAGTTGTGCCGCACGCTATTAACCCTTCAGTCGCAGCGATCAAAGTTGATCGCAGTGTCGAAAACGAAAGTAAAAGCTTCCCGGCAGCTCGGTCGGGCTGATCGGGACTATCATGATAAAATCATGATGTCTAGATCAGCTAGGACGCTAGCGGAGGTCCCCTTACCTTGCTCCGTTGAGTCCGATCGGCATTTGATTGCTCCAAGTCTGAGCTACAGGCTTTAGCATTCAACCCCCTATTACGCTGATCCATGCGAAGCTATGGCTTTGCAGAGATCAGGGTAAAAGATCAGTGTGTGCAGTGTTATAGGTCCCTATGGGAGCTATAGCACTGCAAAAAAAAGTGGAAAAAAAAAGTTAATAAAGGTCATTTAACCCCTTCCCTAATAAAAGTTTTAAAAACCCCTCTTTCCATAAAAAAAAAAAAAAATTGTGTAAATAAAAATAAACATATGTGGTATCGCCGCGTGCGTAAATGTCCAAACTATAAAAATATATCATTAATTAAACCGCACTGTCAATGGCGTATGCAAAAAAAAAAAACTTCCAAAGTCCAAAATAGTGTATTCTTAGTCACTTTTTATATCATAAAAAAATGAATAAAAAGTCCGATCAATGCAAAAATGGTACCGATAAAAACTTCAGATCACGGCGCAAAAAATGAGCCCTCATACTGGCCCCGTACGCGTAAAAATAAAAAAGTTATAGGGGACAGAATATGACAATTTTAAACGTATAAATTTTCCTACATGTACTTAGGATTTTTTTCAGAAGTGCGACAAAATCAAACCTATATAAGTAGGGGATCATCACCGTATGGATCTACAGAATAAATATAAGGTTTTATTTTTACCGAAATATGCACTGCGTAGAAACGGAAGCCCCCAAAAGTTACAAAATGAAATTTTTTCTTTAATTTTGTCGCACAAATAATTTGCTTTCCGTTTCGCCGTGGATTTTTTGGTAAAATGACTAATGTCACTGCAAAGTAGAATTGGTGGCGCAAAAAATAAGCCATAGTATGGAATTTTTGTGTGCAAAATTGAAAGCGTTATGATTTTTAGAAGGTGATGAGAAAAAAATTAAAATGCAAAAACAGAAAAACGCTTAGTCCTTAAGGGGTTAACTGGGTACTCTGGTGGAAAACATTTTTTTTTTATCAACTGGTGCCAAAACGTTAAACAGATTTGCAAATTATTTCTTTTTCAAACTCTTAATCCTTCCAGTACTTATCAGCTGCTGTATACTACAGAGGAAGTTATTTTCTTTTTGAATTTCTTTTCTGTCTGACCACAGTGCTCTCTGCTAGAGATGAGCGAACTTACAGTAAATTTGATTCGTCACGAACTTCTCGGCTCGGCAGTTGATGACTTTTCCTGCATAAATTAGTTCAGCTTTCAAGTGCTCCGGTGGGCTGGAAAAGGTGGATACAGTCCTAAGAGACTCTTTCCTAGGAATGTTTCCACCTTTTCCATCCCACGGAGCACCTGAAAGCTGAACTAATTGACGCAGGATAAGGCATCAACTGCCGAGCCGAGAAGTTTGTGACGAATCGAATTTACTGTAAGTTCGCTCATCTTTACTCTCTGCTAACACCTCTGTCCATGTCAGGAACTTTCCAGAGCAGGAGAGGATTGCTATGGGGATTTGTTCTTGCTCTGACAGAGGTGTCAGAAGAGAGCACTGTGGTAAGACTTAAAAGAACAACTCAACTCCCTCTGGAGCATACAACAGCTGATAAGTACTGGAAGGATTAATTTAAATAGAAGTAATTTACAAATCTGTTTAACTTTCTGGCATCAGTTGATTAATATAAAATGTTTTCCTCCGGAGTACTCCTTTGAACTTCTCCTGCCTACTGGATCCACTTCTGACTTTGGCCCAAATCGGCAATGGTAGTTTTCCCCAAAAAAATTCTAGAATAAAACTGTGAGGAGACCTAGCCTCAGAGTATATTCACATGGCAGAAACTGGTGGCAATCCTTGCCAATTCAAAAAGTGTACCGTTATCTTTAATGGGGATTGGTATCATAGTAACCTGTCACGTCTAACACGGCCAATTTGCCAAATATTACCGACTCATCACCAAGACCAAGTTGGATTTCAACAGTCTTATGACAACCGTAGTGGTCACCTTCTATATTATAGAAGTGATAGCAACATATTTTACTGATGACTAGAATTTACTAAAATTCCCCCCTCCAGTACCGTACAGGAGGTAACCGCCATTCACCGATCCTCATGCGAGAAATATTCAAGTGGTACTCTGGTGGAAAACTTTTTTTTTTTTTTTCCATAAAACAACTGTTGCTAGAAAGTTTAACAGATTTGTAAATTACTTCTAAAAAAAAAAAAAAATTCTTAATCCTTCCAGTACTTATTAGCTGCTGAATACTACAGAGGAAATTCTTTTATTTTTGAAACACAGAGCTCTCTGCTGACATGATGACCTCTATCCATTTTAGGAACTGTCCCGAGTAGGAGAAAATCCCCATAGCAAACATATACTGCTCTGGACAGTTCCTAAAATGGACAGAGATGTCAGCAGAGACCACTGTGCTTGTGATGTCAGCAGAGAGCTCTGTGTTCCAAGAAGAAAATAATTTCCTCCGTGAGATTCAGCAGCTAATAAGTACTGGAAGGATTAAGCTTTTTTTTAATAGAAGTAATTTACAAATCTGTTTAACTTTCTGGCACCAGTTGATTTAAAAAAAAAAAAAAGTTTTCCACCGGAGTACCCCTTTAAAAAGCAGAGAAAGTTTTTAATCATGATGGGTTTTTCCACCAATTTAGGTCATCACAAAGTAACTATGAAAACACATTTCTGTATGTATCAAACCCAGTCGCTTCTAGGGTACGTAAAAATTATAATTTTTTTTAATTACAATTTAAAAAAATATTTGTTTTTTTTCCCCCCTTTTTTTTTAGACCGTTCAAAGCTTATAAGAGTTCTCTCTGTTACCGAAGAAATTGAACACAGAAAAATTGTGTCCCCAAAAGGAACTTATTAAAAATGTTTGACAAGCCGTGTCAGATTGGGGTTCTTTGGGCACCCCTGAGGGATTGACTCAAAAAGCTACCCTCCGTCTATACTCTACACTTCCTTTAAAGGGTTACTCTGCTCCCCGGCTCCGGAACATTGAGTTCCGAACGCTGTGTGTGGGCTTCCGTGTTCTTGCCCGCCCCCTCTTGATGTCATGGCCTGCCCCCTCAATGAAAGTCTATGGGAAGGGGGGAGCGACGGCCGTCCCCCCTTCCCATAGACTTTCATTGAGGGGGCAAGCCGTGACGTCACGAGGGGGCGGCATGAACATGGAAGCCCGCACACAGCGTTCGGAACTCAATGTTCCGGACGCTGGGGTGCGGAGTAACCCTTTAAGCCCCATCCAATCCTGGCTTCAGTTTAGAAATGGAATTATCATTCCTGTCCGGCAAAGAATGATTTACACCACTACAAAATATCAGTCCTCATCTTAGGCTGCATTCATATCTTGTTTTGGCAATACGGTTCCCGTATCCGGTTTCAGTGAAAAAAAACATATGGAACCGTATTGCAAACCGTATGCATAGACATTTCATAGAAAACCGTATGTCAACCGTAGCATCCGGTTGTATACGTTTTGCATCAATTACGGTTTCATCCATTTTTTTCCCGTACACAAAACCGTAGTCTACAATGGTTTCATGTCCGGGTGAAAAACCTGATGCAACCCGTATAAGTTTTTTTTTTTTTTTAAATGGTGGTCTATGGGAACCGTACCTTACCTGTATGTGCGTACGGTTCCATCCGGATTGCACAATACGGTTTTGCAGTTTGCACATGCGCAGTGCACGCCAAAAGCTCCTCCCATAAATAGAACAAGAAGAACTTTATTTAATTAAGGACAAACATAACACCGTATCCGTTTTTTTTCTTTCAAAAAACATATTAAAACACATGCAACCGGATACCCATTTTCAAACCGTATATGGTTTAAAACAGTACAGAGGTATATAGGGTTGTACACGGCTGTATACGGTTCGGTCCAGTTTTAAGACATGTGTTTTTTGTTTTTTTTTACAAAAAACCTGATAGGGGAACCGTATTGCAAAAACGAGATGTGAATGCAGCCTAACGCTATTTATATTTAGTGTTTTTATCTATCCGGTCGGGACAGCGATCTCACTGTATTCCATATTTATAAGGTTAATATTATTGGGGGAGATTTATCAAAACCTGTGTAGAAGAAGAGTGGTTCAGTTGCCCATGGCAACCAATCAGCTCGCTGCTTTCATTTTTAAAGAGACCTGTGAAAAATGAAAGCAGCGATCTGATTGGTTGCTATGGGCAACTGGGCAGCTTTTCCTATGCACAGGTTTTGATAAATCTCCCCCATAGAATATAAAAATGCATCCGGCACTTGATTTCTATCTACTAAATGTGCCACACAGAGTACAAGCAGAATTCATGTATATCGTAGTGATATCTGTGTTATTTACTTTAGTTACTTTATCTGCCTAAAAAAGCTTTATTTGGTCAGTCACAAATAGTTGGAAAGACGTGACTGGGGTTCAGCTATTCCCTGGGGACGTCGTGCCTCTGTTTGCTTACGTCACGGTATCTCCTCTGTGTGATTGACACGCACGGCGCCCGGGCATACGCCGTCTATTTGGAATATGATGCATGGTTAATTAAAGGGGTACTCCACCCCTAGACATCTTATCCCCTATTCAAAGGATAGAGGATAAGGTGTCTGATCGCTGGGGACCTGGCGTTCTTTTAGAGCATCAGGTGCAGCGCCGGAAGCTCGTAACGTCACGGCCGCACCCCGCCCGCGACGTCACGGCCACTCCCCCTCAATGCAAGTCTATGGGAGGGGGCGTGACGGCCGTCACGCCCCCTCCCATAGACTTGCATTGAGGGGGTGTGGCTTTGACGTCACGAGCCTCCGGCGCTGCACCCGACCTTCTAAACGAACGCCGGCTCCCCAGCGATCAGACATCTTATCCCTTATACTTTGAATAGGGGATAAGATGTCTAGGGGCGGAGTACCCCTTTAAGAGTCTCAGGAGCAAACTCATCTATCGGGCTCTATAAGAAATAAAGATGGCGCATGAGTGGGCGGTCTGCGTGTCAATCACACAGGGGAGATCCTGTGACGAATTTGTACAGAGAGGCAAAGGGGCTCCGGAGCACTGTTTGATCGTAACGCTTTTTTAGGGAAATAAAACAACGAACTTAAGTAACAAAGATATATGCATGTTAAAGGGGTACTCCGGCGGAAAACTTTTTTTTTTTTTTTTTTTAAATCAACTGGTGCCAGAAAGTTAAACAGATTAGTAAATTACTTCTATTAAGAAATCTTATTCCTTACAGTACATATTAGCGGCTATATACTACAGAGGAAATGATTTTCTTTTTGGAACACAGAGCTCTCTGCTGACATCACGAGCACAGTGCTCTCTGCTGACATCCATTTTAGGAACTGTCCAAAGTAGGAGAAAATCCCCATAGCAAACATATGCTGCTCTGGACCTGTTCCAAAAATGACCAGAGATGTCAGCAGAGAGCACTGTGCTCATGATGTCAGCAGAGAGCTCTGTGTTCCAAAAAGAAAAGAATTTCCTCTGTAGTATTCAACAGCTAATAAGTGCTGGAAGGATTCACATTTCTTAATAGTAGTAATTTACAAATCTGTTTAACTTTCTGGCACCAGTTGATTTAAAAAAAAAAGAAGTTTTCCACTGGAGTACCCCTTTAAGTAGCAAGAAATCAAGTGACAGATGTACGTTAAGACACATTTATCCTTTTAATGCATTAGTACTATGAGTAAACTTTGATGAATGGGAGAGGCCAAATTATTGGAGGCATGACTCTTCAGGTTGGTGGCGATTCATAGGAGTGCCTTTTACTGTATATGTGTCATTGTTACTGGTGCAATTTGATCAGAGAGATATAGAGTCATCAACAAACAAGTAACAATATAATCTGCATTACTAATAAAGAACACATCTATCAAGAAAATGAAGAAGAGAATTCATCATCATTGTAAATGGTTAACACGCTGCGTCCTCTTGGCCGCTGGTAAATTGGATTGTTTTGGAGACCACACAAGGCTGGGTTCACACCATGTTTTCCTCCATACGGTTTTCAATCAGTTTTTCGAAAGAAAACCGTGTGGACAAAAAAACGGATGGAACCGTATGGGAAAAAGTAAACCGTATGCATTTTTAAAACATATATTGTTTTTAAAATTGCACACAGTTCCGTCCGTTTTAATTTTTTTTTAAAACATACATTTTTAAAAATGTTGTCAATTTTTAATGGGAGGAGTTTTGGGTGGGGACTTTGGGATGCAAATGCGCATGTGCAAAGTAAAAACCGTATAAGGTTTCACATATGGAACAGTATACATGTGCGTTTCCCATAGATGTCCATGTTTAAAAAAAAAAACATATGCGGTTGCAGTACGGTTTTTAAACCGGAGACAAAACCGTGGTCAACCACCCAACACCCCTCCCATTAAAAATGGACAACATTTTCAAAAACGTATGTTTTTTTTTTATAAAAACCGACGGAACTGTATGCAATTTTAAAAACAGTGTACGGTTTAAACACGCATACGGTTTACTCTTTCCCATAGGGTTCCATCAGTTTTTTTGCCATACGGTTTTCTTTAGAAAAACTGATTGAAAGCAGTATAGCAAAAATGTGGTGTTAACCCAGCCTTACAGTGATCCCTCAACTTACAATGGCCTCAACATACAATATTTTTATCATACGATGGTCTTTTCTGGAACTTTGAAACTTGAAACCAGACTCATCATACTATGTACAGACAGTCCGGATCTATGAAACGTGTCAATACCCGGAAGATTTGACCAATCACAATGGACATTCACTGGCAAAACCCCTGTATTACTGAAGTGCATGCATCAGAATGGGCTGTCTGGTAGCGCCTCCTACAGTACAGGGAGGTATTACATGATCTGTACTCTTTACCTGTATTACTGAAGCATTTGCACTGACTGGTGTCTAATAGTGCCCCCTACAGTACAGGGAGGTATTACATGTTCTGTACTCTTTACCTGTATTACTGAAGTGCATGCACTGACTGGTGTCTGGTAGCGCCCCCTACAGTACAGGGAGGTATTACATGCTCCGTACTCTTTACCTGTCCTAGGGTTAGCTGCTCCTTCGGACACCAGGTGAGGGCGGCTCCATGTTACTTTTTTTAGGACACTGTGTACTGTACAGGACCCTGAAGAAGCTCCTGTCCTCTACATAGACAGTGATTACAGCTCCCAGCAGATCTTTATTACTTTTATATGTAAGGATTTGCTTTATCTGCATTAGTTATCTATTTATTTTTGTTTAATCCTCACCTTTTCCTATTTTTAGATGACATTTTGGGGCTTCGGAACCAATTACCAGGTTTCCATAGAGCTCTGGTCTCAACATACAATGGTTTCAACATACAATGGTTGTCCTGGAACCGATTAATATTGTAACTGGAGGGACCACTGTATTGTATCATCCTCAGACTTACTATCAGACTTCATTGTGACTATTATTAGAAAGTTAGTTTGACAAGTATTATGTTGAGTACATTCTTTAAGTGGGGTCCTTAAACCCACCACAAGAGATGATTCCGAAGCCCCCCCCCCCACCCCTGTCTGTGCAGAACATAGGCATGTCCATTTATTATTACATAATTTTGAATTTGAATGTATTATTTTCACATGATATTATCATTAAGACGCAATAGATCTTTATAAATCAACCCGTAAAAAACAGACTGTATTAAGAATTACAGTAAGTAGATGCTCCAAATGCGGTTGTCTTGTGCTAGACTTTTGTTCATTATTGTGTCACATTCTGGGCCCATCCTTAAAGGGGTACTTCAGTGGAAAACAATTATTATTATTTTTTTTTTTTTTCAAAAAGTTATACAGATTTGTAAATGACCCCTATTTAAAAATCATAACCCTTCCAGTACTCATTAGCTGTTGTATGCTCCAGAGGAAGTTGTTTAATTCTTTCCAGTCTGACCACAGTGCTCTCTGCTGACACCTCTGTCCATGTCAGGAACTGTCCAGAGCAGGATAGGTTTGCTATGGGGATTTGCTCCTACTCTGGACAGTTCCTGACATGGACAGAGGTGTCAGCAGAGAGCACTGATGTCAGACAGAAAAGGACTACACAACTTCCTCTGGAGCATACAGCAGCTAATGAGTACTTGATGGGTTAAGATTGTTAAATAGAAGTAATTTACAAATCTGTTTAATTTTCTGGTACCAGTTGATTTGAAATATTTGTTTTCCACCGGAGTACCCCTTTGAGTATACAGATGGACCAAACTAACCCCGTTTGAATGTAAAGAAAATGACAGGTGTACATTAAAACACGAAGAAGATGACAGGTCCTGCCGATACTTAGCCATACGGGGAGAGCCTTTTTGCCTGATAATAGTTTTGATTGGTTCAAATTCGAAGTGCTGATGAAATGTGAAGAAGAATGTTTATTTCTGAGATTCTAAGGAGGATTTCCTAGGTATAAAGTCTTGTCTTAGAAGTCCAACTGCTTGAAGAGCGACCCTGAGCTTGTACTCCATCAGTCTAGAGAGAAAACACTTCTGGTGTGTGTGTGTGTGTGTGTGGGGGGGGGGTCTAGCAATGGAAGTTACATAAACCCACTTTCTCCCAAAAGTTGCATGGAGCATGAAAGAAAACTTCTGGATCACTGGTAAAACTCCACATTGTGTAAAAAGAAAATTGAACCTTCAGCTCGTATGGGAATATAAAACTTGAATGCTTTTTATTCGTCAGTAGATCCATTAAAGGGGTATTCCGGGTTTATACATCTTATCCCCTATCCAAAGGATGGGAACCCCATCAATCTCGGTGCAGCCCCATCACGCCTCCTCCCATAGACATGAATGGAAGGGGCGTGATGTCACTAGGGGGCGTAGCTGTGACATCACATCCCCGTCTTGAAAGCAGCGCCTGGCACAGAATTCCGGGGGGCTGCACCAAGATTGTGGTGGTCTCTAAGATGTATGATCGCAGGGGTCCCGCTGCTGGGAACCCCCGTGAACTCGGTGCAGCCTCCAGCATTCTGTGCCGGGTGCTGCCACCGAGATGGGGACGTGACGCCCCCTCAATCCATGTCTATGGGAGGGGCCATGACGGCCCTCATGCCCCCTCCCATAGACATGAATGGAGGGGGCGTGGCATCACTAGGGGGTGTGGGCGTGATGTCATGTCCCCGTCTCGGAGGCAGCCCCCTGGCACAGAATGGCGAGGGGACCCCTGCAATCATATATCTTATACCCTATCCTTTGCATAGGGGAAAAGATGTATAAACCCAGAATACCCCTTTAATGTGTTTTGGACACTACATGTGCCCTTACTTATAGGTTAGGATGCAAGGAGCATCTGAAATACATCGGTGGATGAACTGACTTTTTAATATAATACAAATAAAGCGTTCACGTTTTAATGCCATTGATGATCGATCCACCAATGCTTCGGTGGCAGGATGTCTCATCTACAGTACATAACCTCATAGGCCCTGATGAGGCTGGGCCACATTATCATTTCAAAGCCTAGGCGGGCCCCACAAGCCAACCCTGCTCACTCAGCTGAGTTTTATGACATGCCTGTTGGTGTAAAATTGGGAAACTCTTTTTATTTTTAGACTGTTATTAGTCCATTGACCACGTGAATAAGTAAACAATATACAAAATATATGTGTATATATATATATATATATATATATATATTACTATAAACTCTCAGTGATTATATTATATTTTTGCTTGGTATGGCCATTTAGCAAAGTTGAAAAGTCCACGGTAGTCACAGCACTGGTAAAAACATCCATTTATTAGAATCCATTAAAATCAACAGGATACAAAAAGGTGCAAACCCGCATGTTCGAGGTAAAAAACCTCCCCCTCTGACACGTTTCCACCCTACCGGGCCTTAGTAATCTATGACTAAGGCCCGGTAGGGTGGAAACGCGTCAGAGGGGGAGTTTTTTTTTTTACCTCTAACATGCCGATTTGCACCTATTTGTATCCTGTCGATTTTAATGGATTCTAATAAATGGGTGTTTTTACCAGTGCTCTGACTACCGTGGACTTTTCTATTCTGGAGACAGTGAAGGAGGACTGCTTGCACGTGCACGGAGGAGGTGAGCGCTTTCCGTTTTCCCTTTTTGCTTGTCATTTAGTAAAGTTCTTTAGCATTTCTAATAGAAAAACAACCCCCTTTTTGGAGGAACAGCCATTGTTGATCAATTATTTAGTCATCCCTATAATTTATTAATGAGTATATTCTCTTGCATGTTCTTGAATGTATAACCAAATTTCAATATGATGTATATTTTCAGGGGAGCACTGGGAGCAATTGTTTTTGATAGGCCATGACCAGCTGGGAAGGTGTTGAGGGATCAATGGAATATGCAGTATTATGAGTATTGCCTTCTAGTTCTGTCAATATGTAATGGCAACTTCTAAATAAATATATGTTTCATTCATTTGTCCTTCAAGTTAATAAAATGTATCCTCCTTCTGAAAATCTCCATTTGGTTGTTTTTGTTTTGGTCATTGAGTAGGAATAAGCTATCGCTCAACATTACTACCTATTGGAGTTAGCTTCCCTTCAAACAATGTCGACCCTAGCAATCCATAAAGGATGATGAGAGATAATGCCAAGAGTTGGAGATACCATACCCACAAGGGGAAGTTGCCCATTTGTTAACAGCTGTTTAGAGGATCTTGTCCCACATCAATACAGAGCAGTGTGCTGGCTGTCTAGGTGAGAGGCCTTTGATGTCAAACTGTTCCAAACGCTGGAGCTGGCGCCAGGAGCTTGTGCCGTCATAGCCCCACCCCCTCATGAAGTCACGTCCGCCCCCTCAATGCAATTCTATGGGAGGGGGCGTGACAGCACTGGTGCCCTGTGCTCTTCACAGATGAAAGCAGGTTCACACTGAGAACACGTGCCAGACGTGACAGAGTCTGTAGATGCTGTGGAGAACGTTCTTCTGCCTGCAACATCCTCCAGCATGACCAGTTTGGCGGTGGGTCAGTAATGGTGTGGGCATTTCTTTGGGGGTCTGCACAGCCCTCCATGTGCTTGCCAGAGATAGCCTGACTGCCATTAGGTACTGAGATGAGATCCTCAAACCCCTTGTGAGACCATATGCTGGTGCGGTTTGCCCTGGGTTCCTCCAAATGCAAGACAATGCTAGACCTCATGTGGCTGGAGTGTGTCAGCAGTTCCTGCAAGAGGAAGGGATTGATGCTATGGACTGGCCCGCCCGTTCCCCAGACCTGAATCCGATTGAGCACATCTGGGACATCATGTCTCGCTCTAACCACCAAGTCCACGTTGCACCACAGACTCTCCAGGAGTTGGCGGATGCTTTAGTCCAGGTCTGGGAGGACATCCCTCAGGAGACCATCCTCCACCTCATCAGGAGCATGCCCAGGTGTTGTAGGGAGGTCATACGGTCACGTGGAGGCCACACACACTACTGAGCCTCATTGTGACTTGTTTTAAGGACATTACATAAAGTTGGATCAGCCTGTAGTGTGGTTTTCCACTTTGATTTTGAGTGTGACTCCATATCCAGACCTCCATGGGTTGATAAATTTGATTTCCATTGATAATTTTTGTGTGATTTTGTTGTCAGCGCATTCAACTATGTAAAGACGAAAGTATTTCATACGATTAGTTCATTCATTCAGATCTAGGATGTGTTATCTTAGTGTTCCCTTTATTTTTTTGAGCAGTGTATCATACATATACTCTGTTACCTGCGTCAAAGCTCCATATATGTGTTAATAAAACTCGACTAGTGTACACAGCTAGAGCAGAATGTATTGCACCTACCAACTTTGGGGAAGCATTAATATGCAGAGAACAATCTCCTAACCCAAAGGAAAACAAAGTCCAAGTTGCCAAACCAAAATTATTCCCACATCTAAGTAGCCCTGATCACCAGAACATTCTATTCCGCTGGATGACCACAGATGCTTCATAATGCACGTTTTGAGTAAGTGTGTTTGCAGGAAGTGACTCTGTGTGCCTGCCTTTAATGTCCTTGTGGTGAGGGTGTGATGAAGGGCAGACGGTATTACCTTAGGGGCAGATGGCATTAACCCTTTGTATTTGTGACGCCAGGGCATGGTTATCCTCTACACCACCCGAGGTATGTCGCTGGTTCCTGGCCTAGGCGCGGGGCAGATAATCACTCCGATGCAAAGTTTCGGAACAATGGCAGCTTTACTGAGGCAGACAGATGGAATAGCCTTTACCGCTCAGTTAGGCCCAAGGAGATTACCAGTGACTTAGGAGACTTGCGGGCTCACTGGGACTTGTGGTGGACTTGGATTGACCCAAGCTGACTTTAGCAGATTTGACTGACTTGACTATGACTGACTATGCTTCACCCCTTGTGTAGTTTACCAGGCTTTGACATTCACCTGAAGGGGCACTTGGTTGGTGGAAGTGTGGCTGCGTGGGTAGGCCTTGGGTTTCTTCAGGACACCAGACACTTTCCTGACTGTACTGTACTCAGCAGAGTATAGGACTGACTAGCTAGCTCCTCCCTTGGTTTATATGGGGTTTAATTTTGAGGGGTCGTATAGGTAACCACACAAGTCACCTGGTCCATGACACCTTACCTGGTTACATGTCTTAACAACAGGAATTAAAGGCATATACATCTGAAGAAAATACAGTAACCATTTGTATGTACAATAATATAGCTAGAGTCCTGAGGAGTGTGGGGCTAGGGGATTAGGACTGAGTACACCTGAGAAGGACCATAGATTGTACAGAAGCACCACTTCTGTACTGGGCCACCACAAACTCCCCCTCTTATAAAAGCCGTCCTTGGCGAAATGTCCTTGAAGGAGGGTGAGGGACCAAGCCACTGACCCAAACAATGATGTACAGTTCCTGGGGCATTGCACCAATGTCCTTCCCAGGGTTGCCGAACTGGGGAAGAGTCCATGTAGCATTTTACACAAGGTCCATACATGCTCAACATTGGGGTGTTGAAGCTGGGTGAAAATAATCAACAATTTTGATGAGGTTGCTTATCTTGTAACTGCTTTGTGGTAAGTAATTTTTGATCGGGCTGCCTGAGGCTCTCTACCCTGATGCCTGTGCTAATGGGGCCCTTCGGCTTAAGCTACTTCTCCCCATAACAGTTGACTAGCAGTTATTTACCTTTTTATAACACATGACAATATTACATATGTACACAATAGCTCTGCCACTCTTATATGTGCTACTTTCGACCCTCAGGAGATCTCTCTGGCCACAAGAGAACCCTGTGCACCATGGACAGTAAAATAATAAACATTAGACTGATGACTGATATGGACTGAATATACTGACTATATAGCTACAGTCCTAACTGAATATGTTAGGTACACAAAATATATTATGTACATTACTGACTAAGATACAGTCATGGCCGTAAATGTTGGCACCCCTGAAATTTTTCAAGAAAATGAAGTGTTTCTCACAGAAAAGGATTGCAGTAACACATGTTTTTCTATATACATGTTTATTCCCTTTGTGTGTATTGTAACTAAACCAAAAAAAAAGGAAGGAGAAAAAGCAAATTGGACATAATGTCACCAAACTCCAAAAAAGGGCTGGACAAAATTATTGGCACCCTTTCTTAATTTTGGATGAAAACTGTGGAAATGAAAACTGTGGAAAAATATCAAGGTTACAAGTCCATCTCCAGAGATCTAGATTTGCCTTTGTCCACAGTGCACAACATTATCAAGAAGTTTGCAATCCATGGCACTGTAGCTAATCTCCCTGGGCATGGACAGAAGAGAAACGTTGATGAAACCATTTAGATGCTGCCGGTTAGCTCAGAGAGCTGTTTGGAACCGCCGCAATGAAATCCCCTTACCTGCCTCCTGATGTCCGATCGCCGAATGACTGCTCAGTGCCTGAGATCCAGGAATGAGCAGTCAAGTGGCAGATGCATTGATCAATGGTTTCCTATGAGAAACCAGTGATCAATGTAAAAGATCAGTGTGTGCAGTGTTATAGCCCCCTATGGGAGTGAAGAAAAGAAAAAGTGGGGAAAAAAAGTGAATAAAGATCATTTACGCCTTCCCTAATAAAAGTTTGAATCACCCCCCTTTTCCCATTTAAAAAAAAACTGTGTAAATAAAAATAAAAACAAACATGGGGTATCGCTGCGTGCAGAAATGTCCGAACTATAAAAATATATTGTTAATTAAACCGCACAGTCAATGGCGTGTGCGCAAAAAAATTCCAAAGTCCAAAATAGCCTATTTTTTGACACTTTTTATACCATAAACAAATGAATAAAAAAGCAATCAAAAAGTCGAAAATGGTAATGATAAAATGTGCAGTGCAAAAATTGAGCGCTCAGCGTTCGTGGAAAAATACAATTTTAAACGTATACATTTTCCTGCATGTAATTTTTCCAGAAGTACGACAAAATCAAACCTATATAAGTAGGGTATCATTTTAATCGTATGGACCTACAGAATAAAGATAAGGTGTCTGATCGTAGATACTGTGTAGAAACAGAAGCCCCCAAAAGTTACAAAATGGCATTTTTTCTTCAATTTTGTGGCACAATAATTTTTTTTCCATTTTGCAGTAGATTTAGGGTAAAATGACTAATGTCATTACAAAGAAGAAATGGTGGCGCAAAAAAAAAATCCTATGGATTTTTAGGTGCAAAATTGAAAGGGTTATGATTTTTTTAAACGTAAGGAAAAAACAAAAGTGCAAAAATTGAAAAATGCTTGGTCCTTAAGGGGTTACCGTATTTTTCGCCGTATAAGACGCACTTTTTCTTCCCCAAAACTGTGGGGGGAAAGTTGGTGCGTCTTATACGGCGAATACACACCTATCGCAGCGGTCCCTGCGGCCATCAACGACCGGGACCCGCGGCTAATACAGGACATCACCGATTGCAGTGATGCCCTGTATTAACCCTTCAGACGCGGCGATCAAAGCTGACCGCAGCGTCTGAAGCGAAAATGACACTAACCCGGCTGCTCAGTTGGGCTGTTCGGGACCGCCGCGGTGAAATTGCGGCATCCGGAACAGCTTACAGGACACCGGGAGGGAACTTACCTGCCTCCTCGGGGTCTGCTCCGGGCCGGGATCCACTGCATGGCCGGCGCTCTCCTTCGTCGTCATCACGTCGTCGCGCACACTGTCCCGTCATCCAATAGGAGTGGCGTGCGTAGCGGTGTGCGTAGCGACGTGATGGCGGCGACTTGATGACGGCGACGGAGAGCGTGGATCCCGGGGAAGAAGATGTCCGGAGCGTCGGGGACACCACAGGGACGTGGCGACAGCGATGGAGCAACATCCAGGGCAGCGGTGACGAGCGGTGACGGTCCGGAGCGGCGGAGACACGTGAGTGCTACCTCCTATACCAGTGGTCTTCAACCTGCGGCTGTCCAGGCCAACGGCTGTCCGGGCATGCTGGGAGTTGTAGTTTTGCAACATCTGGAGGTCCGCAGGTTGAAGATCACTGTTGGGTTCAGAATCATTTTTTTCTAGATTTTGCACCTTTAAAATTGGGTGCGTCTTATATGCCGGTGCGTCCTATAGGGCGAAAAATACGGTAAATACTGTATGAACACTACATGTGGGCCTGTTATATAGTTTGGAGATTGCCAACCATTTCCATGTATTTATACCAAATTATTTGGATCCCATCAGACACTGTCATTCCTTTGTAAGATCTTTTCCCCCTATATCTATCTATGTCTGTATTTTTTTTTAAGCTTTTATTGAGGTCTTTTTGTGTAAATGAATAAAGAAGTGATACTATTTATTGTATTTTAGTCTATAGACTTTTCCTTATTCTGAGTACATTGTTATTTATGGTAGCACAGATTCTGATGTGATCAGCCATGCTGATTCGTTTCTATGTTTTGTTTAATTTCTAAGCATATATTGCAATTTTGTGGGCATCTAAATGTAATCCTTGGTGGACATTAGATCCACTGAAATGAGCAGAACTCGGGCATGTAGAAGCACACATTGTCTGCCAGTAGGCCAACAAATACAGTACATGTAGAGTAAAAATAAATGCGAACATTGCCCGGGATTTTATTTTAACCACAAATATTTTGTATAAATATAATGGAGAACATTTATTATACAAGTTATAGCTGGGTCTAGAAGAAATTTCAAAAGCTGAAAAAATGCATCTAAAATGCGAGATTTGTCTTGTTACTTCAAAAAAAGCTATTATTTAGACTAATTTATCAAAGGCAAACATTAAAAATATGTATCAGTGGAAGAGTCAGGATGTCCCATATATATTAGACAATTGGCCAGATCTACCAAAAATGGTGGGTTAAAGGGGTACTCCGGGATACGCCCCCTCAATGCCAGTCTATAGACTGGCATTCAGGGGCTTGGCCATGGCGTTACGAGCGGGGCGTGGCTGTGACGTCATGAGCCTCCGGCACTGCATCCGACGCTCTATACGAACGCAGGGTGCAGCACGGAGATCGTGGGGGTCCCCAGCGGCGGGACCCTGCGATCAGACATCTCATCCCCTATCATTTGTCTAGGGGCGGAGTACCCCTTTATGTCAAATTTTTTTTTTATGTACATGGGGACCTTTACAGCCTGTTAAGGAGGATAAGGAAGAAGAGTGACAAGAGGGGGACCTTTTCTATACTCTTGTCTGAAACTCTGCCCCTTAGACCATCTGTATCCGTTTTGCCTGAATTGCTAATTTAATTTTTTTGTTTTTTAGATACATTTTTATATTTTTATATTTTTTCCATATGAGCATACAGTATGATGAGTATAATGATCATGTCCACATAGTAACTGACCACAACATTAAATTATGCACAATAAAATGTTTTTTTATTGAAGTAAAGAACCCATAGCAATGCTTAGAAGAAGAAGCAAAGATTTCCACAATGAGCATGTCAATATCATATCATAAGCATTTATCATGTCGGGAATCCGTGGCTTAGTAGTAGAAGATGTCCTCCGGACAATTAACATTTGGTGTGGTGGACGTGTTCGGGACTGTGGATGATCTTCACAGAATGGTGGGACACTTCAGAAGATGGAAAAAAGAGGAAAGAAGTTTCATTTTCATTTACTTGACAGCCCAGTACATAAAAAGACACAAGTCTTAGGCTATGTTCACATACCAGAATTTCTGTGCGGAATCTCAATGCAGAGATTAAGCAGCAGCAGAGTCCCATTGAATTCAATGGGATTCTGCTGTATTATGCACATGGCAGAATTTCCGCACCAGATTTTTCTGGCGCGGAGATTCCAATTCTACTGTCTGCACGAAGAATGGACATGTCTATTCTTTCTGCGGACTCTGTACGGAATGCATAGCCATCTATGAGACGGCACATTCCTGTGCGGTCCTCCCGCCGGTATGCTACTGTAAAATATGGTAAGTGGGTTTCCCTTAGCAATGCTTGCTAAGGGGCCTAGGAGCTTCAAAATATGTTGCTAGCTGGGGGTTGAGCACCCTCTAAAACACTTGAGCAACCATTCAGATAATAGATTTTAGTTTTTAGAGGTCCTTTAAATTAAATAATCAACTTAATAGGTTGGAATGGACATCATGCTACATCAGATGCTGTGTTTCAAAGGTTTTCACTCCTAGATTCAATGTGACTAGGGGCAATATGGCTCCTATAGACACAATTATAAAATAACACATTGAGTCTCCATGGTCCTTGAAGGAATTTTCTGGCCTGAAATGATTGATGGCCTACCAATCCCCATTTCAGCTGCTTTGAGAGCCACAGTGCTGCACTACACGGTGAAAGGGTCCAGAAGTCGTCCTCCGTATATTGTGGCTCCAGGTTACCACAGTTAAACTTCCATTAAAGCCGTTCACTGACTTTAATACAATCCCCCATGTTCCTCTGTACATGTGTACAGGTCTTAATTTAAGAAAATCTAAAAGGGAAGTCCCTTTAGGGAGTCATAAGCTCCAGTTCTGTCTCCCAAATGGCACCCTATTGTGTGGCTCTTCTTAAACTTACCCTGTTTGGTGCTTGAAAGGTGGTCCCCAGAAACACTGAAAAAACAACATTTTGTCAAAATTCTGATAGATTTCTACATTCAAAAAGCAACTTTATCAGTTACATAATTGCAATATATTTTGGAACAAATGTTAAATACATGAAATGTTTTTAACTCTATATAAAGATTTAAATTTAATTTAAGTGTCTCTGTTATTAGCAAAATCTGTTGACAAAAGTTTTTGTCTCTAAAATGAGTCGGTATGAGCTAGCGGCTATGTGTTTAATTCACTAGCTTTCAAAGCAACTCCAACTGTTGGTGTTGGGCCAGTTGGTGTTATTTATCATTTACTTCTCCTCAAATTGGGGGGACGTTGGGGTTGGTAATTTCCTTGCTGTATTCTCGGTCTCACTGTAGGAGACAGGCTTTATTGCAAGTCTATGGAGCTTGTCTAATACAGCGAGATGGAAAAGGCAATGATTTAGGAACATAACCCCATGTTTTAATGTCAACTGTTGTTTCTAATGATGGGGAATCATTAGGTTTCAGAACACATTTTGTATCACTTACTGGATGTCGTGACCATCAATCAGGCGCTTGTATGTGGCAATCTCCATTTCCAGATGTGTTTTCTGGTCCATTAGGATCTTATATTCATGGTTCTGGCGTTCTAGGTCTCCACGGATCTGTGACAACTCAGACTCAACGTTGTTGATCAGACATTGCAACTGGGCAAGTTGGGAGCCAAAAGTGGCCTCTGTCTCGGCCAATGTTCCTTCCAAAGCTGATTTCTGCAGCATGAAAACAGAAATGAGGCATGGGTTGTATTCCGACTAATCCGACTGTAATTTAGTACCAAAATCCATGCTAATTTAAACCTAAACCTATGGTTATATTTTGGTTATGAAGCTACACTCACCATGCTTAGTTGGCTTTGTAGTTCAATCTCAAGAGTCTGGACGCTGCGTCTTAGTTCAATGACCTCAGTTTGGACAGATTGCAATTGTTCAGAACCAGATGCCATCTGACGGTTCAACTCTTCGCTCTAATAAATAGAAAGCATAGAATACCATATGAAGGCTTTATTTTGTCTAATTAGTTTAGATGATCAATAATATAAATTTTTTTGCTTTAGCGATGTGATTTTTTCTGTCCTTTTTTGTTGAACTCTTTATCTATAGTTCAGCAAACACAATGCAATGTATATTCTGTCTTTTGCAGATCAGAAAATGTAAATAAATCCACTAAATATTTTTCTACCACAAAATGGTGCTATGGAACATTAAATTACTAATGAAAAAAAAAGTTGTGTTTCAACTTTACAGCACACCATGTGGTTAGGCATGGAATTGCAAGTAAGTATATGCATTTTTTAATTTTAAACAATTCATTTGATCCCAAAAAAACTTTGACATGTCATAGAAACAAATACAAGTTTTGATTGGTCAGGTTCTGAATATAAATGTAAGTTTATATGCTGGTCACAATCCCTGGCAGTGCACTGGTAACCTATGTTCATTCTATTGGTCGGTCAAGGTCTGAACAATCAGACCCCGATCGATAAAAACTTTTGACAGGTCTCTGTGATACATTAAAAGTATTTTTCCTTGACACTATTAAGAAATATCCTAAAACAATATCTAGTATCTCAAACTGTTGCATGCTAATGCTTGTTACATTTATTCTGTTACGTTTACCCAGGCTTGCTCATGTTCTGTATATATACATATACAGTGACCCCTCAACCTACGATGGCCCCGACATACGATCATTTCGGCATACGGTGGCCTCTCAGAGGCCATCGCATGTTGATGGCAGCATCAATATACAATGCTTTTGTATGTCGGGACCATTGCATAATCCGGCAGCACAGACTGCTTCAGCTGCCACCGGATAGCCGTTTACGGTGCCCCGTGTGCTCCGGTGACGATCCCTTACCTGTCCTCGGGGCTCCGGCGCGTCCTCTTCGGCATCCCTGCATCGTCGGTGCTCTCCATCGACGTCATCACGTCGCTACGCACGCCGTCCCGTCATCCAATAGGAGCGGTATGCGTAGCGACGTGATGGCGGCGACGAAGAGCACGGATGCAGGGGAAGCAGAGGCCTTGCCGGAGCATTGGGGACACCTCGGGGACGCGGCGACAACGATGGAAGGCTGGGTGTTGTAGTTTTGCAGCAGCTGGAGGTCCGCAGGTTGTAGACCACTGTCCTATACTTTACATTGCACGGATCCGTCAACATACGATGGTTTCAACAAACGATGGTCCGCTTGGAACGAATTACCATCGTATGTTGAGGGACCACTGTATATATATATATATATATATATATATATATATATATATATATGATACACATCTTTAGAAATGAGGTAATGTAAGAAAAACATACCCTTTGGAGGAACATGCTCTCAACTTCTCTCATGTTCCTTTCCATGAGGTTCTCATATTGCTCACGGATCTCAGACAATACTCTGTTCAGATCCATTGATGGGGCTGCATCCAATTCCACATTGACTCTGGCTCCCAACTGAGCACGCAGAGAGTTTACTTCCTAAAAGCAAATTGATAATGGTTGATATAAAAATCCATATGTATATTTCCAATAGGATTTTCTTTTGCTATACTGTTGATGGACAAACATGCTTTGCAGTCATTGATAATATCATATTGAAAAGCCAAAATGATCACCTCCTCATGGCTCCTCTTCATCTGTAGAAGTTCCTCTTGAAGGTTTTGGACTTGACTCTCCAAGTCACATACCTCCCGACTTAGCTCTTCTAGGACACGACGCAAGCCATTAACATCAGACTCAACGTTGTTTCTAAGTCTAAGCTCCATCTCATATCTAAAAAAGAAGGACAAGCACCAGATTAAGGATAAGGACAGCAACAGTGTTAGCAACAATTGAGTCTACAAGTGAAAATTTTGAATCTAAATTAATCTATTATATGGATATAACATACTTATTCTTGAAGTCATCAGCAGCCAGTCTAGCATTGTCGATTTGAAGCACAATTCTTGCGTTTTCCATAGTGGCAGAAGATATCTAAATGAAATAGAAGAAAATTGTGTTAAATTATCTTGAAATTTGCAGTAATGTCATTGTGGAGCTATAAAGAAAGGCAACGAGTCAACCTGCTGCCAATTACTTGCTACCTCAATTTACCTTTCCACTTAAGTCAAGTATTATGTCAGCCTCTAGTTTGATGGACTTACAACTTTTTTGGAATGTATAAAGAATAAAAATCATATATACTGCATTCGTGATTTGGAGATTTGTATCTGTAAAGTGAACACCGAGGACAAAGGGAAGACGACTGCTACTCAATGTATCAAAGCCTACACAGGAGTTCTTCCAAAACCAGGGAAGAAGGGAAGTGGACATTCTGTTTTTGCCGTATTCACACCCCACGGTACTACACTAGGAGCACTCTTCTAGTGGTTCTTGGAGTTACTTGTTGGTAAGAAGAAAAAATATTATTTGGAACTGCAACTTCTTATTATTAGTATTATTATTTGTTTATTTATTTATTTTTTTATATTCACAGTTTTATTGCTTTTCGAAATATACCAACAATTATATAGGGGCCATTTGAAAATGATCTATAAATACAATTTCAACAATACCAAAAAAAAACGAGAATAAGATGGCATATATATCGGCAATAGAGAAGACCCACATGGGAGTCCCTCGTAATATCTCAGTGATATAAGACAGATTAAAGGACAATTGCATTAAAAACAAAAGGTGGACAGAAGGTAAAGCAAAAAAATGACAGGATATTTACAAGAATATAACATGTAAGGGAGAAGGGTAGAGAAAGGCCATTGTAGAAGGGGGAGAGAAGGGAGTAAAGGGAAAGGGACAGAAACCCAAAAAAGAACTAAAAAGCCACTAGCATCAGGAGAAGGAGCAGCAAAAAGAGGCCTATGGTGGAGAAAGATAGGCAGTGAATCAAGATTGGTAAGCGTCTGTAGAGATGAAGTTGATCCAAAATGGCCAACAATATAAATATCTTAATCAATTCTTGTGGTTACACTTTATTTTACCTACGTATATACATGTGAAATATCTTAACATCCTCACCTGGCTTTGAAGGTCCTGGATAGTTCTAAAGTAGCTGCTGAAATCAGGAAGACTGCTGGGTTGGTTCCTCTCATACCACTCTCTTATATTCCTCTCAAGTTGGGCATTTTCTTGTTCTAAAGATCGAACCTTCTCAAGGTAGGAAGCCAGTCGATCATTTAGATGTTTCATGGTTTCTTTCTCATTGACATTGAAGAGACCATCACCCTTCCAAACGCTGTGGCCTCCAAAACCACCAAAGTGACTGTTGTGACCCTGGACACCTCCAAATCCATACCCATGACCTAAAGAAGTATGTTTGGAAATAGAGATTCCTTTTCCTCCACATCCTCCATGGACACTTGGGGTCCTGTAATGACCACCATGATGGGATAGGCTGGAGCTTCCATGATGTACTTTATGAAATCCTCCATGATGAGATCCATGGGATGATCCATGTTGGGAGATTTTATGTGAATCTCCATGATGCACCTTGTGGTGGAGAGTTGAGATATGGCTGGTGATCCTATGGCCGGTCCCCTTGATGGAACCAGCTGTAGAATGGCTTGACTTGATACAATGGCTCATGTTGAGAGTTCTGCAAAACTTAGTCTGCTTCTTCTTTAAAAATCCAAGTGTAAGGGCCCATTTTATAAAAGACAGCAGAGGGGGTGTTGCAAGAGGCAAAAGGATTTACAAGCATCATGTTTCGTTTCATTTGACCATTAATGAGATTTATATTAAAGACATTTGTGTGATTGCTTGAGAAAGATCATAGGGAAGGTGGAAACTATGACAAGTTTATTGCAGCGCTGTTCAACAGCGTTATATTCACCACACCTATCCAGCTAAACAAAAAGGATCCAGATTGTCCTAGTCTCATGCAAGTCTTGGGCTCTAAAGATGTCTGGGAATTTTTAAATTACATTGGTTAATGTACATTTTACGTTTTTCTAAACACTCCTTAAGAAAGGATAGGACCAGCTCATTATGAAGATCTGATGGTCTTATTGATTCCCTTTGTTAAGATCGGACTGAGGTATTTTGGGCCCACCAGAAATCAGTCTGATGGCCTACCTTTTAGAAAACATTGATATGCCCTTTTTTACTCTTTTATACTTTTATAGTTTTCATTGTTGACAAAGAACTCACACAAGTTATCTGCTACAGCATTAACTCGAGTACATGTGTAGAGTCCAAGAGCAGTAACACCTTCGCCATTTGAACAAGTCCAGTATAGCTTCACAACTATTTAGTTAAAGGGGTATTCAGCCCCTAGACAGCTTATCCCCTATCCAAAGGATAGGGGATAAGATGTCTGATTGCGGGGGTCCTGATGATGAGAACCCCGTGGTCTCCCTGCTGCAGCCGGCGTTCGTTGGGTGCAGCGCTGGAGGCTCATGACATCACGGTCACGTCCCCTCCCATAGTCTTGCATTGAGGGGGCGTGGCTGTGATATCACGAGCAGGGCGTGACCTTGACATCACGAGACTCTGCCCTGCATCGCCAGTCATCTGGCACGGAGCGTACTCCCACATGGTATTGAATTTGGGTTTGTGCGTATCACCCTTGTATCAGGGGTACTCGTGTGATTTTCGGGCTGCAGGCGCTGCCCTATAAAGATCCACATGAAAAAGCGGTGCAAAGTGGTATTTCCTATAAAAGCCTATTTAATGAATAATATAATAAAAAGCGAAACATCTATGGCAAGATTAATTTCTGGTATCTGAGGGTATTATAAAGTCCCTGTTAGTATCCTTTGTTACATAGTATACAAAAGAAGGTTGCAGCAGCTCTTTTGGTCAAAAAATGGAGGCACTTAGCTCACTTTTTCATCAAAACGTGTCCCCCATCCACCACATAGTTACATAGTTACATAGTTAGTATGGTTGAAAAAAGACATACGTCCATCAAGTCCAACCAGGGAATTGAAGGGAAGGGTGTAAGGGGATAAGGGGAAGGGATGTAGTTTTATAATTCTGCATAAGCATTAATGTTATTTTGTTCCAGGAATGTATCTAACCCTGTTTTAAAGCTGTTAATTGTTCCTGCTGTGACCAGTTCCTGAGGTAGACTGTTCCATAAATTCACAGTCCTCACGGTAAAGAAGGCGTGTCGCCCCTTTAGACTAAACCTTTTTTTCTCCAGACGGAGGGAGTGCCCCCTTGTCCTTTGGGGGGCGGGGGGGGGGGGGGGTTTAACCTGGAACAATTTTTCTCCATATTTTTTGTATGGGCCATTTATATACTTATATACATTTATCATATCCCCCCTTAAACGTCTCTTCTCAAGACTAAACAATTGTAACTCCTTTAATCGCTCCTCATAGCTAAGATGTTCCATGCCCCATATTAGTTTCGTCGCGCGTCTCTGCACCCTTTCCAACTCTGCAGTGTCCCTTTTATGAACAGGCGACCAAAACTGAACAGCATTTTCCAGGTGAGGCCGTACCAATGCTTTATAAAGGGGGAGTATTATCTCCCTGTCCCTTGAGTTCATGCCTCTTTTGATACATGACAATATCCTGCCGGCTTTGGAAGCAGCAGCCTGACATTGCATGCTATTCTGTAGTCTGTGATCTACAAGTCACCCAGATCCTTCTCTACCAGTGACTCTGCCAGTTGAATCCCCCCTAAGACATACGATGCATGCAGGTTATTAGTACCCAGATGCATAACTTTACATTTATCCACATTGAACCTCATTTGCCAAGTGGATGCCCAGACACTTAGTCTATCCAAGTCATCTTGTAACTTATGCACATCCTCTATAGACTGTACTGTGCTACAAAGCTTGGTGTCATCTGCAAAGATAGAAACAGAGCTGTTAATGCCATCCTCTATATCATTGATAAATAAATTAAACAACAGCGGGCCCAGTACTGAACCTTGGGGTACACCACTAATAACCGGGGACCAATCAGAGTACGAATCATTGACCACCACTCTCTGGGTACGATCCATGAGCCAGTGTTCAATCCAGTTACAAACTAAAGTTTCCAAGCCCAAAGACCTTAACTTACCTGTCAGACGTCTATGAGGGACAGTATCAAATGCTTTAGCAAAATCCAGAAACACTATATCCACAGCCATTCCTCTGTCAAGGCTTCTACTCACCTCTTCATAAAAGCAAATTAGATTGGTTTGACAACTTCTATCCTTAGTAAACCCATGCTGGCTATCACTTATAATACTATTATCCCCTATGTATTCCTGTATGTAATCCCTTATTAGTCCTTCAAACAATTTACCCACAATGCACGTTAGACTTACCGGTCTATAATTGCCTGGCGAAGACCTAGAGCCCTTCTTGAAGATTGGTACCACATTCGCCTTGCGCCAGTCCCTTGGCACAATACCAGACACCAGAGAATCTCTAAATATCATGAACAAGGGTACAGATATTACTGAATTTACCTCTCTAAGAACTCTTGGGTGTAGTCCATCTGGCCCTGGAGATTTGCTTACATTTACTTTACTGTACTTACCTTGTACCATCTCTACATTAAGCCAGTTCAGTACATTACATGATGTGTTACCAGCACTGACCTGTCCAATGTCAGCTCCTTTTTCCATAGTGTATACAGAACTAAAGAACCCATTCAGTAGCTCCGCCTTCTCTTGATCGCCCGTGACAACCTCCCCATTATCATTATTAAGGGGTCCTACATGCTCTGTCCTTGTTTTTTTTGTATTTATATATCTAAAAAAATATTTAGGATTAGTTTTGCTTTCTTTGGCCACCTGTCTCTCGTTTTGAATTTTTGCTGTTTTTATTACATTTTTACAGATTTTATTAAGCTCCTTGTACTGTTTAAATGTTATATCTGACCCATCAGATTTTATTTTTTGAAGGCTATTTTTTTGTTGTTTATTGCTCTTTTAACCTCATTTGTCAGCCATGTAGGATTTAGTTTTAATCGTTTATATTTGTTCCCCTTTGGTATATATTTGAGCTGTATAGTTATTTAGAGTTGATTTAAAGATGTCCCATTTACCTTCTGTATCAGTATTTGACAACACCTCCCCCCAGTCTATGTCCTGTAGTGCAGCCCTCAGCCCAGGGAAATTTGCCTTTTTAAAGTTATATGTTTTTGCCTTCCCCGCCTGTCTTTGTTTTCTACATTTTAAGTCAAAAGTAACTATATTGTGGTCGCTATTACCAAGGTTTTCCCGCACAGTTACATTACCAACCAGCTCTGCGTTGTTGGAAATGATCAGATCCAACAAGGCATCACTTCTTGTTGGGTCCTCCACAAACTGGCCCATAAAATTATCCTGCAATAAATTTAGGAATTTTCTCCCCTTTGTAGTTTTAGCCAACCCCCGGCCTCAATCTATATCTGGATAATTAAAATCTCCCATTATTACCACTGTACCTGCCCGGGCGGCCCTCTCTATTTGTTTATACAGCCGACCTTCTATCTCTTCAGTGATATTAGGGGGTCTGTAGATTACACCAAATACAATTTTTTCAATATTTCCCTCCTTTTGCAATTCTACCCACAATGATTCCACATCCTCAGAATCATCACACACTATGGCATTGTTCACACTGACTTTCATACCACTTCTAACATACAGACAGACTCCACCACCTTTTCTGTTCATTCTATCCTTGCGAAACAATGTAAACCCCTGCAGATTAACAGCCCAGTCATGCGAGGAGTCCAGCCATGTCTCAGTGACCCCCACTATATCAATATGTTCCTCCAGTATCAAGGCCTCAAGCTCCCCCATTTTATTTGCTAGGCTTCTGGCATTTGGGAACATACACTTTACATTTCCATTAAGTTTTACACATATAGTCTCACTAATGGGATTTTCAGAGTTATTGGGGTTAATGTTATTTTTTGAGTTATAAGGGCTAATTGTACTATTTAAGTTATTGGGGCTAATGGGATTATTTGAGTTATTGGGTCTAACGTTATTATTTAAGTTATTGGGGCTAATGGGATTTTTTGAGTTAATGGGGCTTATTGTAGTTATTGAGATATTGGGGCTAATGGAATTTTTTGAATTATTGGGATTACAAGTTTTTCGGGGTACATTTATTTTTACGGCTGGTTTGTAACCCATGGATTTCCTTATCCACTGCTCTTAACCTCCCCCCACAGGACTCCTCTCCACCTACCATTATGTCCTGACCCCTCTCTAACCTATCCATCCCACTGTCTGCTTTCTTTGCTTTATTATCCTCCCCCCACTCACCTAGTTTAAATACTCAGCCACCCCTTCCAGGATTCTCTCCCCCAGCACAGCGGACCCCCTTCCATTCAGGTGCAAAGTATCCGTAGAATAGAGTTTGTACCCCAATGAAAAGTCAGCCCAGTGCTCTAAAAACCCAAACCCTTCCCCCTTACACCACGACTTAAGCCATGCATTTAACTCCCTAAGCTCCCGCTGTCTTTCCTGTGATTCGCATGGCACAGGAAGTATTCCAGAGAACACAACCTTAGAGGTCCTTTCCTTCAGCTTGGCATTATTCTTCAAGGACCTCCACCTACCATGTATTCTGTCGTTGCTTCGCACATGGACCACGACAGCTGGGTCATCCCCAGCCCCCGCTAGTAATTTGTCCACCCTTTCCACAACATGCCGAACCCTGGCACCAGGGAGACAGCAAACCATTCGGTTGAGGTGGTCTTGGCGACAAATTATTCTATCCGTCTTCCTGATTATAGAATCCCCTACCACAACTAACTGTCTTGGCCTACCTGCGTTACCATCCCCCACACTACTAGTTGAGCTGTTCCCCCGGCTGTTAAGGAGACCAGTATCCACTAGGGATGCCACCTCTGATACTGAGGCCCTCGCATCATCGCCCAACTTGGCAATTTTACTTGGGAGATCAGAAGCAGAAGTGGCCTTCCTTTTCCTTGCCCCCTTTCCAGTCCCTCTAACTACATTAACCCATCTCCCTACTTGGGCCTCCTGGCTAGTTCCTCCAACCTCCATTTCTACCCCACTAACTGCTTGCTCTGTAAGATTGTCAATCGCCCTCAATGTTGCATTTTGCTCATCTAGATCTCTAATACGAGCTTCCAGGTGGGCAACATGCTCACATTTGTCACAGCGGTATTCACCCTGAAGCTGCTGCTCCAGAGATGTATACATGTGGCACAATGTGCACTGAAGAAAACCTCCAATCCTGCTGTCCATATCCTTGGTGACAAACAGCTGTTATTAACTATATGGAAAAACTACTTTTATCAACGGAGTGTAATACTTACAGTTACAGTGGGTCCTGCTTACAATTCCTGCTTTTTAAACTTCTGCGTATAAAACTTCTCAGATGTTAACACTTAAGACTACAACACTTTAGAATACAAACCAAATCCTCAGTTAGACTCAGCCAGAGCGGAGGTGGCCTCATTTCGGATGGGACCCTAAAATTCGGATGGGACCCTAACACTCATTTCACTCACCTCTGCTGGGCATATGGCCTCTGACTGGGTGACATGCTGGATCCAATATCAAATTATAAAATCTCCTGTGAACAGGGAGGGGTGCACGGCTACAGAGGGTGCCACTCCACGAAATTGCACAGCAAAAAGAAAAAGAAAAATAGCCAGCACTACTACCTAATACATGGGTGCACGCTGCTGTGGCAAATGCAGAGTATACAAAAAAGAAGGTTGCGCAGCACTCTTGGTCAAAAAATGGAGGCTCTTAGTGCACTTTTTGATCAAAACGTGTCCCCCATCCACCACGCGAAGGTGGCCTCATTTCGGATGGGACCCTAACACTCATATTGGATCCAGCATGTCACCCAGTCAGAGGCCATATGCCCAGCAGAGGTGAGTGAAATAAGTGTTAGGGTCCCATCCGAAATGAGGCCATCTCCGCGTGGTGGATGAGGGACACGTTTTCATCCTTTGTTACACGTTCTATGGGGGATAATTTAAACCTACTGAAATCACAGTCATGTATGTCGGTAGTGTGTCGTTCTCCCTGTGCTTATTTATGCTGCACCTTAATGTCTGTACTGTGCAACCAACATATTGGAGGCCACACGGGTATTCCATTAGTTGTTAACCAACTTTCTTACTTACCCCTTTGATTGGATACCTCCAGTCACGTAATTTTTTTTTACTTGTCTCTGTGATTGGATGATTTTTATTAAAATATACAAGCAGGTTTTCCCTCTTTCCCCTTTCCTCTATCCACATCACCTTCTTAGGTAAAAATATTCACCCGTCTGCCCTGCTACTCATCAAACCACCTTACTATATCCTGTATTAATTTATTAGGCCAGGTTCAAACTACGGAATTTCTGACCAAAATTCTGCTCATGAATTTCGGTCGGAAATTCCGCTGCATATAGCTCAACATGCAGGTGAATGGGATTCTGTGAACCCATACACACTGGGAATTTTCTGGTCTGACAGAAAATTTTGAACAAAAAATCCCGCCAGGACATTAAAGGGGTACTCCACTGCTCAGCATTTGGAACAAACTGTTCTGAATGCTGGAGCCAGGAGCTCATGATGTCATGCCCCACCCCCTCAATGCAAGTCTATGGGAGGGGGCATGACGGCTTTCACGCCCACTCCCATAGACTTGCATTGAGGAGCGGGTCATGATATTATGAGGGGGAGGGACTATGACGTCACGAGCTCCCAGCGCCGGCTCCAGCGTTCTGAACAGTTTGTTCCAAACGCTGAGCAGCGGAGTACCCCTTTAAACCAGCAGGGGAACGTCAATATTTGCACAGTCACGCTGGCCACGCTTGGAAGCTCCGGGCAGAAGTCTGAGGCTGAGCCACATTATCACTCCAATGCCTAGGTGGCCACACTGGGTTCTCTGGTTCTTTTTTTGGAACAGGTCGACCCTGCTCACTGAGCTGAGTTTTCTGAGATGCCCGTTGGCCTAGAGTTGGGAAACTCCTTTTATTTATAGAATGTTATTAATCTATTGACCATGTGAATAAATAAACAATATACAACATAAATATAATACTATGAATTCATTGGGGGAAATTTATCAAAACCTGTGCAGAGGCAAAGTTGCCCAGTTGGCCATAGCAACCAATCAGATCGCTTCTTTCATTTTTCAGAGGCCTTGTTAAGAATGAAGTAAGCTGATTGGTTGCTATGGGCAACTGGGCAACTTTGCTTCTGCACAGGTTTTGATAAATCTACCTTATAGTGATTATATTATGTCTCTGCTTGGTATGGCCATTTTGTAAAGTTCTTTAGCATTGCTAATAGAAAAACAATCCCTCTTTGGAGGAACAGCCATTGCTGATCAATTATTAAAGTGTTACTGTCATTAAAAACAACTTTTTTCTATTTTATAATTCCTTAAAAACAAAGCATTTTCCTATTATTATTCATTAAAAAAAATGTGATTGCTAAAGATGTGAAAAAAAATGGTTTAAAAAAATGGCCACTAGTGGTCTCTGTCTCTTTAATTTTGCAAATGAACCCTAAAAATAAAGCCTTTTTGGTCCCTCAAAAAAGGACCATTTTCTCTGAGGGAAGGGGTAGGGAGGTGTGGTTATCTCCATGATGTGGCTCAGAGCAATGTATGATTAAGCTTTCACCAGCATGAACTGAACAACTGTGAGATCCAAATAAGGCTGGGTTCACACCACGTTTTCTTAAATACGGTTCCCGTATACGGTTTGGAGGAGGGGGGCGGGGCTTAATCGCGGCGCCCGCACTCAGCCGTATTCGGGAACCGTATTTAATGCAAGTCTATGAGCCGACCGGAGTGAACCGCAGCCTCCGGTCGGCTTCGTTTTCGGCTGTATGCGGTTTCACCGAAAACGAAGCCGACCGGAGGCCCCACCCCCTCCTCCAAACCGTATACGGGAGCCGTATTTAAGAAAACGTGGTGTGAACCCAGCCTAAGATGTAGACAGCTTGAAGCATTTCCATGCACACTGACAAGCAATACAAGGTGCTAAATTATTATTTACATACAAGATGGTTTCTCTTTGGTCATTTTATGAACTTATTTTTTATGTATTTGCACCATATAGGTTCCACACGGCTGCTTTACGGTTTAATTTTTTGGCACAAAATGCAGGTTTTTCTTGCATTTTCTGTACTTATAGTTTTACATTGCTATATTAGAGTTATATAGAACATGCACGTTGCAAATGTAAAAATGTTTGTGCAGACCTCATGACAGAGGAGAGATGGGGTGGGGGGGGGGAGGAGGAGCTCATCATGCTCCTGGAGAAATGCCTCCAGCCTCCCAGAGAGATGCAGAAAGACTCAACATAGTGGTCCATAGATCAAAAGTTATTTTACATAATAACACATGCATATTAATACGCATACAGGTCTTAGGGCACATTACTGCACTGACAAGCATTTTTTTTTTTACATTTTCTTACTAATGAGGTATTTCTCACAGAAAAGGATTGCAGTAACACATGTTTTGCTATACACATGTTTATTCCCTTTGTGTGTATTGGAATTAAACCAAAAAAGGGAGGTAAAAAAGCAAATTGGACATAATGTCACTAAACTCCAAAAATGGGCTGGACAAAATTATTGGCACCTATAACTAAATATTTGGTTGCACACCCTTTGGAAAAAATAACTGAAATCAGTGGCTCCCTATAACCATCAATAAGCTTCTTACACCTCTCAGCCGGAATGTTGGACCACTCTTCCTTTGCAAACTGCTCCAGGTCTCTTATTGGAAGGCGCCTTTTCCCAACAGCAATTATAAGATCTCTCCACAGATGTTCAATGGGATTTAGATCTGGACTCTTTGCTGCCACTTCAGAACTCTCCAGCGCTTTATTGCCATCCATTTCTGGGAGCTTTTTGATGTATGTTTGGGATCATTGTCCTGCTGGAGGACCCAAGATCTCGGACACAAACCCAGCTTTCTGACCCTGGGCTGTACAGTGCGACCCAAAATCCGTTGGTAATCCTCAGATTTCATGATGCCTTGTATACATTCAAGGCACCCAATGCCAGAGGCAGCAAAACACCCCCAAAACATCATTGAGCCTCCACCATATTTCACTGTACTGTGTTCTTTTCTTTGTAGGCCTCATTCCGTTTTTGGTAAACAGTAGAATGATGTGCTTTACCAAAAAGCTATATCTTGGTCTCATCTGTCTACAAGATGTTTTCCCAGAAGGATTTTGGTTTACTCAAGTTCATTTTGGCTAAATGTAGTCTTGCTTTTTCGTGTCTCTGTGTCAGCAGTGGGGTCCTCCTGGGTCTCCTCCATAGTGGGGTCCTACTGGGTCTCCTGCCATAGTGGGGTCCTCCTGGGTCTCCTCCATAGCGGGGTCCTCCTGGGTCTCCTTCCATAGTGTTCCATTTCATGTAAATGTTGACGGATAGATCGCGCTGACACTGATGCTTCCTGAACCTGCAGGACAGCTTGAATATCTTTGGAACTTGTTTGGGGTTGCTTATCCACCATCCGGACTATCCTGCATTGACACCTTTCATAATTTTTTCTCTTCCGTCCACGCCCAGGGAGATTAGCTACAGTGCCATGGGTTGCAAACTTCTTGATAATGTTGCGCACTGTGGACAAAGGCAAATCTAGATCTCTGGAGATGGACTTGTAACCTTGAGATTGTTGATATTTTTCCACAATTTTGGTTCTCAAGTCCTCAGACAGTTCTCTTCTCCTCTTTCTGTTGTCCATGCTTAGTGTGGCACACACAGACACACAATGCAAAGACTAAGTGAACTTCTCTCCTTTTTATCTGCTTTCAGGTGAGTTTAAAGGAGCATCACATGCTTGAAACAATCTTATTTTTCCACAATTTTTAAAGAGTGCCAATAATTTTGTCCAGTCCATTTTTGGAGTTTGGTGACATTATGTCCAAATTGCTTTTTTTTCCTCCCTTTTTTGGATTAGTTCCAATACACACAAAGGGAATAAACATGTGTATAGCAAAACATGTGTTAATGCAATCCTTTTCTGTTAGAAATGCTTGATTTTCTTGAAAAATTTCAGGGGTGCCAACATTTACGGCCATGACATCCAAAGGATAGGGGATAAGATGTATGATCACAGGGGTCCCGCCACTGGGGACCCCTGAGATCTCAGTGCAGCCCTCTACAAACACAGCTGCTAATGACGTCATGCCACATCCCCTCCATTCATGCCTATAGACATGAATGGAGGGGGTGTGGTGTGACATCACGAGGGGGCGTGGGCCATGATGTCATATCTCGGACTCGGAGGCAGCTTCCGGCAGAGAATGCAATGGGCTGCACAGAGATTGTGGGGGTCCCAGTGGTGGGACCCCTGCGATCAAACATCTTATCCCCTATTCTTTGGATAGGGGATAAGATGTATAAAGCCGGAATACCCCTTTACGTCTACTGATTTTTCAGAGTACATTGTTATTTATAGTAGCACAGATTTTCATGTGGTCAATTTATTCTGAGTGATAACAGCAAAACAGTATGCTAACCTATCCTGCTGCATATCCCAGCCATGCTTATTCATTTCCATATTATGTTTTATTTTTTTGAAGTGTATATAGCTATTTTGTGGGACTCAAAAGAGTCTTGTACAAATGGACTGAATGTATCCCCTAGTTGACATTAGATCCACTGAAATAAGCAGGACTCAAATACGTGGCAGCAAACATTGTCTGCCGGTAGGCCGTCAAATTTAGTATATGCAGAGCAATAATGTGAACATAGCCCAAGAATTTTTTTTAGCCATTAATATTTTGTATAAATATAATGACCAACATTTATTATTCAGTGTATGACAAGGTCTGACAAGAAATTTTACAAGTGGAAAAGATGCTTCTAAAATGATGCCAGAGTTGTCTTCTTACTCAAAAAATTCTATTTTTAGACTAATTAACCCCTTAAGGACACAGCCCATTTTCACCTCTAGGACGCAGCCCTTTTTTGCACATCTGTACACTGTCACTTTAAACATTAATAACTCTGGAATGCTTTTACTTATCAATCTGATTCCGAGATTGTTTTTTCGTGACATATTCTACTTTAACATAGTGGTAAATTTTTGTGGTAACTTGCATCCTTTCTTGGTGAAAAATCCCAAAATTTGATGAAAAAATTGAAAATTTTGCATTTTTCTAACTTTGAAGCTCTCTGTTTGTAAGGAAAATGGATATTCCAAATATAATTTTTGGGGGATTCACATATACAATATGTCTACTTTATATTTTCATCATAAAATTGACAAGTGTTTACTTTTGGAAGACACCAGAGGGCTTCAAAGTTCAGCAGCAATTTTACAATTTTTCACAAAATTTTCAAACTCGCTATTTTTCATGGACCAGTTCAGGTTTGAAGTGGATTTGAAGGGTCTTCATATTAGAAATACCCCATAAATGGCCCCATTACAAAAACTGCACCCCCCAAAGTATTCAAAATGACATTCAGTAAGTGTTTTAACCCTTTAGGTGTTTCACAGGAAAAGCAGCAAAGTGAAGGAGAAAATTCAAAATCTTCATTTTTTACACTTGCATGTTCTTGTAGACCCAATTTTTGAATTTTTACAAGGGGTAAAAGGATAAAATTTATACTTGAATTTGTAGCCCAATTTCTCTCGAGTAAGCACATACCTCATATGTCTATGTAAATTGTTCGGCGGGCGCAGTAGAGGGCTCAGAAGCGAAGGAGCGACAAGGGGATTTTGGAGAGTACATTTTTCTGAAATGGTTTTTTGGGGGCATGTTGCATTTAGGAAGCCCCTATGGTGCCAAAACAGCAAATAAAAAAAACATGGCATACCATTTTGGAAACTAGACCCCTTGAGGAACGTAAAAAGGAATTAAGTGAGCCTTAATACCCCACAGGTGTTTCATGACTTTTGCATATGTAAAAAAAAAAAAAAAAAATTCACTAAAATGTGTGTTTCCCCCCAAATTTCACATTTTTGCAAGGGTTAATAGCAGAAAATACCCCCCAAAATTTGTAACCCCATCTCTTCTGAGTATGGAGGTACCCCATAAGTTGACCTGAAGTGCATTACGGGCGAACTACAATGATCAGAAGAGAAGGAGTCATATTTGGCTTTTTGAGAGCAAATTTTGCTCGGGGGGCATGTCGCATTTAGGAAGCCCCTATGGTGCCAGGACAGCAAAAAAAAAAAATGACATGGCATACCATTTTGGAAACTAGACTCCTTGAGGAACGTAACAAGGGATAAAGTGAACCTTAATACCCCACAGGTGTTTCACGACTTTTGCATATGTAAAAAAAAAAATTTTTTTTTACCAAAAATGCTTGGTTTAGCAAAAATTTTACATTTTTAAAAAAGGTAATAGCAGAAAATACCCCCCCAACATTTGAAGCCCAATTTCTCCCGATTCAGAAGACACCCAATATGGGGATGGAAAGTGCTCTGCTGGCGCACTACAGGTCTCAGAAGAGAAGGAGTCACATTTGGCTTTTTGGAAGCAAATTTTGCTCTGGGGGCATGCCGCATTTAGGAAGCACCTATGGTGCCAGGACAGAAAAAAAAAAACCACATGGCATACCATTTTGGAAACTAGACCCCTTGGGGAACGTAACAAGGGGTAAAGTGAACCTTAATACCCCACAGGTGTTTCACGACTTTTGCATATGTAAAAAAAAAAATATTTTTTTACACTAAAATGCTTGTTTTCCCCCAAATTTTACATTTTTACAAGGGATAATAGCAGAAAATACCCCCCAAAATTTGTAACCCCATCTCTTCTGAGTATGGAAATACCCAATAAGTGGACGTGAAGTGCACTGGGGGCGAACTACCATGCTCAGAAGAGAAGGAGCATCATTGAGCTTTTGGAGAGAGAATTTGGCCATGTGCATTTCCAAAGCCCCCCGTGGTGCCAGAACAGTGGACCCCCCACATGTGACCCCATTTTTAAAACTACACCCCTCACGGAAGGTAATAAGGGGTGCAGGGAGAATTTACACCCCACTGGCATTTGACGGATCTTTGGAACAGTGGGCTGTGCAAATTAAAAATTTTATTTTTCATTTTCACAGACCCCTGTTTCAAAGATCTGTCAGACACCTGTGGGGCTTAAATGCTCACTATACCCCTTGTTACATTCCGTGAGGGGTGTAGTTTCCAAAATGGGGTCACATGTGGGTATTTATTGTTTTGCACTTATGTCAGAACCGCTGTAAAATCAGCCACCCCTGTGCAAATCACCAATTTAGACCTCAAATTTACATGGTGCACTCTCCCTTCTGAGCCTTGTTGTGCGTCCCCAGAACACTTTGCGTCCACATAAGGGGTATCTCCGTCCTCAGGAGAAATTGCTTTACAAATTTTGGAGGCTTTTTTTCTTTTACCGCTTGTGAAATTTTAAAGTATGGGGCAACACCAGTATGTTAGTGTACAAAATGATTTTTTTTTACACTAACATGCTGGTGTAGACCCCAACTTTACCTTTTCATAAGGGGTAAAAGGAGAAAAAGACCCCCAAAATTTGTTAGGCAATTTCTCCCGAGTATGGCGATACCCCATATGTGGCCCTAAACTGTTGCCTTGAAATACGACAGGGCTCCAAAGTGAGAGCGCCATGCGCATTTGAGGCCTAAATTAGGGATTTGCATAGGGGTGGACATAGGGGTATTTTACACCAGTGATTCTCAAACAGGGTGCCTCCAGCTGTTGCTAAACTCCCAGCATGCTTGGACAGTCAATGGCTGTCCGGAAATGCTGGGAGTTTTTGTTTTGCAACAGCTGGAGGCTCCGTTTTGGAAACACTGCTGTAGGATACGTTTTTCATTTTTATTGGGGGGGAAGGGGTGGTGGTGGGGGGGGGGCAGTGTACGTGTATATATGTAGTGTTTTACTCTTTATTTTATGTTAGTGTAGTGTTTTTAGGTTACATTCACACTGACGGCGGATTACACTGAGTCTCCCGCTAGGAGTTTGAGCTGCGGCTGCTGCAGCTCAAACCTGAAGCAGGGAATTCACTGTAATCCGCCGCCAGTGTGAATGTAACCTGTACATTCACATGGGGAGGGGGGGGGGGGGGCAAAACTACAACTCCCAGCATGCACTGACAGAACGAGCATGCTGGGAGTTGTAATTTTGCAACAGCTGGAGGCACACTGGTTGGAAAATACTGAGTTAGGTAATAGGTTCTATTACCTAACTCGGTATTTCCCAACCAGTGTGCCTCCAGCTGTTGCAGAACTACAACTCTCAGCATGTACTGATTGCCAAAGGGAATGCTGGGAGATGTAATTATGCAACAGCTGGAGGCACGCAAGTACAACTCCCAGCATGCCGAGACAGCCATTTGCTGTTCCTGAATGCTGGGAGTTGTAGTTTTGCAAGATTTAGCAAGGGATAGGAGGGGTGGCAACCCTGCCACCTCACTCCTATCTCTTCAAGGGGGATCGAGGGTGTCTTGGACACCCCCGATCCCCCTTATTTTATCGCGGCGCCGCCGTTGATGGGCAGGGGGAGAGCGCTCCCCCTGCAAACACCATAGATGCCATGATCAGACTGATCACGGCATCTATGGGGTTAATGCTGCCGGGACCGGCGCGATCGCGGCCCCGGCAGCTGCGGTGGGACTCTGGCTGTGATTGACAGCTGAGTCCCACCCGCGATCTCCTGCACTGCCCGCGGCAGAGCAGGAGATCGCTTGGACGTATGCATACGTCCATTTGCGCGAACGTGTAATTCGCCTGGACGTATGCATACGTCCAATAGCGGGAAGGGGTTAAAGGAGTTATCCACCATAAGATGATTTTAGTAGGTACCTGGCAGACAGTAATGGACATGCTTAGGAAGGATCTGCGCTTGTCTTGGGGCTAAATGGCTATGTTGTGAGATTACCATAACACTGTGGCTATATTTTTGTGAACTTGTATTTCCTGTTGGAGTTTGGTCTCTTAAACTAAACATCCCATAGTTCCCTGTTTGTAAGTGTGAACTCACTTTCCCCCTCCCACACATCAGCCACCCCACCATTGAAACACAAAGGAGTTGCATTCCATTCAAAAGACCAGTGTACCTACAGCTGTTGTAAAAGGATCTCTCTCCCACCCAGCGGTAGCCTCACCCATTGAAGCAGGACTGGCTCCCTTTGCCCACCTGACTAGTGATGTAATGTCTCGGCGCACTGCAAACTGGGAAAACCCGAGACCTGTGCACATTAAAATGGCGCACATTTGTGATGTACAAGTATAGGTGCAAGTGTAAACAAATAGACAATTCCAAATGCATCAGACCTCTACAATTCCATTTCAAAATACACAATGTTTAACAAATGTGGGCCATTAAAGGAAGTGAAAAGAATGATAAAACTAAACATGAAGTTTTGTTGCCCTACTTGTGCACCAATTTTCAGCATCCTTCAGAATGCAATGTCCTTCTTGCTAATCTGTACCATCGTAGGCTGGTGATTGACTGATGGGAATGTCTTAGCCAATGGGGTTGAGCTAACAATATTTGTGTCCAGAAGAGGAAACTCCTGCTTCAGCCACTTGTTGTCAGTCAATTGTCAAAATTTACCCTTAGGGTCCTATGAAGTGTGCTGATACAAGGTGTAAATGCTCATTTAAAGAGTCTATTACAAGGCTTGAAGACCATGCAGAGGTCATTCATTAGCTGCACATTCCCTATTATACTGGAAGATTTGTGGCCAAAAAACGACAAATATACAATAATTTACTTGTGATAGCTTTTAGCCAGCAGCTATCTTTCCAGGTCTCACCATACACATGACTGCTCAGCTTGTCTGTGTTTATGTGTTATGAATGTAAAAAGAGAAGGAGTACAGCTAAGTTTACATTGCCGTTGCGCTCTGTCCCATAAAGGGCCCATTCAGCAATTTTTTTTCTCCCGCTGAATGGCCTCAAAAACAGGTCGGAGCACAACTGACTTCAACAGGTCATCACCAGGTCCAGACGGATCCTATTGACTTGAATGTGGTCCGTCGGAGATCGGTCTGTCGGTGGTTTACCCGAGGAAAAATATAGTGCATGTACAATTTTTTTCTTTGCCAAAATCAACAGAATTGCCAATGGAGCTCCACATAGCGGAGCCCGACAGGCAAAGTGAACTTAGCTTAAGCTACTGCCAGAATCCTCTGACAATGCCTATCTCAATGAAAACAAAAAAGATTACGCTATTGATATCCAACATCACCTGTCAGTAGTAGAGTCAGGACTGGAAGGCCCCATACACATTAGAGAGTAGTGGGTTCAGTCAACTTTTTTCTAAGGCACATTGGGAACTTTACAGCAAGTTAAAGGAGTACTCCGTTGCTCAGCGTTTGGTACAAACTGTTGCGAAAGCTGAAGCCGGCGTCGCAGCTTGTGATGTCATAGTCAAGCCCCTCATGATGTCACGGCCAGCCCCCTCAATGCAAGTCTATGAGAGGGGGCGTGACAGCCATCACGCCCCGTCCCATAGACTTGCATTGAGGGAGCGGGGCGTGACATCATGAGGGGGTGGGGCTATAACATCACGAGCTCCCGGCTCCAGCGTTCGGAACAGTTTGTTCCAAACGCTAAGCAGCGGAATACCCCTTTAAGGAGAATGAGGTTGAAGGGGGACAAGGGGGAACTTTTCCATCCTCTTTTCTGAAACACTGCCCCTTAGATCATCCATATCAGTTTTGCCTGGATCGATCCTTTTTTTCTTATTTGTTGCATATGAGCATACAGTAGGATCATGAGTACAATGATGTAAAAAACGTGCATAGGTAGCTGCAACCCGACAATAGTAATGTCCTCATAGTAATTGACCACAAAATTTAAGTTTGCACAAGAATATGTTTTTATTAAAGTAAAGAACCCATAAGAATGCTTAGAAGAAGAAGCAAAGAATTCCACAATGAGCATGTCAATATCATGTCATAAGCATTTATCATGTCAGGAATCCGCGGCTTAGTAGTAGAAGATGTCCTCCGGACAATTAACATTTGGTGTGGTGGACGTGTTCGGGAGTGTGGATGATCTTCACAGAATGGTGGGACACTTCAGAAGATGGAAAAAAGAGGAAAGAAGTTTAATATTTGTTTACTTGTTTATGAAAGCCCAGTAACCTTAAAGGGGCACATAGGTTTCTCTGGTATGTAAAAAGACAAAAGTATTTATTGTAAAACATGGTAAGTTGGTTCCCCTTAACAAATTTGCTTTTGGGCCCTGAAGCTTCATAATACGTTCCTGTTGGGAGTTGAGTAGTTGAGTGTCCTCTGAAACACTTGAGCAACCAATAAGATTATAGATTTCAGTTTTTAGAAAACCTTTAAACCAATAGGTTGGTATGGACATCATGCTCCATCAGATGCCGTGCTTAGAAGGTATTCACTCTTTGAAACATTATGACTAGGGGACATGATGGCTCCTATAGAAACAATTATAAAATAACAAAAGGGATTTTCTAGGCTGAAATAAATGATGGCCTACCCAGTACAAATTAGATTTAGAGAGCCACAGTGACCAAACTACATGGTAAATGTGGCCAGAAGCCATCCTCCGTACAATGTATATTGTGACCTTTAATCCAATCCCCCATGTTTCTCTGTACATGTATACCGGCCTAATTTAAGAAACTTTAGATGGAATGTCCCTTTAAGAAGTTATAAGCTCCAGTTCTGTCCCCAAATAGCATTCTATTGTGTGTGTGTGTGTGTGTGTGTGTTTGTTTGTTTTTTCTTGTTTGTTTTTTTGTTTGTTTTTTTAACTTACCCTCTTTGGTGCTTGAAAGGTGGTGTCCAGAAACACTGGAAAACAAAATTAAGTGAAAATTCTGATAGATTTCTACATTCAAGAAGCAACTTCATCAGTTACATAATTGCATATTATTTTGGAATAAATGTTAAGTACATCAAATGTTTATAAATCTATTTAAAGATTTCCCAAATTTAATTTCAGTTTCTCTGTCATTAGTAAAATCTGTTGACAAAAGTTTTGATTAGTCAGGGTCCAAGAGTCCAGACTCCACCACCAATCTCAAAAATGATTGGTGGTGGATAAGCTAGCGGCAATGTGTTTCATTCCCTAGCTTTAAAAGCAAAAACTGTTAGTGTTGGGCCAGTTGGTGTTATTTTGAAGGGTGATAATTCGCTCCTCCTCGAATTGGGGGTATGTTGGGGTGGATAATTTCCTAGTTCACTGTGTTTTGCGTCCCACTGCAGGAGACAGGCTCTATTGCAAGTCTATGGAGCTTGTCTCATGCAGCGAGACGGAAAAGGCAACGGAAAGAGGATTTAGGCACATAACCACACATTTTACTGGCTTGTTCTAGTGATTGATGGGGGTCTAAACACTCATGTCAACAGTTTTTTTTTCTAATGGCGGGAAATCTTTAGGTTTTAGAACATATTTTGTAAAAATAAAACCATTATCACTTACTGGATGTCGTGACCATCAATCAGGCGCTTGTATGTGGCGATCTCCATTTCCAGATGTGTTTTCTGGTCCATTAGGATCTTATATTCATGGTTCTGGCGTTCTAGGTCTGCACGGATCTGTGACAACTCAGACTCAACATTGTTGATCAGACATTGCAACTGGGCAAGTTGGGAGCCAAAAGTGGCCTCTGTCTCGGCCAATGTGCCTTCCAAAGCGGATTTCTGCAGCATGAAAACAGAAATGAGGCATGGGTTGTATTCCGACTAATCCGACTGTAATTTAGTACCAAAATCTATACTCATTTATACCTAAATCTATAGATATATTTTGGTAATGAGGCTATACTCACCATGCTTTGTTGGCTTTGTAGTTCAATCTCAAGAGTCTGGACGCTGCGTCTTAGTTCAATGACCTCAGTTTGGACAGATTGCAATTGTTCAGAACCAGATGCCATCTGACGGTTCAGCTCTTCGCTCTGGTAAATAATAATAATAATGAAATGCCCTATGAAGACTTTATTTTGTCCAATTCGTTTAGATGGTCAATAATATATATTATTTTATTTTTGCTTTGACATGGTAGATAGCAAAAGTGTTTTTTCTTCACAGGTACAAAAAAGTTCTAGTTTCTCAATCTGTTGTTGTTGCTTGCTAAATTCAGGAAGGTAAAGTAAGAAAAACATACCCTTTGGAGGAACATGCTCTCAACTTCTCTCATGTTCCTTTCCATGAGGTTTTCATATTGTTCACGGATCTCAGACAATACTCTGTTCAGATCCATTGATGGGGCTGCATCCAATTCCACATTGACTCTGGCTCCCAACTGAGCGCGCAGAGAGTTTACTTCCTAAAATCAAACAGATAATGGTTGGTCTAAAAATCCATATGTATATTTCCAGTTGAATTGGATTTTCTTTTGCTATACTGTTGCGTTACAAACATTCTGTACAGACATTGATAATATCATATTAATAATTCAAAATGATCACCTCCTCGTGGCTCCTCTTCATCTGTAGAAGCTCCCCTTGAAGGTTTTGGACTTGACTCTCCAAGTCACATACCTCCCGATTTAGCTCTTCTAGGACACGACGCAAGCCATTAACATCAGACTCAACGTTGTTTCTAAGTCTAAGCTCCATCTCATATCTAAAAAGAAGGACAAGCACCAGATTAAGGATATGGACAGCAACAGTGTTAGCAGCAATTGAGTCTATAAGTGATAATTCTGGATCTAAAATAGTCTTTAATATGGATATAACCTACTTATTCTTGAAGTCATCAGCAGCCAGTCTGGCATTGTCGATTTGCAGCACAATTCTGGCATTTTCCATAGTGGTAGAAGATATCTAAATGAAATAGAAGAAAATTGTGTTGAATAATCCAGAGGAGGCCATCATGGAATTTACAGTATTGTAATTGTGGAGCTGTAAGGTAATGCAAAGAGTCAACCTACTGACAATTATTTGCTCCCTCAATTTACCTCTCCACCTTAGTCAAGTACCATGTCAGTCTCACGTTGCATGGACTTACAACTTTTTTGGTATGTATTAAGAAAAAATAGCATTTATACTGCATATGTCATTTGGAGATTGGTATCCATGAAGTGAACACCTAGGACAAAGGGAAGACAGCTGCTACTCAATGTATTAAAGTCTACACAGGAGTTTTCCCTGTTTCTAGCAAAGGAGAGTGGACATTGTGAAATTGCCTTATCCAGACCCATTCACAACCCACAGTACTACACTAGGAGTACTCTACTAGTGGTTTCTGAAGATACTTTTTGGTGGGAAAAATATTATTTGGATTTAAAATATATGTTGAATTAATACTTGTGATTAAATTCCATATTCTGAAAAATTCCGCATATACATGTAAAATGTCTTAACATCCTCACCTGGCTTTGAAGGTCCTGGATAGTTCTAAAGTAGCTGCTGAAATCAGGAAGGCTGCTGGGTTGGTTCCTGTCATACCACTCTCTTATATTCCTCTCAAGTTGGGCATTTTCTTGTTCCAAAGATCGAACCTTCTCAAGGTAGGAAGCCAGTCGATCATTTAGATGTTTCATGGTTTCTTTCTCATTGACATTGAAGAGACCATCACCCTTCCAAATGCTGTGGCCTCCAAAACCACCAAAGTGACTGTTGTGACCCTGGACACCTCCAAATCCATACCCATGACCTAAAGAAGTATGTTTGGAAATAGAGATTCCTTTTCCTCCACATCCTCCATGGACACTTGGGGTCCTGTAATGACCACCATGATGGGATAGGCTGGAGCTTCCATGATGTACTTTATGAAATCCTCCATGATGAGATCCATGGGATGATCCATGTTGGGAGATTTTATGTGAATCTCCATGATGCACCTTGTGGTGGAGAGTTGAGATATGGCTGGTGATCCTATGGCCGGTCCCCTTGATGGAACCAGCTGTAGAATGACTTGACTTGATACAATGGCTCATGTTGAGAGTTCTGCAAAACTTAGTCTGCTTCTTCTTTAAAAATCCAAGTGTAAGTGCCCATTTTATAAAAGACAGCAGAGGGGGTGTTGCAAAAAGCAAAATGATTTACAAGCATTGTGTTTCATTTCATTTGACCATTAATGAGATTTATATTAAAGACATTTGTGTGATTGCTTGAGAAAGATCATAGGGAAGGTGGAAACTATGACATGTTTATTGCAGCGCTGTTCAACAGCGTTATATTCACCACACCTATCCAGCTACATTGAAAGGTTTGGAAGCCAGCATTATGGGCACATGAAAGAGCGCTCATGGCTATTGATGTACTGTATATTGAGAATAGGATTGCTTGGAAAATTAAAATGTATGAAAAAAAAAACATTAAAGGGTTACTCATTAGACATCTTATCTCCTATCCAAATGATAGGGGTTAAGATGTCTGATCGCAGGGGTTCTGCCGCTGGGGACCCCCGTGATCTCACTGCTGCACCAGCATTTGTTTAGAGCATCGGGTGCAGCGCCAGAGGCTCGTGATGTCACGGCCACACACCCTCAATGCAAGTCTATGGGAGGGGGCGTCACGCCCCCTCCCATAGACTTGTATTGAGGGGGCATGGCCATGACGTCACAAGCGGGACGTGGCGGTGACATAACGAGCCTCCGCCCTGCATCACCTGTCATCCGGCACCGGATGTCTGGGATGCCGCAGCAGAGATCGCGGGGGTCCCCAGCGGCAGAATAAGATGTCTAGGAGCAGAGTACACCTTTTAGAAAAGGTCACCAATGATATGTTGACTACAGGGTGTTCTATTGCAGAGATCCCCTCCCCCCAGACATCAGGTGTAATGTTTGGGGAACTGTCTGGCAATTACATTAACATGGTCTAAGGTGATAGGAGGTGCTCAACCCCAAGTGCAGTTGTGCACCTACGTTGGAGTGGAGGACCTGCACTTGTGGACCACAATATGGGTTCACTCCTCTGGTAAATGTAAACAATGACATTAGCTAACTCTCAAAACTGATGTAAAATTTAGACATTAGCCAGTATATCCTTATATGAAAGACATACCTGAGCCCACACACCACGCCAAGGTTTCTCAAGTGGTACGGGACCTAACACTAAACCTAACTGGCCGGATAAATAAAGCCAGGAACCAAATGACGGCAGCCTTAGGTCCGACTTGCAGACTGCTCCCCAGTTATTTCCAGTGTGGGCTAAGAACATATACAATGGGAGGGGGAGACAGGCCACAAGCGGCACCTGTCTGGCAAGTGTATAATTTTCCTGCAGCACCCCTACAGTGGAAATCAGGCATTACATAGTGATCATTCTTATGTATGGTCTTATACCCAATCATATCCTTTTTATAATCTCTTGCAGCCCCTTATTTGTAACCTGTTATTTTGAATAACTATAATATTATAGAACAAATACACTGTGCAACAATATGCATTAGGCAGAAGAGATCTTTTATTTATGAAGTGCTAAAGGCAGCAAGTTACAGACAATACCAGTGAAGTATAATAAACACAATTAATAGGACTAAAGCACATACAGCCAAACAATAGGCCATAGATGTAATTCCAAGTAGATAAAGTTAGAAACAATGGATCGATATGTTGATTTTAAAGATCACATATTGCAAGTGATAGAATTATAGCATAGCACAATATAACACTAAGCCATAATACAAAGATGGCTACATTGAACACCATTATAAATAGACACGATAGATGGCTACACCCGTAAGGGGTTAAAGTCTTTTTGGATATAACTATTAAGACGGTTGCCAGAGACAAGAAAAAAGGTACACTTTTTCCAAAAATCACACTACTCTTGTCTATGTATAATATTACTGGTCAATCTCATACAATTAAATCGGCATGACCTGCAATACCATATACAACCTTTAGGCAAGAATGGCACTGCTGGAAGATAAAGATGCATTTTCCAATTCCAAGCAACCCTATTAAAGGGGTACTCCGGCGCTTAGACATCTTATCCCCTATCCAAAGGATAGGGGATAAGATGCCTGATCGTGGGGGTCCCGCCGCTGGCCCTGTGGTCGTCGGTAATCAGACCCAGAGCGAACATGCTCCTGGGACTGATTATAAACGGGGTGCGGCGTGCAAGATCACGCGGGACCCCAGCGATCAGGCATCTTATCCCCTATCCTTTGGATAGGGGATAAGATGTCTAAGCGCCGGAGTACCCCTTCAACAATGCCAATGAAGCAAGTCAATTTACTAGCATAGAATAACATAACTACTGTAAGTCTTGTCCAGTGGATTTATTATTGATATTGCCTTTTAAATGATAAGCGCTTAAGAAATCTTATTGAAATAAGTAAGTAGACATCACACTGGATATTGAGAGGAATGGTTTCCCTTTGCCAACTTTCCACTTTATTCCCCAAGGCCCCAAACCAGTAAAACTCACCCTATAGTCATACTACAAATAAATGCTGATCTCCATTATAAATGGATATCTAAAGCTCATAGAAATAAATTCCATCTTCAGTCAACACTGTATTGGGTCCTGATGATTAGATAATCACTTGGCTTGGTGACCATGTTCCTTGGTTTGGTGGGGTTTTCCATGGTCAGAATCTTGATGTTTTTCATGATGTCTTGGGAGGTTAAGTGATACTGCAATGAAAATACATAAAGTTTGATAAAATCAATGTCTTTATCTTTTGGGGATTTAGCTTTAAGGGTTAAAGCGTACCTGTCATAGTGCAAAAAAAAAAAGTGATATCTTACTCAGAACCTAATCCTGATCATGTACATATCATTATTATGTGTCTATGACCTATATTCCCTTAACAAATAGCATTTACATGTTGCTCACTTGATTTTTGTTCTTGCCTTGTGGAGGGACGTGTCCATCTCTCTCCCTCACTGTGATGACTCATCTGCTCTAAGTCTGGGAGCAGCCTGGCAGTCTGCAAATCACTGTACAGTAGATTTTATTCATTCATTTTCTATCTGTTTCTAATAAAGCTGGATGCTAATCAACATAGCTGTCCCTATGTGTGTCATTCAGCTTTCACAGACTCCTGAATGTCCAATCAGCTTCTTTGTCATTTAGGAGTCAGAAAGCTTTGGCTGTTCAAGCATGCTGGGAGTTGTAGTTTTGCAACAGCTGGAGCTGCAGTGTTTGTAAAGCACTGTGTTAGGGCAGTGATGCCTTTAGCTGTTGCAAAACTACAACTCCCAGCATGCCCACACATCCTTTGTCTGTAGTTTTGCAAGAGCTGGAGGCACACAGCTGGAGAATACACAGCTCTAAAACAGAGTTTTACAAAGATTGCACCCCCAGCTGTTGCAAAACTACAACTCTGATCATGGGAGTTGTAGTTTAGGAACAGCTGAAGGCTGTAGTGGTGTAGTAGTGATCTCCTACACTGGATACCAACACACTTTACGGCCGGTATCCAGTATGCTGCAAAATACAGAGTAGTCTGTTGGCATAAAGATAGATTACCGCTAGTGGCGGCTATTTTCATTTTAGATTTTTTTGTAAAATGTACTTTCTTTTTAATAAATGTATATTAAAAAAAAGTCATCTTATCAGTAGTTCTACAAAATATAAAAAGTGTTTTTCCTCTTTAAAGAGGTAGATGTCAAAAGGGGAAGGGCCTCTCCGACACATAAGAAGATACCAGTATGAAAAATGGTAAATGTAATTGATTAAAAAAACAAACAGTGCCTCTTCTTTCCTCAGGTTGTGTGCAGTATTACAATGTGGCTCAATTCACTTCAATGGAATTAAGTTGCTGTACTACAAACAATTTGTGACAAGAGTGGTGCTGTTTCTAGGAAATATATATATATATATTTTTTCTTTCTTTTTTTCTAATCATGGATAACCCCTTTATTTATTCAGTCATCATTAAGTTGAGGAATTTAGAATGTTATCATTCATTGACATATATTATGTGATTGTGATACTTACTATCTTTGTTCATGTTTTCCTGATGGCGCTGCTCTGGCATGCTACAACAAATAGTATGTACAATGTAAAATTAGTAAGGTTATTATAGGGAAAGTTTCTTATCTTATCTAGTTTTGAAGAAGCCCCATAAGGTCATCATTTGGGATGTTCCCATAGAGATGATATACAGTATATGGCAGTAACTGAAAACACCCATCAAAGATTAAAGAAGTTCTGGCTTGTTGGGGGTACTTGAAGTAAGCAAGGAGCCACTAACACTACTTGAGAGCTCAAGATCTCAACTCCAGGCCCCAAAAGTTCATATTTCTGGGACTACTGTAGTATTATCCTAAAGGGGTATTCTGGCTTCATACATCTTATCCCCTACCCCTAAAGGATAGGGGATAAGATATATGATCGCAGGGGTCCCGCTGCTGGGGACCACCGTGATCTCAGTGCAGCCCCCCGCACTCTGTACCGGGCGCTGCCTCCGAGACGGGGACGTGATGTCACGCCCCCTCCATTCATGTCTATGGGAGGGGGCGTGACGGATGTCCCATAGACATGACTGGAGGGGGCATCATGTCCCCGTCTCAGAGGCAGCGCCCGGCACAGAATGCTGGGGGCTGCATCGAGATCGCGGGGGTCCCCAGCAGCGGGACCCCTGCGATCATACATCTTATCCCCTATCCTTTGGATAGGGGATAAGATGTATAAAGCTGGAATACCCCTTTAAGAACGCACTTACTGTGAGTGCATCAGGGATTACTACTGTCTTCTCTATGGAATGAACTTAAAGTGAACCTCAGAGTCATCACTCACGAACCACAAATCATCAGGGTGGCCCCGGTGGCTTCTCAATGCCTTATTGGCTCTCATTGACAGATCTCTCGCTATACTAAAACAAGGAGAGATCTGTTAATCAAGGTTAGTGGGGTTGGAAGAAGTTGGCAGTAGTGATGAGCAGCAGGGGCCATATTCGAATGTATTGACGATTATTCGTCCTATTCTCTAGAAATCGCATATTCGCTATACTCCTTCACTTTTTCCCCCCATGTGAAAATTTGCATAGAAAATTTGCATCTGAAAATTCCCATAAAAATTAGCATGTGAAAAAAAAAATTTGCATAGGAAATTCACAGAAACATTTGCATAAAAATTTGCATGTGAAAAAAAAAATATATAGCACTATTTTCTAAATATTCGCGAAATCGCGAAGTGCCGATATTCACGCTAAAAATTTGCACTCAACACTATTGCCAAGAATCACCACTATGATTTTTTAGTTTGGGCAGCATGTACAAAATGACAGATTCCCTTAAAGGGGTACTCCAGCGCTTAGACATCTTATCCCCTAGGATAGGGGATAAGATGCCTGATCGCGGGGGTCCCGCCGCTGGAGACACCCGTGATCGTGTACGCCGCACCCCTTTATAATCAGTCCCCAGAGCGTGTTCGCTCCGGGTCTGATTACTGTCGATCACGGGGACGGAGCGTTGTGACGTCACGGCTCGGCCCCCGTGTGACGTCCCGGCTGTCATGCCCCCTCCCATAGGTTTGCATTGAGGGGCGGAGCCGTGATATCCCACGGGGGCGGAGCCGTGATATCACATTGCTCCGTCCCCGTGATCGAAAGTAATCAGACCCGGAGCGAACACGTTCCGGGGACTGATTATAATGGGGTGCGGCGTGCAAGATTACGGGGGTCCCCAGCGGCGGGACCCCCGCGATCAGGCATCTTATCCCCTATTCTAAGCGCTGGAGAACCCCATTAAAATCATAACCTTTTGAAAATACTGACTTGGAATTTTCTAGAACCAAAGCTCTGAAACCTTTGGTTCATGTTTTAGTGGCTTTATCGAGCGGTATATTTATTATTATAAACATTTCACTTACTGGAGGTCCTGTTCTTCAAGCAGTCTTTTGTATGTGGTGATCTCCATCTCTAGGTAGGTAGTTTGGTCCATAAGAATCTTGTACTCATGGATCTGGCGTTCCAGTTCTGAGCGGATCTTTGAGAGCTGATTTTCTACATTGTCGATAAGGCTTTGTAAATGGGAAAGCTGGTTGCCAAATGTTGCTTCAGTCTCTGCCAAGGAGCACTCGAGAGCTGATTTCTGAAAACAGATGAAAAGCTTGTTTTAAACCAGGTTGAATTTATTGACGACTCCATCTTCTAGCTATGGTAGAACCTTTTTTAAAATGACCACCCAAAATGGCAGTAAAGGGGTACTCCGCTGGAAAACATTTTTTTTTTTTATCAACTCTGGGCCAGAAAGTTAAACAGATTTGTAAATTACTTCTATTTAAAAATCTTAAAGGAGTACTCCAGCACAAAATAACTTATCCCCTATCCAAAGGATAGGGGATAAGTTATAGATCGTAGGGGGTCCGAGCGCTGGGGGCCCCCGGGATCTCCTGGACGGGGCCGCGGCAGTCTGCAGGAAGTGAAGTTTCCTCCCCAGCAGAAAGGCGCGGCAGACACTCCCCCTCCATGTATCTCTATGGGGTACATGGAGGGGGCGTGTTGGCCGCCACGTCATGCGGGGACGGAACGCCCCCTTTCCTGTATATTGCCGCGACCCCGTACCGGAGATCGTGGGGGGCCCCAGCGCTCAGACCCCCCGAGATTTATAACTTATCCCCTATCCTTCGGACACCTCTGCCCATGTCAGGAAATGTCCAGAGCAGGAGAGGTTTGCAGTGGGGATTTGCACCTACTCTGGACAGTTCCTAAAATGGACCAGAGAACTGTGGTCAGACAGAAAAGAAATTCAATAAGAAAATAACTTCCTGTGTAGTATACAGCAGCTGATAAGTACTGGAAGGATTAGGTTTTTTTTTTAAATAGAAGTATTTTACAAATCTGTTTATCTTTCTGGCCCCAGTTGATTTAAAAAAATAAAAATGTTTTCCAGCGGAATACTCCTTACAAATGGTCTCTTTAGAGAAAGCCAATATGCAAAAATTATGAAAAAAAGAAAATTAAGATTTCTTACAGAAACTTTGGTTTTCTCAAAAGACCCAAAAAACTAATGAACCCAAAGGAGGGTAAGGGGTCATCAATGCAGAGAATCACCAACTCCTGGGCCAAAGCCTGGAGAAACTCACACCCCTATATATTGTGCCCCCTCCTATAAAATATAACTTTTATTGATTCAGAATAAAATCCTTAAACTCTTAAAGGGGTACTCCCTTGGGAAACTTTTTTTTTTTTTTTTTAAATCAACTGGTGCCAGAAACTTAAACAGATTTGTAAATTACTTCTATTAAAAAATCTTAATCCTTCCAGTACTTTTTAGGGGCTGTATACTAAAGAGAAATCCAAAAAAGAAATGCATTTCCTGTGATGTCCTGACCACAGTGCTCTCTGTTGATCTCTGCTGTCCATTTTAGGAACTGTCCAGAGCAGGAGAAAGTCCCCATAGCAAATGTATGCTGCTCTGGACAGTTCCTAAAATGGACAGCAGAGGTCAGCAGAGAGCACTGTGGTCATGACATCAGAGGAAATGCATTTCTTTTTTGGATTTCTCTTTAGTATACAGCCCCTAAAAAGTACTGGAAGGATTAAGATTTTTTTTAATAGAAGTGATTTACAAATCTGTTTAACTTTCTGGCACCAGTTGATTTAAAAAAAAAAAAAAGTTTTCCACAGGAGTACCCCTTTAAGGGTTTTATTCTGAATCAATAAAAGTTATATTTTATAGGGGGGCACAATCTATAGGGGTGTGAGTTTCTTGGGCTTTGGCCCAGGAAATGGTGATTCTCTGTTTTCTCAATAAGATGACTATTTGGAAAGGTTCTACTGTACTATTATAAGGTTCACTCACTGTGAAAACCCCAACAACCAAGTCTTCAAATCATACACCCAAACAGTGATGCCAAGGAAATACAAGGGACATGTATACCTTCATAATCATCCATAATTAAAACGACTTGCAGTACTCTATCCACACATCTCTTAGGGTTTGTATCACATTTTCTTTTATCACTAAATAACCTTACATTTACTATCTACCTAATGTATTTTCATAAAAAACTGTATGTACCATGCTAAGTTGACTTTGCAGTTCAATCTCCAGTGTCTGCAGGCAACGCTTAAGGTCAAGGACTTCCGTTTGCACTGTCTGCAGTTGTTCAGACCCAGAAGCCACCTGGCGGTTCAGTTCTTCACTCTGAAAAAGAATTCAGATTACGTCACAAATGAAGAGTAAATTAGATTAAAGGGGTACTCCACTGCTCAGCATTTGGAACAAACTGTTCCAAACACTGGAGCCAGCGCCGGGAGCTTGTAACGCCATACCCATGCCCCCTAATGACGTCACGCACCGCCCCCTCAATGCAAGTCTACGGGAGGGGGCGTGACTGCCGTCACGCCCCCTCCCGTAGACTTGCATTGAGGGGGTGGGACGTGACATCATGTGGGGGCAGGGCTATGACATCACGAGCTCCCGGCATCGGCTTCAGCGTTCGGAACTGTGTATTCCAAACGCTGAGCAGCGGAGTACCCCTTTAAGGAATTTCTGCCAAGTTGAGTAAAACTGTCTACAGAAATTTACCCTAGCAATGAACATGCTCTCAACCTCCTTGAGGTTCCTGTCCATCAAGTTTTCATATTGCTCTCGAATTTCAGATAAGACTCTGTTGAGGTCTACAGATGGTGCGGCATCCACTTGCACATTGATCCTGGCTCCCAGCTGGTTGCGCAGAGCAGTGAGGTCCTTCCAAGACACAAGACAAAAAAAACTCTGTTGTGAACCATCCATATGCTTACATAGAAAACAACAAATAAACAGTGCGGCAAAAGGGGCAAAGACATGTATAGGAGGGGATGGTAAACTGCTGCATACACACTATATCCCCAATGCCCCATGCCCAAGGGACCCCGCGATCAGACATCTTATCCCCTATCCTTTGGATAGGAGATAAGATGTCTAGGGGCTGAATACCCCTTTAAGGCTAAATACTTATGATCTTATAATTTACCTCTTCTTGATGTTTCTTCATCTGAAGCAATTCATCCTGCAAACTTTGAAGTTGCATCTCCAGATCTGCCCTTTCTATGCATAAGCCTTCAAGAACTTTGCGTAATCCATTCAAGTCCGTCTCAACAAAGTTTCTCAATCTAACCTCCATTTCGTATCTTGGACAGAAACAACAGAAAGCAATTGGAAACGTGTGTCTTACATACAGCACTGTAGTAGTTACGATCTGCAGTTAGAATTAAAGATGAGTGACTCTACAGTAAGGTTCCGAAAACCTGAATATTATCATTTATTTATCAATTAACTTAGTGTTGTAAAAGTCATTTGACTGTTCAAGAGCCGTCTGGTAGGATTCCTGGGGAATCGGAAAACAGAATGACTTTTACAAGACTAAACGAACCGATTCACTAGATTCTAATTCTTCAAATCTTTCTGTAGTTTTGCTCATTTCTACTTGCAGTCTAAAAACATACCACTGCCATAAACTATATAATTTTACTCATGATTTGATTTTCTAGCCATTGTAGCTACACATTATCAATGCTTTTCTTTTACTATACTGCAATCTGGTTGAACCTACTTGTTCTTGAAGTCATCAGCCGCTAGTCTTGCATTATCAATCTGAAGGACAATCTTTGAATTTTCCACAGAGGCTGCTGTTATCTGTTATGGTGAAAACATTAAGCAAAGTGTTATGTGAATTCGTGACCACCAGAAAAATGGGGAGAATAATGAATTGGCACTGGATATGACACTGCTAGTATGCTATGATTGAATGGAAATGGAGTGTGTATAAACCAGGTAGGATAACAGGAGGTGCTTCACGAAAAAAAGAAAGGATTCCAATAGATGAGATACCAAGAAGAATGAAGGACTGAGCACTCACCTGGCATGTATCCTGAGGAGGTGTCTGATCACCAAACGGGGTCTTCTGCAGGGAGGCGGTAGATGGAACGGGGGGAGCTCAGACGCTGGCCGCGGTCCATATCACGCCAATCGGCGCTTCGTCATGGCTGACAAAGCGCCAATTGGCGTGATACGGACCATGGCCGGCATCTGAGCTCCCCCCGTTCCATCCACCGCCTCCCTGCAGAAGACCCCGTTTGGTGATCAGTCACCTCTTCAGGATACGTGCCGGGTGAGAGCTCCGTTCTTCATTCTTCTTGGTATGTCATGCTATGTAAATTCATTTTACAGTACAATATATTTAAGTAGACATATAAATCTTCGAAACGCAAAACTTCTTCAGATACAAGTATCACTTACCTTATTTTGAAGTTCCGCAATGGTCTTGTAGTAATGTTGGAAATCGGGCAGTGATGTATGAGCATTTTTCTCATACCATTCACAGATCTTCTTCTCAAGTTGAGTATTTTCTTGTTCTAGAGAACGGACCTTTTCAAGATAGGTAGCAAGACGGTCATTCAGAAGTTGCATTGTTTCCTTCTCATTGACGCTGAAAAATCCCTCAGTCTTCCAACCACCATGGCTCCCAATGTTGTTAAAATGGCTTTCATGATTATGGCTACTGTGTCCACTTCCATAGCTGCTTCCATGGCTCAAAGAAGAATGTTTGGAAAAGACAAGTGGCTTGATGGGTCCACTATGAGAATTATGAGATATATGATGAACCTTATGGTATCCTCCATAATGGGAACCTCCATGATGACTTGAAGACATATGGCTGGGAAGTTTGGGAGAGTGACTGCTAAGATGAACACTTGGCTTGAAGTGTCCAGAAAGAGAATGGGTCTGCTTGTGCTGGCTGTGACTCATGTTGATAAAGATGGATTGTTGAACTTGGTTCGATCTCAGTGTATCTTCTTTGGAAGAGACGTTGATGATTTGTAACATATGGGCCTCCTTTTTATATACTGTGAATACTTTGGGGCGTAAAAATGGATGTGTAATTTCCATACAATTATTCCGATTCTCAGTCCTTTCTTGTTGTCAGCACATTTCTCAAAATGACCTAAATTAAGTCTATTTGGCTATTTTCGGATCATCAGAGGGAATACTCATATCGAGCAATGGCTGTCATCAGTTGTAATTCTCTTTTAAGCCTAATTATTTCAATTAGATCAAATGGCAAAAAAGTAAACTTATGACCCACCCCGTTGACTTCAATTCTTAAGTGTTAGGGCATCAAAGATTTCATTTATACATTGTTTATGGGTGTTGAGTACAAAACACTCTCTTAACTTTTTGATATTATTACAGTACATATGTAATATTAATATAATATGAGGTTATGTATAATATTAAAATTTTGCAAAAGGGTCTTCATATTATTTTCCTACAGCAAATATAAAGGGGAAAGAAGGATGTTGGGCTTCTGATCCTTTGTAGCCATATGAAATGAACTTATGAATGATGTGTATATCAGAGGGTTATTTCCTTCTTCACATTGTAGCATAAAAAATAGTGTGATACTGCACTGGTTAGCACTGTTGCCTGGCAGCACTGAGGTCCAAGGTTAAAATACCACCAAGGACAATATCTGCAAGGGGTTTGTATGTTCTCCCCATTTGTGTGGGTTTCCTCCAGGCACTCTGAGTTCCTTCCACACTCCAAAAACATATTGATGGGTGAATTTAGATGGGGACAGGGACAAATTTGAGGGATGAAAATCCTTGCACAGTGCATGTAGTGTATATAAATAAAGGAATTATTATTACTGTTATATACATATATATATATATATATATATATATATATATATATATACAGGGACGGACTGACCGGCCGGTCCATTTGGCCGTGGTCCGAAGGCCCAGCTGGGAAAAGGGCCTGCTGTCCGCCACCTGTCACATCAAATCTTTAAAAAAAAAAAAATGTATATATTTATTTTTAAATAGCCGGGCCCGTCAAGGGGGGCCCGGAGCTGTTACAGTTATTCCGCTCCCAGACAGCCACTGTAGCGGCAGCCCTTTAAGAGAACCGCTGCCTAGGAGCGGCGCTTAGGTCATGTGAACTTCATATCCTGCAGTGCCAGAGTTTACTGCTGCCGCCAAAGACCAGTGCACCCGGCCTGTTTGTCCTCTGTGTACGGAGCCCTGCTTGTCCTCATTTTCCGGGAGCCCTGCATGTCCTCAGTGTAGTTGAGCCCTGCTTGTCTTCAGTGTTCAGTGCCCTGCTTGTCCTCAGTGTCCGCAAGCCCTGCTTGTCCTCAGAGTACAGTGCCCTGCATGTCCTCAGTGTCCGGGAGCCCTGCTTGTCCTCAGTGTGCAGAGCCCTGCTTGTCCTCAGTGTCCGGGAGCCCTGATTGTCCTCAGTGTCCAGAGCCCTAATTGTCCTCAGTGTCCAGGAGCCTTGCTTGTCCTCAGTGTCCGGGAGCCCTGCTTGTCATCAGTGTCTGGGAGCCCTGCTTGTCCTCAGTGTCCAGAGCCCTGCTTGTCCTCAGTGTACAGAACCCTACTTGTCCTCAGTGTACAGAGCACTGCTTGTCCTCAGTGTACAGAGCCCTGCATGTCCTCATTGTACAGAGCCCTGCTTGTCCTCAGTGCACAGAGCCCTGCTTGCCCTCAGTGTTCAGAGCCCTGCTTGTCCTCAGTGTACAGACCCCTGCTTGTCCTCAGTGTCCGGGAGCCCTGCTTGTCCTCAGTGTCCGGGAGCCCTGCTTGTCCTCAGTGTACAGAGCCCTGCTTGTCCTCAGTGTACAGAGCCCTGCTTATCCTCAGTGTACAGAGCCCTGCTTGTCCTCAGTGTGCAGAGCCCTGCTTGTCCTTAGTGTACAGAGCCCTGCTTGTTGTCAGTGTATGGAGCCCTCTCAGTGTACAGAGCCCCGCTTGTCCTCGGTGTACAGAGCCCTGCTGAAGTGCCCTGATCTCTCTGCTGGCTTTCACAGTCGGCATCTGCATGGACCCAAAAACAGGCTAGCCTGGTCAGGTGGGTGGCTTATGAATTGTATGTATCTTCTACATGCCTTTCACCGTTCCCTACATGATGGCACAGTCTGACATATAAGTTGTGTATGTGAAATATAACTTATATCTCTGACTGTGCCGTCATGTAGGGGGTGGTGAAAGGCATGTAGAAGATGGAGTAGGCTTCCCAACAGCACAGAGTATCTCTGGCAGGAACTGTAGTTAGGCAGACAGTCTGACTCACTGCAGTTCCCTCCAGAAATACTCTGTGCTGCTGGGCTAATTCTGTAATAAATCTAAGAGGCCTCAGCCTCACCTAGGCAAGAGGCAAAAAAGGTAAAGTGTATGGCTTATAAATGGACTAGTTGCTATTTTCTACCTGCCTTTCACCGCTCACTATATGATGTCAGAGATAAGAGTTATATACAGTATCTGACTGTGCCATCATGTAGTGAGCGGTGAAAGACATGTACTCAGGTGAAAACTTTTTTTTTTAAATCAACTGGTGCCAGAAAGTTAAACAGATATGTAAATTATTCAAACAGTGAGATAGGAAGGGGGGGAAGGGGGGGGGGGGGGAGCACACAAAAGGCAAACTACACCTGTCCTGGATGTCAGCACGGCCTCAGCAAACCAACTCTGTCTCCTACGGGGTGCACGTACACAAAGTATGAAGTATCAATAGTAGCAAAAAACAGAGCATGTACGTGCATTCACCACTCAGTGGAGACCATTGTGTGTAGAAGTCTGGTAATGGGAAGCTGGATCACAGCATCAGCGCAGGTAGAAGAGACTACGCCTGCAGTTTCGCACGTAAGTGTGTGCTTCTTCCGGCCTCACGCACTTGAGGCCGGAAGAAGCATGCATGTATGTGCAAAATTGCTGGCGTAGCCTCTGAGCACCATTCTACCTGCGCTGATGCTGTGATCCAGCTTCCCATTACCAGACTTCTACACACAATGGTCTCCACTGAGTGGTGAGTGCACGTACGTGCTCTGTTGTTTGCTAGATATCTAAATTATTTCTATAAAAATGTTATAATCCTTCCAGTACTTATTAGCAGCTATATACTACAGAATAAATTATTTTCTATTTGGGATTTCTTTTCTGTCAAGACCACAGTGCTCTCTGCTGACACATCTGTCCATTTTAGGAACTGTCCAGAGCAGGAGAAAATCCCCATAGCAAACATATCCTGCTCTGGACATTTCCCAAAATTAACAGAGGTGTCAGCAGAGAGCACTATGGTCGTGACAGAAAAGAAATCCCAAATAGAAGAGAATTTCTTCTGTAGTATACAGCAGCTAATAGGTACTGGAAGGATTAAGAATGTTTAATAGAAGTCATTTACAAATTTGTTTAACTTTCTTAAACAGAAGTTTTCCACCGGAGTATCCCTTTAAGGTGAAAGGTGAGTAGAGGCAGGAGCCAAGTTGGACTCGGTATCACAGACAGAGATCCCAAGTTGGCACAAAAAGGAGTAAGGGGTTTTAAGGCACTTGGTGTAGTCAAGGTGATTGGCATTGCCATCCCTCAAAGTACCCCTTAGCCTCAAGCGCACTGCACCCCGTATTCCTTTCTATGGCAAATATTCATATACATACTGGGAGGGAATAGGGGTGGGGCAGAGGTGGGGCCAGGGGTGGAGTCTTACTGGGGGCCCTTGCTTTATTTGGTCTGGGGGCCCTGAGTGGTGTCAGTCCGCCCCTGTATATATATATATATATATATATATATATATATATATATATATATATATATGTGTGTGTGTGTGTGTGTGTGTGATTAAATACTCTGGTGTTAATAAATTAAAAAAACAAGTGTCATGGAAAAAATACTGTTATTGGCTCATCAGAATTTATATTTATAAGCTTTTGGAGCACAGGAGGCCACTTCATCAGGCAAGTTTACAAGTGACTGACTAAAAGATAAACACAACTTTTGGACAGTACATCTTAAAGAAGGTGTCCAGTGCTATGAAATGTATCCCCTATCCGCAGGCTAGAGGATAAATGTCTGATCATGTGGGGTCCGACCGATGGGACTGCCTCTCACATAGAAATGAGTGGAGGGGGCTATTTTGTACCAGCTGACCTGCTTTGTGCAAAACATCACACACAGCAGCTCAGCTGTGGCCGAGTCGGGGCCCTGTACAGGAAATCATGGGGGTTCCAGTGTTCAGATTCCCTGCGATCAGACATGTATCCCCTATTCTGCAGATGGCGGATAGATTTCTTAGCACTTGAAATCTGCTTTAAGTCAAAGTAATGGAACAGAGGCTTTTGCTATGGATGGAAGAATGACCTAGGAGTTCATAAATCTTGAGTTAGTCTAGCACAGGGATGTGAAGTGTGTCATTACTTGCTGCTATACCTTTTCTTGGCTGGGCGATCTGCATCGGGTGCAGCAAATTTGCCCAGGGGCCCAGAGATGAGAAGTGATGATGTATGCCTCGTTGTTCAATCACTACATTAGTTGGACCAGTTTTACACCTTCTCTGCCAAGGTGAATCCTTAACTCAATGGGACTGAGCCCCGCCCTCTCCATGATCTCTATCGGGGACATTTATCAAAGCATTTAGTAGGTTTTTTTTTGCTTAAAATTGTTGCAAAAAAGTTGCATGTGCAACTACTCTATTTTTTGATGTCTTAGGTGCAGTGCCCTAAGCAAAAAAAATAAAAAAAAAATAAAAAAAGAAACTTGCTTACCAAAGCAAAAGGTGATTTTTGACTTGCAGTGGTCAGAGACCTATCAAGAGCGAAAGTCCCAAAAAAGTCACATTGCATGGAAAAACCTACTAAATTTACTCCAGCTCAGACAAGGGATTACGTGAAATTAATTCATCAACAGGCTGAAACCAGTTGATAAATAAGTCGCACATAAACAAAAAGATTGTAAGGAAAAAATAACTAAAAAAAAGTAATAGATAAGCAAACATTGATAAATATCCCTCATATTTGTATTTAAAACTTGATATTTGTATCTTTAGAAAAGTCCAGAAAAGAAAAAATTAGAAAGACTATGGTAAGATCAACACATTGTTCTCCATGACTTTGGTGCTATAGAAAGATGACTAAACACAGATGAAGGACAAATGGAGTTCCAATGCAAGCTATGTTTTGTTTTGACTACTGGGGTTGCTGTCAGGGTGGAGGATTTTTGGTCTTTTCATGTACTGGTCAAATATAGATTCATTCTCAGAACTTTTATAACCGTCTTGTGCTTTTTATACAGCTTACAAAATGTTTAATGTTAAGTCCTTCAACAAAGCATATAAAACACATAAATGCCTCCTCAGTTGTTATTGCCTAGTTAGTGTAATAAAAATTAGTTTATGCAACACTCCCAGTCTTCCCTATATAAGGAACTAAAACCGATTGAGAACATAAGGTGAAAAGCATTCAGTGCAACTGATATTTACTGAAGTTTCTTATCTTCTGTTACTCCTCTTAACCCTTAATCATGAGCCACGGTGTCGCTTCATCTGCCGGATCCCATCAAGGAAGGTGCCATGTTGGCAGTCATTTACCAAGGATCTCAAGCCATGTCTACGGTGTACATCATGGAAAATCCCACAAGATCCATCAGGGAAGTAGTCATACTTCTCATCATATTGGATCCAACCTTTCCCACCATGGACATTCTCAGAAAGTCCATTGTGGTAAAGGGTCCTATCTCTCACATCATGGAAGTTCACACAAAGGCCATCATGAAAGCCATTACAGAGCTCCAAGTGTTCACGGAGGATCAGGAGGCAAAGGAATCTCAATCTCCAAGCATGTGTCCCATGGAAGCATTCATAGTGGTCACCAGAGTCATGGGAAAGCCCACAGCCATGGTCTATATAGTGTCAATGAGAAAGAAACCATGCAGCATCTGAATAATCGCCTGGCAACCTATTTGGATAAAGTTCGTACCCTAGAGCAACAAAATGCCCAATTGGAAGGGAGTATCCTTGACTGGTATGAGAGGAATCAACCCAGCGCTTTACCTGACTTCAGCTGCTTCTTCAGGACTATCCAAGAGCTACAAAGCCAGGTAAAAGGTTAAATGTGTACAATATGGTCAATGGGTAACAATTCACTAAATGTATTTTTATTAACAATTGTACTTTTTCATAATCTTCTGTAGATTTTTTCGACTCGTGTTGAAAATGCTCGCATTGAACTGCAAATAGACAATGCTCGTCTGGCAGCAGATGATTTCAGAAACAAGTAAGTTATAAACATGGCATTGTTTAAGTCATAAAAGATCATAGAGAGGAAGAAAAATTGCACTTTCATTCATTTATTAAGGTTTGAAATGGAACGCCAGTTAAGCCAGTCTATTGAGGCTGATATTAATGGCTTGAGAATCCTCCTTGAAGAGCTGAATCGGGAGATCTGCAGCCTGGAGAGTCAGGTTCAAAACCTTCAGGAAGAACTGCAGCAGATCAAGAGAAACCATAATGAGGTAAAATACATATAAAAGCATATATGATCATCCAAAGTAACTGATATAAAGATATTTTCTGAAAAACATTATGGGAGAAGTTTAGTGGTGCAGGCGAGCAGAACTATGCTTCCACAGAGAAAAAAACTCTATAGTTTTTGGTCGCAAATTGTCTCACATGGAACGTGCACCACAATTTGGGCACAAAACCCGAGAAAAAAGAGTTGGGATGATGTAAGTAAATAACCCCCAACAGGGGCATTGCTAGGTCTTCAAAACACCCAGGGCTAGAGCCCATAGCCCAGCCACGCCCCTAACCACACCCACAGACATGATCTAACCACACCCACAGACATGCTCTAACCACGCCCTCAGACACACCCCTAAGAGAATGCATGAAGCATTATCAGGGACATTACTGCTCCATTCTGGTGATCGGTGGGTGTCCCAGCAGGCAGACCTCACTGATCACCTAGCTATCCCTTATCATGTGGATGGAGAATCATTTAAAATTTTGGGAATACCTCTAAGAGCAATGATTGATGTGACTTGATCATAAATCATCAATCTTGGTGTTTGGAATAATTTTAAGTTTACTCTGTTCAAAAACTGGACATTTACACATGTGGCAATACCATTTTTTTTATGGGGAAAGGTGATGATTTTTATTTTTATTTGGGGAGGGAGAGGGGTATATATTTTTAAAATCTTTTTTTTTCTCTCTACCTGGCTGGTTAGCAAATAAAGGGGGAACATCATGCATATTTTTTTTCTTATTTAACCCCTTAGGGACATGTGCCGCAAATGTACGCTGCAGTCTGTCTGCCGCATGGTGATGCCATTCTCCCACTCTCCACGCCTAGTCGAGCCTGAAAGGCTGAAATCTTCTGAGACCGCGGCTATGCACGGAGGGCGGGAGAACAGCAGGGCTGACATGTCACTTTTCAGAAGCCACCGATGTCTTAAAGCAGCAGTGGCAATAAAAACAGCGGTAGCCAGAGACCTGGAGCTATGGGCCTGAGACCCGGGGCTACAGCCCTGTCAGTGCCCCCCCCCAGCAACGCCCCTGACCCCCAATATATTTCTGAAAAGTAATAGTGCACAGTCTATAAAGCATTATTGATATAAATTGACAAGTCATCTTCATTACACTGTCCTACACTACACTGTCCTGAAGAACATTAATCTTCTGGAACCATTAGTGGTCTGCTGAACCTGAGCCCCAGAGCTTCCATGCATAGGAACATCCTTGTCACACTTATTTTATTTTCCAATCTATCTACATACTTTGCCTAGGAGTATATGTGATATTATTGATATTATTAGTGATATTATGGCTTCTCTATTCACAGGAAGTAAACTCTCTACGAGCTCAACTGGGCGCTAGAATCAATGTAGAAGTTGATGCAGCTCCATCTGTAGATCTAAACCGGACCTTGTCTGAGATAAGACAGCAATATGAGAACCTAATGGAGAGGAATCTAAGAGAAGTAGAGGCTATGTTCCGACAAAGGGTATGTTTTTTTTTATAATTTTTTTTTTAAACTGCTTATTGTATATCAAGACATGTTTGTGACTGACAATGGACCAATCCTATTTTAGATGTTCATTTGTGGCACCAATTAAAAACATACAACTCTAACAACAAAAAGACCATTGCATAAAGGTAGCCATTTTTCTTGTAAAATGCTGTAGCTTGATTCAGATCACAAGTTATTCTTTTCCCAACATGTAGTCAGAAGATCTGACCCGAGAGGTTGCATCTGGTTCTGAGCAGCGGCAGTCTGTCCAAACTGAAGTCATCGATCTGAAGCGCAAAATCCAAACTTTGGAGATTGAACTACAAAGTCAGCTGAGCATGGTGAGTTTTATCTCTAGTTCAGTTTGTTATATAGTAGCACTTTAAAGGGGTACTCCACTGGAAAACATTTTTAAACCAGCTGGTGCCAGAAATTTAAATAGATTTGTAAATTATTTCTTTAAAAAAAAATCTTAATCCTTCCAGTACTTATCAGCTGCTGTATGCTCCACGGTAAGTACTTTTATTTTTGAATTTTCTTATGTGTCTGACCACAGTGCTCTCTGTCAGGACAGGAACTGTCCAGAGTAGGAGCAAATCCCCATAGAAAACCTATTGTGCTCTGGACAGTTCCTAAAATGGACAGATGTGTCAGCAGAGAGCACTGTGGTCAGACAGAAAGAAAATTTGAAAAGAAAAGAACGTCCTGTGGAGCATACAGCAGCTAATAAGTACTGGAAGGGTTAAGATTTTGAAATAGAAGTAATTTACAAATTTTTGTAACTTTCTGGCATCAGTTGATTTAAAAAAAAAAAAGGTTTTCCAGTTGAGTACCCCTTTAAAGGGGTATTCCTCATCTAGACAAAGGATAGGGGATAAGATGTCTGATCACGGGGGTCCTGCTTCTGGGACCACCCACTATCTCCGTGCTGTAGCACCCGGCATTCTAAACAGTATGTTTAGAATGCTGGGTTCCCGTTCCAGGAGATGTGACGGCATGCCAGGACCCTTCCATTCATGGCTATGGGAGGGGGCGTGACGTAATCACGCCCCCTCCCATAGACATGAATGGAGGGAGCGTGGTGTGATGTCACGAGGGGGCATGACGCAACGTCACATCTCCTGCCGTGGGAACCCAGCTTTCTAAACATACTGTTTAGAACGCCAGGTGCTGTACGGAGATCGCGGAGGGTCCCAGTGGTGGGACCCCCGCGATCAACCATCTTATCCCCTATCCAAAGATGCCTAGGGGCGGAATACCCCTTTAAGGTGTGTAGAGCCTACAAGTATAACTTGAAGCTTCTAGGCTCCAAAGCAAAACACTTACCATGGCCCCATATCTACCATGTGCCATTTATAATATTGTTGCCTCTTTATGTGGCAGAGGGTCCCCTGGTGAAACCACTATCATGAAAAACGTGCCCAATAAACTATATTTAAACACATTTTGGTATAATTTACTTTACTAATGCTTTCTTAACATTATTCTAGAAATCTGCTCTGGAGGGAACATTAGCAGAGACAGAAGCCACATTTGGATCCCAGCTTGCCCAGCTACAAAGTCTCATCAACAATATAGAGTGCCAGCTGACTCAGATCCGATCTGATCTAGAACGTCAAAACCAAGAGTACAAAATCCTGATGGACCAAAAGACCCATCTGGAAATGGAGATCGCCACTTACAAACGTCTGCTGGAAAGCCATAATATCCAGTAAGTATCTGGCCAATCCGTAGACCTTGGAGTATAGTGAATTTTTTAGATTTTATCATATTATAAAAAATGATTTGTTTTGTAAAGTTCCTAAATTTGATCTTTTTTAGCGCATCAGATGATCATCACGTTTCTGTCTCCAAACATGGTATGTAGTATTTCCATTTATTTTTAAGTGACTACGTAACAGAGGTATACATAGAAGAGAGGGGGGTCCCATTACATAGTTTGTATGTGCTTCTATTTATGGTGCTGGGTCTGATATAGAAGGACCTGGTATTTGATTTACCCAATGGCCCTCATTTACTAAGAGTGTTGTGTAGGTTTCTTTGTGGGTTTTAATTCCCTACAATTTTTTTCCACGGTATTTACAAAGGTTTCCCTACATTTTGCCCATTTCCCTACATTTAGTTTTTTTTTTACACATGTTCTGATCTGTCGGGTTTTCCTCAGCTCAAATCCACCACAAAACCTTAGTAAATAGGTTGGGTTTTTGAGAAAATGTCGGGGACACGCCCCCTTCAACCACTTTTCCTAATGGCCACGCCTCTTTTTCGGGTTATCTCAGTAAAATGGAGAGTTAGTCTGTTTTTTTTCCAATTCTGGCGCAAATTCTGGTGCAAATCCTGGTGCTGACAAAATTTCTGATGCAGAATCTGGCGCACAATCCGACAAAAACATTGGGTTTACAATAGTAAATCAGGGCCATTATGTTCTTTCCATGACCTTTAGGCACAGGCACAACTTGAAGCTCCTTTTCCTTTCTTCCTGGTCAAAATTTGCAACAGAGGCCCCTATGTGTTATATGTTAGTAATTAATCTTCCTATGTGTTGAGGGGCCCGTAACGGCCCCCTCATTTTTGGGAACTCTCTTGTTTACTTCAAACTATCCATAACATCCATCTTTATCCTACCATAGAATTACAATAAGTCCCCAATAATAATTAGCAGGTTCTTCCCTCCATATTAGATGATTTATCCCCTTGACCCTCTTTTAGTGCAAACTCTTTGAGGCCCTGGCCCTATTTTATTTGTATTGTGTTTTGCTTCTCTACATTTTGAGTTTTTTTTGTAATGTACAGCACAATTGAATATGATAATACTTATAATGCTTTAGTTTAGCCTTTTATGACCAATGGGTATCAATTCTCTTTTTTCTTCCAGGATCTCACCACTCGGTGAAGACTTTCCATGTTGCAAGTCACGTCCATGGCAAATGCTAATGGTTGTCCAGCTTCTTTGAGGAGGAGCCATAGAAGATAAAGCTTTCACTCCTTACTCTGGATGAATCTCTATCTATCCTCTATACACCCTTTCTGAATCAGGCTTCAATCGGACATGAATGAGATACACTAGGCTTCTTATGCAGTAGGCACTTACATTTTTAGGGTAGGGTCACACATGCCGTATTTTGCTGCATATTTTCTGCAGCTGATTTTGACTTTAAAGGGGTACTCCTCTGGAAAACATTTTTAAATCAACTGGTGCCAGAATGTTAAACAGATTTCTAAATTACTTCAATTTAGTGACGTCTTGGCCACAGCCACTAGTGACGTCATGCCACGCCCCCTCCGTTCATGTCTATGGGAGGGGCGTGACATAAGTCACGCCCCCTCCCATAGACATGAATAGAGGGGGCGTGGTGTGACGTCACTAGGGGTTGTGGTGTGACGTCACTAGGGGGCGTGGCCGTGACGTTACGTCCCTGTCTTGGAGGCAGCCCCTTGCACAGAATGCCGTGGGCAGTACCGAGATCGAGGGGGTCCCAAGTGGCAGGACCCCTTCAATCATACATCTTGTCCCCTATCCTTTGGATAGGGGATAAGATGTATGAAGCTGAAATACCCCTTGAATAAGTGCTTCTCTCCCTGCTTTCTGTGAGCATGAGTGAGACTATCCCATAAACTTACACCAGCACACTTGGCGAGCGCTTCTCTTGGCTCTTTCTAGTGATCAGTCAAGGTCTGAACACACAGACCGTGACTGTTCAAGACTTTTGGCATGTATCTACGTTCCTGGGTAATTGTAGTATATACAGTACATATATTAGCTTATGATCATGTGCTGCATGACGACATCTACTCAGTCATTTCATATTTTTGAGTAAAGTTTGTTATACTGAGCTAGAAGCTATAAAGCTAGATGGGTGTATGTGGTTATTTTCCAATGTTCTACGTATGTCGGTGTATCACATGTAATGTCTCTCATGTCTCTTCTATATGTTACATTTACATTAAACTCCTCTTCTGTTTCATGCAAATGACTTCATGTGTGTTTCATGTGTGTTCATAACCAATGTTTATTGTACCAAACAAAATGATACTATGGCCCTGATTTACTAAGAGTGGAGTGGAGTTTTTATGTGGGTTTTAATTCCCTACAATTTTTTTTCCACAATATTTACTGTTCCCCTACATTTTGCACCTTTCCATAAATTTTGCTCTGATCTGTGGGGTTTTCCTCAGCTCAAATCCACCACGGGGACACGCCTCTTTATGGTGACCACGCCCCCTTTCCATGACAGAAACACCCCCTTTTTGTTTGCATTTTTTTACAGTAAAATGGAGAGTTGGTCAGGTTTTTTTTTAAATTCTGGTGCAAATTCTGCCTCAAATTCTGGCGCAGACAGAATTTCTGGTGCAATGCGCCAGAATCTGGCACAGAACTCGACAAAACATGTTGGGTTACGCTAGTAAATCAGGGCAATTGTTTCAAAGGGAGAACAGATCGTCTGCATTTAACAAGTAGCCATAGGCAAAACTTGAAATGGCGACACAATCTATTGGGACAGGAAAGCCTTAGGATTATTTGGGCTCCCTTCATTTTACAGTGTCTTTTGCTTCTTTCGCTGGTCTCTAAATATAAGGATCTTGCTTTCTCTTCTTCAGTTCTTACTAACTGCACCTCACTTCTCAGACAAAAAAAGGGCCTTATAGACTAGGGGTGTTGGGTCCCATAGTAGCTACTGTAACTTTTGTCACGATTCGGCTTACGGGTTGTGGATCCGCTGTGTCAGCGAGGGATTGGCGTGGACCGTGCTAGTGGACCGGTTCTAAGAGGCTACTGGTTTTCACCAGAGCCCGCCGCAAAGCGGGATGGTCTTGCTGCGGCAGTAGCAACCAGGTCATATCCACTAGCAACGGCTCAACCTCGCTGACTGCTGAGAAGGCGTGGGACAGAAGGACTAGGCAGAGGCAAGGTCAGACGTAGCAGAAGGTCGGGGGCAGGCGGCAAGGTTCGTAGTCAGGATGGATAGCAGAAGTTCAGGTACACAGGCTTTGGACACACTAAACGCTTTCACTGGCACAAGGCAACAAGATCCGGCAAGGGAGTGCAAGGGAGGAGATCAGATATAGCCAGGGAGCAGGTGGAAGCCAATTAAGCTAATTGGGCCAGGCACCAATCATTGGTGCACTGGCCCTTTAAGTCTCAGAGAGCTGGCGCGCGCGCGCCCTAGAGAGCGGAGCCGCGCGCGCCAGCACATGACAGCAGGGGACCGGGACGGGTAAGTGACCTGGGATGCGATTCGCGAGCGGGCGCGTCCCGCTGTGCGAATCGCATCCCCAACGGCCATGACAGTGCAGCGCTCCCGGTCAGCGGGACTGACCGGGGCGCTGCAGGGAGAAAGGCGCCATGAGCGCTCCGGGGAGGAGCGGGGACCCGGAGCGCTAGGCGTAACAGTACCCCCCCCCTTAGGTCTCCCCTTTTTTTTGTCCGGTGACTGCCTCCCCTGGGATGAGGACACCGGGAAAGAATGGATGGTTTCCTCAACGGCAGGCAGTACAGCAGGAGTTGGAATGGGGAGGGAGGGCAGAGGGTGAAGCTTGGCACGGGGCAGGGAGACACAAGGACGGGAGCCATGAGGGGACACAGAGGCTTGCCTGATGGGACTGGGAGGGGGGGAGAGGCACTTCCTGTGGCAGGCAGAGTCCCAGTTCTTGATCTCCCCGGTGGTCCAATCAAGGGTGGGGGAATGAAGCCGGAGCCATGGCAGACCGAGGAGGACCTCAGAGGTACAGTTGGGGAGAATGAAGAACTCAATCCTTTCGTGGTGGGGTCCAATAGACATCAGGAGGGGTTCTGTGCGGTAATGCACGGTGCAATCCAATCTGGCTCCGTTGACCGCGGAAATGTAGAGCGGCTTGACGAGACGGGTCACCGGGATGCGGAATTTATTAACGAAGGACTCCAAAATAAAATTCCCAGAGGCACCAGAGTCCAAGCAGGCCACGGCTGAGAAGGAGGAGTTGGCTGAAGAAGAAATCCGCACGGGCACCGTGAGACGTGGAGGGGCAGACTTGGAACCAAGAGACGCCACACCCACGTGAGCTGGGTGCGTGCGTGCGTTTCCCAGACGTGGAGGACGGATAGGGCAATCCACCAAGAAATGCTCGGTACTGGCACAGTAAAGACAGAGATTTTCTTCCCTACGGCGATTCCTCTCTTCCTGGGTCAGGCGAGACCTATCCACTTGCATGGCCTCCTCGGCGGGAGGCCCAGGCGTAGATTGCAACGGATACTGTGGGAGAGGTGCCCAGAGATCTAAGTCTTTTTCCTGGCGGAGCTCTTGGTGTCGCTCAGAAAAACGCATGTCAATGCGGGTAGCCAAATGGATGAGTTCTTGCAGGTTGGCAGGAATCTCTCGTGCGGCCAGCACATCCTTGATGCGACTGGATAGGCCTTTTTTAAAGGTCGCGCAGAGAGACTCGTTATTCCATGATAACTCGGAAGCAAGAGTACGAAATTGGATGGCGTACTCGCCCACTGAAGAATTACCCTGGACCAGGTTCAACAGGGCAGTCTCGGCAGAAGAAGCTCGGGCAGGCTCCTCGAAGACACTCCGGACTTCAGCGAAGAAGGCCCGGACTGTGGCTGTGGCAGGATCATTGCGGTCCCAGAGCGGTGTGGCCCAAGACAAGGCCTTTCCTGAAAGAAGGCTTACTACAAACGCCACCTTAGACCGTTCTGTAGGAAACAAGTCCGACAACATCTCCATATGCAGGGAACACTGAGACAAAAATCCACGGCAGAGTTTAGAGTCCCCATCAAATTTGTCCGGCAGGGACAAGCGGAGGCTAGGAGCGGCCACTCGCTGCGGAGGAGGTGAAGGAGCTGGCGGAGGAGATGGTTGCTGCTGTAGCAGAGGCAGAAGTTGCTGTAACGTGGCGGTCAACTGCGACAGCTGCTGTCCTTGTTGGGCAATTTGCTGCGATTGCTGAGCGACCACCGTGGTAAGGTCAGCGAGACTTGGCAGCGGCACCTCAGCGGGATCCATGGCCGGATCTACTGTCACGATTCGGCTTACGGGTTGTGGATCCGCTGTGTCAGCGAGGGATTGGCGTGGACCGTGCTAGTGGACCGGTTCTAAGAGGCTACTGGTGTTCACCAGAGCCCGCCGCAAAGCGGGATGGTCTTGCTGCGGCAGTAGCAACCAGGTCGTATCCACTAGCAACGGCTCAACCTCGCTGACTGCTGAGAAGGCGTGGGACAGAAGGACTAGGCAGAGGCAAGGTCAGACGTAGCAGAAGGTCGGGGGCAAGCGGCAAGGTTCGTAGTCAGGATGGATAGCAGAAGTTCAGGTACACAGGCTTTGGACACACTAAACGCTTTCACTGGCACAAGGCAACAAGATCCGGCAAGGGAGTGCAAGGGAGGAGATCAGATATAGCCAGGGAGCAGGTGGAAGCCAATTAAGCTAATTGGGCCAGGCACCAATCATTGGTGCACTGGCCCTTTAAGTCTCAGAGAGCTGGCGCGCGCGCGCCCTAGAGAGCGGAGCCGCGCGCGCCAGCACATGACAGCAGGGGACCGGGACGGGTAAGTGACCTGGGATGTGATTCGCGAGCGGGCGCGTCCCGCTGTGCGAATCGCATCCCCAACGGCCATGACAGTGCAGCGCTCTCGGTCAGCGGGACTGACCGGGGCGCTGCAGGGAGAAAGGCGCCGTGAGCGCTCCGGGGAGGAGCGGGGACCCGGAGCGCTAGGCGTAACACTTTTACCCTGATACGGTATACCCTACAGCAGAAATGAAAGACATATTGGGGGGAATATTCAAAGACTTAGGGCTCTTTATTTTGCACCTCAAAGAGTGTTAACTGTGCCTCGTTTTCAGAAGTGTGTTTGGTCTTTTGAAAATTTAGGCCAAAAAGCACAAGTAGCAAATCATTAAAAGGTGTACTGCGCCCCTAGACATCTTATCCCCTATCCAAAGGATAGGGGATAAGATGTCTGATCGCAGCGTCCCCTCGCTGGGGACTCCCGCAATCTCCCTGCTGCACCCGGGGTTCGTTTAGAGCGTCTGGTGCAGCGCCGGAGGCTTGTGATGTCACGGCCACGTCTCCTCGTGACGTCACGACCATGCCCCCTCAATGCAAGTCTATGGGAGGGGGCGTGACGGGCATCAGGCCTCCTCCAATAGACTTGTGTTGAGGAGGCATGGCTGTGACATCACGAGCGGGGCGCAACCGTGGCGTCTCGAGCCTCCGCCTCGCATCGCCAGTCATCTGTTACGCAGCCAAGATCGCGGGAGTCCCCAGAGGTGGGACCCCCACGATCAGACTTCTTATCCCCTATCCTTTGCATACCAGGTGCTCATAGCACATAAAGCCTAGCCAAGCCCTAATCACGTGCCTTTTAACCCCTTAAGGACTCAGGGTTTTTCCGTTTTTGCACTTTCGTTTTTTCCTCCTTACCTTTTAAAAATCATAACCCTTTCAATTTTCCACCTAAAAATCCATATTATGGCTTATTTTTTGCATCACCAATTCTACTTTGCAGTGACATCAGTCATTTTACCCAAAAATTCACGACGAAATGGGAAAAAAAATAATTGTGCGACAAAATCTAAGAAAAAACGCCCTTTTGTAACTTTTGGGGGCTTCCGTTTCTACGCAGTGCATATTTCGGTAAAAATGACACCTTATCATTATTCTGTAGGTCCATAAGGTTAAAATGATACCCTACTTATATAGGTTTGATTTTTCCGTACTTCTGGAAAAAATCATAACTACATGCAGGAAAATTTATACGTTTAAAAATGTCATCTTCTGACCCCTACAACTTTTTTATTTTTCCACGTACAGGGCAATATGAGGGCTCATTTTTTGCGCCGTGATCTGAAGTTTTTAACGGTATGATATTTGTTTTGATCGGACTTTTTAAACACTTTTTATTCATTTTTTTAATGGTATAAAAAGTGACGAAAATACGCTTCTTTGGACTTTGGAATTTTTTCGCGCGTACGCCATTGACCGTGCGGTTTAATTAATGATATATTTTTTATAGTTCGGATATTTACGCACGTGGCGATACCACCTATGTTTATTTTTATTTTTATTTACACTGTTTTATATTGTTTATGGGAAAGGGGGGGTGATTCAAACTTTTATTAGGGAAGGGGTTAAATGACCTTTATTAACACTTTTTTTTTTTACATTTTTTTTGAAGTGTTATAGGTCCCATAGGGACCTATAACACTGCACACTCTGATCTCTCATCCTGATCACTGGTATTAACACGCCTGTGATCAGTGTTATCGGCGCTTGACTGCTCCTGCCTGGATCTCAGGCACGGAGCAGTCATTCGTCGATCGGACACCGAGGAGGCAGGTAAGGGCCCTCCTGGTGTTCTGTAAGCTGTTCGGGACGCCGCGATTTCACCGCGGCAGTCCCGAGCAGCCCGACTGACTAGCCGGCATACTTTCGCTTTAGAAGCGGCGGTCAGCTTTGACCACCGCTTCTAAAGGGTTAATGCCGCACATTGCCGCGATCGGCGATGTGTGGTGTTATCCGCGGGTCCCGGCCGTTGATGAGCGCCGGGACCGACGCAATGTGATGCAAGGTCGCAGCGCAACCCCGCTTCATGATGCGGGAGCCGGCACAGGAAGGAAATATACGTCCTGCGTCTTTAAAGGGTTAAAAAACGTTGGCTAAGAGGGCACTAAATCAGGAGCTAAATAGTCTTTTAAGCAAATGTGGCACAGCTAAAGCAAAAAAAAAATGGCGCTAAATTCTTTGAATATCCCCCCATTGGATATAAACCCATGCCAAATGTCAAAATGGGCCCCCCATTATGGAGGTGGGTGTTTGTTTCCACTTATTCCAACAGAAGGGGGTTCTTTTTGGAACCCGCCTAAATAATTACAGGACATTAGGAGAGATTTGTCAAATCCTGTGTAGAGGAAAAGTGGTGCTATGGGCAACTGGTCTACTTTTCCTCTGGCAACTGGTCTACTTTTCCTCTGGCAACTGGTCTACTTTTGACAAATTTCCCCAATTTACCTGCCAATAGTTTTTGTAATGATAACTTCTGAACATAGTTTGTGGCTATTTGTCATGGAAAATTGAAAAACCTGATGAATAGAGACTTTGTTCATGATACAAGTGATCAGAACTTGCAGAGTGCATCCAGGGAAAGCCTAAAGGGGTTATGCCAATATTAAAATTCATAACTTATCCACAGGATAGGGCATACCTGGCTTATTGGTGGTGGTCTGATCACTGGGACCACCACTGATCCTGAGAACTTTGATTCTGAGAATTTTTGAAAGCCCCATAGAGAATAAATGGAATGTTGCACTTTATTCCTTTGAGGGACGTGTTTCCTATGTTCTTGGGATCAATGGGGGTCCCAGGGGTTGTACCATCACTAATCAGAAAGTTATCATCTATGCTGTGGATAGGGGATAACTTTTATTTGTGGAATCAAAGGCCAAGCAGACTTGTATGGTTTGAGTTGCCTGTGTACAGTGGCGAATTAGTCAGCCACTAATTGTGCATGTTCTCCCACTAAAAAAGATGAGAGGCCTGTAATTATCATTATAGGTATTCCTCAACTATGAGAGACATAATGAGAAAAAAAAACAATGTATAAAATCACTTTGTCTAATTTTTTAAGAATTTATTTGCAAATTATGGTGGAAAATAAGTATTTGGTCAATAACAAAAATTCATCTCAATACTTTTTATATACCCTTTGTTGGCAATGACAGAGGTCAAATGTTTTCTGTAAGTCTTCACAAGGTTTTCACACACTGTTGCTGGTATTTTGGCCCATTCCTCCATGCAGATCTCCTCTAGAGCAGTGATGTTTTGGGGCTGTCGCTGGGCAACACAGACTTGCTGTGAGGGCAAACTGAATCTTTGCATCTGGTAAAGTGTGGATCGTATGTCTCTGTCTCACAGAACACATGATGTACTTTAGTCCCAAAATCCATCTCAGTTCCTCAAATGTATAAGGACAGTAGTTACCCTTTATCGACACCTCTACGTCCAAGATGTTTTGGTTCCCTTTGTATGCAATTCTCCATTAAAATAAAGACATCAAGAAATCCAGCTAAGAAAATCTAGTATCCTAGTAGTGTAAAGCATGTGCAAGCATTACACTCCGGTTGGAGCAGCAGGGTCATTTTGGAGGTGCTGCTGAGGACATCTAGTGGATCACCAACACAATTCTCTAGCGGGCTCAGCATGATCCTACATGTCCTTCTGTTTGGCATCAGAAGCAAATTAAAGCTATCAAAGTTCTGGGCCCTAAACATTAGACATAATATACGTCGTAATGTCTTTATCCTATAATTGTTGACTCTTGTATAGTCTGGGCGGCAGATGCATAAATGACTAATAGGCTTCTCCACAAACCCAGATGTAGACTTTTTTTTTCATAGAATTGGATGATCTGAATCGCTATTTGGCCGGAGAGCAGCGCCCCATACGGGAGATCGCGGGGGATCCCAGTAGTCGGACTCCCATGCTCTGAAACTTATCCCATATACTTCGGATATGGGAAAAGTTTTACAGTACTGGACTACTCCTTTAACAGTGAATGCAGAATAGGCATTTTAAGGAGTACTCCGCTGCTCAGCGTTTGGAACAAACTGTTCCGAAAGCTGGAGCCGGCACCGGGAGCTTGTGATGCCATAGCCCCACCCCCTCATGACATCACGCCCCACCCCTTCAATGCAAATCTATGGGAGGGGGCTTGACAGCCGTCACGCCCCCTCCCATAGACTTGCATTGAGAGGGCGGGGAGTGATGGCATGAGGGGGGGGGGGGGGGGGGCTATGACATCACGAGCTCTCGGCACTGGCTCCAGCATTCGGAACAGTTTGTTTAAGGCCAAGTTGCATGTATTTTCTGGGTTTAATAAAAAAATAAAAAGAAAATTGGACGGTATATAAAGGAATTGTTGGAAAGGGTAGAGAACATTTATAATTCGTGAGGAACCTGTTCAACCTAAGCCAAAGTTTTTCTGTAAGTTCGGAAAGTCCACTCTAGTACAGTGAAAGTTGTGGACCAAGATTCCTGGTTGGTCATTATTGACAAAAATAGTCATAACAAAATGGTAAAAGAAAAATGCACAATGCCATGACCAAAAACGAAACGCAAAGTTCAATGAACCATCTCCATCTTCTGCCAAGCCTCCCCCATAATCTGGAACTCTACCCCGACAAATCTGTCTCTCATCCACCATTACAACCTTCAAAAGCAACTTGAAAACCCATCTCTGCAGGATAGTCTATACCCTACAATAACCCTGCTGCCGCTGTACTACGCTGTGAACACCTGCTACCCTCACCGACTGTCACCTTGTACAGTAGATTGTGAGTCCCTGTGGGCAGAGTCCTCTCTCCTTCTGTATTAGTCTGTTAGTTCATTCGTGTCCATTTTACTTGATTTGATGTTACATATTTTAACCCCTTTATGATGTGAAAGGGCCCTGGAATCAAGGATGCTTGATAATGTTTGTATTATGTTATGTGCATTTGTATGACATCTATTATTGAATAGCATTATTGGATTGGTTTATGCTTTTAACTCTTGTACATTGATGTACTTGGCAATGTGAATGCTGTACTCATAGAGATGGAGTTTGTGTTAAAGATGTCGCGCTGACGCAATATTTTGCTATTGTAGTGCACCAGTCTGGACACATTACACAACTCTACGCAGCTTGCACAGTAGATTCCTTGGGCTGGGCACACCACCCCCGAGGCTTCCAAAGCAAAAATCAGCAGGGGCACCAGATTTTGGCCCACAGCTCAGGCACTGTGCCACAATTTGAGGCCCATTCAGCTTTTTGCCTCAGAAACTCCATGGTATTAAGCAATAGTTAAAGGGGTTCTCCATCATAAGGGGATTTTAGTACGTACCTGGCAGACAGTAATGGACATGCTTAGGAAGGATCTGTGCTGGTCTTTGGGCTAAATGGCTATGTTGTGAGATTACCATAACACTGTGGCTAGCTTTTTGTGAACTTGTATTTCCTGTTTGAGTGTTCTTTTTTGCCTACAAATCCCATAATTCCATTTTCCTCCCTCCCACATATCAGTCACCCCACCCATTCAAACATAAATGAGCTGCATCCATTCAAAAGACCTGTGGTTTTCAATCAGGGTGCCTACAGCTGTTGCATTAGTTGCAGATTGATCCCTCTACCCATTGAAGCAGACAGACTCCCTGTCATCAGCTGACTAGCGATGTCAGGTCTCGGCCGCATTGCAAGCTTGGAAAAATCTGAGACAACAGTCATTTTGTATGCTGTTATAAATAAATATTGGGGTGAAAATCACAGAAGAATTGTGAGAAAATCGTCACACACAGGTACAGACACTATATTATGAACTACACTAACTTTACAGCCCCTGTAGCAGTCAAATAAAAAAAAAAAACTGGAATACCCCTTTAAGCCGTCAATGGAATGAACAGCACTGGCCTGTCCAAGGGCAAGGATTCCCCCAGTCGGTGCCAAGTGCCCAGCTTTTCACAGTAAGCCTTAGTTCTATGCACAGTGGAAACTATTCAAGGGAGTACTGCCATCTATCAAAGGCAGATGTCTCTACTCCTTGCTCCATGCTGATAGTGTAGCAATCTTTGAGATGTAGCACACTAGCTTTGATGTTGGCACAGGCTACATCTGCATGTTTTGATCGAGAGGCTTGACCATCATGGTACCTTGGGGATGTGGCTGGGTCTTGTAAGTGCCTGAAGCCAATAGGGTAATCACATAATTGGGAAGGTTTATTGGTTTTACTCTTCTTCCAGAAGGTGGCACTCAAGTTCATGTGTTCATGTGTAGCTTTGAACGCTATGACTGAGCAGAGTGAGAAGAGGTTAACTGTGGTGGTGACTCAGCTAAGAAAGTGCTAGTCATGTGGATTGTGTAGAAGGCTGGTGAAGCTCGAGCTGAGGAAAAGGTGGGCAAAGATGCCTGTAGTGAAGTGCCACTGAGAACTAGAGGTACCAGCGCAGGTAGTCCAGAAACTACGAGACCAATAGTGGGGAAAAGACAACTGTGCGCTGGAGTAGTAGTATCTTGGAGGCCTATGCTCCAAGGTGGCCATGTTGTCTGCTCTTTTTACCCTTCTATAACAAAAAAACATAGTCCAAATGCCTGACACAGCCATTTAAAGTGTGTTTTCTTAGCAATATATTGCTATCTGGAGAAAGTGATCTGCCCTATAATCACAATATTGGTGTTTTTTTTTTTTTTTTTTTAAGTTTTTAGGCAGTGTTAACACATTCAATTTTTACTAAATTTTTTACACATTTTTACTGCATTTTAAAAAATAAGCAACTTGTGAACAACGCTTAGGGAAGATATAATAATAATAATCTATATATATATATATATATATATATATATATATATATATATATATATACAGTGACCCCCCCGACCTACGATGGCCCCGACATACAATAATTTCAACGTGTGATGGCCTCTCAGAGGACATCGCATGTTGAAGGCAGCATCAACATACGATGCTTTTGTAGATCGGGGCCATCGCATAAACGGCTATCCGGCAGCGCAGACTGCTTCAGCTGCCGCCGGATAGCCGTTTACGGTGCCCGTGTGCTCCGGTGATGGTCTCTTACCTGTCCTCGGGGCTCCGGACCGTCCTCTTCGGGATTCCCTGAATCGCCAGCGCTCTCCATCGCCATCATCACGTCATCGCGCACGCCGTCCCGTCATCCAATAGGAGCAGCGTGCGTAGTGACGTGATGGTGGCGACGTGAGAGCGACGTTCACGGCCAGCAGAGACGGTCCGGAGCATCGGGGACACCACTGGGTCAAGGCGACAGCGATGGACGAGCGGTGACCGGTCCGGAGCGGTGTGGAAAGGTGAGTATAACTTCCTATACTTTACATTGCAAGGATCCCTCAACATTTGATGGTTTCAACAAATGATGGTTCATTTGGAACGGATTACCATCGTATGTTGAGGGACTACTGTATATATATATATAAAACTTAATGGCTCTGATTTACTAAAATCTGAGTGTTCTTTCTGGAGTGATTTAGATTTCACTCCTCTTTTTCTGGGAGCTGATTTACTAATGTGTCGCACGTGTCGGTTCATTTTGTGTCGCACGGGAAAATGTGTCGCACAAACTAAAAGAAAAAAAAAACATGGATATAGAATACAAATCATCAATAGCATGTGCCAAACCAAACTAGCAAGATTTAACGGGAATTAAGCAACAAAATAGAACTACAATACAATAACTAAAATACAATTAAAGGCATATTTTAAAGTTTAAAATACATTGCATATTCTAAAAATCCTTGTGTAGAACTGTAAAACAATGAAAAAAAAATAATTGTTTAAGCAATCCCCGCCACGTTAAGCAATGCCTTTTCAAAAATCACTTGCTTTTGGTAGTTTTTACCAAACAAAATTCACACAATTTACAGAGTGTTTTCCAACTTACTCAGAGTGTTTTTAGCATTATGTCGGGACCACGCCCCTTTTATCAAAAACCACGCCCATTTTCTCGGTTAAAAAAATAATACTGTCAGTTTTGCGGTGTAAATTTTGGGCGCACATTTGGTCACACGCTCGTTGCGACAGAAATTTAGGTGCACGAACCGATAAAAACAGTCGAGAAGCCTTTAGTAAATGAGGGCCAATGTGTGTGTGTATGTATATATATATATATATATATATATATATATATATATATATATATATATGTGTGTGTGTGTGTGTATGTATGTTCCAGCATCACGTCAAAACGGCTAAAGATATTATCATGAAACTTTGCCACATGTTACTTATATGTCAACAACAAACATAGGATAGGTGATTTAACCCTTAATTACCCCCATTTGTGAGGGTCCAGGTTTTTGTTTAAAGTCCCGCGCAAATCTATGGGAAACATATGTTCCCACATAACTTCCGTATGGCTGTAGATATTTCAATAATACCTGGTACACATATTACTTATATGTCAATATATGATAGTTAAATTAACCCTTACCTACACCCTTATATAAAAGATGGGTTTTTGTTTCAAGTCCCATGCAAGTATATGGGACTTCCAGTTCCTTACTCCAAAGGCTCTGCACTGCATCTCCTGGTGAATGTGTCAGTCCGGCTTGCAAGCCACATCCCATCTCACAAATACATGTCCACTGTTTAAGCCACACCCCTTGTATTCTCTACCCTATTTGTGCATTGGTCTGGCTTGCAAATCGCGCCCAGTCCCACAAAGCCATGTCCCCTTCTATTTTCAGCTTACAATATCTTCATCCCAATTCAGTCCCACCTGAGGACAGGATATGAGGGTGGGACATAAGGACGGGATGTGAGGATGGGATATGAGGATGGGATATGAGGTCGGGATATGGGGATGGGATATGGGGACGGGACATGAGGTTGGGACATGAGGTCGAGACAGGAGGACAGGGCAGGAGGATGGGATAGGAGGTCGGGACAGGAGGACAGGGCAGGAGTATGGGATAGGAGGTCGGGACAGGAGGACAGGGCAGGAGGATGGGATAGGAGGTCGGGATAGGAGGACAGGGCAGGAGGATGGGATAGGAGGTCGGGACAGGAGGACAGGGCAGGAGGATGGGATAGGAGGTCGGGACAGGAGGACAGGGCAGGAGGATGGGATAGGAGGTCGGGACAGGAGGACAGGGCAGGAGGATGGGATAGGAGGTCGGGACAGGAGGACAGGGCAGGAGGATGGGATAGGAGGTCGGGACAGGAGGACAGGGCAGGAGGATGGGATAGGAGGTCGGGACAGGAGGACAGGGCAGGAGGATGGGATAGGAGGTCGGGATAGGAGGTGGTGATATAGGGACGGAGATATGAGGATGGGATATAAAGTCAAAAGCTTCCTCCTTTGTTGATTTTCCTCCCCAACAAGGATTAAGAAGGAAAAACTGGGCAATGCAGGGTACTCAGCTAGATATATATATATATATATATATATATATATATATATATATATTTATATATATATATATATATATATATATATATATATATATATTTCTGCTGTGCTTTTATATCACTTAAATTAGTCCCTGTCCCATTTGGGGCTCACACTATAAATTCCCCTATCGGGATGTTTTTGGAGTTTGAGAGAAAACTAGAGTACCATGAGGAAACCCACAGAAGTTCCTTTGCAAATGTTTTCCTTGGACCACAATGCTACACAGCAACAGTGCTAATCACTCAGCCACAGTGCTGCCTGTATCGCTTAGAGATAGCAGAAGTATACTGTTTTGGGTGGGGAGGGTTCTGGGAGCTACCAAAGGGAATCTAGTAGGTGACGATGTCATACTGTAGGTCACAGGAAGTCAGAGTCTGACATCCTGTTGTAACCATTAGGTACTGGGAGATTTGGAAAGTCAGACATGTGATCACATAACCAAGTTGGGTGAAACTCATAGATGCAGCTGTGCTAGAATAAAACAGAAGGCACTGTAGGACTAATGATAGTGAGTGTGCATGATATAAACTATAAACTAGTCTCAATAGTTAGAAAAGGTTACAAGCTCCACAGTTAAGGAGAAAATACCAAAATAGAAATTTTGAAATACAGAATAACCATTGAAAAGTGTTAGTTAAAGGGGTGGAAACATTTTTTTTTTTTTTTTTTTTTAAATCAACTGGTGCCAGAAAGTTAAACAGATTTGTAAATTACTTATATTTAAAAATCTTAATCCTTCCAGTACTTATCAGCTGCTGAATACAACAGAGGAAGTTCTTTTCTTTTTGAATTTCCTTTCTGTCAAACCACAGTGCTCTCTGCTGACACCTCTGTCCATGTCAGGAACTGTCAATTGCAGGAGAGGTTTGCTATGGGGATTTTCTCCTGCTCTGGACAGTTCCTGACATGGACAGAGGTGTCAGCAGAGAGCACTGTGGTCAGACAAAAAATAAATTCAAAAAGAAAAGTATGATATGTACTGGAAGGATTAAGATTTTAAATAGAATTAATTTACAAATCTGTTTAACTTTCTGGCACCAGTTGATAAAAAAAAAAAAATAATAATAATTTAAATGTTTTTTACTGGAGTACCCCTTTAAGATATTATTTATTTGTCCGATATATTTAACATATCTGATTCTTCTAGATCCGTGGTCTCAAAACTTTGGACCTCCAGATGATGCAAATCAACAACTCCTAGCATGTCCAGACAGCTGTTGGATGTCTGGGAATGCCAGGAGTTGTAGTTTTGCAACATCTGGAGGTCCACAGTTTGGAGGCCACTGATCTAGATGATTTCATATGACTGCACCAGGCTGTTCACAGACATTATCCGATCTCCAATCACAATGACCCTCTTTGTCGGTCCTAAACATCTCAAATATATGATGTATGGGAGATGTATTGTGACTATGCACCTGTTTTCCTATCATCTTGTGTAATACATCCCTAAGGCCGTCTAGACCCGTCCCGTTGTTCTCCCGTCAAAAATAAAAACAGACTTAAAAAAAAAAAAACTGACAATAACAGATGGATGTTATCTGTTTGTATCCATTTGGATCCATTATTGTTCAGTTAATAAACAAAAAAAAATGTTTGAGCATGCTCAGAAGTAAAAACGGATCAAAAGACGGATTGAAAAACGGAGGCAAACAGATGACATTAAAGGCTCATCCGTTTTCCCTAGACTTCAATGTTAAATTTACTGCATCGTTTTTTTCTTCCGTTTTTTTTGACGGAAGGAAAAGCACTGCATATGCCGTTTTTTCTGCTGTCAAAAAAATGAGCGCACACGGGTACAAACGGATGTAAACGGATTGTAAAAAAAATCCCATTGACATGAATGGCATTTTTTCAAAACCGTTTTTAATCCATTTACAGCTTGCAAGAACGGAACCGAAATGGGGATAACAAAAACGGGGACAGACGGCCGTGTGAACGCACCCTTAGCTGCGTCTAGATTTTACCCCAAAAATCATGATATGTGCATATAAATGTCCGATTTGCCATCTCTACACTGTCGCTTCTCCGTGTACAGCGCAAACAAATCACACCCCAAGCCAGGTACACTAGATCGGAATTCGTTTTTGAAATTCTGCGCCCGATGCAACAGAATCCCATTGCTGGCAATGCACAGTGCAAACTGCAGAGTTTTCAAGGTGGACTTCCCGCCTGGAAAATCCTCTCGAAAAATTCCTCCAGTAAATTGAACTCGTTCTATGTTCTGGCAGATCTCCCCTCCGCAGACATTGCCGTGTCTAGGGCCGGCAATGTCTGTACGCTCCTAGTGTCCTGACGGTTATTTTGTAGTGTGAAACAAGCTCCATCAGTTGTGCTTAGCTATGTGTATTGCTTTTTAAGGGGTACTCCGGTGGCACACAACTTTTTTTAAATCAACTGGTGCCAGAAAGTGAAACAGATTTGTAAATTACTTCTGTTTAAAAATCTTAATCCTTCCAGTACTTATCAGAACTGTCCAGAGCAGGATAGGTTTGCTATGGGGATTTGCTCCTACTCTGGAAAGTTCCTGACATGGACAGAGGTGTCAGCAGAGAGCACTGGGGGCAGACAGAAAGGAAATTCAAAAAGAAAAGAACTTCCTCTGGAGCATACAGCCGCTGATAAGTACTGGAAGGATTAAGATTTTTAAACAGAAGTAATTTACAAATATTTTTTAACTTTCCGGCACCAGTTGATTTTTTTAAAAACAGTACACTTTTACAGGTCCACACCTCTACGAGGAATCATCATGACCTGTATTCAACATAGCTGCAAATGATTTTAGAGCAATTCTTTCACCAGTCATGCTTTACCATTCTTGGCGTGTCGACACGCCCCCTGACGAAGTCCAGACGCAAAACGTGCGTTGGGGTGTAGGTGCTTTGGTCCACATGGTCTTTTGTTGCAGTGATCATTTCTCTATACTTTATTTGCATATTATATTTATTGCTATTACATTAGATTATATACTGGCTTGTACTGCTGTTTTTGGGATTGTGCATTACATTTGTGGTAGCTTGGGGGTGTAGGGTAGGAAGGATGTAGCTGTGCAGTGATGAAAGGGTGTTGGATTAACCCTTAACTTTCGTGACGCCAGGGTGCGGGTTCCTCTCTGTATATGTATCCTACCACCACCCGTCCCAGGAACGATAGGGAGGAATAAAGGATTGTCCACAACCGGAATTTTTGTAAACTGGAGATAACTTTACTGCAGATTTTATGCAGGTTAAACTTAGTAACAGACTTTACAGAGGACCGGGGACTTTAGGCTCCTCACAGGTTTGGTTGGGACCTTGTAGGGATTCAAGCTTATTGGTCCCCCCTTCAAGCTTATTGGTCCCCCAGACCTGTGAGTCCTAATACAAAGCATTGTGGTACATCACGTGACATGAGCACATGACCTGGAAGGTCCTTAACCATAACAGAACAACATAATTATTAATCATGTGACCTAAGGTCCTGGAAGCAACATTTACACTATACATTATATATACTATATACATAAAATTAAAGAAGGAAGAGGTGACTAGAGGTTATCCCACTAAGAGCATCCTATCAGTACGGAGGAACTCTGAGTTTGGGGACTTATTACACAAGTTTCAGTACACGTACAGTACCGGGACACCTCACATTTATCCTGTACTGTATACTCTGCATTACCGCACTTTTACTAGTACCCACTGGCCCTTAGCACCTGCTTTCTCTATATTTGTTCATCTATGTGTGCCTATTAGAGATGAGCGAACTTACAGTAAATTCGATTCGTCACAAACTTCTCGGCTCGGCAGTTGATGACTTATCCTGCGTAAATTAGTTCAGCTTTCCGGTGCTCCGGTGGGCTGGAAAAGGTGGATACATTCCTAGGAAAGAGTCTCCTAGGACTGTATCCACCTTTTCCAGCCCACCGGAGCACCGGAAAGCTGAACTAATTTATGCAGGAAAAGTCATCAACTGCCGAGCCGAGAAGTTCGTGACGAATCGAATTTACTGTAAGTTCGCTCATCTCTAGAGCCTATACCTCTCTGTTTTTAGGTATGTGTATTCTATCATAATAAAGATTATGTTTGTCTGATTATTTAGTGGTTTTCTGGTAACTTCTTTTTTGGTTGTATATTGATCGTGTGGTCCAGTACACGGCTGATTGCTGATTATTTTTTGCGTAGTTAACCTGTTAAAATTTGGTGCAATCAAAAGTGTATGAGGATCGTCTAGCATTTTGGCTTCCAACACTGGTTTCTCTTCCACTTATCAACATTGCGTGGGATGTTGAGAAAGAGTTCACACAGTCAACACAAAAGGAGGATGGGGATAATAGAAAACATGCCATAAAGGTGGACCTTATGACCCAGCACTAGTTGGTCCAATCCTTATTGCTATTGGGTTTTAAAGGGGTACTCCGGTGCCCCAGCATTCTGAACATTTTGTTCAGAACGCTCAGAGCCGGAGGCCGTGATCGTGATGTAACGGCCAAGCCCCCTTGTGATGTCACACCACGCCCCCTCCATTCATGTCTATGGGAGGGGGCGTGTCTGCCAACACGCCCCCTCCCACAGACATGAATGGAGGGGGTGTGGTGTGATGTCACAAGGGGCGTGGTTGTGACATCACGACCTCTGTTGCAAAAACCCAGCGTTTGATTAGGGTTATATATTTTTCCAGTTCACCATTGTGGGTACACAATCATAATTTTTCATAGTATTCACATACATTATATGGGTCCGTGGCCCTCTTACTAGTGTAATTTAATAATGAACACATGGTAATAGTGTGGGTTTCACTGGGTTTGTATTATAGTTTAGTGGGAATGGGTGGTTAGGGTCTTCCCCACGGGTACTTTAATTAACTATTCAATGAGTCATGGGTAGTATCCATTATGCCAGGACCATTGGCTGTAGGGATAGTTGAAGAGGGACCATGAAGGTTAGGAATATTGTTCATGGGGTGTGGTGTGAAGATTGGGTATTATATTAACATACACAATATAATAATGTGGAGGTGGTAGAAAAAAAGAAAAAAAGAAAAAATTTCATCTTCATTATTTTTAATTCTATATAATCTATAGAATAGAAATATACATTATTTATTACTCATCTATTTATTAGTTTGTGTATGTGACGCTAATGTCTAGTTATTCTATATTATTGTCATTAATAGATTATGGGTGTCATAATTGGATTAGAATATATACATGTTTGTGCATTTTACATGCTCCCTCCTGGTTTATTTACCTGTTGGTGAGATGTTGAATAACTCCTCCTTGCGGCACTCCCTCATTACAACTATGTATTGCCCGGTGCGCTTGCACGTGGTTCCGACGTAGCGCGATCTTTCGTTCGGCAGTCAGGACTGGCGGATGTTGTCATTATGACATACTTTCGCCAGTGACGCCGCCCGGAAGTCGCGCGGCGTTCGGACCACTCTCATGCGCCATTGAAGAGCATGCAACATAAAGGGCCATCAGTTCCTCACTCCCATGAGCCTCTTGAGAAAGGGATTGCCCGAAACACGTGTCGAGGTGGCAGGAGCGTTGGGGACGTATTCAGCATGTTACCGACAGGTACAGTACTTGATATATATAAATTGTATGACAGCATGCTGATAGGGACACTGTATATATTATCCATATCTATACATCAGGTTCCCCACATCCTGCCTTTTGTGTGTGTGGGGGGGGGGGGACATTTTAAGGGTGGGTATTTTTATGGGTTTATGGTTTTTTTCTACCTATTTCTGGGCTAATTTTTTGTAGGTATATAATATATATATGTTTGATTAGAACACCAGGTGCTGCGGGAGATCATGGGGGCCCCAGTAGCGGAACCTCCCTTGATCAGACATCTTGTCCCCTATCCTTTCAGTAGGGGATAAGATGTCTAGCAGTGGAGTACCCCCTTAAGAAACATTGCTAGATCCCCAGCTACAGAGGAACTGCTTACAGTGGCCACTATAGCAGATCTGCAATCTAACATAATGGCCATTGTAATGGCTAAGCTGGATCCATCCGCCAGGTATATACCCTGGCTGATTACATCACTGCAATGGGATTTATAAGACATAATGTAAACATTTTGGTGACCTATGACTTTCTACTTTTCGCAGTGCTACTTGTTTAAATTTAATATTCTGTTGCAGACTGTTTAGAGGAGGACAGAGTAGATATAAATCTCTGCATTCTACTAGTAGCTGTCAACTTTTTTACACCTAAAATAATAGGCAACTTAATTTTAGAGTGAAGCCTATTAAATAAGGCTAGTGAAAACATATGTCAAAGCTCATAAACATTTTTTTATCACCTAGGCACATCATTTTCATAAAAAAATAATTCTACTTCTTTCAATGAAAAAAATTGTTGTTTGCACTTTATTGGACACTCCGGTTTTAACCATTTAGGGTGTGTTCACACCTACAGTATCCTGCAACATATTTGATGCACAGGATTTGAAGCTGCAGATTTCATCCTGTGTTCAGTCATTTGGTTTAGATTGAAATCTGCAGCATAAAATCTGCAGGTTCAAATCCTGCGCATCAAATATGTGCAGGATACTGTATGTGTGGATAGACCCTAAAGGAGAACTCCAGAATATATAAATTGTCCCCCATACTGCCGGCAGTAAAAAAAATAAAGATGTACATACCTTCCTTCGCTCCCCCGGGGCCTACGGTAACCGTCTCCGCTCTCCGCCGTGATCCTCTTCCTCGTTGCTGGTGGTCGGCGAGTCATACTGCGATCAGCCAATCACCGGCCGCAGCGAAGTCCCGACTCAGCCGGCGATAGGCTGAGCGGCAGTGTGATGTTTTCGGACCCGGCAGCAGGTGCCGGTGTAGTGAAGAATTGTGTGTCTTGAAGCGTTCTCACACTGCCGCTCAGCCTATCGCCGGCCGAGTCGGGACTTTGCTGCGGCCGGTGATTGGCTGACCGCAGTATGACTCGCCGACCACTGGCAACCAGGAAGATAATCACGGCGGAGACCGGAGCCGGTTACCGGAGGCCCCGGGGGAGCGAAGGAAGGTATGTACATCTTTATTATTTTTACTGCCAGCAGTATGGGGGACAATTTTTATATTCTGGAGTTCTCCTTTAATGGATGTAAAAATACTAAAAATATAGATAATAAAAATGTTTGTCTCAGTGGTTAGCACTGTTTATTTGCAGAACTGGGCTCCTGGGTTTAATTCTGATCTATTTATTATGCCTGTACAGTGGTGTTTGAAAATTTTTAACCCTCCACAATTTCTACATTTTTGCATGCATTGGACTTACAACTACATCCTAGAAGAGAACCAAATCAAACAAGTGAGTAAAACATTTTAGCCATGTATTTATTGAGGGCAATTATCCAAAATCATATATCTGTGAGTGGAAAAAGTATGTTAAAGGGGTACTCCGCCCCTAGACATCTTATCCCCTATCCAAAGGATAGGGGATAAGATGTCTGATCGTGGGGGTCCCGCGGCTGTGGACCCCCCGAAATCTCGGCTGCGGCACCCCAGGCATCCGGTGCATGAAGCGAACTTCGATCCATGCTGGATGACTGGTGATGTGCGGAGGAGGCTCGTGACATCACGGCCACGCCCCGCTCGTGATGTCATGGCCATGCCCCCTCAATGCAAATCTATGGGAGGGGGTGTAACGGCTCTCATGCCCCCTCCCATAGACTTGCATTGAGGGGGCACGGCCGTGACATCACGAGCCTCCGGCGCTGAACCCTACGCTCTAAGCAAACGCTGGGTGCAGGAGGAAAATCGCAGGGGTCCCCAGCGGCAGGACCCCAGCGATCAGACATCTTATCCTGTATACTTTGGATAGTGGATAAGATGTCTAGGGGCGGAGTACCCCTTTAGCCCTTGCTTTTCTTATCTGGTATATCAGGTCCTTCCCCAAAATTTCTATTGGATTAAGGTCAGGACTTTGACTTGGCCATTCCAGAACTTTATTCTTCTTTAGGGCAGGGTCCCATGGGGCATATCCGTAGCATATTTGATGTGCCAACAGCAGTCACAGATGGACTGAGCTTAAGAGTGAGCTTCCAGCTGCAGCCGGGTGTTCTATGTGTCCGCTCATAGTGGTGGATTTCTACAGCGGGAAATCCACCACTAGGAGCAAACACACAAAGCTGTCTGTCCATAGCCGGGAGCTCGCTCTGCGGTCCCTTTGTGACTGCCGTTGACACCTCCACAGTGTCAAAAATGGTTCGGATACGCCCCATGTGACCCTGCCCTTAAAGGGAATCTGTCAGCTGCAATTCATATTTCAAACTGCTGACACTGTTAGATAACTGTTAGGGCAAGTAGACACATGATACATTTTATATATGTCTGTGCTTCAATAATGTAGAAAAATGCTTTTATTCTCTGGTGCAAAATATCAAAGAGGCATTCCAAAGACCCTGAAGTGCTGAGGGCTGGAACACCTCCCTTCCTGTTCCTGCTTGATTGACAGTCAGCTGGAAGCCGAGCCCAGTTTCCAAATCTCCTTCCTGTGATGTGCATACAAATTATGCACAGGTGGGAGATTTGGAAACAGGGCTCAGCTTCCAACTGAATGTCAATCAAGCGGGAAAGGGAATAGGGGCTTGGGAACGCTTCTCATAGACTTTTCACAGGAGAAGGAAGGCAATAAAGACAGTGTCAGCAGTTTGAAACATGAATTGCAGTTGGTAGGATGACTTGTGTCTTAAAAAATGTTGTATTGCTGTATGATTGACATTCTCGTAAGAGTTAGCTCCTGGGAGAGATCTCTCGAGCCAATTTTTCTTAAGAATTTGCCAGCATAATTTTCAGCATAACACGCCAACAGCATTATTCCCGCACCAGTGTGTTTCACAGATGGTATGAGTTTGTTTTTTTAGCTGGAAAGCAGCGTTTTCCTTTCTCCAAACAGTATAGCTCTAATTTGGTCTTTTCCATCCACAAAACATTGTTCCAATAGATTCTAGCGTGTCTAGGTGATTTTTTAGCAAAGTGCAGAGAGGCAGCAATGTTGTTTTTAGAGATCAGTAACTTTCTTTTTGCAATCCTGCTGTGCACACCATTGTTGTTCTGTGTCCTCCTGATGGTTGACTTATGAACATTACAAGACTTTAGTTACTCATGCTACGTTCACACTGCAGTATCTCTAGACAGAATTTCCACTGGAGAACCCATGGATGGCGCTAGGACCGCTCGGACCGCATTGCTGTTACCATAGACAGCAATGCATTTCTGAGTGGATCTATCGGGGGATCCACTCAGAAATGCATGGCCATCTATGGGGAAAGCAATGCAGTCTGCATGGTCCTAGAATTCCTGCCGGAGATTCTGCAGTGTAAACCCGGACTTAGAGGTTCCCTGAGTTCCTGACCTAATAAACTATTGTTGGTCAATCCCTCCTTGGAGGGAAAATACTGGTCTTGAATTTTTTCAGATTACACAATCTAAATCCAAACACTTGGTTATGATTATTATTTATTTATAAAGCATTGTTGGTTCCAGGGTGCTTTACATTTGATAAGGGTTAAAATATATAACATAATATATATAATATAAAAGTAAAGTTATTGCAATACAGAGTAAATTGCAGACTATTATAGCGCGAAAGAGGACCCTGTCCCTAGGGAATGGGAGAGAAAAAGTAGATGAGGGGTAAAGGTGGGAAGTAGCCATTACTAGTGCAATGGCAGCAGGGTTATTGTAAGTCCTACGCATTCTTGAAGAGATAGGTCTTTAGGTTGCTTTTAAAGGGGTACTCCACTGCCCCAGCATTCGGAACATTTTGTTCCGAACGCTTAGAGCAGACGGCGGGGGTCGTGGTGTCACGGCCATGCCCCCTTATGGCATCATGGCCACGCCCCCTCAATGCAAGTCTAAGGGAGGAGGCGTGGCAGCTGCCACGCCCCCTCCCATCGACTTGCATTGAGGGTGTGTGGTGTGACGTCACAACGGGGAGTGGCTGTGATTTCACGGCTCCCCCTCCACCGGCACCCAGCATTCTAAAAGAACGCTGGGTGCTGCCCAGAGATCACAGAGACCCCCGCAATCAGACATCTTATCCCCTATCCTTTGTATAAAGGATAAGATATCTAGGGGTGGAGTACCCCTTTAGAGGTCTTGATGGTGAGTGAGAGGCAGTAGTGAGATGTGTTGGGTAGTGGGTTCCAGTGTATGGGGGAAACAGGGGAGAAGTTGTGTATAGATGCAGATGCAAATGAGGCGAGAGCACAGGCGGAAGTCTTGAAAGGATCAGAGATTACATGTGTGGCGGTATTGGTAGATCAGGTCAGAGATGTATAGAAGAGACAGGCTGTGAATGGTCTTGTATGTCATATTGAACAGTTTGTTGTGCAATGGGTAGCCAGTGAAGCTATTAAGGAGAAGCAGGGGATAGACAGGGTAAGAGGTGGATTAGTTGGGAAGTGTTTGTCAGAAGGCCACAGATTAGAATATTGCTGTAGTCCAAGCGGGAGATGATAAGGGCATGTATCAATAGTTTCGTTAAAGGGGTACTCCGGCTCTAGACATCTTATCCCCTATCCGCCATGACCCCTCCCATAGACTTGCATTGAGGGGGCGGGGTGTGATGTAACGAGGGGGCGGAGCCGTGGCATCACAATACTCTGGCCCCTGTATTGTGAGTCATCAGAAACTGAGCAATCTTTGCTCCGTGGGGCTGATGACAAGTGGGTGCAGCAGGGAGATCGTGGAGGTCCCCAGTGGTGGGACCCCCGCGATCAGACATCTTATCCCCTATCCTGGATAGGGGATAAGATGTCTAGGGCCAGAGTACCCATTTAAGTCAAATTTGAGGAAGGAACACATTTGAGAAATATTTTTGAGATGAAGGTAGCATGAGAGCAGGGGGAGAAGAAGAAAGATATATCTAACAGACAATCTGGGATTGTGGATAGGGAGGAGCTGACAACTGGACCAGGGAGATGGATTTAAGTGTCATCTGTGGAATTTGTACTTGAAGCCATAGGATTCTATATCTGTCCCAGTTATAAATGGAGAAGGGGTCCCATGACACAGCCTTGGGTGACTCCAACAGTGAATGAATTGAGGAGGTGATGTATGAGTGGGAGGCTCTGAATGTGTGGTTGTTGAGGCATGAGGAGATCCAGGAGAGGGCTAAATTTTTGACGACTATGGATGAGAGAGTTTCTAGCAGTAGAGAGTAGTGGACTGTCTCAAAGGCAGAGGAGAGGTCAAGAAGAAGGAGCACAGAATATTGGTCTGAGGCTTTGGCAGTCAGCAGATAATTGGCCCCCTTGGTTAGGGCAGTTTGGAGTAATGGGGGCAGAAACCAGATTCCTGGTGGTCAAAAAGTGAGTTTGAGGAGAGGTGGGAGGACTTGATAAGGTATATATGTTGTTCAAGGAGTTTTGAGGCAAAGTGGAGAAGCAAGATGGGGCAGTAGCTGGACAATGGGTTTAGAGATGAGTTTTTGATTGTATGTATGGTTGCATGTTTAAATGATGAAGGAAAAGTGTTGGTGTTTAGTGATAGATTGAAGAGATGGATTAGGGCTGGAATGAATAATCAGGTTTGGGGTGAGGTGGGACGGGATTGGGTCAAGTGCACAGGTGGTGAGGTACGATGTGGAAAGTAGTTTGGAAAGCTTGTCTATATTAATGCTGGAAAAATTAGTTATGAGGGAGTAGGACTTGACAGGTGTGAAGATGTGTTTTAGAACTGTAAGGTAAAGGGGTTATACAGCTTAGAAAAATGTATCCTCTATACAAAGGATAAGGGAAAAGTATGAGATTGCCGGGGGGTCTGACTGCTGGGACTGCCGTAATCTCCTACCCAGCACCCCGACTCTCCTACTGCACGGAGCGGGGGTTGGCACGTGCCCTCCATTCGTCTCTATAGGAGAGCCGAAGCAGTATAGTCAGGTATATTTGGCTCTCCCATAGAGATGCATAGAGGAGGTGTGTTGACCATCGCTTTGTGTGGTGATCAACACAGCTCTATGGAGAAGGCAAACCGGTCACCAGGCAGGAGATTATGGGGGGTCCCATGGTCAAACCCACTTCGATCTGGTACCTATCTCCTATGTGGGGGCTGGCAGCGGGGGGGGGGGAAGAGGAGAGGGTTAAAGGTGTTAGAGTTGCCTGGGCTTTTCGGATTGAAAAGATATAATAGTAGTAAAGTGGTTCTGCTTAGCTGAAGTCAGTGAAGACTTTAAGAAGAAAAGTGCATATTTGTATGTTGTGAAGTCTTCAGTGGAGTGGGGTTTTCTTCCAGATCTACTCTGTATCCCTAGAAGCTTGTCTCAGTTGCTTTGTCCTATTAGTGTGCCAGGGCTGTCTATTGATATGTCGAGATCTGCGGGCTGTAGTATCAAGGGCTTTGGTGTCTGTAGTATTAAAGAATGTTGAGGTTGTGTCTGTGTCATGGAAAAAAGATACAGTGGAGAGTGTTAGAAGACATTTTGAGAGTGTGTCAGCATTGAGATGTTTAAGAAGAGAGGTAAGGAGTTATGGTCAGATATGGAGAGAGGGGTGTTTAAGGGGTTGGATATGGAGCTGAGGTGGGAGAAAATAAGGTCAAGTGTGTGATCGTTTTTTGTGAGTGGCCATTGAGGACCCCTGGGAAAGGCCATAGAAGGTGGTTAGCAATAAGAGTATAGAGGTGGCTGAGGGGGGTGTATTGATAAAGATGTTGAAGTCACCCATGATGACAGTCGGGATGTCCCAGGGAAGGAACTGTAGAAGTCAGGTAGTAAAGTGGTCAATGAAGGTGGTCACAGGGCCTGGTGGTCGGTAGATGACGGCCAGATGGATGGTGGAGGGGAAGTTAATGGGAACAAAGTATGCTTCAAAGGAAGAAAGAGAGAGGAGAAATGGAGTTTAACCATTTCCAGCCTGATGAGTTTTAGCAACTCTTCTTTTTAGGTCTTCAGAAATCCTCATCTGTGTCATGATGCAATTCTACAAAACTGTGTTGTAGAGATTAGACTTTAATAGATCTTTGTTCTTTAAAGAAAACAGGTTGCCCACTCACACAAGACTGTCAACTTATTAATTGAATTATTTCACTATGATTTCTCCTTTAAATGATCTGCTAAACCTAAATGTTCCCATACTTTTGCCACTCACAAATATGTTATATTGGATAATTTTACTCAAAAAATGAATTACCAAGTGTAACATTTTTAAAGTATTTTGACCTCTCTTTCTACTGGGGGGGGGGGGGCATCAATCTACTGTGGGGCTACTATCTACCTACTGGGGGGGAACTATTTACCTATAGAGGGAGAAGGCACCTATCTACCTACAGTGTGGCAACCATCTACCTACTCAGGATCAACTATCGACCTGTTGAGGTTCACCTAAGCACCTATCTATTTAATAGGGTCTGAGTAAAGGGATGAAGACCCCCCCACCAGAGAACATGTCACTTGTGAATCACTTAATGTAGCTGCACTGTAATTAATATATGTTAACTGTATGGGGTAAGGTTGTTCAACATAAAGTGCTTTTATTCAGTAGCAGTATGGTGATATTATTCGATCATTAGCCAGTGGTAACTTATGGTAAGGATGTGGTGGAATTATTTGTCCCTTGTAAAGTGATATTGGAACTGGTTTACTAGGTTTAAAGCTGTAACAGTACTGTGATAAGATTGAGTTATTATGCAGTGGTAATATGTGGTCAAAGCGTGGTGGTAATATTTAGCCATCATATGATGTTGGTCTCGGCATAGGAGGTTTTGGTCAGGAACATTATGGTTTGTAATATATATGGTGATAATATTTATTCCTTGTATTGTGGTATTATTTGGTCATGGTATGACTATTATATTGAGGTATACAGTCCACTTTTCATTTCAATTTATTTTTTTCTCAAGCAGTAGAAAACATAGAACTTTCCCTGAGTATGGACCAACATTAGGTTTTCATACAACATGGTTTTGTACAATGGTCATGTGTATGAAATCCTTGATGTTAAACATCCTGAAAAAAGATCAGTATCCCATGTCATAGATGGGGTTGCTAAAGTTTAGTTGAAAAGAAAGATGGGATGTTTTTTCAACTCTATCCCATAGACAAGACATAGACAGAATTAGTGATGTTAATGCTCAATGTAGTTACATTTAAAATGCTACTGTAAGCAAATATCCAACTTGGCACTGAATAAACTCTAAGCTAAGGAAAAGTAGGTGTAACTTCAGAGTAAGCAGACAAATAATGAGAGGGTAGCATCCCAATGTAATTTCATTGCACTTTGGACTGTATTCCAAGCTAAAAATGTTCCTTGTTTAGAAGTTCTGCTGCTGCAATTTACCATAAAATGTTATTTCTCGGTTGGGTGTGCCATGCAACAGTTTTATAAGAAAAATAATATAGTATCCTCAGAATTACTATCAGGAACCCCAAATGAAGAGTTTTTATGGGCACATTTTTTTCATGGTTTATGCAGAAACCTGATGTGACATGTTGACATGGGAAACTAGACCCATAATGGGCAACACCCTATGTAGAGGTATATAACCGGGCTCAGTCACATTGGTTCATTGTAGGAAGCATTTGGCATTCACTGCACTTCTCTTCTTGAGCCACCATGAGTATCAAGCATCTTTCTTCAGCTGGATCTTTGAGGGGATTAGGAGGTGGAAGTTCTGGTGTTTCCCGTATGTCATCTGTACGATCAAGTACTTCTTACCGATCACCAAGCATGCATGGTGGTCTGATCGGTAGAAATTCAGGTGGAAGTTTAGGTCTAGGTTGTAGTGTTGGCAGTGTTGGAGGCTATAGCTCTGGTTTTGGATATGGAGGAGGTAGTGCCGGGTATGGCTATGGTGGTGGCCATACTAGTGTTGTTTCCGCAAGGGAAGACATCCTGAGCACCAATGAGAAAGAAACGATGCAGGTACTGAATGATCGTTTGGCATCCTACCTAAACAAAGTGCGCTCTTTGGAAATGGAAAATGCCCAACTTGAGAAAAACATCCGAGAGTGGTATGACAAACAGGTTCCATACATGTCCCCTGATTTCCAACCATACTTCAAGACTATTGAGGACCTTCAAAACCAGGTATGAATATATATTTTAGCAATGTGTACATCTAAAGTTTTTTCTATACAGAAGTTATATTTACAAAATTATGTTATACAAAATCTCTCATGCTTTCAATAAAATTGTTCATTGTTCATATTACCATTGTTTATATCCAATGTACCAGAATTATTCAAATTTCACAACTTCTCAAATATCTTTTAGATCCTTCAAGCAAGCATTGACAATGCTAACATCCTGCTTCAGATTGATAATGCCCGGCTGGCTGCAGATGACTTCAAGACCAAGTAGGTTCTTGCACATTCTTAGGTGCTATAATATGTTCTTTGACTTTTGATTTAACTTATTGTTATGTATAACCAGGCTGAAAGGTTTCTAGGTAATTCTATTTAATCTAATGGCCAACTCAACAGATAACGGTTTTGTTTGTGATGTATGTCTCATCTTTTGTCAAGCAGTGATACAAACTATCTAGGTAGACTCTGTTCTATAGTACTTATTTTAATATTAAGGGTTTATTTAATTTAAGGTATGAAAATGAAGCAGCTCTCCGCACAAGTGTAGAGGCTGACATCAATGGACTGCGTCGTGTGCTGGATGATCTCATGCTTGCTAAGAAAGATCTAGAAGGACAACTCCAAACCCTGACTGAAGAGCTGGCCTCCTTGAAGAAAAACCATGAAGAGGTAAAGGAATGGGACAATTTCATTGGATATCTTTTTAACATTCTTCCATTAATATAGTGGCAATACTAAGAATTTTCATTGAAATTGTATTTCAGACATGGAATACATATTCTAGAAGTCAGGAATAATCTAAATTTAGAGTTACACATTATATAATTCATAACCAAGCTTATGCTCTTGAGTTAAGAAAAAAAAGTCCCTAACTTCTCTTACTTCTTTGTAGGAGGTGAACATCTTGCGCTCTCAGCTGGGAGCAAGAGTTAACGTAGAAGTGGATGCTCCTCCTGCTGTGGACCTGAACAAAGTGCTAACAGAAATAAGGGATCAATATGAGAACATAATGGCCAACAACCTAAAAGAAGCCGAGAGGTGGTTCTTAGAAAAGGTAGGACAATAATAGAATATTGAGCAATAGAAACTAGAAATAGTTTCGAACTGCAAGATGATCATGATGTTCTTACACCATAGAGTGAAGAGCTGAACCAACAAATGACAAGCAGCGCCCAACAACTTCAGACATGGAACCATGAAATCATCGAACTCCGCCACACAGCCCAAACTTTGGAAATAGACCTTCAAGCCCAGAACAACCTGGTGAGTCCAGTTGCCTATCTTGAAATGAAGAGGAACATGTCATACATCTCAATGAGATAATATAGGCATTCAGGGCATTTCTGAAAGGTGTGTATTAACTTGGATTTCCCATGTCTTACATTTAGAGAGAAGCCCTGGAGAACGCATTGGCTGAGACCGAAGCTAGATACAGTTGCCAACTTGCCCAACTTCAAGATATGATATCTAATGTTGAGGCCCAACTAGCAGACCTTAGATCTGATCTGGAAAGACAGAACTTTGAATACAGATGTCTCATGGATGTAAAGACACATCTGGAGAAGGAGATCGCAACCTACAAACAACTGCTTGATGGAGAAGACATGACGTAAGTAACTTATCATTATGCCACTAAACTAAGCCACTAAGGTGTAGATGTAGCAAGTGTGCCCAGGCCCTGGGACTGAGTAGGCCCATAGGCTGCCATGTCAGAAGGTACAAGTACAATTATTAGCACAGGGTGAATGGGGGTAGTACCATATGCTAAAAGTTATCACTTTGACCAATAATAATAAGCAAGTGTCCCACTCTCTGAATCACTGGCAAACTGTTTAGGACATTTAGCTGTAAGTGTTCTGTTCCCCTAGAGTGCTACTGTAGGATAAATTGTGCATTACATGTTTGCTATTTTAAAATACTAGGGCTTTTCATTAAATGCACACAACCATTAGGTACTCCATTGTGAGAGATTTTTTTTGTAGCTGTTCTTCACTCTGACTAATATTGTAGATGGGACCTTGTATTATAGTTATTCAGAATTTTTATGTCTAAAAGTAACACCTTTGTAGGAAATGTTGAGGTCATTGATTAAATGTAAATGCATATTGTATGTATTATTGTACAGATTTTAGCTGAACATTTTCTATTCCAGGAGAGGCTCATTTACCAGAACCGTCACAATGATGTCCAGTGGATCAGGTGGCTCCATGAATATGGGAGGCATGGGGGGCATGGGAGGCTCTGGAGGAATGAATGCCAACATAAAAACCCAAGGACCATGAAGAATTAGAAAACTTTAGCCACTCATTATTTCCTGTGGTCTTGTTATATTAAAGCAAAAATACTAGCCAATAAAAAAAGATTTTGAAATAAAATAAACAGCCGTCAGAAGTTGTTTTAACCACCTGGCACCTACTTATGTTGCACAATGACCAACCATGTCTACGTGAGATTGTATGTGTGCATGAATGTGTATCTGTTGTGCATGGACAGTGGTGTTGGGTATTTTTTAGCAATGCCATTGTATGCGCAATACTAACTGTTGAGTTGGGTGATGGTGTCTTTATGAGTGGGGTCAAGGGCTCTGTGTCTGGTGAGGGGTATTTGCTCACTGTGTATGGAAGAATATAATCTAGAATATGGTGTCAATGTGCAATTGAAGAAAGGGTTAAGGGTGACCATTCAAAATAAGAGGTAAAAACTACCTCGCAACCCATAGACTTGAATGGAATAATTGAGTTAAAACAACATGCTTGTTAAAGAAGTGGTTTGAGACTAGAGATTTAAAAAAAACAGTGCCACTATTGTCCGTGGTTGTGTCTGATTTTGTAGCTTTTGTCCCATTGGCTTAAATAGGGCTAGGATGCAATACCAAACACAATTCATAGACCTAAGTGGGGCTGTTTTTGTAAGCCACTATCACCAACAACCTCTTCAACAAGCATTTTAAAGGCACTATAACTTTTTGTAGGATTTGCCCCCTATCTGAGGCTGCTGTGTAAACAACTAGTGCTTTTGCTTTAATTAACATAAAGTTACTAAAATGTGTATTGAACCACATTAAATTTCATTTAGCTATAAGCAACTTCCATTTATACTTCCTGCTACTTGTCCTCTGCTGTCCTCTCAGAGGTTGATTGTTGTCAGTGTCATCATCACATTTTTATATTTTGTCTGTTTTTTGAATTGCCTATTCCATGTCAGGGGGATGGGCAGACTCTGCAGAGAATGCTTCCTACCTTGTTCATAATAAAACAGCTTGATGCATTAACCTTGAGTGTGTTCCTGCTTGGTGTTTGCTCGGTGGGATGGCCCATTGCCTTCAAAGTCAATAAATCCCATATCATTTATTGTTTGACTTATGGTGGGTAGGATAGAAGAAGTATTATATATTCATCAATGCCAGTAAAAACCATGGAGATAGTAAGACGAAAGCCATGGAACCATGCACCCTTTACTCTATTAAGGCAATGCATCTTTGCAAGTAAATGAATGCTTATTAAAGGCCTAGACTTGGCAATATTTATTTGTGGTCTGACTGCTATCTAAGTGACAATTAAAGGGGTACTCCGGTGGAAAACATTATTTTTTTTTTAAATAAACTGGTGCCAGAAAGGTAAACAGATTTGTAAATTACTTCTATTGAAAACACTTTACCCTTCCAGTACTTTTTAGCAGCTGTATGCTACAGAGGAAATTCTTTTCTTTTTGAATTTCTTTTTTGTCTTGTCCACAGTGCTCTCTGCTGACACCTGATGCTGAACTGAACCTGATGCTGACACCTGATCAGGAACTGTTCAGATAAGCATAGGTTTGCTATGGGGATTTTCTCCTGCTCTGGACAGTTCCTGATACGGGCATCAGGTGTCAGCAGAGAGCACTGTGGTCGTGACAGAAAAGAAATTAAAAAAGAAAATAATTTATTCTGTAGCATACAGCTGCTAAAAGTACTGGAAGGGTAAAGATTTTTTAATAGAAGTAATTTACAAATCTGTTTAACTTTCTGGCACCAGTTGATTTAAAAAAAAAACGTCAAACATGATGTAAGTAAACTAACAACACACAAACAGAGGCACTGTCCAGTCTTTTATTGAGTAAACATCCTCAGTGCAGGGAAAAAGAGTAAGTCAATCTGTGTTAATAAACTCTGCAAGAGCTACTGTAACTGGCAAACAATGTTTTAATTACCCTATTCAGGATGCAATACTTGGTTAAAACCTAAAGAAATTTAAAGAGGTTGTCCCAAGATTAAAATGTATCACTTATCCTCAGAATAAGTTATAAGTAGCCAAGAGGGGGTAGGGATCTGACCACTAGGAGCCTCACCAATTACCAATTTGAAAACGTGGTTAGCATATCCCCTGAGTGAAAACAGAAATCTAAATGCTTGGCCACCTCTCTATTCACTTGATATGCGACTGATAAAGATAGCCAAGTGCAGCACACAGTTATCTTTAAAAGTCCTGTAAACATTTAATCAGCTGTTTATCACCTATCATGTAGAAATTATGCACAGGAGCAGGGACACCTTTCAAAGCAAGAGGCACTTCTCCTGTACACTGAGCAGCCCAGAGATATGCATACAGTCCACAACATTTGATAGGCCAGGCTCCCTTCATCTGGCCCAGCGATTGTGAACTGTACATGAGCAGGGACTCCTGCCTTTGACAGGAGTCTCTGCTTCTGTTCTTACTTCTTGTTCCATCTTGTACTGATTGAGTGCCTCATAAAGTATGTACAGGATCAGAGACTCTTGTCCCTGGTCCTGTACTGGTACTCCCAAATCTAAATTGAATCTGACAGCTAATTCAAGCCAATAAGACAAGTTTTAGGAGATTCACAAATCTTTAAAGTGGTACTCTGCCCCTAGACATCTTATCCCCTATACAAAGGATAGGGGATAAGATGTCTGATCGCGGGGGTCCTGCCACTGGAAACCTCTGCGACCTCTCCTGCAGCATCCCCTTGTCATCTGCTGCACGGAATGAACTTCACTCCGTGCCTGGTGACGGGCGATACAGGGGTTGGAGTATCGTGACATAATGGCCCCGCCCCCTTGTGAAGTCATGCCCTCAATACAAGTCTATGGGAGGGAGCGTGGCAGCAATATCGAGGCGGGACATGATGTCACGAGGAGGCAGGGCTGTGATATCACAGTACTTTGGCCCCTGTATTGCCCGTCATCATGCATGGTGCGAAGTTTTCTCCAAACAGCAGATGACAAGGGGTGCTGTAGGAGAGATTGCGGGGGTTCCCAAAGGTAGGACCCCCGCAATCAGGGGCGGAGTACCCCTTTAACTATAAGTTTCAGTTTTGAATAAAGCGTTTCGCCTTTATTCTTTCCTGCTCTAAAAAGAAAAAGAGAAAACATTATCATTTCTGAACAAATGAATAAAAGTGCTACTTCAGGGAAGGATGGACAGGTGGAAGGAGCCCTAGAATGGACCCTAGGATGGACAGGTGGAAGAAGCCCTAGAATGGACCCTAGGATAGACAGGTGGAAGGAGCACTAGGACTGACCCTACCATTCAAAGCACTAGCCCTGACAAAGGTGACCTCTGAACAAAAGTCTTATCTTTGTAGTCCGTCACTCATACTCTAAAACTAGACTGGTAGTGTTGTAACCAGATGTAAAAAAAATTGTGTGGTGATGTAACACAAAACAAAAAGTACTTTGATACCTTTACATTTCCCCTATAAGTTTAATGGGTTCATCTGAGAACCTTAGTTACGATTGTCTACTTCAACAATGAATATACTTCTTTATATTATTGTAAAGCATATGCCAAAAATTATCTAAACAATATACACAAGACAGTATCAAAACTTCGGACCTTGATGACCTGTAAAGCAAAAATAACAAAGGATTCAAAGAAGTAACAGATGAGTGTATAGTACATGTGAGATTATGTGAGAATACCACAAAATTATTAAAGGGGTATTCTCATGAACAGAAGTCATTCCCTATCCACAGAGTAGGGGATAAGTAGTGGTTGGAGGAGGGACTGATCACTGGGACCTCCACTGATCCTGAGTGTATAATCAATAGTCAATGATAATGCAGTTTTGTTGCATATTGAAAAGTGGCTAAAGAAGACCAGAAAAGAAGGGGGCATCCGGGTCACCACAAATTGTTCGTCACAAAAATGAAGAAAATTAGGAAGTAGTACCATAGTAGTACAATTTCAAGGCAGTAAATCCACTCATTGTATATCTTTTTGCAACGGGCGTATTTTTACATTTTCTGTCCTGGCTGTGTTCCATACCACCTCTATAACCTGTATGCTTTGCAACAGCTGCATTGGTATGATGCAATATTTTTCCTATTTAAAGGGGTACTCCACTGCCCCAGCATGCAGAACATTTTGTTCCAAACGCTGGGTGCAGGGGTTGTGACGTCCCAACCACGTCCATAATGATGTAATGCCACGCCCCCTCAATGCAATTCTCATAGGCTTGCATTGAGGGGGTGTGGTGTGACGTCACAATGGGTGTGGCCATTACATCATGACCCCTGCAGCCCGCACCCAGCATTCAGAAAAAAAAATTCTGAACACTGGGGAACCTATTTTAGGGTATGGTCATGCATAACAGATCCGCAGTGTATTTTACGCTGCCTCCAGCGGTTGCCATCCCTGTTCCCCCGCCTCGCTCCGCCCCTGGCCTGCTCGCAGCAGCAATCCGCCACTACGAGCAGCCACACAGGGGGCCTGCGAGTCGTCGAGTGCACTGTGAAGAAGATGGGTGAAAAAAGGTCTGATGTTAATGGAGAGCTGCACCTTAAACCTGTTTTGCGCTATTCATATTTGTGAAGTGTTGGTGTGGCACCATGGTCAATCTACTCTGATGCATCAGGCATTGGTGGATGGAAATCCTGGCTGATCCATGACTGATTCCTCTTCACAAAGGTCAGTCTCTCCACATTTGGACAGACGAGTTCTCCTTAGGGTTACTATGGCCCCCGCTGCACTAAACACCTGCTCTGTTGGCACACTACAGGCTAGGCTGGACAGCTTTTCCAGGGCAAACTCTGCTAGTTGGGGCCACAAATGAAGTTTGACTTCTCAGAAGTCCAGCAGATCTTCAAAGTTTGTTGGCATAGTCATGTCAAGGTATGCCACCACCTGCTGGTTCAGGTCCTGCTCCAGGTCTACCTACCGCTGATGAGTTGCTTCACTATGCGGGTGAAGAAAGCTACTCATCAGCGACTTTAGAGGGCCCCCTGAGTAAGAACTGCTAGTGGATGGACAATAACACAACTGACTACATAGGATCTCTCTGTAGTAGATCAGTTTGTAAAAAAGGCACCCATTTTGCGCCGGTAGCGAGGGTCCAATAAGGTCAAGACCCAGAATTAATTCCGCTGCCGAATGGTGAAAATTAAGCTGTCACTACGCAAGCAAGCGAGTATGCATCGTGCCATTTGTGCAAGTGACTCGGAGGGACTCCCTGCCTTCATCTCCACTGCATACTGTCACGGTGTGTCTGGGTCCTCTGTCTCGCCTTCCTCATAATCCTCTAGCTCCTCTAGTTGATCATGCTCCTCTTCTACTGTGAGATGACTAGAAACACCGCCCATCTCATCAAACCTAAACTGTGCTTCACTGTGCACCTCATCCTCCTCCTCCTCCAGTTCAGCCCCCACATGGATCATGTGGCTGTGAGATGTAGGCGCAACGTCTCCATTGCCCTGACCAGCCATCGCTCCCAACACTTGTTGTAGGATATGAAGCAGTGGAATGACGTTGTTCATCCCGTATCCTACGTATAATGTGGCTTCCTCAAAGGGCCTGAGCAAACTTCAGGTGTCAGGTATAAGCTGCCACTGGTTCACATTGAAGTTACACACGAGATTACCCCTATCCACTTGGATCATCAAGAAATCGGTGATGGCTTTTCTCTGTTCGTACAGTCGGTCCAACATATGCAGGGTGGAATTCCAATTTATTCCAAGGATACCATTCTGATGCTGCAGCTCAAGGAGGGTGTGCTTTGCGGTGTACGAGTGGCTGAAGTGCATGCAAAGTTTCCTTACCATTCTAAGTATGTCTTGCAAATAGGGGCAACCCTTCAGGAACTGCTTGACAACCAGATTTAACACGTGTGCAATGCAGGGCACATGGGTCACCCTTCTTTGTCGCAGCACAGCCAAGTTGTTCTTCCCATTGTTGGTCACCATGGTTCCCATTTCCAGTTTTCGTGGAGTAAGCCATGCTCCGATTTCTTTACGAATGACTTTTAGAAGTTCATCCCCTGTGTGACTCTTTTTTCCAAGGAAAACCATGTGAAGAACAGCGTGGTATCGCCGTGCCCTGCACACATGGTATGCTGTAGGCCACTGAGACTTGTCCGGGCAGTGGAGGATGAGGAGGCGGAGTCGCACACTGTCACAGGACCAACGGGCTGACAGTGTGGAGGAGGAAGCAGCATGACCTGTCCAAGTTGGTGTTGTGGCTGTGCAGGAACCACACTCACCAAGTGAGCCATAAAGGACATGTATTGTCCCTGACCGCAGTTACAGCTCCACACATCGGCGCTGCCGTGCACTTTGGTACACACCGACAGGCTCAAGGACTGGCCCACTTTGTGTTCCACAACATTGTGCAGAGCTGATACTGCCTTCTTCGCAATGAAATGACGGCTTGGCACTCTCCACCTTGGCTCGGCACAAGCCATCAGTTCTCTGAAAGGTGCAGAGTCCACCACTTGAAAAGGGAGGGACTGCAGCACCAGCAACTTAGACAGGAGCACATTCAGCTTCTGTGCTGTTGGATGAGTGGGCGCATATTGTTGTCTCTTGGACATGGCTTCGCTGATGGATTGTCCGCACTAATTGACTGCTACTGCCGCCATCGCCAGGAACCCCTGTTCCACTACCTCCCAGAAAAGTAGGCTGCCACGAAGCAGGTAGCCTCCCCCGGGCAAGTTTGGTTCCAGAATTTCGATTTCTGCCACCACGCTGACTGCCAACCATGCTACCGCTTTGCTAGCTCAGCTGCTACCTCAAGGGCAACCTGCAACTCTTTTCTCCTGACGATGATGAAGCCCCTTCTGCACCCGGCACCCAATTGTGATCGGCTTCATCATCGAGTTGTGTCTGCACGTCACTGATGTCCTTCTCAGGTTCCTCAACAGTGTCTGCTTCAGGACCCTGAACCCTGGCAACACCGTCTCCCCCGTCACTCTCCTCATCACTACTTGCCCGCCCAGTGAAGGAAGCGGCGCATGTCTCCTCCTCTTCTTGGTTGGGCAGTAGCTGCTGACTGTCCTCTATTAGATCGTCCTCAGTGAATAGTGGAGCTGAACCCACAGCATAGGAGAGGGAACAGCATAGGGCAGAGGCAATGGGAGGATAGGGACTGCTCCCGGGCCATGCCAACTGAGGGTTGTGTCCCTTGAGGAACCCACCGACTGTTGACTAGTTGTGCCAGATGTCACTTGTGATTAAGTGGATGACCGTGTTAACCAATCGACGACCGCAGATGGGTTGCTGGTCGAGACACGACCGCTAGCTGATAACGAGAGCTCAGGCCTCTCGCTGTGAATCCTGCTGTCACTCACCCCATGTCTGCTGCGACCTCTACCTGAAGGATTTAGGCCTCTGCCACTCCTCTGTGCACGTCCTGGCACTTCTCTGCCTGACATACTTAGTGCATATATGAGGGGAGTACAATACGCTTCACTACTCTTAAAACAGTATTTGTCTAGAACAGCAGCAGGTGATTACTTTTGGCTGTCCTTTCACAGTATGTAGGCCCTTGACAGATTAACAGGAACAAAATAGTACACTACTTAGGTGTAGGTATTTGGTATGCACTGATAAGGGCAGAAAAATGCTCTACAGTACACTTAAAAAAGTATCTGAATACAACACCAGCCGATGAGTACTTTTGGCTGGACTTTCACAGTATGTAGGCCCTTGACAGACTAACAGGTACAAAATAGTACACTACTTAGATGTAGGTATGCAGTATGCAGTGATGGGGGCAGAAAAATGCGCTACAATACGCCTAAAAGCTTTTCTTCACTGCTTGTTACAGATTTATAGATACAAAATAGTAGACTGCTTAGATATAGGTATGTAGTTTGCACGTATGCGGGCAGAAAAATGCGCTACAATACATCTAAAACTCAGTACTTTTGTAAAACACCAGCCGGTTAGTACTAGTGCTTAGACTTTCGTAGAATGTAGGCCCTTGACAGATTAACAGGTACAAAATGGTACACTACTTAGATGTACGTATGCGGTATGCACTGATGAGGGCAGAAAAATGTGCTACAATACGCCTAAAAACTCGGTATTTTGTAAAACACCAGCCGCTGAGTACTAGTGAATAGTGTTGAGCTGCATAGGCCATATTCGAATTCGCGAATATTCGCGAATATATGGACAAATATTCGTCATATATTCGCGAATATTCGCGTTTTATTTTCGCATATTTAAATATTCGCGTATGCGAAAATTAACATATGCAAAAATTTGCATATATGAAAACCTGTGCAAGCAAAAATTTGCATATGCGAAAATTCACACACTAGTCTCACACAGCAGTATTAGAGCCTTCTTTACACCACACAAGCTGGAAGCAGAGAGGAATGATCACTGTGATGTGTACTGTGAAAGAAAAAAAAAAAAAAAACGAATATTCGTAATTACGAATATATAGTGCTATATTCGCGAATATTCGCGAATTCGCGAATATGCGATATTCGCGAATAAAATTTGTATTGCGAATATTCGCGAGCAACACTACTAGCGAATGGACTTTCACAGTATGTAGGCCCTTGACAGATTAACAGGTTCAAAGATGTGCACTACTTAGATGTAGGTATGTGGTTTGCACGTATGCGGGCAAAAAAATGCGCTACAGTACACTTGGAAAACATACTTTTGTAAAACACCAGCCGGTGATTACTTTTGCCTGGACTTTCCCAGTATCTAGACTTGTTACAGATTTATAGATACATTAATAGAATGCTGTAGACAGTGACTGGGAGGTGATTTGCTGCAGTAAGAATGCTTTTCTGTGAAACACACACTGCTTTCTGTCTCTCTCTCTCTGTCCAACAGAACGCTGACGTGACTGGGAGGTGAATCGCTGCTGGATAAAGCTTTCCTGTGCAACAAACAGCGCTGTCTGTCCCTATTTATCTCTCTGCAGTGAAAGGCTGAAGTAACTGGCTGCAATATGGCTGCCGATTATATAGGGCTGTGACATCACAGGGGTGACTGGCTGCTGATAGGCTACATGTGATTCAGGGTCATCCCTCCTACCCTTGTTCCTGCCTTCCCAGGATTCCTTGCCCCATGTCCTCACATGTAGATCTGCCATTTTAGATGCCCTGGAGCCTGGACCGCACTAAATGGAGTTTAATGAAGCGATTTGTGCGATAGAATCACGGCGATATTCGTATTTGTTGCGAATCTAATTTTTCCTGAAATCCATAGCAAATTTGGATTCATCAGATTCGATTCGCTCATCCCTTGTATTAATCATGAGAATATTCCAGGTGCAAGACCACTAGTGTCATCTATTTAACCCCTTAAGGACCACAGGTTTTTCCGTTTTTGCACTTTCATTTTTTCCTCCTTACCTTTAAAAAATCATAACTCTTTAAATTTTGCACCTAAAAATCCATATGATGGCTTATTTTTTGCGACACCAATTTTACTTTGTAATGAAATTAGTCATTTTACCCAAAAATCTACAGTGAAATTGAAAAAAATCATTATGAGTCAAAATTGAAAAAAAAAAGCCATTTTGTAAATTTTGTGGGCTTCTGTTTCTACACAGTACATGTTTAGGTAAAAATTACACCTTATCTATATTCTGTAGGCCCATATGATTAAAATGATCCCCTACTTATATAGGTTTGATTTTGTCGTACTTCTGAAAAACATCATAACTACATGCAGGAAAATGTATATGGGGCGTTATGAGGGCAAATTTTTTGCGTCGTGATCTGAACTTTATAGCGGTACCATTTTTGTATTGATCAGACTTATTGATCGCTTTTTACTGATTTTTTCATGATATAAAAGGTGACAAAAAAAACGCTATTTTGGATTTGGGGGGCTGCACATAGATTTGCATCACTACTTACCTCCACCAGCCATATGGTACGCTTCACTGCATACTGTTCCTCTTTTATTTCTTTAGCTTTTTTTTTTATTTTAAAGACATGTTAAAAAGTTATTTGTGAACACAGCTGACAGAACTTTGTAGAGAGAGAGAGCACACAAAATCTGCAAAGCATTTTTTTTGAATGTCCTTCTTCTTGTTTCAGATACAGGGAGTGTAGTCTGAATATTAACCTCCCCCCCCCCCCCCCCCCCCGCCCCCTCTCCCACACAGAGTGAAGTAAGTTCCATGGTGGGACCTGATTATACATATAGGGGGAGATTTATCAAAACCTGTGCAGAGTAAAAGTTGCCCAGTTGCCCATAGCAACCAATCAGATCGCTTCTTTCGTTTTCAAAAAGGCCTGTGGAAAATGAAAGAAGTGATCTGATTGGTTGCTATGGGCAACTGGGCAACTTTTCCTTTGCACAGGTTTTGATAAATCTCCCCCATAGTAACCAACTAGATCATTATTGCACTTTTCATTGAGTGCTGGCTCTTAGATTTTTTTTATTCTTATTTTACTCCACATTGAGAAAACTGATGAACCCGCTGAATAGAAAGGAATCAGAATCAGTGTAAGGGTTCTTTTAATTTTGTGTGCCTTACATTTTTAATTATGTAATTTACATAATAAGTATAGAATATTATTACACCTGGCTGTAACAATATCAGTCTAGTTTCATATCTTGCTCTTTCCACCTAATTAAAGAAGTCCTATTGAGGACTAGAAAAGCGAATCTCAGGATCATGTCAGGGTCGCACTTATCTGGACTGGTATCCAAGAGGCAGGGACCGTCACTGAGCATAACAAGATCTCCCTTTGCCCCGTTTCCATGCTTTGAATAGTGTGCTAATTTATTGATTTTATAATAATTATATTTATCTTTTTTTTGTTTCTAAATATTTAGTGGTTCTTTTTAAACAGATGCAAAAAGGGGAATACAATTGTTAGGCATGCAGACCTGACATATTATGTAGGACATCTATATAAAGAAAAAATAATAATTACAGCCTCCATACAAAGCACTGAGTAACCATGCAGGTTATAATCAGACTCTGTAATATCACGGTTTAGTGTAATACCACTGACAGGTCACCAGACTGCTGAACTAGGCTTCACCTTTAGGAGACACATCTGCTGGGTCCAAGCTATGGCTCCTAGTACTCGGATACCACAAGAATCAGAAAAATCACTAAGAAGAGCTCTGCAATATAATCTGCAATTGAGGATTATAACAACCATTAAAAGGAGCACTCCGGTGGAAAACACATGTTTTTTTTTTAAATCAACTGGTGTCAAAAAGTTATACAGATTTTACTTCTATTTAAAAATCTTCATCCTTCCAGTACTTACGTATCAGCTGCCGTATGCTCCAGAGGAAGTTGTGTAATTCTTTCCAGTCTGACCACAGTGCTCTCTACTGACATCTCTGTCCATATAAGAAACTGTCCAGAGCAGGAGAGGTTTGCTATGGGGATTTGCTCCTGCTCTGGACAGTTCCTGACATGGACAAGAGAGAATCACTCAAAGAAAATCCCAAACATTTTGAATTTAGACAAATCTTAATTTTTGGCAGAAATTAAGGACAAATTCAATTTGTCCTTAATCAATTTGATCACATTCCATGGCTTCCAGATTTCCAGATACTTACTATGTGAGCCCAGATGTGTTTGGAAAGTAGAAGCAATGGCTTTTTTTTAAGACATGAAAAAGATACATTTTAGGGACAAGCAACCGGATTAACATCGTAGAAAGTGTAAAAAAGTGACACAAAACCCTTTCACAACAATTAGTATACCGCTAAGAAAAGCACATAACTTGTAATAAAACAGATTTTGAACTTACAGAACAGATGCAGAATGTTCTTCTGCTTTAACTAGAATTATACTGTGTTGTTCACTGCTTAATGTCCCTCAAAGAGATCTTCTTCTAACACCTGCTCTCTCAAATGTACATAGCTTTTATAGTGGCTCTGACATCACCTCGAAACTGCATCCTTATTTACTGGAAGAGCTGCTCCAGTTCAATCATCTATAGTATCCTTCCACCAAAGTACAACCATCAATTTACCTGCCAAGGTTCAAAGTTGTTTTAATGGATAAAAGTGTTGGGCATATAGCTACAATAGAATCAGTTCTGAAGAGATCTGAATGTTACTGGAGAATATGAAATTAATTTGATTATGTCCACGCAGGACTCTACATATTTTTTAGGTATGAAAGCCATATGTGTACCAGTTTTTGATCCACACCTCCAGCAACAATCATCTTGTGTAACATGTTTTTATTGTAAGTTGAAACATTTTTTAACTCCTTCCTGCCCCATGACATAAATGGAAAGGCCTGCGCAGCTGGCCTGTAATTGTGGGAGGAGCGGGATGACTATAAAACTCACGGCTCTCCTCCCTTCAATGACGCCGTGGGTTCTTCGCTTGAGGGTTGTCACGTGATGTCGGCAGGAAGTGGAGTCACGTTCCCACCGGTCAGCTGACTGCACGAGTCAGCTGACAGGAACCTCGCTTCAGCCGGCATGGGGGGGGGGTAAGTGGCTGTGGCTGACCGGGGGTAACGCTGGCGGTTCCCGGACTCCGGAGGTGAGCCGGAGTTCAGGGAAACCCTTGGTCAGCCCGGCCCCAGGTTATTGTATTACATATCTGCATTCGCCGGTAGCATTTTACGGTTTTCAGCTGTATATGATTACTTACGGCTTGCTGCGCATGTATATGGCTAATTTGTTATGCGAACAGCCTCCTGCACGAGCATATCATTACCGCATTAGGTGTACGGCTTGCCGCGCATGTATGTGTTCTCTTATGGCTTGCTTTATTATGTGTTCAGCCTCCTGCACGTGCATTTCATTACCGCACTATGTGAACAGCCTCCTGCACGTGCATATCATTACCGCACTATGTGAACAGCCTCCTGCACGTGCATATCATTACCGCACTATGTGAACGGCTTGCTGCACATGTATACGATTACTTTGTTATGTGAACAGCCTCCTGCACGTGCATATCATTACCGCACTATGTGAACTGCCTCCTGCACGTGCATATCATTACCGCACTATGTGAACTGCCTCCTGCACGTGCATATCATTACCGCACTATGTGAACTGCCTCCTGCACGTGTATATCATTACCGCACTATGTGAACAGCCTCCTGCACGTGCATATCATTACCGCACTATGTGAACAGCCTCCTGCACGTGCATATCATTACCGCACTATGTGAACAGCCTCCTGCACGTGCATATCATTACCGCCTATGTGAACGGCCTCCTGCACATGTATACGATTACTTTGTTATGTGAACCGCCTCTTGCACGTGCATATCATTGCCGCGCCATGTGAACGGCTTGCTGCCCATGTATATGATTACTGCATTGTGTGATCAGTCTCCTGCACATGTATATCATTATCGCACTATGTGTTAGGCCTCTCGCACATGTATTTGATTGCCGCATTGTGTGAACAGTCTCCTGCACATGTATATCATTACTGCACTATGTGTTAGGCTTCTTGCACATGCATATCATTACCGCACTATGTGTTAGGCTTCTTGCTCATGCATATCATTACCGCACTATGTGTTAGGCTTCTTGCACATGTATATGATTACCGCACTATGTGTTAGGCTTCTTGCACATGTTTATCATTACCGCACTATGTCATTACCGCACTATGTGAACATTCTCCTGCACATGTATAACATTACCGCACTATGTGATCAGTCTCCTGCATATATATCATTACCGCACCACGTGAACAGCCTCCTGCACATATATATCATTATCACATTTTGTAGTTCTGTGCTGCGGGGAGGATCTATATGTGTCTCCCGTATACTGAGACTCGCACACCTTTACACTCAATCGGACTCACCGCTCCGCCCCACCCTGTGGCCTTATGCTTCACCCCCACAGCTGCCAATCTGGTCAGTCTAAGGCACGCTACACCAACAGCTGCGCTCACTTCCAACCTTTGTCTCTTAACTAACTTCCTCACAGTTTACTTTTCATTTATTTATATTTCTGTGTTTCCGGGCGGTGTGCCTCCAGCTGTTGTGAAGCTACGATTCTCACTTATAGGAATCATGCCGTAGGGTTCATGCTGTACACATCCTGGTACCCATACACGTTGGTAGGATTCATGCCGGTAACATTTATACGACACACACGCTTTTAGGGTTCATTCGTTCTCTACGCACTTGTAGTTTTATACCGTACACACGCTTTTAGGGTCATACTGTACACCCCCTTTGTAAGGTTTATACTGCACACACGCTTGTATGATTCATACAGTACACACTTGTAGTGTTTATACCGTTTACTTGCCTACAGGTTTCATACTGTACACTCGCTTGTAGGATTATAGTGTACATTCACCCTTAGGGTTCATGCTGTACGCTTGCTTGTAGCATTCATACTGCACTCACACTTGCGCATAGTTCGGGGGTGCATGCTTGTAGCATTTACTCTATACACACGCTTGTACATACTTGTAGCACTATGCTGCGTACACACTTATAAGATTCATGCTGTACACAGTACACACTGTACACACGCTTGTTGGATTCTTACTTTACACGCGTTAGGATTATGCAGTACATTCGCGGTAGCTTTTATACGGTACACTCGCTCACATAATTCATAAAGTTCATGCGGTGCATACCAATGTAGCATCCATTCTGTACACTTGCTCGTAGGTTACGTGGTATACACGCTTGTACTCGCCTGCAGGGTTCTTACTACACACGCTCTTGTAGGAGTCATGTTGTACACACTCATAGGATTCATACTTTGTACACGCTCATACGAGTCACACTGTACGCACGTTTATAGTATTACATGGCCCACGCTCATAGGATTACTACTGAGTATGCACTCATAAGGTTTGTGCTGCTCACCCGCTCACAGGACCTGTATCACGCATGTTTGGAGGGTTATATTACTCGGGTGCACGCGGGAATCAGGCTGCGTGTGCACTCGTGGCATGTGTTCTGTACATGCACTTGCGCTATTTGTGAAGTTCGTACGCCCGCAGTTTTGTGCAGCGCACATGCTCATACAGCACATGTGGTGTGGCCCTGTACGCAGGTATGTGGTTATAATAGTTACTACTACTTGCCGGCATATTCTCTGCCATCAGGTCGTGGTTAGCTTCAGGCATTCACTGGTGGTCTATACGCGTTTATGGTTGGCCCGAGTATAGGTTCATCAAGTTGGTGGTATAGCCATGCTTAGCGGTTCACGACAGTTTCACACGTAGTCGTTCTGCACGCATTTTTATATAGGCAGGGTGATACATAGCAGTTGTCGCTGCTCACACATTTTCAGAACGACTATTACACGACGCACAGGCGGGGCTGACCCAGTAAACCGTTGCAGACGGGGTATGTCTCATTATCGTTGGTACTGACATGCCTTCTGAACGACACTGACACTACGCATAGGTGGTATTTACCTGTTAAGCCTGTCATGTTACAGAAAAGGTACGTCGCATAATTGTTATGACTGACACGCCACACATAGGTGATGTATACCCATCATGCCTCCCACGCCTGCAGGGAGTACGTTGCACGGTTGTTACTGACACGCCTTCAGAACAGCAATAACGCCACACGTAGGTGATAAGATTTGTTTTATTATCCAAGTAATCACCTCATGAACCTGACACGTCTTCAGGTTGTGTTTACTTGTGTCGTCGGTGCACCTCTTTTACGATATAGTCACGTTCTCAAAATCGGAATTCACGATGTTTTAATGGTACTCGTATGAACTTTCGCACTTACCACTGGGCACACACTTATCTAGACTCAGTTACGCATATAATTCTCGTCCGACACGTCTTCGCATACTTTCCCTCTCTCCTGGTTTAAAGAGTTTCTTATTGTTGTCCAAGTAATCACCTCATGAACCTGACACGCTTTCAGGTTGTGATTGCTTCCGTTGTCGATGCGCTCCTTTCTCTGTGTAGTCATGTCCCAAAAATGTACTTCATGGTGTTCTAGGTTGATATGGTACTCGTTTAACGTTTCGCATTTGTCACCGGGCGCATACTCGTTTAGTCCCGGCTACGCATACGATTCTCGTCCGACACGTCTTCGCATACTTTCCCTCTGTCTGGTTTAAAGTGCCGTACATTGTTCTCCAAGTAATCACCTCATGAACTTGACACGCTTTCAGGTTGTGATTGCTTGCGTTGTCGATGCGCTCCTTTCTATGTGTAGTCATGTCCCAAAAAGGTGCTTCATGGTGTTCTAGGTTGATATGGTACTCGTTTAACGTTTCGCATTTGTCACTGGGCGCATACTCGTTTAGACCCGGTTACGCATACGATTCTCGTCCGACACGTCTTCGCATACTTTCCCTCTGTTCTGGTTTAAAGTGTCGTACATTGTTCTCCAAGTAATCACCTCATGAACCTGACACGTTTTCAGGTCGTGATTGCTTGCGTTGTCGATGCGCTCCTTTCTCCGTGTAGTCTCGTTCCTAAAGATGCTCTTCAGGGTGTTCTAGGTTGTTAAGGTACTTGTATAACGTTTCGCTCTTGTCACCGGGCACATACTTGTCTAGGTCCGTCACGTATACAATTCTCACCCGTCACGTCTTCGGATACTCTCTCTCTGTCCTGGTGTTAGACGGTCAGCCATGTTATAGATAAATGAGCTTGGCTAGACGGTTAGTTTGGCTGTCCCTACTACATACATTTACTTTCACGTGCTCACGTTGAAGGAGTCCAGTATATTGCAGCAGATGCCTTGTCCGCAAATACGCAAAAATTTATGGTACGGCGTGGAACTCGTTTTCCAAATCCAGATCCAAGCACGCCGAGGGCGACAAGATTTCAGTTCCCTTCCTATTAGCATATGTCGGGTTTTGCCATTCCACACTGCATTTATCCCACAATACTTTTAAGAGTTATCTAGCCGGTATCCAACACCATTTATCCTTGACCAATACCCGTAGTTACTCTATACTCTCTTCTCGCTTGGTGAAGTCCGCTCTGAAGGGCATCCTTGAGAAGGAAGTCCCTCGCAGCCCAGTCAGACAACCAATCACAGGCAACATGTTCAGGCAGTTGTCCGACTTGTTAGACTCCACACCATTGGGTATCCGTGATAGCCTCACATTAAAAGCGGCCATGTACCTTGCCTGTTATGGGTTTCTCAGACCGGGTGAGTGTACAACTCGGACCATTAACGCGCCCTTTCCTAAGGTCAGTCAGCTGTCACATGTCTCTGATCATTTCGAGCTGTCCCTCAGTCAGACCAAGACCTCGTCACCGGGTCAAACTGTGGTTGTTCGGTTTTCCCCGCCGTGCACAAAGGGTGTCCTGCCACAGTCCTCCGTAAATTGTTGAATGCCTGTGTAACCTATCAGCTGACGTCCTTTTACTCCATTTCAGGTCCAACCCGCTAACTACTTCTCAGTTCATCAAACATTTACGCATTTCGGTCAGGTCGCTGGGAGGAGTCCCGACTTCATTATCCGGTCACTCCTTCCGTATTGGCGCAGCTACAGCCAATTCTAAGCACGGGGTCCCAGCCCACGTAATCATGAAATTAGGATGTTGGAAATGCGGATGCTACATGCAGTATATCCCTAACCCTCGCAAAGAAATGGCTAGCGCATTCCAGTCTCTTGTGTTGTAATCCGCAATAAACAAATGTTTGTTTAAATCCGGGTTTTGCCCTCTTTTCCAGGCATATTCTTTACGCCGCAGTTATGGCACACTCCAAACTGCTTAGTTGAGGTTGATAGATTATTGGTTACAGTTGGTTGTTAGGTTAGTATTAGGGTTTTACGCATTTCAGTCATGTAGCAACGACCACAAATGGAAAGGCCTGCGCAGCTGGCCTGTAATTGTGGGAGGAGCGGGATGACTATAAAACTCACGGCTCTCCTCCCTTCAATGACGCCGTGGGTTCTTCGCTCCCACCCGCCCCCCCTTCTTTTCATTCCATCACACTTACCACAGGGTATGCCCTCTTTTCCGGGCATATTCTTTACGCCGCAGTTATGGCACACTCCAAACTGCTTAGTTGAGGTTGATAGATTATTGGTTACAGTTGGTTGTTAGGTTAGTATTAGGGTTTTACGCATTTCAATCATGTAGCAACGACCACAAATATACTTTGTGGTGATCCGCTCCTTAACGTTAAATAACATACATTTACTCCTTGCAGTGTAATTTGTCTATAAAGCTACACAGAAGCTAAGCTCACGTCCTGGACTATGAGTATCGGCTGCTATAAGCAGCCAGAACTCAACGCTAATGACTAGTGTTGAGCGCGAACATTCGCATTTCAAATTTTTATCGCAAATATCGCAAAATCAGAAATATTGAGAATATATTCGCTATATATTCAAAATTGCGAATATTCCCTTTTTTCCTGCATATGCGCATATTCGCATATGTGCATATTTGCATATGTGAATATTCGCATATTCCTTCTTTTCACTTGTGGGCCAATTAGAATGATGCAAATACACTTGTCAGAGGTTATCAACAACATCGCTAGCAACCAATAGTAAAGTTGCCCACCCCCTCATTGTTGTCTTCCTCAAATATGTGAATATGCGAAATTCGTGAATATAGGATGAATATTCGTCTATATATTCCCAAAATATCGCATATTCGAATATGGGTAATGCCGCTCATCACTACTAATGACAGACATCAGCGATCACACTGATGTCCACCATTAACCCTTTAGATGCTCTGATCAATGCCAATCATAGCATCTAAAGGCTTACATGACAGTTGCCGGTGGGTTTGGGGCTCTCATCGGACTGTCACAAGTACCTTACCTCTGTGCCGCCAATATAAGCAAAAATCTGATACTGTAAAAAACCTAAAAAAAATAAACATATTTGGCATCTCTAAACTATTAAAAAGTAATGTCGCGCAAAAAACAAGCCCTCATACTAGTCTGTGGATGAAAATATAAAAGAGTTATGATTTTTAGAAGGCGAGGAGGAAAAAATGAAAACGTAAAAATTAAATTGTCTGAGTCCTTAAGGCCAAAATGGGCTGATCTCGCGGGCGTCCGCCATTAACGCCTCAGGTGCCGGGATCAATACAGATCCCGGCATCTGCGGCAGTGCGCGATTTGAATGAATGATCGGATCGCCCGCAGCGCTGTTGCGGGGATCCGATCATTCAGAATGCCGCACGGAGGTCCCCTCTCCTTCCTCCGTCCGGCTCCCGGCGTCTCCTGCTCTGGTCTGTGATCGAGCAGACCAGAGCAGAAGATGACCGATAATACTGATCTGTTCTATGTCCTATACATAGAACAGATCAGTATTAGCAATCATGGTATTGCTATGAATAGTCCCCTATGGGGACTATTCAAGTGTAAAAAAAAATTAAAAAAATTTAAAAGTAAAAAAAAAGTGAAAAATCCCCTCCCCCAATAAAAAAGTAAAACGTCCGTTTTTTCCTATTTAACCCCCAAAAAGCGTAAAAATTTTTTTTTATAGACATATTTGGTATCGCCGCGTGCGTAAATGTCCGAACCATTAAAATAAAATGTTAATGATCCCGTACGGTGAACGGCGTGAATGGAAAAAAAAAAGTCCAAAATTCCTACTTTTTTATACATTTTATTAAAAAAAATTATAAAAAATGTATTAAAAGTTTTTTATATGTAAATGTGGTATCAAAAAAAAGTACAGATCATGGCGCAAAAAATGAGCCCCCATACCGCCGCTTATACGGAAAAATAAAAAAGTGGTCGTGGTAGAGGTCATCAAAATAAAGGGATTATAAACGTACTAATTTGGTTAAAAAGTTTGTGATTTTTTTTTAAGCGCAACAATAATAGAAAAGTATGTAATAATGGGTATCATTTTAATTGTATTGACCCTCAGAATAAAGAACACACATCATTTTTACCATAAATTGTACGGCGTGAAAACGAAACCTTCCAAAATTAGCAAAATTGCGTTTTTAGTTTTAATTTCCCCACAAAAATAGTGTTTTTTTGGTTGCGCCATACATTTTATGATATAATGAGTTAGGTCATTACAAAGGACAACTGGTCATGCAAAAAACAAGCCCTCATACTAGTCTGGTGATGAAAATATAAAAGAGTTATGATTTTTAGAAGGCGAGGATTGCTATGGGGATTTTCTCCTGCTCTTTTTTATCAACTGGTGCCAGAAAGTTAAACAGATTTGTAAATTAATTCTATTTAAATATCTTATCATACTTTTCTTTTTGAATTTCTTTTCTGTCTGACCACAGTGCTCTCTGCTGACACCTCTGTCCATGTCAGGAACTGTCCAGAGCAGGAGAAAATCCCCATAGCAAACCTCTCCTGCAATTGACAGTTCCTGACATGGACAGAGGTGTCAGCAGAGAGCACTGCAGTCAGACAGAAAGGAAATTCAAAAAGAAAAGAACTTCATGTGGAGCATACAGCAGCTGATAAGTACTGGAAGGGTTAAGATTTTTAGATAGAAGTAATTTACAAATCTGTTAAACTTTCTGGCACCAGTTAATAAAAAAAAATAATAATAATTTCCAGTGGAGTACTACCCCTTTAATGGCGAGGAGGAAAAAATGACACAAAAGTTAAAATTGGCCTTGTCCTTAAAACGAGAAATAACATGCTCAAAAACATATTCCCTATCCGCAGGATAGAGGATAAGTTTTAGATTGCAGGGGGCCCATGGAGGAGATTGCAGGGGTCCACAGCAGTTTCCTCCACGGGCCCCCTGCTCTCCATGGAAACAGGGCGTGCCAACCCCCGCACAAAGCGGTGGCCAACACGCCCCCTCCATATATCTCTATGGGAGACTGTTTGGCTATCTTCGGCTCTCCCATAGAGATATATGGAGGGGCAAGTCAGCTGCCCCTTCATGCGGCGGTCGTGACGCTCTGTTCCCGGGGAGAACCAGAGACCCGTACAGGAGATAGCAGCGGTTCCCAGCAATCTACAACTGATCCCTTGCAGATAGGAGAATACGTTTTTGGTTATGTTGAAACACAACTTATCCTCAGTCCACAGATATCAATGCATACCTTACTTTAAAAGTTTCCTTCTTACCAAGACAAAAATGTGATACTCAATTGAGAAAGTTGTGTTTATCTTTTTTTAAGAAGTGGCTTATATATATAATTATATAATTTCACAAGGTCAGACCGGATGTACACACCCAAAATTTTGATGGACAAAGGAGGGAGGGGAGAAGGGAGTAGAAGCCTCAAAGTGCTGAGCAGTTCTGTATAACAGGGTCACATTTAGTTCACACTCATTTTAAAGCTAGAGACGTCACCAAACTTGCCAAACAACATAAGAATCTTAGGAAAAACTTGGAGTGATTTTTTTTTAAAGTTAAAGGGCTACTGTGAGTTACATTATCTTATCCCTATTATGATGGGTCTGACTGCTGGGACCCTTATGATCTCCAGAACATGACTCCTTTGTTATAAATGGATTGTTGAATACCCCTCAAGATCACTTTCCAGCAATTTTTTTTACTATCATCCCAGACAAAATTACTGTAAAAAGTGACATCAGTAGGTAAATAAGACAATAGGTAATGACCACAGCTCCTCCCCCTCGTTCCCCTCTCTTTCCCCTTGCACAATGACCTCTGTTCAGGTCATAGAACATGCATAGAAAACTCTCCAATTTCATAGGGCCCCCCCCCCCCCCCCCCCCCAGTCTACTGTTCCTATGTCCATGATGCTTGCTGTAAAGCTTAATCTCAGAATGCTGTTAAAAGCAGCTGAGATAAGATGCTAGTAGTGTTGCTCGCGAATATTCGCAATTCGAATATTATTCGCGAATATCGCATATTCGCGAATTCGCGAATTTCGTGAATATAGCGCTATATATTCGTAATTACGAATATTCGTTTTTTTTTCTTTTTTTTTTTCTTCACAGTACACATCACAGTGATCACCCCTCTCTGCTTCCAGCTTGTGTGGTGTAAAGAAGGCTGTAATACTACTGTGTGAGACTGGCGTGCGAAAATTCGCATATGCGAAAATTCGCATATGTTAATTTTCGCATATGCGAATGTTTGCATATGCTAATTTTGTATATGCTAATATTCACATATGTCAATTTTCGCATACGCGAATATTCGCATATGCGAAAATAGAACGAGAATATAACGAATATGCGAATATTCGCGAATATATGACGAATATTCGTCCATATATTCGCGAATATTCGCGAATTCGAATATGGCCTATGCCGCTCAACACTAGATGCTAGTCCAATAATAATGTAACAAAATAAAATGTAAAAAAATTACAATAAGAGAAGAGAAAGAGAGCACTACGACTTAACCACAGCAAAAAATTCCTGAAACAAAAAATATAGAGTCAAGACCAAACCAAAAGCACATGGTCAGGGCCTACCGCCTTTCCTCACTGGCTTAGATGTCCTAAGGCTTAAATGTGCACTGTCAGATACAAAAACTTTTTATATGTAAAACATAAACCTTTCTAAATATAATTCATAAGAAAATTGTATTTCTTTTTTTTATAGAAATCATAGCTTATAAAATCATTGCTTTGTTCAAGGTGAAGCACAGGCATGGACAAAGTCCAGTAGAGGGTGGGCTAGTACTCCTCTGTGCTCTCTCCTGTCTGATAGTACTCCTCTGTGCTCTCTCCTGTCTGATAGTACTCCTCTGTACTCTCTCTCCTGTCTGATAGGACTCCTCTGTGCTCTCTCCTGTCTGATAGGACTCCTCTGTGCTCTCTCCTGTCTGATAATACTCCTCTGTGCTCTCTCCTGTCTGATAGTACTCCTCTGTGCTCTCTCCTGTCTGATAGTACTCCTCTGTGCTCTCTCCTGTCTGATAGGACTCCTCTGTGCTCTCTCCTGTCTGATAATACTCCTCTTTGCTCTCTCCTGTCTGATAGTACTCCTCTGTGCTCTCTCCTGTCTGATAGTACTCCTCTGTGCTCTCTCCTGTCTGATAGGACTCCTCTGTGCTCTCTCCTGTCTGATAATACTCCTCTTTGCTCTCTCCTGTCTGATAGTACTCCTCTGTGCTCTCTCCTGTCTGATAGTACTCCTCTGTGCTCTCTCCTGTCTGATAGGACTCCTCTGTGCTCTCTCCTGTCTAATAGGACTCCTCTGTGCTCTCTCCTGTCTGATAGTACTCCTCTGTGCTCTCTCCTGTCTGATAGGACTCCTCTGTGCTCTCTCCTGTCTGATAGTACTCCTCTGTGCTCTCTCCTGTCTGATAGTACTCCTCTGTGCTCTCTCCTGTCTGATAGCACTCCTCTGTCCTCTCTCCTGTCTGATAGTACTCCTCTGTGCTCTCTCCTGTCTGATAGTACTCCTCTGTGCTCTCTCCTGTCTGATAGCACTCCTCTGTCCTCTCTCCTGTCTGATAGTACTCCTCTGTCCTCTCTCCTGTCTGATAGTACTCCTCTGTCCTCTCTCCTGTCTGATAGTAATCCTCTGTGCTCTCTCCTGTCTGATAGGACTCCTCTGTGCTCTCTCCTGTCTGATAGTACTCCTCTGTGCTCTCTCCTGTCTGATAGTACTCCTCTGTGCTCTCTCCTGTCTGATAGCACTCCTCTGTCCTCTCTCCTGTCTGATAGTACTCCTCTGTCCTCTCTCCTGTCTGATAGTACTCCTCTGTCCTCTCTCCTGTCTGATAGTAATCCTCTGTCCTCTCTCCTGTCTGATAGTACTCCTCTGTGCTCTCTGTGACCCACCTGTGGAAAATTGTCAACCTTGACATCACGTAAAACTTTCAAGCGAGCTTGCTTATGATCTGTTTTATTTTCTGACCTATAGAGTCTAAAAATGGCCCTAAAATTCAAGTCAAACTCTAATCTTGTCACCCCCCCCACCCCATAAAAAAAAAGTATTTTTTACAATCCATTCACAGTCTTCAGACCCTTTGCCCCTATTAAATTTTGTTATGTTGCAGTTTTGTGCTAAAATCATCCTTCTGCTCTCAATACCCCATATTGATGAAAACAAAATTAGAGATTTTTGATAATTTATTGAAAAGGAAAAACTAAAGTATTTTATTGATTTAAATATTTAGACCTTTTACTCGGTACTTCATTGGTGCCCCTTTGGCAGCGATTACAGCCTCCACTCTTTTTGAGGATGGGTCCAAGCTATGGCTCCTAGTACTCGGATACCACAAGAATCAGAAAACTCTCTAAGCAGAGCTATGCAATATAATCTGTACCTGAGGATTCTAGCTGAACCATTAAAGGGGTACTCTGATAGAAAACTATTTTTTTTTATAAACCAACTGGTGCCAAAAAGTTAAACAGATTTCTAAATTACTTCTATTTAAAAATCGTAATCCTTCCAGAACTTATCAGCTGCTGTATAATACAGAGAAAGTTATTTTCTTTTTTAATTTCTTTTCTGTCTGACCACAGTGCTCTCTGCTGACACATCTGTCCATTTCAGGAACTGTCCAGAGCAGGAGAGGTTTGCTACGGGGAATTGTTCCTGCTCTGGACAGTTCCTGAAATGGACAGAGGTGTCATGAGGTGTCAGCAGAGAGCACTGTGGACAGACAGAAAATAAATTCAAAAAGAAATTAACTTCCTCTGTATTATACAGCAGCTGTTAAGTAATGGAAGGATTAAGATTTTTAAATAGAATTAACAAATATGTTTAACTTTCTGGCACCAGAAAGTTAAACAGAAAGTTAAACCGATTTGTAAATGACTTCTATTAAAAAATCTTTATCCTTCCAGGACTTTTTAGCAGCTGATGTTACGGAGGCAATTATTTTCTTTTTGAATTTCTTTTTTGTCTTGTCCACAGTGCTCTCTCCTGATACCTCTGTCTGTGTCAGGAACTGTCCAGAGCAGCATAGGTTTGCTATGGGGATTTTCTCCTGCTCTGGACAGTTCCTGAAATGGACAGAGGTGTCAGCAGAGAGCACTGTGGACAGACCGAAAAGAAATTCAAAAAGAAATTAACTTCCTCTGTATTGTACAGCAGCTGATAAGTAATTGAAGGATTACGATTTTTAAATAGACTTAACAAATCTGTTTAACTTTCTGGCACCAGTTGATGATATAAATGTTTTCCACACTACCCATACAACACAATGTTGCCACCACCATGCTGCACTGTAGGAATGGTGTTGAGCAATGATGAGTAGTGCCTAATGTTCTCCCAACATTTAGAATCAAGGTCAAAAAGTTTATTCTTGTTTCATCAGATTAGAGAATTGTCTGAGGATTCTTTCATCGGCTCCATCTCTCAATGTGATTGATTATAACACCTACTCATGCGGCTTATTTACAAGCAATAGGATATCATCTGCATAGCAGCCAATCTTATTTCTAATCCCCTTAAACCCAAAGCCCTTGAATGTTACATTTTCCTAATATATATATATATATATATATAACCAGAGGCTCAATAAATAATAAATTAGAAAAGGAGATAGGGGTCAACCCTAACGTTTAACCCAAGTGAGCATAAAGCCCCTTGAGGGTGTACAACTCTTGCCCTGTGGCTACAGTATAGTGTCTGAACAATACTCTTAAAGTAGCACATGATCCCAAACTTTAGTAGTGAAGACTGCTGCTATTTGGTGGCCCTCAATTTTTTTTTATTCAAGGATTAACATATATTTTCTCCCTACACTGTTGAGGTTTACGCTATACTAAATAAAAGACATGAACAGAATAACTGTGTGTTCTTAATTTAGCTAGGCTGGGTTCACATATGTCCAGCATCCGGCATATGTCAACTAGATCTCAACGCAACTGATGCCATCATGTGTGTCCAAACATCTGGAGTCAAAAGTGAGGTGCTGGATGACTGTGAACTGTAAGATGTCCCATGAATGGGATAAGTTCTAGCATCATTTTTCCTCCGGTGCACACGTCGGAATAAACTATACCGGACGCGCCAGACATATGTTAACCCAGCCTTTCACTGTCATTGTGACCCACATAACAATCAGTATAGAAATCCAGGTAATTTCAGAGTTTAAAAGGGTTATCCACCATAAGGTGATTTTAGTACTTACCTACCAGAACTGGTTATTTCCTGTTGGATTTTGTTCTCTAAACTACACATCCCACAGTTCCATGCTTGAAAGTTTGAGGTCACTTTCCTTCCTCCCACCCATCAGCCACCCCACTCATTAAAACACAGTGTTTTCTAAGCAGGGGGACTACAACTGTTGCTTCCTCTGATCACCTGACTAGTGATGTCAGGTTTCGACGCACTGCACCCTGGGAAATCCCAAGACATTAGTAATTTTGTATGTTGTTAAAAATAAATATTGGGGCGATAATCACAGAAGAATTGTGAGACCAACATCACACACAGGTACAGACACAATATTATGAACTACACTAACTTTACAGCCCTGTAGCATAGTCAAATAAAAAAAATTCCTGGAATACCCCTTTAAAAGAGGTTATACTGTATATTGTTTTTATTTGAGGCCCCCAGATGTCTGTCTGTGTCCATTTATTGCAATGTGCCCTCATTCTTGAATTGCATTTCCTACTCAACAACAAATTTGAGCCATGAAATTTGCCAACCTAAGGATTTTAATCAGAAAGTGTAAGGAACGTATTATCGACCCATGTCATTGATGGAGTACTAAATTTTGGTCGAGGAGGAACATGGAACCATTCTTTAACTGTGTGTCATAGACAATATAAGAGTTTTATGTGACTACATTCAAATTGTTACTGCTAAGCAAGTTTTCTTATTGGTAGTAAAGAAACTCTAAACGTATAGGTAGAGTAGGTGTAACTTCAGAGTAAGCAGACAAATAATAAGAGGGTAGCATCCCTTTGTAATTACATTACACAGTATACTGTATTTCAAGCTAAAAATGTTCATTGTCTGGACGTTCTACTACTGCAATTTATCGTTACCTGTTATTTCTTATTGGGTGTGTTGTACAACTATTATATAAGAGAAATGATATAGCATCCTCAGAATTACAATCACGATTCCCAAATGAAGAGTTTTTATGGGCACATTTTTTCATGATTTATGCCTAAACCTAGAATTACATGTTTACATGACAGACTAAACCCAAAGGGGACAACACCCTCTGTAGAGGTATATAACCGGGCTCCCTCACCCTGACACATTGTAGGAAGCATTTGCCACTCACTGCACTTCTTGACTTGAACCATCATGAGTAGCATCAAGCATCTTTCTTCAGCTGGATCCATGAGGGGTTTGGGAGGTTCTAGTGTTTCCCGTATGTCATCTGTACGCTCCAGTGCATCTTTCAGAGCACCAAGCATGCAAAGTTGCGGCATCGGCAGTGCTGGAAGCTATGGATTTGGATTAGGTAGTGCCGGAACATGTGGATCCAGTTTCGGCTATGGTAGTTCTAGTGTCGTTTCCGCAAGGGAAGACATCCTGAGCACCAATGAGAAAGAAACCATGCAGGTACTGAATGATCGGTTGGCGTCCTACCTGGATAAAGTGCGCTCTTTGGAAATGAAAAATGCCCAACTTGATAAGAACATTCGAGAGTGGTACGAAAAACAGGTCCCTTACATGTCCCCTGATTTCCAACCATACTTCAAGACTATTGAAGAGCTTCACAATCAGGTATGCTTATGGATTTTGCTATTGTATGCAACCTATAAACGGGTCAAAAGTAGTATATAGGTTATACGGTATTTTATTCAAAAGATAGATTTACAAAATAGTTTTATACAAGAAAAGGGGTTTTATAGGAAAAATTATTTTATGGCCCATCCTCAGATAGCTGATCAGAAGGGTGTTAACAACCAGCATCTCCCCTGCCAATCAGCAGTTTGGGAGCCCAGATATAAACACTAGAAGCTCCTTAAATTGTATAGTGGCCATGCAGTGTTATTGCAGCTATTCAGTTCAATGGGAGTTGAGCTGCTGTAACACAACACAACCACTACACAATATACAGAGACTAGGTCTTTAGCTCTGTACCTTGTGTTTACATCCAGATGCCATAGCTCTGCCAAACAGCTGATCGATGGGGTGCTGGCTGTTGGCGAGGCCATCAAAAAAAATTCCTGAAAAATTTTAAATATTTACATTTTTGTTCATTTTGTTCATATTTCTACAGTGTATACCCAATTTACCATTTTTTTTTTCATATTTGACAATGTCTCAATTTCTCAAACATCTTTCAGATCCTCCAAGCAAGCAATGACAATGCTAACATCCTGCTTCAGATTGACAATGCTCAGCTCGCGGCAGATGACTTCAGGACCAAGTAGGTTCTTGAAAATTTTTAGATATTACAGAACATTCTTTGACTTATGCTTGTACACATTTTTTATGTTTATCCAGGTTCACAGCTTTCTGTGTAATTTGCTTTGTTTCAGCTTTAACAGTGGTTCTGAGACAAAGTATCCAGGTAGACTTTTACATTGTATTGTTGATGTTATAAAATATAAAAATGTTATTCAATTTTAGGTATGAAAATGAAGCAGCTCTCCGCCAGGGGGTAGAGGCTGATATCAATGGCCTACGTCGTGTCCTCGATGATCTTCTGCTTGTTAAGAAAGATCTAGAAGGACAGCTCCAAACCCTGACTAATGAGTTGGCCACCTTGAAGAAAAACCACGAAGAGGTAAAATAATTAGTTTTTGACTTTTATGTTTTTCACATTTTTTTCTATTGATATTTACCATTTTAAGAATTTTCATTAAATGTTGTGTTTTAAATATGGAAAACATTTTTTCTAAAAGTTGGGCATAATATTAATAAACACTTGTCATAAATAACATAATTTAGAAGCATAGCCCATGCTTTAGAGGCGAGGACTAAATTCTCTTACTTTTTTGCAGGAGGTAAACAACCTGCGTTCTCAGCTGGGAGCAAGAGTCAATGTAGAAGTAGAAGCTCCACCTGCCTTAGACCTGAACAAAGTGCTAACAGAAATAAGGGATCAATATGAGAACATAATGGCCAACAACCTACAAGAAGCCGAGAAGTGGTTCTTAGAAAAGGTAGGAAAATGAAATGCCACTGAGCGGTCATAGAGATTATCTTGACCCGAAAGGTGATCATGATGTTCTTACACCATAGAGTGAAGAGCTGAACCAACAAATGACAAGCAGCGCCCAACAACTTCAGACATGGAACAGTGAAATCATCGAACTCCGTCACACAGCCCAAACCTTGGAAATAGACCTTCAAGCTCAGATCAACCTGGTGAGTCCAGTTTTTGGATGTGTCAACATTGTGGAGGTTTCCAGTAAAATCTAAATCCACACAAAGGTCACAAGTCTGTGCACTACCACTCTCACAATTAGGTAAACCAACACCTGTTCGAACAAAGAACAAAGTACTCCAACTCACCACCTCGTAGCAGTGCTCGGATCTCTGCCTGGCAGGACACTCCAATAGAGAACAAACGAACGATGATCCAGCACTTGCAAAAACGATCAGCTTTATTGAAGGTCACTGGACACAGGTAAAATCAACCATATCTTCAGACGCGTTTCGAGCCCATGCGCTCTTCTGTGATCACCGAAGAGCGCATGCACTCGAAACGCGTCTGATGATATGGTTGGTTTTACCTGTGTCCAGTGACCTTCAATAAAGCTGTTCGTTTTTGCAAGTGCTGGATCATTGTTCGTTTGTAATCCAACACCTGTTCCCTTTTATGTCAGCACATAACTCCTTACTTGCCACCCCGATCCAAACCTGTTTCTCTGTGCTTCAGACGCTGTATGCAGTAACATTATAGGCCATAATAAGAAAGAAAGAAAAGCGGAGCACTGACCATGTAATCTTCAATCCAAAAACGGCTTCATCCCAATATCAGGTATAGGGGATACAGGGGAGCGGACTCACAGGTAGAGACTCCGGGCTAGCCCGGAGTCTCTACCTGTGAGTCCACTCCCCTGTATCCCCTGCACCTTATATTGGAATAAAGCCATTTTTGGATTGAAGATTACATGGTCAGTGCTCCGCTTTTCTTCCTTTCTTATCATGGACTATTTCCACTTAAATGGTTTACAGAATTCATAAGGAGTAAGTCATCTATCTATGTAAGATAACATATGTATTCACCTGGCTTTCCATATCCTAAACCTAGAGAGAAAACTTAGAAAACGCATTGGCTGAGACCGAAGCTCGGTACAGTTGCCAACTTGCCCAACTTCAAGACATGATATCTAATGTTGAGGCCCAACTTGGTGACCTGAGGTCTGATCTGGAAAGACAAAACTTTGAATACAGATGTCTCATGGATGTAAAGACACATCTGGAGAAGGAGATCTCAACCTACAAACAACTTCTTGATGGAGAAGACCTGACGTGAGTATTAACCAACTGATTCTAATTCCTCTGAATCTTAAAGCTTATTATTGATTGTATTTATCATAACTCTGCATTGAGGAATAAGACTCACTCACATTGCATATGGCTTATTTAAGAAAGGAATTGCAATAACTGTATTGTATACTGATGGAGAGTAGTGCTGCAGTAATCCGGCACCTCCACTACCCAATGAATGGAGCCAACTGCTTCTAGCAGTGTATATGTCAGAGTTGATTGGCGGGGTGCCAGGTGTTGGCACTCTGCTTATCAGACATGGCCTGTCATGCTTCTGGATAATCTATTCCCTGAGCACCATATGAGCAGTCCTATATCCTACAAGTTATCATTTTGACCAATACCAGTGTATGACTTTTAACTGGGGATCGACCAATATCGATTTTTAGGGCCGATACCGATAATCTGTGACCTTTCAGGCCGATAGCCGATACCTTATACCGATATTCTGATATAAGTTATCAGCTATTTCCCCATAACATAACATTAATTTCCCTACAGTGCCCCCACAGGGCAAATGATGAATTACATTATTTAGAGCTGATTTTTGTAGTTGCTCTTGAATCTGGCTAATACAGTAGATATGACCGTAAAAAAGTTCACGACTTATTGTTATTCTGAATTCTTTATTGAGATCTTTTCTGGTTGTGTCCTAGTTGTTGATGAAATGTACATGTGTATGTATTATAGTAATAATTATAGCTAAACTTATATATTTTCTATTTCAGGAGAGGCTCAATTTCCCGAAACACAACAATGATTTCCAGTGGTTCAAGCAACTCAGTTAATATGGGAGGCATGGGAGGAATGGGAGGTATGGGAAGCAGGGGAGGCTCAGGAAGCATGAGTGGCATGGGAGGCTCAGGAAGCATGAGTGGCATGGGAGGCTCAGGAAGCATGAGTGGCATGGGAGGCTCAGGAAACATGGGTGGCATGGGAGGCTCAGGAAGCATGGGAGGCCTAGGAAACATGAGTGGCATGGGAGGATCAGGAAGCATGGGAGGAATGGGAGGCTCAGGAAACATGGGAGGCTCAGGAAGCATGGGAGGCTCCGGAGGAATTAGTGGCATTGGAAAACCAAGGATCGTTATTGACGATGTTAAAGAAACCTACTCCCAGTCCAAGAATTAAACTAGAAAAAGTTTACTCTAAACCTCTTAACTTTATTTAGCTTTGAGCAACTTCCATTTATTCCTCTTCCTACTCTCTGTCCTCAGCTCTACTCTTGGGCGTTGATCTTTGTCTATCGTGTCACCCTTGTACTACAAACAATGTCATCATCATTTTTTTATATTTGTTTGTTTATCGATTGTCTACTCCATGTTGGGGATAGTCAGACTCTGCAGAGAATGCTTCCTACCTAATTAATAATAAAACTGCCAGATGCATTAACCATGAGTTTGTCATTTCTTGGTGTTTGCTTTGTGGGATGGATTCATTTCCTTTAAGGTCAATAAATCAAACATCATGGATAAGAGAGAAAGTGTTGGATTTACATTAATGCCAATAGACATTGTAGAGATAGTAAGAGGGGAACCATGTGTAGTGTCGGTTGAGGCTAATCTGCAAATTAACCTTTTCGTGACGCCAGGGCGTGGTTAACCTATGCATCACCCGAGGTTGAGCCAGCTTCTCCTGGGCCGGGCATGGAGCAATAAGTACTCTGACGCAAGGTTATGGGGAAACTGACTTTACTGATGCTGGATAGATGGTACAATCCGTTACAGCTCAGATTGGTATAAAAAGAGGGGCAGGGTGAACCTTACAAGCTTATCGGCTTGCTGGGACTTATAGTTGATTGTGCTGTGTATGACTGATTTGTATGGCAACCCACGCTGGACTTTAGTGACTTGGACTTGACTAACTTGACTGACTTGACTTGAATCCCCGAGAGTTAAGTGCTTACCGCTAGGCTTGACATTCCCCTGGGTACAGGAGTTATTCTTTAGAAGATGTGTGGTTGCAGGATTAGACTTGAGGCCTCCTCAGAATCACCTCACAGACTCACTTCAGACTTCAACAAACTGTACCTTAGCTAAGAACAAGCCTGCTCTGACCTCTGTACTCCTACCACACTATACAAGGGGCAGATTTAGAGCATTCCTATTGGACAGATAAATCACATGGTTCATCTCATGCACACTCCCCTAACAACAAGATCTCTACAAACAGGAATTAAAGAAACAGGTGTACAATAAATGACAATACATTAACCCTAGCATAAAGGTAGTGGATATAGAGTCCTGAGTAGTGTGGGCCCAAGACGGACACTGAAGGCAACATCTACCACACAGGATGGGCAGTATGCTATATTCTGTACTGGGTCACCACACATGGAGTCAGAAGCTGTGTACAATGTGAACACTGGGAAGACATAGACAACAGAGGGCGCAGTACAGTATACATCAATCAGCTTTAACATTATAACCAATAAGAGGTGCAAAACATTGAATCTCTTATGACTCTTACGACAATAGTGCCTGTCAAGAGGTAGGATATAATAGGCAGGAAAGTGTGCAGTCAATTCTTGAAGCTGATGTTTTGAAAAGCAGGAAAAATTGTCAAATGTAAGAATCTGAGTGTGTGTGTCATGGGTCAAATTGTGATGGCTGGATGACTTGTTCAGGACAAGGGCTAGAGGATCTTATTCGGAACATTTACAACATGGAAGGCCTTTTACGTTGTTCCAGGAATGTTCTTGGTTAGTACCTACCCAATGTTGTAAATGGAAAGACAACCAGTGAAATTGGTGACCGGGCCATGGGCATCGAAGGCCCACTGATGAATTGAGGCTACAAAGGCTAGCCTGCCTGGTCCTATTCTACAGAAGAGAGAGCAGGGAGAAAAAAAAGCAGAGATGGCGCTCCAATGGTGTAATATGTCGAGAATAGGTATTTTTTAGGAAAAACAAAGGATGCTCACCTTTTTCTGTTGTGCGAGCAGGCACAACGCTGATGCGCGCTCTGAATGTATATGTCGGGAGGCAGACGGCCGTCGGTCCCGCTTGGTAAGCGGTCTGATAGCGATGTACAGATGTGGAGTCTGGGTTGCCTGGCAGGGCTATCCAGATGTCCGGTGGAGATCCGACTTGGTGGCTAGGTTGGCGCACGGGCATGCGCCAACCTAGCCACCAAGTCGGATTTCCACCGGACATCTAGATAGCCCTGTCAGGCAATCCAGACTCCACATCTGTACATCGCTATTCTACAGAACAGCTTCTGAAGCACAAAAAAACCAACAACAGTCACTTTGCGCTTATCCCCTTGGGGGCTACATCCAAACATAGCAAAGCCAAACTAACTGATGGGATGGATGGTTCAGGCAGATCCCTCCAGTTAATCACTGCTGTTACTTAGGGGAAAGCAATTGGGTTTGGGGTAGGGCTGCAGACACAGAGGGGTTATAGGTCGCAAAAGTGCAGCAATCACATTAGACAGAAAGCTTCCCCAGAGGGCAGCAAGTTTCTGGTTGCATTGCATACAGGGAGAGAGAGAGAAATGCTTGTGATTTAGAAGTGGGGGTAAGTAAATCTCTACAGCTCGCACTTTTTGGAGAGATGGCGACCTCTGCCGAACATGTTCCAAGGCTCTGTGGAACTTCGGGGATGCACAAGCAACTGTTCACACTCACCATTGTGGTCCGCTGCAGGCATCAGAACACACAGTGCTGACAGAGCAGATAGCTGGACCCTGTCCTTGGCCAAGTGCATGTGCAAAGGGAACATGAAATGGAAGAAGACTGGACCGTAATGTAAATTCTGTCATCAGAATATTTTACTATGCACAGTGTCGCTACAGTATAGGTTAGTGTCCACATGAGGTTTATGGTCCACATTTGTGTGGCTCAAGTTTTCAACTCTACTCTAATAAACACATGAAGGATACAATAAGACACTGTTGTGTTCACTGAACTAAAGGGCTTATTCTGTGCAGTGGTCAGGGCTGGCGCAGGGATTTTTGCCACCCTTGGCGAAAGCTATGCCATTTGATATGCTCCACCTTACTACTGGGGCGACACACTATAACAAACCTCCTCCTCATGTAATCACCTTACTACTGGGGTGACACACTATAACAAACCTCATCCTCATGTAATCTCCTTACTACTGGGGCGACACACTATAACAAACCTCCTCCTCATGTAATCTCCTTACTACTGGGGCGACACACTGTAACAAACCTCCTTCTCATGTAATCACCTTACTACTGGGGTGACACACTGTAACAAACCTCCTCCTCATGTAATCACCTTACTACTGGGGTGACACACTGTAACAAACCTCCTCCTCATGTAATCACCTTACTACTGTGGTGACACACTATAACAAACCTCCTCCTCATGTAATCTCCTTTCTACTGGGATGACACACTGTAACAAACCTCCTCCTCATGTAATCTCCTTTCTACTGGGATGACACACTGTAATAACCCTCCTTCTCATGTAATTACTTTTGTATTGGGGTGACACGGTGGTGCTGGCTGGGCGGCGTCCCCATCTTGCAGCGTGCAGATCGGTGCCCCCATTAGGAGGGCGCTCTAGGCAGCTGCCTATTTTGCCTATAGGCAGAACGGGCCCTGGCAGTGGTCAGTAGCTCCATCAGGAGAGTACAGGTGGTGCTGGTGTCATGGAACCAGGATGAATAGAACCTATAAAATCTCACTTAGGCTCTGTTCTATTATCATTGGAGGTTACATTCGGCATCTCACTATCTATTTGCCAATTTCTACTATACTTTAAGCTTTTAATGGTTTAAAGGTAAATGTATTTTTTAACAATAATGTGCTACAGAGTTGTAAAAAGTTGTGTAAACTACGAAGCGCGTCTAGAATTAGCAGGTGTCATCCTGGCATTGAGCCTATGAGATTATTACTGTATTGTCAGCCCGTGGGTGTGAAGGAAATGTTCTGCAACTAATAGTTAAGTGTTATGTCAAAAATGTTCTCCTTCCGGCAGCTGGAGATGATTGTACCAACACAATAGTAACATGAGCTAATAACCAGAGGCTTATCTAGTAGATAGTGAGGGAGTCAGGTCTACAAAATACTGCACACAAAACCGTAGCTCTCCGGCTGTTCGGAATCACAATTTACAGCGAACGCCGACAACTGCATGCTGAGAGTTGTAGTTCACAATTCTCAGAAGAGAATGAACACCTGTCTTGTTGGATTTGAAAGGTCAAGATAAAATACTGAAGGTTCTGCATAGTATGAAAGTTCTGTACTTTGTCAAGATAGTTTAAATACTTTTTTAGGACCTTCTAATACTTCAGAATTTTTGATAAGCCAGTACCTTCCAGGTACCATTGATTATTAGTGTTGAGCACGAATATTCAAATGCAAATTTTTACCGCGAATATCGGCATCGCGATTTCGCGAATAATTACAATCTAGTGATTTATATTCGTAATGACGAATATTCATTTTTTTTTTTTTTATCATGCAAATATTTATGCGAATATAAACACTTCCAGACTGGACACTGATCCCTCTCTTCTTTTAGGTAATATAATTGTGCATGTGCACTATCCGAATTTCATCACAAATTTTCGCATTAGAAAAAACAAAAAGAGAATGAACATAGCGAATATGTGAATTTCGCGAACATAGGACAAATATTCGTCCATATATTAGCAAAATATTGCGAATTTGAATATGGCCCCTGCCACTCATCACTATTGATTATAGCCATATATTATCCCCTTAAAGGGGTACTCCGGCGCTTAGACATCTTACCCCCATTATCTTACACGCAGCACCCCGTTAAAATAAGTCCCCGGAATCCTCCCATGGGCTTGCATTGAGGGGGCGGAGCCGTGACATCAAAATACTCCGGCCCCCGTGATCGCCAGTAATCAGACCTGGAGCAAACGTGCTCCAGGGACTGATTTTAACGGAGTGCTGCGTGCAAGATCACGGGGTTCCCCAGCGGCGGGACCCCGGCGATCAGGCATCTTATCCCGTATCCTTTGGATAGGGGATAAGATGTCTAAGCGCCGAAGTACCCCTTCCAAAGAATAGTGGATAATATTTGTGATCGCTGGGGTCCCGCTGCTGGGACCCCTGAGATCTCCTTGTGATGTCAAGCCTCGCCCCCTCCATGCATGTCTATGGGAGGGGGCGTGGCGGCCGATAGACATGCATGGAGGGGGCATGGCGTGACATCACAACCACTTCCCCCAGAACCCAGTGTTCACTTAGAACACCGGGTGCTGTGCAGAGATTGCGGGGGTCCCAGCAGCGGGACCCCAGCGATAAGACATCTTATCCCCTATCCAATGGGGATAAGATGTCTAGCAGCAGAGTGCCCCTTTAAAAAAAAATGTAAAAATCCTCAAAAGTTTTTATTGCTTGGGGATTGGGAGCTGGAGTGAGTGTGCGCTATAGACCCTCAATGTAAGTCTATGGGGCCAACTTTGTTGCGTGCAGACAGCAGGGAGAGAAGTGCTCAGAAGCATCAGAACTGTGGGCAATGGCAGCTCGTGCGTCCCTTAATCTATTTTCTTGTCCCTCACAAATGGTACATAGCAGGTTTTTTTTTCATCCTTAAAAAGATGACCCTCTGTACCACAGGAACCTTTACTGTACAAAGATCTTAACCCTAGATGGGTGTTACGTGGTTGAAGCTTTCACCTTAATAAAGTCGACCCTGTATCTCTTTTGTCTCTCCCAAGTTTGACTGGTACTCAACAAATTCTGGCAGGAAGTTTTAGGAAAAATTAAAACCAGACTACAGGCCGAAAGTGAATTCTCTCCTTTCCAAGTGTTATTGGGTATTCAGGAAGGGAGCGGAGAACAAGGGGTTCTTCTGAGAAAACTTTTCGTTTGTGCTAAGTTGCTTATTTTGAGAGTCTGGAAAAATGCCTGATGAAGCTGCTTACGCAGTAAAACACGTTGCATTCTGGGACAAATAAACATCCTTGCCTTTACCTATTCTTGCTGCCTGTGTCCAGCGCCACGTTGAGACGGCGTCTCCTTCGAAGCTACTTCTCTCTATTTTGAGAGTCTGGCTCTCTTCGGAGGTTCCAAATAGTGGGCATTAGAAAAATTTGGTTGATAAATTTATGAAATATGAAATATTAACAAGTAAAGGGGAAAAGAAGCAACAGTTAAAGGGGTACTCCTGTGGAAAGCTTTTATTTTTAAATCAACTGGTGCCAGAAAGTTAAACAGATTTGTAAATTACTTCTATTAAAAAATCCTTCCAGTACTTTTTAGGGGCTGTATACTACAGAGGAAATGCTTTTCTATTTGGATTTCTCTTCTGTCAAGACCTCAGAGCTCTCTGCTGACACCTCTGTCCATTTAAGGACCTGTCCAGAGTAGGAGAAAATCCCCATAGCAAACATATGCTGCTCTGGACAGTTCCTAAAATGGACAGCAGAGGTCAGCAGAGAGCACTGTGGTCGTGACATAAGAGAAATCAAAAAAGATAAACGTTCCCTCTGTAGTATACAGCCCCTAAAAAGTACTGGAAGGATTAAGATTTTTTAATAGAAGTAATTAACAAATCTGTTTAACTTTCTGGCACCAGTTGATTTAAAAAAAAAAAAAAAAAGTTTTCCATGGGAGTACCCCTTTAAGGATAAGGAAGATTTGGGATGGTTGGAGAAGAGAATATAGAGAGAGAGAAATAAATGAATAAATATGAATCCTGAAATGTCCAATGTAAAATTTAGAGTCGATAGTACAGGGCGGATTTTGAGGGTAATGGATTAAAAATATTGGATTATTCAATGTGTCCTTATGTATATGGATGGAATATGTTGTTGAAAATAAAGATTTAAAAAAAAAAAGTTTGACTGGTACTAAAACAAAAGATAAATGCCCAATCCCATGTAATTTTTAAGCACCGACGTGTTTTGTCCTAACTTGTTCATCAGGGACATATAATTCTGTTGGCAGCATGCAGACAGCAATGGCTGCTCATTCTAACAATCTCTCTATGATATGGCAAAAGTTTTTTTTAAAGTGACAGTTACCAGGTACACTTTGAAGGGGGTACTCTGCTCCTAAACATCTTATCCTCTTTCCAAAGCGGATAAGATGTGGGGGTCCTGCTGCTGGGACCCCTGTGATTTCTGTGCAATCACCCAGCATTCTAAACATTATGTTCAGAACTCTGGGTTCGGGCGTCTGTGGTCGTCCCCTCCCATAGACATGAATGGAGGGTACGTGGTATGACATCACAAGAGGGGAATGGCATGACGTCAGGACCCAGCATTCCTAACATATTATTCAGAATGCCGGTTGACTGCATGGAGATCGCGGGGGGTCCCAGTGGCTCGACCCCCAAGATCGGACACGGGGATAAGATGTCTAGGGGCGGAGTACCCCTTTAAATAAGGCTTTGGCCCAGATTTACTAAGATTGTCTGGTTTTCCAAATCCCTATGGATATTACTTTCACAATCCATCAGATTTAAAACAATCTACTTGCTGTTTAGTGTATTTAGCTGTTTTTTCAATGTGCGTCTCTCTGCTGAGCTGAGCTGTGATTGGTTGCCACGGGTAATAGATGGTTTTAACCCCTTAAAGACTTTAAAGACTCAGGGTTTTCCAGTTTTTGCACTTTCGTTTTTTCCTCCTCACCTTCTAGAAATCATAATGCTTTATGTTTTCCACCTACAGACGTATATGGGGCTTATTTTATGCGATAACAATTTTACTTTGTAACAACATCAGTCATTTCACCACAAAATATACGGCAAAACCAAAAGAAAATTATTTGTCGAACAAAATTGAAAAAAAACATCATTTTGTAATTTTTAGCGGCTTCCGTTTCTACGCAGTGCACTTTTCGGTAAAAATGACATCTTATGTTTATTCTTTATTATACGGTCGCAAGGATACCTAATTATAGGTTTTATGTTATTTTACTACTTAAAAAATATAATAACTACATGCACCAAAATTAGAATGTTTAAAATTATCATCTTCTGACCCCTTTAACTTTTTTATTTTTCCGTATATGGGGCTGCATAAGTGCTCATATTTTTGCGCCATGGTCTGCAGTTTTTATTGGTACCATTTTTGTCTTGATGGGACTTTTTGATCGATTTTTAGAAATTTTTTTAGGGTATACAAAATGACCAAAAATACGCAATTTTGGACTTTGGTATTTATTTATTTTTTACTTATACGCCATTGACATATTTTTATAGTTTGGACATATACGCACACAGCAATACCACATATTTTGATGTTTATTTGTGTTTAATTTTTATTTATTTTATGGGAAAAGGGGGGTGATTTAAACTTTTATTATGAAAGGAGTTAATTCACATTTATTAAATAATTTTTTTACACCATTTTTTAGTCCCCGCAGTCCCCATACATGCAATCCTTGGATTGCCTACACTGTTCAATGCTATGCCTTAGTAAAGCATTGATCAGTGTTATCTGCGCTCGATTGCTCCTGGCTGCTGAGGCTGCCTGGAGAATCTAAGAAGAGATCGGACGGCGAGGAGGCAGGTAAGGGCCCTCCCGCCATCCTCTCAACTAATCGGTACACCACAATTTCATCTCGGTGGTCCCAATCGGCTCCGCTGAGCTGCCAGGAATAGTTTAGATGCCGCAATAAACTTTGATTGTGGTGTCTAATGGGTTAATGCTGGGCATTAACACGAACCACCGCTGGAACCATCCCGCTATGTCATAGCGGGGTCAACTCGTGAGCCTGCGTCATATCAGGGGAGCAGGCGCGGGGTGTACGTCCTTAACCCCTTAAGGACTGAGCGATTTCACGTTTTTGCATTTTCGTTTTTTCCTCCTTGCCTTTAAAAAATCATAACCCTTTCAACTTTGCACCTAAAAATCTGTATTATGGCTTATTTTTTGCGTCACCAATTCTACTTTACAGTGACATTAGTCATTTTACCGAAAAATCCACGGTGAAATGGGAAAAAAATTCATTGTGCAACAAATTTGAAGAAAAAATGCCATTTTGTAAATTTTGGGGGCTTCCGTTTCTGCACAGTAAATTTTTCGGTAAAAATGACACCTTATCTTTATTCTGTTGGTCCATACGGTTAAAATGATACCCTACTTGTATAGGTTTGATTTTGTATTACTTCAGAAAAAAATCATAAATACATGCAGGAAAATTTATACATTTAAAATTGTCATTTTCTGAGCCCTATAACTTTTTATTTTTCTGTGTTCAGGGCGCTATGAGGGCTCATTTTTTGCGCCGTCATCTGAAGTTTTTAGCGGTACCATTTTTGTTCTGATCAGACTTTTTGATCACTTTTTATTCACTTTTTTGTGGAATAAAAAGTGATCAAAATGCGCTATTTTGGACTTTGGAATTTTTTTGCGCGTACGCCATTGACCGTGCGGTTTTAAACGCGGTATATTTTTATAATTCGGACATTTCCACACGCGGTGATACCACATATGTTTATTTTTATTTTTATTTACACTGTTTTATTTTGTTACTAGGAAATGCCGGGTGATTTAAACTTTTAATTCAGAAGGGAATACCTGAAAGGGTTAACTTTTTTTTTGCGAGCTCATAGCTCCTATAGGAACCTATGAGCTTGCAATGGCTGATTGCATACACAGATTTTGGCCTTGCCATTGCATGGCAACAAGCTGTGTAATCGGCGGTTGATTGCTCCAGCCTGTAACTCAGGCATGGAGCAATCAGTCAGAGCCGGGACGCCGACGGAAGAAGGTAGGGACCTTCTTCTCTCCGGGTAGCTGATCGGGGCATCGCGATTTTATCGCGATGATCCCAATCAGCCCGACTGAGCAGCCGGGAAGCATTTACTTTCACTTTCGATGCATCGGAAGGGTTAATAGCGCGTGGCCGAACGATCGCGGTGCGCGCTATTAGCCTTAGGCTGTGAATAGGCGCCGGGACCATCTCGCTATGATGCGGGGTCCCGCTGGGACCCCACGTTATAGACAGGGACTGGACTTAGGACGTACTCATACGTCCCAAGTCCTTAAGGGGTTAAGAGGTTAATAAATGATAAATAATGATAATAAATTTGCGCCAAAAACTGTAGTAAAAACCTTAGTAAATATATCTCAGGACAGATATAAAAACACAAAGGCTGTGCCCCCTTTTAGGGTTTCTGAGCTGCTTCGTTGGTCATGGTGCAAAATCAAGAAAGGCCCGACAGGAACACATGATAATCTGTTTAGAAAATTTAGAACATACTAAAAACACAAAAAAATATTTAAATAAAAAATCCTACATGAAGTGTTGGTTACAGCTTGGTGAACCTGGGCCATTATTCTTCTGTGATAACTCATCGGCGTAATCACTGTGTAATTACGCCTGTCAGATGCCAAGTTCCCTAAACATTTTCAGTCCAGTCTCCAAGTTACCGTGAATGGAGTGAGATTATCAAGGTGATAAATGTTTTCAGCGCCTGGGAGGTACAGGCATCAGGAACCCATCTTCTTTAGATATACCTTGATGTTTGTGGAACCACAGTATTTAATGGGGTACTCCGGTGAAAACCTTTTTTCTTTTAAATCAACTGGTGGCAGAAAGTTAAACATATTTGTAAATTACTTCTATTAAAAAGTCTTAATCCTTCCAGTACTTATTAGCTGCTGAATGCTACAGAGGAAATTCCTTTCTTTTTGGAACACTGATGACATCACGAGCACAGTGCTCTCTGCTGACATCTCTGTCCATTTTAGCAACCATGCATAGCAGATGTATGCTAAGGGCAGCATGGTGGCTTAGTGGTTAGCACTGCTGCCTTGCAGTGCTGGGGACTTGGATTCAAATCCCACTAAGGACAACAATAAATAAAGTGTTATTATTATTATAATAACGTCAGCAGAGAGAACTGTGGTCGTGATGTCATGAGAGAGCATTCCAAAAAGAAAAGAATTTCCTCTGTAGTATTCAGCAGCTAATAAGTACAGGAAGTATTAAGATTTTTTAATAGAAGTAATTTACAAATATGTTTAACTTTCTGCCACCAGTTGATTTAAAAGAAAAAAGGTTTTCACCGGAGTACCCCTTTAAACGGGTTATCCAGCCAAAGATATCCACAGGATAGGGGATGAGCTCATGATCTCGAGAATGGGGCCCTGCATCTCTCTGTATGGACTGTCTACTGAGCTCCTATACCATAGTTAATGCATGGACAAGCAGATGGCACATGCCTTCTACCACTCCATACAGCTGAGAGAGCCGGGGTCCAGTGATCAGACGTTATTTTTGGCTTGATAACCCCTTTGAAGATCACAATAAAAATGTAGTCCAATCCGAAAACATCATGTTATAAAGCAAGAGAAGCTGAACAGATGATATATACAATACAGTACAATCTGCGGGTATCATGCTATAGAGCAGGAAGAGCTGAGAAGATGATATACACAATACAGTACAATCTGCAGATATCATGTTATAGAGCAGGAGGAGCTGAGCAGATGATATATACAATACAGTACAATCTGCAGGTACCATGTTATAGAGCAGGAGGAGCTGAGCAGATGATATATACAGTACAGTACAATCTGCAGGTACCATGTTATAGAGCAGGAGGAACTGAGCAGATGATATATACACAATACAGTACAATCTGCATGTATCATGTTATAGAGCAGGAGGAGCTGAGCATATGATATATACAATACAGTACAATCTGCAGGTACCATGTTATAGAGCAGGAGGAACTGAGCAGATGATATATACACAATACAGTACAATCTGCATGTATCATGTTATAGAGCAGGAGGAGCTGAGCATATGATATATACAATACAGTACAATCTGCATGTATCATGTTATAGAGCAGGAGGAGCTGAGCAGATCATATATACAATACAGTACAATCTGCAGATATCATGTTATAGAGCAGGAGGAGCTGAGAAGATTATATACACAATACAGTACAATCTGCAGACATCATTGTCACGATCACACCCTATCGGTCCAGCTAAGACGCTAGAGAGAGTGTGATGGCGTAAGGGTTAAAGCCGCCAGACCTCTGGGTATCCACTACTAGTCCCAGCAAGTCACCAAATTAACCCTTAGATAAACGTGTTTTACCAGAGCTGCCTTCAGAAAGTTGAGCTCATATATTTAGAGATCAAAGACCAGAGCTGATTAATTAAACATTTAATCTGATAAAAGGTATCACAGTGCTGACTATATAAAAATACAGAAACAAATGACATACAGTGTTGAGCGGCATAGGCCATATTCTAATTCGCGAATATTCGCGAATATATGGACGAATATTCGTCATATATTTGCGAATATTCGCATATTCGTAATATCCTCGTTTTATTTTCGCATATACGAACATTTGCGCATGCGAAAATTAACATATGCGAAAATTAGCATAAGTGAAAATTAGCATATGCAAATTTCCGCATATGCAAATTTCCGCATATGCGAAAATTCGCGCACCAGTCTCACACAGTAGTATTAGAGCCTACTTTACACCACACAAGCTGGAAGCAGAGAGGGATGATCACTGTGCTGTGTACTGTGAAAAAAAATAAAATAAAAAACAATATTCGTAATTACGAATATATAGCGCTATATTCGCAAATATTCGCAAATTCGCGAATATGCGATATTCGCGAATAAAATTCGCATTGCGAATATTCGCAAGCAACACTAATGACATACAGTTATGAAAATATATAAAAGAGTTTTGCAAGGCAAGTTCAGAAAACAAAAGATTAAGTTCTTACAGCATGATGATATAAGTCCATGAGAGAGTCCAGCTGTTCTTAGGGTGGTCTTGTCAGCTTTGGGAACAGCCTTGAACACACTGAGTCTAGCATTGTTTTAAATATCATATCTGCTTTCTTGAGAGGGAGACTCCATTTCCCCCTCCCCTCTGATCCCACCAGGGGGTCTCCTCTCTTTCTGGCCCCTTATCTGTTTGATTATAGGATGGGACCAGAGTGCATGACTTCAAAAAAGCCTTTGACTTCAAAGGAGATGTAAACAAACAGCCAGACCCCCAATAAAATTCAATACACAAAAGGATACACCATCTGAATGACCTCTTACCCATGTCTTGGATAATACATCACACACAGTTATAATTATAATACACATATAGATGGGGACAGAGAGATCTTGCCTGTCCAGGCTGATAGATCTGTCTCCCTTAAAGGGGTAGTCCAGTGGTGAAAAACTTATCCCCTATCCTAAGGATAGGGGATAAGTTTGAGATCGTGGGGGGTCCGACCGCTGGGGCCCCCTGCGATCTTTCTGTACGGGCCCCGGCTCTCCGCCTAGATAGCGGGTGTCGACCCCGCACGAAGCGGCGGCCGACACGCCCCCTCAATACATCTCAATGGCAGAGCCGGAGATTACCGAAGGCAGCGCTTCGGCTCTGCCATAGAGTTGTATTGAGGGGGCGTGTCGGCCGCCGCCTCGTGCGGAGGTCGACACGCCCCCTTCCCCTGGGCTGTCGGGGCCCGTACAGGAGATCGCAGGGGGCCCCAGCGGTCGGACCCCCCGCGATCTGCAACTTATCCCCTATCCTTAGGATAGGGGATAAGTTGCTCACCACTGAGTCACCACTGGACTACTCCTTTAACCATCTATTTCTCTTCTTGACTTCTCAGGCCCTGCATTCCCAGGCAAAGATGGCACTGAAGGGGCCTATTTCCTCATTTAGCTGCCTTTTCTTTGCAGCTAAGAGGTGTGGATTGATCTCCACATCCTGAAGGGATCCCTGGCTCTTAGCTTCCTCCACTAGGTCCAGTAGGGGATCACTACCCAGCCCTTCCTCAGGTGCACTGCATACACTGAGTACCACCTCCTCAGGGTCATAGTATGCCATATTAATGTGGTACTGTCTCTGCCTCTGACCTTTCTCATCAAGGGCAACTACATATGTGGTGGGTTCTAGGCACTGCAAAATGGGGAAGGGACCCTCCCAGACAGCCTGCAACTTATTCTGCCTGATGGGGTTCAGAACCATTACCTTCTGTCCCACTTCATAGATCCGGTCCCTTGCATTGTGATCATACCAGTACTTCTGCCTGGACTGTGCTGCTATGAGGTTGTCCTGTACCAGCCCAGTCAGTGCCGACATCCTGTCCCTGAATCTCAGAACATACTCCACCACAGAAGTCTCAGGGGCAGGTAGCCCCTCTTCCCATTCTTCCCTAACTGAATCTCAGGGTCCCCGCACTTTGTGACCATATAATAATTCAAAGGGCGAGAAACCTGTAGATTCTTGGGGTACCTCCCTGTAAGCGAATAACAGATGGGGTAAATACTTTTTCCAGTCTCTGCCCTCTGATTCTACAAATGTTTTTAGCATTTGTTTCAAGGTGCCGGACACTCTGTCCAACCAATGTAGAGGGTTGTGATCAGTTATGACAGTAAAATCCCTGCCATACAGGTATGGCTGTAATTTTTGCAAAGCCCAGACCACAGCTAGACATTCCTTCTCTATGACCGCATAGGCCACTCCCAAATGTCCTGCCAGGGGGGTCTCATGAGCCAACCTTAGCAGCTCTTTCCTGTACTGCCTAGGAACCACTAACTGCCTTTCTCTCTCCTGGGCCCCTAGCATGCCTTTGGAAAGGGTCTCCCAGTACAAGATATCATTTTCCCAATATACCCGATGCCCATCTGTGTAAACACCTGTATGTTCAGCACGTTGTCTCAGCCCTTCAAGGGAAGGGTCACTGCGCAGAGCTTCCTGGAAATGCTCATTTCCCTCCCTCCATCTCGTGGTATCAGGGAGCACATTTCCCCCAGGTGAACTAGCATTTCCACCTTCCTCTGCTGGGGCTTGCAAGTCTCACAGCTTGCCCTTTGCATCACCATCCTCCCTTCCTTTTAAAGCTGCAGCCCTGGCATGCTGCTGACGCGTTACCACTGCCACCATTGGTATGCCTCCCTGAGGTTTACCTTCCTCCCCCTCAGTTCCAGACATAACAATACAGGCATCATACACAGGGCTATTACTCCTTCCCTCCTCCTCCTTAGGCTCACAGGATTGGGACATATCACTCACTGCTGGTCCCTCATCCTTAAATGTCACCAGGGGCACACCATCCCCTCCCCCTAGCCCATCTTCACTAGGTTTAGGCATTGGCAATGCATTGTCACCACATTTTACAATACACCCCATTTCACTTTTGGAAAACATTACTGGTTCAGTCACAGGTAAACATTTATCACTCCCCTGCACTCCCTCTCAGTTTCAACATCTCGCAGTGTCTCCCAAAGTCTCGCACAGTACCTAAGAATGAACAGGGCTCTCTTCTAGCCCTTCCGGTGTGCAGGTAGTGTCCTCTGGAGCATAATGACAGAGCATCCGACCCAAATCATCAGGTTTCATGTTATAGAGCACGAGGAGCTGAGTAGATGATATATAGAATACAGTACAATCTGCAGGTATTATGTTACAGAGCAGGAGGACCCGAGCAGAGGATATATACAATACAGTACAATCTGCAGGTATCATGTTATAGAGCAGGAAGAGCTGAGAAGAGGATATATGCAATACAGTACAATCTGCAGGTATCATGTTATAGAGCAGAAGGAGCTGAGCACATGATATATACAATACAGTACAATCTGCAGGTATCATGTTATAGAGCAGAAGGAGCTGAGCACATGATATATACACTACAGTACAATCTGCAGGTATCATGTTATAGAGCAGGAGGAGCTGAGCAGATGATATATACAATACAGTACAATCTGCAGGTAACATGTTATAGAGCAGGAGCAGCTGAGCAGATGATATATACAATACAGTACAGTCAGCAGGTATCATGTTATAGAGCTGGAGGAGCTGAGTAGATGATATATACAATACAGTACAATCTGCAGGTATCATGTTATAGAGCAGGAGGAGCTTAGCAGATGATATATACAATACAGTACAATCTGCAGAGATCATGTTATAGAGCAGGAGGAGCTAAGCAGATGATATATATATATATATATATATATATATATATATATATACAGTACAATCTGCAGGTATCATGTTATAGAGCAGGAGGAGCTGAGCAGATGATAGATACAGTACAATTTGTAGATATTATGTTATAGAGCAGGAGGAGCTGAGCAGATGTCCTGTTATAGAGCAGGAGGAGCTAAGCAAATTGATGTATAGTGGGATGTATTGTGGGAAAAAATCCAAGACAATTTTTCATTTGTTCAGGTAAATCTCTGTTCATTCTGTGCTTAGTAGTCATGTGGGTTGTCCTACTCAGTGACTGACAGCTATCTGTGTACAGTGATCCCTCAACATACAATGGTAATTCGTTCCAAATGAACCATCATTACTTGAATCCATCGTATGTTGAGGGATCCGTGCAATAATAATATAGAAAGTTATACTCACGTGTCCCCACCACTCCGGACCGTCACCGCTGCCCTGGATCATCGCTCTCCATCGCCGTCATCACGTCCCCGGGGTGTCCCAGCCACTCCAGACCGTCACCGCTGCCCTGAATTGTCGCTGTCATCACGTCCCCAGGGTGTCCTCGTCACTCCGGACCGTCACCGCTGCCCTGGATCGTTGCTCTCCATGGCCGTCATCACGTTGCTACGCACGCTGCTCCTATTGGTTGATGGGACAGCATGCGTGGTGACGTTATGATGACAAAGGAGAGCAATGGCTATGCAGCGGAGCCTGAAGAGGACGGTCTTCCCCCCCCTACTCTATAACATGGCACCTGCAGAATGGACTTTAACCCCTTAAGGACTCATCCCATTTTGGCCTTAAGGACTCAGCAAATTTAATTTTTACGTTTTCGTTTTTTCCTCTTCGCCTATTAAAACTCATAACTCATTTATATTTTCATCGACAGAATTTTTCCGTATAAGCGGCGGTATGAGGGCTCATTTTTTGCTGATACCACATTTGCATATAAAAAAACCTTTAATATATTTCTTATCAATTTTTTTTACTAAAACGTTACTTTATTTTTTTTTGTTCATGCCGTTTACCGTACGGGATCATTAACATTATATGCGGTAATATCAGCATTATATGCGGCAATATATATTTTATATTTTTTTACACTTTTTGGGGGTAAAATGGGAAAAAGGGACAATTTAAATTTTTTTTGGGGGGAGGGGATTTTTTTTACACTTTAATAGTCCCCATTGTGGACTATCTATAGCAATAACTTGAGAGCTAATACTGTTCAGTGCGATGCATAGGGCATAGCACTGATCAGTATTATTAGTCATCTTCTGCTCTGGTCTGCTCGATCTCAGACCAGAGCAGAAGGCCCCTGGAGATGGCAGGAGGCAGGTGAGGGGACCTCCGGCCGCCAAGATGGATGATTGGATCCCCGCAGCAGCGATGCGGGCAATCTGATCATCCATTTTAGTGACCGCACTGCCGCAGATGCCGTAATCTGTATTGATTACGGCATCTGAGGGGTTAATGGCACACATCAGCACGATTGCGGATGTCCGCCATTACCAGCGGGTCCCTGGTTGCTGATAGCAGACCTGCAGCGCATGACCCGAGCATCAGTCCGATGCTCGCGGTCATTTACAGGACATAAGTAAGTACCACCGCACCAGGACGTACATTTACGTCCTGTGTCGTTAAGGGGTAAAATAAGTTATACCCAGGGGCGGACAGATCAGCTGGTCCGTTCGGACGTTAAATAAAAGGAAAGAGGACGACGCTGATCAGAAAAGATGTCTGTGAGTTCCCTAGATGTAATTGTAATCACTGATATGGTGTATATATCCTGTGTACAGATGGTATCCACCTCTATATGGTCCTCTATATAATCACTATAATACGCTTTAAATCATTGACGTGCAGTGGCTTCTGTGGGGCCAGAGTGCCGCTGCTCTATTCGCTCCCCGTCCCTGGTTTTATAGTTAAATATCCCGCAGCCACCACTGCCCAATTCCCTCCCCGTCCCCGGTTTTATAGTTACATGTGCCCTGGGGACTGCGGTCCTTCATGCTCCGGCGTTCTCCTGATCTGTCACTGTGCGCCGCGCACTGACTGACGAGTGACGTTGTGTTGAGGACGTCACTCGTCATTACGCAGCGCACAGTGACAGATCAGGAGAACGCCGGAGCATGAAGGACCGCAGTCCCCAGGGCACATGTAACTATAAAACCGGAGTCGGGGAGGGAATTGGGCAGTGGTGGCTGCGGGATATTTAATTATAAAACGGGGACGGGGAGGGAATTGTGCCGTGGCGGCGGGGGGATATTTAACTATAAAACTGGGGATGGGGAGGGAATTGGGCAGTGGCGGCGGCGGGATATTTAATTATAAAACGGGGACGGGGAGGGAATTGGGCAGTGGCGGCGACGGGATATTTAACTATAAAACCGGGGATGGGGAGGGAATTGGGCAATGGCGACGGCGGGACATATAACTATAAAGCCGGGGACGGGGAGGGAATCTGGCAGTGGCGGCGGCGGGACATATAACTATAAAGCCGGGGACGGGGAGGGAATCTGGCAGTGGCAGTGGGACTCTGGCCAGGCAGAAGCTGCTGCAGTTCAATTATTTAAAGCGCCCGCTTTAAATCATTAAACTGCAGCTGCTTTTGCGTGATCACAAACAGTTTATCGGCGTATAACACGCAGATAGACTTTAGCTAAAAATTTTAGCATAAAAAATGTGTGTTATATGCCGATAAATACGGGAATCATTTACTGTATATGGTGTATATATCCTGTGTACACCTGGTATCTACCTCTATATAGTCCTGTGTATAATCACTTATATGGTGTATATATCCTGTGTACAGCTGGTATCTACCTCTATATAGTCCTGTATATAATCACTTATATGGTGTATATATCTTGTGTACAGCTGGTATCTACCTCTATATAGTCCTGTATATAATCACTTATATAGTGTATATATCCTGTGTACAGCTGGTATCTACCTCTATATGGTCCTGTATATAATCACTTATATTGTGTATATATCCTGTGTACAGCTGGTATCTACCTCTATATGGTCTTGTATATATTTACATATATGGTGTACAGATCATGTGTACAGCTGGAATCTGCCTCTATATGGTCCTGTATATATTTACATATATGGTGTACAGATCATGTGTACAGCTGGAATCTACCTCTATATGGTCCTGTATATATTTACATATATGGTGAACAGATTATGTGTACAGCTGGAATCTACCTCTATATGGTCCTATATATAATCAGTTATATGATATACATATCCTGTGTACAGCTGGTACAGTACAGTATGGCGGTATTAGCCAGTTATTGTGTGGTGGTATATATTTACTCCTTGTATACCGGTATTATTGGTCATGGAAACTTATATCTTACTTATTTTTTAATTTTTTTGGTGTGTGAATCCCATAATGTCAGACTTGTACCATAATAACATTTCCTTTAATGCTCTTTCTCATATAAATGTCGCCACCTGCAGCTTGCAATGATTACTACAAGTACAAGTAACGTCAGATTTGTTAACATAATTAAACATTAGCAGCAATTCAGTCTGTAGCTCCTACTGTTGCACAACTACTACTCCCAGCAGGTTGTAGCCCACTGTTTTGGCTTGCAGATAAGACCCACCTGTATTGGTACATATGGTCTATTTTATGATCAGATATGTTGCAGATTTTAAACGTCATGAATGAATGAATATAAGTGCCTGTTCCTAGCTCTCGTACATATGATGCCACCTGCAGGTGAAAATAAATTACTGCAGGTATTTGTGCACTTAAAGGGGTATTCTGGCCCTAATACATCTTATCCCCTATCCAAAGGATAGGGGATAAGATGTATGATCACAGGGGTCCTGCCACTGGGGACCCCCGCAACCTATCATTGCGCACCCACCTTTGTGAGCTCTCCGCAGCACTGGAGGCTCTGAGTGTGTAGCGTGGCGACCACGGGGCCGCTCCGTGTGATGTCACGCTCCGCTCCCTCAGTGCAAGTCTATGGGAGGGGGCGTGACGGTCCCTATCCTTTGGATAGGGAATAAGATGTATTAGGACTGGAGTACCCCTTTAAATAGCACCAAGATGTTCTGCAGCAATGTATAGAGGACTTAAAGGGGTACTCTGCCCTTAGACATCTTATCCCCTATCCAAAGGATACGGGATAAGATAACTGATCGCCGGGGTCCTGCCGCTGGGACCCCCCACGATCTCTGTGCAGCCCCCGACGTTCTGAAAGTTATTTTCAGAACGATGGGTATGGTCGGCCGTGGTTGTGACATCATGTCACGCCCCCTCCCATAGACATGGTGATGTCACGAGGGGGTGGGACATGACATCACAACCACGGCCGCCAAAACCCAGCGTTCTGAAAATAACTTTCAGAACGTCGGGGGCTGCAGGGAGATCGGCGATCAGTTATCTTATCCCTTATCCTTTGGATAGGGAATAAGATGTCTAGGGGTGGAGTACCCCTTTAAGTACTGAACCCATTCACTGTTTACTGCAGAATTTATTATCGAATTTACCTTTTGCATATATCAGGGTCATTTAAAGCAAAGACTACATTATATATTATTTCTGCAATCATAATGCAACCTAAGATATAAACTCCCGCAAGTGTTGTGTTCACATAGGACACTTACAATGGGCCCATTTCCACAGCAGAAAATCTGCAGCATTGTCACAGGTAGATCTGCCGCAGCAGATATTGGTGCAGATTTGCAGTTGTGAATTCCAGTGCAAAAAAAAAATGTAAATATAAAAAGTTTAAAAAATGCAATACTTTTGAAAGCTGATATTGCAGATTTTCTTTAAGGAGTACTCCGGCGCACACATTTTTCATTTCCTCCCGTCCGGGCTGCAAAATAAAAGAAAACACACTTTCTCTTACCTGTCAACGAGCCCCCGGAGCTCCGGTACACTCCGGTACAGGTGTTCGGTCCCCGGTCTGTATTCTTCTTACTTCCTGTTAGCCCGGCACATCACACGGAGCTTCAGCCTATCACCGGCCGCAGCGATGTCCCGCCTCTGCTGGTGATAGGCTGAAGCTCCGTGTGACGTGCCGGGCTAACAGGAAGTAAGAAGAATACAGCCCGGGGACCGAACACCTGTACCGGAGCACCGGGGGAGCGTAGGCAGGTAAGAGAAAGTTTGTTTTCTTTTATTTTGCAGCCCGGAACGGATAAAATGAAAAAAGTGTGCGCCGGAGTACTCCTTTAAGGATCTGCAGCATTTCTGTAGTAAAATGCGTCCACAATCTGTTGTGGACCAATGAAAACAATAAGGAAAATCCGCACCACAGGTCACCAGGTCACCTTTCATGACGATTTAGCATTGATATTTGTTGCTTTCCATGTCTTTTTTTTATATGTCTAGCTTCTGTATTTGGCTCACAGATCCCTCCGTTCTGCTGCTCACTCAATCTGACATCCACAGCATCTCTTGCCTTACACTTAGGCAGGGTTTTCCAACCAGTGTGCCTCCAGCTGTTGCAAAACTAAAACTCCCAGCATGCCTTGACAGCAAAATACTGTGAGTTGTAGTTTTGCAACAGCTGGAGGTACACTGGCTGAGAAACACTGCACTAAGGTTATGCTGACACAGGGTAACCCTTACCAAGGTATTTTATTTTGTGTGCACATAAAAGCTGATAACAGATGAAAATGCGCACGTAAAACAAAACACCTTGGTAAAGTTTACACTGTGAGAACATTGCCTAACACTCCATTATTTGTGAGAGCAACAGCCCAAGACTTCCTGGTTACTGAGTCAGAGCTGAAGTTCCAAAATGTCCACCAGAGGGTAGTGTTGTTCTATAAAAGACCTTTTTACAATTAAACATAAGTAAAATTTACAAAATGTATCAATTTTGAGTATTTTTTTTCCGTTAAATAATACATTTCTTTATTAATTATTTTAACATACAAAATTTAACAGTACAAACATTTTGTTACAGAATTATCTTAAATTATTTTACCTTCCCCACCCTCTTTCCACCCCTACAGATTGAGGGAAAATAAAATGAATAAATAAAATTAAACAATAAAAAAAAAAAAATTACCCCTTCATGACCTGGTGAATTTTGATTTCTGGCTCACATTTTTTTCCTCCTCACCTTCTAAGACCCATAACTTTTACATTTTTCCACTGACAAAGTTGTATTCATGTTTCTTTTTTTTTTCTTTTTTTTCTTTTTTTTCTTTTTTTTGTGGGACAAGTTTTACCATATAATGCATTATGAAGGGCAATGGGACCACTAGACACTAGGGATTGCCGACATTTAGTGTTTAAAGGGGTACTCCGGTGGAAAACTTTTTTTTTTTTTTTTTTAAATCAACTGTTGCCAGAAAGTTAAATAGATTTGTAAATTACTTCTATTAAAAATTTTTAATTCTTCCAGTACTTATTAGCTGCTGAATACTACAGAGGAAATTATTTTCTTTTTGAAACACAGAGCTCTCTGCTGACATCTCTGTCCATTTTAAGAACTGTCCAGAGCAGGAGAAAATCCCCATAGCAAACATATGCTGCTCTGGACAGTTCCTAAAACGGACAGAGATGTCAGCAGAGAGCACTGTGCTCGTGATGTCGACAGAGAGCTCTGTGTTCCAAAAAGAAAATAATTTCCTCTGTAGTATTCAGCAGCTAATAAGTACTAGAAGGATTAATTTTCCAATAGAAATAATTTACAAATCTGTTTAACTTTTTAGGCCTGCACCATTTTCCCTATATCCGATCCATTACTTACATGTATTAATGGATTGGGAAGGGGTTTACTAATTCCCTTAACTCTCATCTCCACCCCCCCCCCCCCCACCCCCAACCACCTGTATAATAATAACTTTTTATATACATTTACCAATTCAAACCAATTTTGAACACAAGAGGGATACTTTATATCCACCCACTTAGGCTAGGTTCAGACTACGGAATTTCCGCCGGAATTTTCGGTTTGAAATTTCCGGCAGAAATTCCGCTTACTATAATGCATAGTGTAGTGAATGGTTTTCCGTCCACAAATTCACACTCCAGAATTTGTGAGGCGGAAAATCCGGATGAAAAATCCGCTAGAAAATTTCCATAGCAGTCTATAGGAGACTGGGAACACATAGCAGTCTATAGGAGACTGGGAACACATAACAGTCTATAGGAGACTGGGAACACATAAGAGTCTATAGGAGACTGGGAACACATAAGAGTCTGTAGGAGACTGGGAACACATAGCAGTCTGTAGGAGACTGGGAACACATAGCAGTCTGTAGGAGACTGGGAACACATAGCAGTCTATAGGAGACTGGGAACACACAGCAGTCTATAGGAGACTGGGAACACACAGCAGTCTATAGGAGACCGGGAACACATAGCAGTCTGTAGGAGACCGGGAACACATAGCAGTCTGTAGGAGACCGGGAACACATAGCAGTCTATAGGAGACTGGGAACACATAGCAGTCTATAGGAGACTGGGAACACATAGCAGTCTGTAGGAGACTGGGAACACATAGCAGTCTATAGGAGACTGGGAACACATAGCAGTCTATAGGAGACTGGGAACACATAGCAGTCTATAGGAGACTGGGAACACATAGCAATATATAGGAGACTGGGAACACATAGCAGTCTATAGGAGACTGGGAACACATAGCAGTCTATAGGAGACTGGGAACACACAGCAGTCTATAGGAGACTGGGAACACATAGCAGTCTATAGGAGACTGGGAACACATAGCAGTCTATAGGAGACTGGGAACACATAGCAGTCTATAGGAGACTGGGAACACATAGCAGTCTATAGGAGACTGGGAACACATAGCAGTCTATAGGAGACTGGGAACACATAGCAGTCTATAGGAGACTGGGAACACATAGCAATCTATAGGAGACTGGGAACACACAGCAGTCTATAGGAGACTGGGAACACACAGCAGTCTATAGGAGACCGGGAACACATAGCAGTCTGTAGGAGACCGGGAACACATAGCAGTCTGTAGGAGACCGGGAACACATAGCAGTCTATAGGAGACTGGGAACACATAGCAGTCTATAGGAGACTGGGAACACATAGCAGTCTGTAGGAGACTGGGAACACATAGCAGTCTATAGGAGACTGGGAACACATAGCAGTCTATAGGAGACTGGGAACACATAGCAGTCTATAGGAGACTGGGAACACATAGCAATATATAGGAGACTGGGAACACATAGCAGTCTATAGGAGACTGGGAACACATAGCAGTCTATAGGAGACTGGGAACACACAGCAGTCTATAGGAGACTGGGAACACATAGCAGTCTATAGGAGACTGGGAACACATAGCAGTCTATAGGAGACTGGGAACACATAGCAGTCTATAGGAGACTGGGAACACATAGCAGTCTATAGGAGACTGGGAACACATAGCAGTCTATAGGAGACTGGGAACACATAGCAGTCTATAGGAGACTGGGAACACATAGCAATCTATAGGAGACTGGGAACACATAGCAGTCTATAGGAGACTGGGAACACATAGCAGTCTATAGGAGACTGGGAACACATAGCAGTCTATAGGAGACTGGGAACACATAGCAGTCTATAGGAGACTGGGAACACATAGCAGTCTATAGGAGACTGGGAACACATAGCAGTCTATAGGAGACTGGGAACACATAGCAGTCTATAGGAGACTGGGAACACATAGCAATATATAGGAGACTGGGAACACATAGCAGTCTATAGGAGACTGGGAACACATAGCAGTCTATAGGAGACTGGGAACACATAGCAGTCTATAGGAGACTGGGAACACATAGCAGTCTATAGGAGACTGGGAACACATAGCAGTCTATAGGAGACTGCGGTGTCCGCGCGGTCCTAGTGCCTACTAATTCAGTCGGCGCAGGCGGAACTCGGAATCTCCGGGCGGAAATTTTCTGCCCGGAGATTCCGTAGTCTGAACCTAGCCTTACTATCAACAATTCAGCATAAAACAACAATCTCAATAATTTACACCTTTCCCCATGGGATTTTATAAGATCTACAGTAAATAATCTCCTATAATCGCTATTCTTGGACAAGGTTTTATTTTAGAGACCAATTTTTTCCCACTCTCTTGATAGATCTGAATCCACATTTTTTTATTTTACCCAGTCCCACAGTACATAGATTGTTTGCCCCCTCAACTCTACATCTATGACATTTATTATCTGACTATTTTCCTATTTTATGCAAAAAATCTGGTGTATAGTATGTAATATACTGTATATTACACAATTGGGGAGATTTATCAAAACCTTTCCAGAGGAAAAGTTGCCCGGTTGCCCATAGCAACCAATCAGATCACTTCTTTCATTTTGCAGAGGCCTTGTTAAAAATGAAAGCAGCGATCTGATTGGTTGCTATGGGCAACTGGGCAACTTTTCCTCTGGACAGGTTTTGATAAATCTCCCCCAATATCTTGAACTGAATTACGGATCTTTATACCAATATAATTTTTTTTTTTTTTTTTTTCTGTTCAATCTCCTCTATCAAAACCTTAGAGTATATAAAAAAGACAATGGGGGAGATTTATCAAAACCTGTGCAGAGGAAAACTTGCCCAGTTGCCCATAGCAACCAATCAGATCGCTTCTGTCATTTTTCACAGGCCTTCATAAAATGAAAGAAGCAATCTGATTGGTTGCTATGGGCAAGTTTTCCTCTGCACAGGTTTTGATAAATCTCCCCCAATATGATCATGAATTTTACTTCCTAATAGTTTCTTCATATTTTCCATCACCCAGAACCTCAATTATTCTATCGTTCTCTTGCTCTAAAGTGTGATTTTACTCCTTAAAGGGGTACTCCAGTGGAAAACTTTTGTTTTATTTTTTTTCAATCAACTGGTGCCAGAAAGATAAACAGATTTGTAAATTACTTCTATTAAAAAAGTTTTCCACGGGAGTACCCCTTTAAAGGGGTACTCCGGTGCTCTAGTGCTCTGAAATTTTTTTTCAGAACGCTCCGAGACGGAGGGCCTGACCGTGATGTCATGGCCACGCCCCCTCCATTCATGTCTATGAGAGGGGGCGTGTCATCCAACACGCCCCCTCTCATAGACATGAATGGAGAGGGGGTGGCATGACGTCACAAGGGGGCATGGCCGTGACAGCACAACCACTGCTTCAGAAACCTGCCGTTTGTTTAAAAAACAGAGTGTTGCGGGAGATCGTGGGGGGCCGGGGCAGCGGGACCCCCGGGATCAGACATCTTATCCTCTATCCTTTAAGGACACAGGCATTTATATTTTTGCATTTTCGTTTTTTCCTCCTTGCTTTCTAAGAGCCATAACTCTTTTATTTTTCCATCCAGAGACCCAAATGAGGGCTTGTTGTTTGCACAACCAATTGTACTTTGTACCCCTTCCATTTTACCCTACAAAGAATGGTGCAATCCCCAAAAAATTATTTTGTAGGAAATTGAAAGAAAATCCGCAATTTTTAAAGGGTTTCGTTTTTTTACACAGTTCACTTTACGGTATTGTTACTGACATGTTAATGACACTATTTACTGACATGTTTTTCTAATTCTGTGAGTCAATACAATTAACATGATACCTATGTTTACATACTTTTTTATTATTGTACTACAATTAACCCCCTCGTTTTTCCTCCTTACCTTTTAAAAATCCTAACCCTTTAAATTTTCCACCTAAAAATCCATATTATGGCCTATTTTTTGTGTCGCCAATTCTACTTTGCAGTCACATTAGTCATTTTACCCAAAAATGCACGGCGAAACAGAAAAAAAATCATTGTGCGACAAAATCGAAGAAAAAACGTCATTTTGTAAATTTTGGGGGCTTCCGTTTCTACGCAGTGCATATTTCGGTAAAAATGACACCTTATCATTATTCTGTAGGTCCATACGATTAAAATGATACCGTACTTATATAGGTTTGATTTTGTCGCACTTCTGGAAAAAATCATAACTACATGCAGGAAAATTTATACGTTTAAAAATGTCATCTTCTGACCCCTATAACTTTTTTATTTTTCCACGTACAGGGCGGTATGAGGACTCATTTTTAGTGATCTGAAGTTTTTATCGGTATGATTTTTGTTTTGATCGGACTTTTTGATCACTTTTTATTCATTTTTTAATGGTATAAAAAGTGACCAAAATACGCTTTTTTGGACTTTGAAATTTTTTTGCGCGTACGCCATTGACCGTGCGGTTTAATTAATGATATATTTTTATAGTTCGGACATTTACGCACGGCGCGATACCACATATGTTTATTTTTTTTTATTTTACACTGTTATTTTTTTATGGGAAAAGGGGGGTGATTCATACTTTTATTAGGGAAGGGGTTAAATGACCTTTATTAACACTTTAAAAAAAAATTTTTTTTGCAGTGTTATAGGTCCCATAGGGACCTATAACACTGCACACACTGATCTCTCATCCTGATCACAGGCGTGTATTAACACGCCTGTGATCAGTGTTATCGGCGCTTGACTGCTCCTGCCTGGATCTCAGGCACGGAGCAGTCATTTGCCGATCGGACACCGAGGAGGCAGGTAAGGGCCCGGGTCACTTTCGTTTTAGAAGCGGCGGTCAGCTTTGACCGCCGCTTCTAAAGGGTTAATACCGCGGTTATTAGCCGCGGGTCCCGGCCGTTGATGAGCGCCGGAACCGACGCGATATGATGCGGGATCGCGGCGCGATCCCGCTTCATATCGCGGGAGCCGGCGCAGGACGTAAATATACGTCCTGCGTCGTTAAGGGGTTAAATAAAACAACTTTTTAAACAAAATTATTATGTTTAAATAGCTCTATTCTGCCCCTCTAACGTTCTCATTTTTTTCTTATACAGGGCTGTATGAGGGCTATTTTTTGCGCTGTGATCTGTAGTTTTTATTGCTTTTACTTTTGCGTAACCCGCCCATGAGAATATACTCCAAAAACACTACACTACACTAACACATAATAAAGGGTAAAACACTACATACACATCCCCTTACACTGCCCCCCCCCCCCCCCCCCCCGCACAATAAAAATGAAAAACGTATCGTACAGCAGTGTTTCCAAAATGGAGCCTCCAGCTGTATCAAAACAACAACTCACAGCCTTTCCAGACAGCCATTGACTGTCCAGGCACGCTGGGAGTTTAGCAACAGCTGGAGGCACCCTGTTTGGGAATCACTGGCGTAGAATATTTTTTAATAGCGGAGCCAATTGTAACGCTTGCATCTGAGACCACCCCTATGAAAATCCCTAATTTAGGCCTCAAATGCGCATGGCGCCCTCTCACTTCAGGGCCCTGTCGTATTTTAAGGAAACAGTTTAAGTCCAAATATGGAGTATTTCCATACTTGGAAGCAATTGCTTTACATATTTTCTCCTTTTACCCCATATGAAAAGGAAAAGTTGGGGTCCACACCATCATGTTAGTGTAAAAAATTTACATTTTTGACACTAACATGTTCGTGTTGCCCCATACTTTTCATTTTCTCAAGAGGTAAGAGGAAAAAAATACCCACAAAATTTGTAACGCAATTTCTCCTGAGTAAGGAAATACCCCAAATGTTGACGTAAAATGCTCTGCGGGCGCACAACAAGGCTCAGGAGTGAGAGCGCACTATGTACAATTAAGGCCTAAACATAAACGCAAAAAAATAAATACCCACATATGACCCCATTTTGGAAACTACACCCCTCACAGAACATAACAAGGGGTATAGTGAGTCTTAACACCCCACAGGTGTTTGATGACTTTTTGCTAAAGTTGGATGGGAAAATGAAAAAATAAAATGTTTTTCACAAAAATGCTGGTGTTACCCTAAGGCTAGGTTTCCACTTGTTTTTTTTTCTGGCAGTTTTTGAGCCAAATTCAGAAGTGGATCCATAAGGGAGGAGAAGTGTAAGTCCTTCCTTTATATGTCCTATTCCTTTTGAATACATTTCTGGCTTTGGCTCAAAAACTGCAGTGGCTGCCAGAAAAAAACCAAGTGGAAACCTAGCCTAAATGTTTCATTTTTACAAGGGAAAATAGGAAGAAGAAAAAAAACTAAATTTGTAGCCCCATTTCAGTCTGGAAATACCCCATATGTGGATGTAAAGTGCTCTGCGGGTGCACTACAATGTAAGAGAAGGAGCGCCAATGGGCTTTTGGAGAGAACATTTTTGCAGAATTGAGGGCCATGTGTGTTTACAAAGCCCCCATAGTGCCAGAACAATGGAACCCTCCACATATGACCCCATTTTGGAAACTACACCCCTCACGTAACGTAATAAGGCGTATATTGAGTCTTAACACCCCACAGGTGACTGACAGATTTTTGAAACAGTGGTCCGTGAAAATGAAAAATTTAATTTTTCATTTGCACAGCCCACTGTTCCAAAGATCTGTCAAACGCCAATGGGGTGTAAATGCTCACTGCACCCCTTATTAAATTTTGTGAGGGGTGTAGTTTCCAAAATGAGGTCACATGTGGTCCACTGTCCTGGCAGCACGGGGGGCTTTGTAAACGCACATGGCCCCCTGACTTCCATTCCAAACAAATTCTCTCTCCAAAAGCTCAATGGCGCTTCTCCTCTTCTGAGCATTGTAGTGCGCCAGCAGAGAACTCGACGTCCACACATGGGGTATTTCCATACTAATAACAAATGGGGTTACAAATTTTTGGGGCCATTTTCTCCTATTACCCCTTGTAAAAATGTAAAATTTGGGGACAAACCAGCATTTTTGTGAATTTTTTTTTTCATTTACACATCTGACTTTAACGTAAAGTCGTCAAACATCTGTGGGGTGTTAAGGCTCACTTTACCACTTGTTACGTTCCTTGAGGGGTGTAGTTTCCAAAATAGTATGCCATGTGTTTTTTTTTGTTTTGTTTTTTGCTATTCTGGCACCATAGGGGCTTCCTAAATGCAACATGCCCCCCAAAAACCATTTCAGCAAAATTCCCTCTCCAAAATCCCATTGTCGCTCTTTCCCTTTTGAGCCGTCTACTGCACCCACAGAGCACTTTACATTCACATATGAGGTATTTCCTTACTTGAGAGAAATGGGGTTACAAATTTTGGGGGGATTTCTCTCCTTTTAATTCTTGTAAACATAAAAAAACATGGCTCTACAAGAACATGCGAGTGTAAAAAATGAAGATTTTGAATTTACTCCTTCACTTTGCTGCTATTCCGGTGAAACACCTAAAGGGTTAGCAAACGTTCTGAATGTCAGTTTGAATACTTTGTGGGGTGCAGTTTTTATAATGGGGTAAGTTATGGGGTATTTCTAACATAAAAGCCCCTCAAATCCACTTCAAACTGAACAGGTCCCTGAAAAATTCTGATTTAGAAATTTTCGTGAAAAATTTTTAAATTGCTGCTGAACTTTGAAGCCCTCTGATGTCTTCCAAAAGTAAAAACATGTCAACTTTATGATGGAAACATAAAGTAGACATATTGTATTTGTGAATCAATTGATAATTTATTTGGAATGTCTATTTTCCTTACAAGCAGCGAGTTTCAAATTTAGAAAAATGAAAAATGTTAAAAATGTTCATGAAATTTTGGGATTTTTTCACCAAGAAAGGATGCAAGTAACAACGAAAATTTACCACTATGTAAAAGTAGAATATGTCTTGAAAAAACTATCTCGAAATCAGAATGAATGGTAAAAGCATCCCAGAGCTATTAATATATAAAGTGGTCAGATTTGCAAAAAAGGGCTGCATCCTTAGAGGGGTACTCCGGTGAAAAACTTTTTTTTTTTTTTTTTTTAATCAACTGGTGCCAGAAAGTTAAACAGATTTGTAAATTACTTCTATTAAAAAAATCTTAATCCTTCCTTTACTTATTAGCTGCTGAATACTACAGTGGAAATTCTTTTCTTTTTGAAACACAGAGCTGTCTGCTGACATCACAAGCACAGTGCTCTCTGCTGACATCTCTGTCCATTTTAGGAACTGTCCAGAACAGCATATGTTTACTATGGGGATTTCATTTTACTCTGGACAGTTCCTAAAATGGACAGAGATGTCAGCAGAGAGCACTGTGCTCATGATGTCAGCAGACAGCTCTGTGTTTCAAACGGAAAATAATTTCCACTGTAGTATTCAGCAGCTAATAAGTACAGGAAGGATTAAGATTTTTTAATAGAAGTAATTTACAAATTTGTTTAACTTTCTGGCACCAGTTGATTTAAAAAAAAAAAAAAAATGTTTTCCACCGGAGTACCCCTAAAATTAGCAGCATCCTTAAGGGGTTAAGAAAATGTGTGTGTATGTGTGTTTCACATTTTTTTTCTAAATTTTTTAAAAAATTTTTTAGGCAGTACTACTATTCCCAGCATGGAACAGACTGTTCCATGATGGGAGCTGTAGTTCCTGTACTAATAGACAGATCGCCCCTGGTGTCACTCCTGACACCCGATGCGATTGTCCTTTCTATTGCAGAGATGGAGCGGCTTTCTCCTGCATTCTCATCTCTGCACTATACTCCGGCCGGCCAGTGATTTGAATAGAATTCACATCACTTATTCATATTTCCCGCAGAGAGCTTTGATTGGCCAGATGGTTCCAGCCAATCACAGCTCTCTGCGGGACATATAAATAATAGGTATATATATGGCATATACTCATACTACAGTGGGACCAGAGAAGAGGGGCTGGCCGCCCGCATCTATACATTATACAGGATGATCGCATCGGGTGTCTGTCTATTAATGCAGGTACCACAGCTCCAGCGTGGAGCAAAGTGTACTCCATGTTGGGAGTAGTAGTACCTGCAGTAAAGGACAAATCACAGCGGGTGTCACTCTTGACATCCGCTGCGATCGTCCCATCTATTGCAGAGATACAAGTGCAGGAAAAAGCAGCTCGCATCTATCCATCATACAGGACGATCGCAGTGGGTGTCGCTAATGAAGAAATTCATTATTTCGAATCGAGTCGAAGTTCAGATTTGGTCTGAATTAAATTTTTCATGAAATTCGGAACAATTTTGACTTCACGTGATTCGATTCTCTCATCTCTACTTGGGACGACTGACGTGAAAAAGGACTTAGGGGTCTTAGTTAACCCCTAAGGACCGGGGTTTTTTCCGTTTTTGCATTTTCGTTTTTTGCTCCTTGCCTTTAAAAAATCATAACTCTTTCAATTTTGCACCTAAAAATCCATATGATGGCTTATTTTTTGCGCCACCAATTCTACTTTGTAATGACGTCAGTCATTTTGCCCAAAAATCTACGATGAAACGGAAAAAAAAATCATTGTGCGACAAAATTGAAAAAAAAAAACGCCGTTTTGTACTTTTGGGGGCTTCCGTTTCTACGTAGTACATTTTTCGGTAAAAATGACACCTTATCTTTATTCTTTAGGTCCATACGATTAAAATGATCCCCTACTTATATAGGTTTGATTTTGTCGTACTTCTGGAAAAAATCATAACTACATGCAGGAAAATTAATACGTTTAAAATTGTCATCTTCTGACCACTATAACTTTTTTATTTTTCCGTGTATGGGGCGGTATGAGGGCTCATTGTTTGCGCCGTGATCTGAAGTTTTTAACGGTACCATTTTTGCATTGATAGGACTTATTGATCGCTTTTTATTAATTTTTAAATTATATAAAAAGTGACCAAAAATGCACTATTTTGGACTTTGGAATTTTTTTGCGCGCACACCATTGACCGAGCGGTTTAATTAATTATATATTTTTATAATTCGGACATTTCCGCACGCGGTGATACCATATATGTTTATTTTTATTTTATTTACACTGTTTTTTTTTTTTATTGGAAAAGGGGGGTGATTCAAACTTTTAATAGGGGAGGAGTTAAATGATCTTTATTCACTTTTTTTTTTCACTTTTTTTTTGCAGTGTTATAGGTCCCATAGGGACCTATAACACTGCACACACTGATCTCTTATACTGATCATTGTTATCCCATAGGGACCTATAACACTGCACACACTGATCTCTTATACTGATCATTGTTATCCCATAGGGACCTATAACACTGCACACACTGATCTCTTATACTGATCATTGTTATCCCATAGGGACCTATAACACTGCACACACTGATCTTCGATGTTGATCACTGGTTTCTCATAAGAAACCAGTGATCAACGATTCTGCCGCATGACTGCTCATGCCTGGATCTCAGGCACTGAGCAGTCATTGGGCGATCGGACAGCGAGGAGGCAGGTAGGGGCCCTCCCGCTGTCCTGTCAGCTGTTCGGGATGCCGCGATTAGCCGCGGCTATCCCGAGCAGCCAGACTGAGCTAGCCGGCAACTTTCACTTTTAGCCGCGCGGCTCAGCTCTGAGCGCGCGGCTAAAGGGTTAATAGCGCGCGGCGCTGCGATCGGCGCTGCGCGCTATTAGAGGCGGGTCCCGGCTTCACTATGACGCCGGGCCCGCCGTGATATGACGCGGGGTTACTGTGTAACCCCGCGTTATATCAGAAGAGCAGGACCAAGGGCGTACAGTAATAGTAAATTTAGCTGTAGTGACCAGTGTCAGGCAGCTGCTGCCAAGGCGTATAAAATCATCGGGGGGGGTCATCAATAGGGGCATAGATGCCCACAACAAATCACTAGTCAGACCACACATAGAATACATAGAATACTGCACCAGTGTACAAGAAAGATATCGTGGAGCTGGAGTGGGTAACCAGAGTAATACGGGGAAGGGGAGGACTACAGTACCCAGAAAGATTATCAGAATTAGGGTTATTTCGTTTAGAAAAAAGAAGGCTTAGGGGAGACCTAATCAATATATATGAAACTCAATGTGTGTGTGTGTGTGTGTGTATGTATGTGTGTGTGTGTGTATGTATGTATGTATGTATGTGTGGATGTATGTATGTATGTGTGTGTGTATGTATGTATATATGTATGTATGTATGTATGTGTGCATGTTCAAACATCACGTCCAAACTGCTAAAGACATTAACAGAAACTTGGCACACATGTTACTTATATGTCAACAACAAACACAGGATAGGTGATTTAACCCTTACTCACCCTCATTTGCCAGGGTCGGGGTTTTTGTTTAAAGTCCCATACAAGTCTATGGGAAATATATGTTACTGCATAACTTCCAAACGGCTGGAGATATTTCAATAATACTTGGTCACATGTTGCTTATATGTCCACTTAAAAAATAGGATAGTTCATTTAACCGTTAACTACACCCATTTGTGAGGGTCGAGGTTTTTGTTTAAAGTCCCATGAAAATCAATGGGAAATGTATGTTCCCACACAACTTCTGTACGGTTGGAGATATTTCAATACCTGGTACATATATTACGGGTCGGGATAGGAGGTTGGGATAGGAGGTTGGGATAGGAGGTTGGGATAGGAGGTCGGGATAGGAGGACGGGATAGGAGGACGGGATAGGAGGTCGGGATAGGAGGACGGGATAGGAGGACGGGATAGGAGGACGGGATAGGAGGACGGGATAGGAGGACGGGATAGGAGGACGGGATAGGAGGACGGGATAGGTGGACGGGATAGGTGGACGGGAAAGGAGGTCAAGATGGGAGGTCTAGATATGAGGACAGGAAAGGAGGTCGGGATAGGAGGTCGGGATATGGGGTTGGGATATGACAACAATATATGAGGAGAGGATATGAAGTCAAAAGCTTCCTCCTTTGTTGATTTTCCTCCACAACAAAGATGAGGAAGGAAAATCCGGGCAACGCCTGGTACTCAGCTAATAACTATGTATAAATATATCAGGGGACAGTACAGAGATCTCTCCCATGATCTATTTAAACCCAGGACTGTATCTATAACAAGGGGGCATCCTCTACATTTAGAGGAAAGAAGGTTTCTGCACCAGCCCAGACAGGGATTCTTTACTGTAAGAGCAGTGAGACTGTGGAATTCTCTCCCGGAGGAGGTGGTCATGGCTAACTCGGTAAAATAATTTAAAAGGAATCTGGATGCATTTTTGGATCTACTCAGTAGGGACTCATTAGGGTTGAGCTTGATGGACTCTGGTCTTTTTAGAACCTTATGAACTATGTTACTATGTATGTTACTCCTCCCCCTAGAGGCAGAGTAGAGGGGGAAAAAAAGTGAAAAGGCTGTGATCCCTCTATGGGCAAATGTAAGTACTCACACAAGTCACTCCAACTCCACAGATTCACTCAACACAGCAGATATCTCCTGTTTTTCCAACTCTCTTTTAGCTGCCTCTCTTCCAAAGTAACACTCAGACATTCACTCCCAAATATTTAAAACTTTCCCCATTTTCCAATACTTTCAATCCTGCTGGCTGAAAATCCTTCACTACCCCCAGCGGTATAAACACTAACTTTATTGTGAACCCAAAAAACTTTCTCCAAACATCTGCATGATACGAGGCACTGTGGCAGCTGGATGTTCCAAGTACAACAACATATTGTCTCCCCTCTGCCCCAAAACCTACCACCTTGGTGTCTTCTCTTACCAGAATCACCAAGGGTTCGGTCGCTATTGCATATAACAGAGGGTAGAGCGGACAACCCTGTCTTGTTCCCCACTCTAGCCAACACTCTATTATACAACAAAAGACTATACTTAAATATTTATTACCCAGTCTAAATCTGGCCTTAACCTCCCAGAGGTATTCCCACTCCACCCTGTCAAATGCCTTAAAGGGGTACTTTGCCCTAGACATCTTACCCCCTTTCCAAAGGATAGACCATGGGGGTTTGGCTGCTTGGACCCCCCACAATCTCTATGCAGGCACCCGGCCTTTCTGAACATGTGGCTGTCACGCGACACTCCCTTCATTCATGTCTATTGGAGTGACGTCACGACCACGGCCGCCTGAACCCAGCACTCTCAACATAATGTTCAGGGTGGTGTGGGAAAATCCACTGTGAAGGTAGCCGAAGGGCTTACCTCTACTACTGTGCTGTCTGTGGATCTGGGATTTATAGTGCCTCTCTAGGCAGGCTCTATCAATCGAGCCCAGAGCACATAGATCAATGCAGTTTTATGGAACTGCATTGATCTGTATAAGCAATCTAATGATTCTTCTTAAAAGTTTCCTAAGGGACCAATAAAGTGTAAAAAAAAATATGTATAATAAAGGTTTAACCCAAATACATAACCCCTTCCATATCTAAAGTTTAAATTGTACTCCCTTTTTTTATTTTTCATATAAAAATAAACATTAAAAAATCAACATATTTAGTATTAAAATATAACATTATTTTTCCTGTACAGTTAACCTTGTTATAAGGGAATATATTGAATAAGTCTATTCAATACCACAAAGGTACCGATAAAAACTACAGATCATGTTCCAAAAAATGAACCCTCATAGAGTCCGGTAAACAAAAAAAGAAAAATATTATTGTGGTAAGAAAATGGCAATTAAAACATTTTTTTTCTAAAAAGTTTCGAATTTTCGAAATTAGTAAAATATAAGGCAAGCTATACAAAACGGGTATTGTTCTTATTGTGCCAACATTTACAAAGTACAATTGGTCTTACAAAAAACAAGCCTTATATAGGTGTGTATATAAAAAAACAAAAGAGTTATGGCTATTAACCCCTTAAGGACCACGGGTTTTTCCATTTTTGCACTTTCGTTTTTTCCTCATCACCTTTTAAAAATCATAACCCTTTCAATTTTGCACCTAAAAATCCATATTATGGCTTATTTTTTGCGCCACCAATTCTAATTTCCAGTGACATCAGTCATTTTACCCAAAAATCTACGGCGAAACGGAAAAAAATAATAATTGTGCAACGAAATGTAAGAAAAAACGCCATTTTGTAACTTTTGGGGGCTTCCGTTTCTACGCAGTAAATTTTTTGGTAAAAAAGACACCTTCTATTTATTCTGTAGGTCCATATGATTAAAATGATACCCTACTTATATATAAAACGTGGTCTCAAATGGCTGGAGGTGCTCAACCCCAAATGCAGTTGTGCATATATACTGGGGGAGCAGATCCTGCCCTTGTAGTCCGTTGCTAGGGGCGATCCCCAGCATAAAAATGCATACAATGGAGGATGCCTGCAGCGGACTACAAGTGCCACAATAGAATCCTACACCAGATAGACGGTGTGGATGTGTAACAATTAGAATAATACAATACAGAAATGTAGGTGCACTACTGTGGTAGATGTATACAATGACATTGGCTATCCCTCAATACTGATGTTAAAATGAGACATTCGCCAGTGTATCCTTATATGAAGGACACACCAGAGCCCGCACACCAACGCCAAGGTTTCTCAGATGGCACGGGACCTAACGCTAACCTACCTGTGCGTAATAAGCAAAGACCAGGGGCAAGTGGGCAATTACAGCAGCACTAGGTCGACATGTAGCCTGCTCCCAGTTCCCTCCAGCGTGACTAAGCACACATACAATGGAAGGGGGGAGAGAGGCTACAAGACCCACCCAAGTTGGCTGATATAGGTGCATGGCCTCACAGGTGCAACCCTAATGCTGCCTGGGAAATGTTCAAGGCGCATTAACATATGGAGTTTACACACCTCCAAGTATAAATTTACAAACAACAACAAAAAACGTGGTCTAAAATGGCTGGAGGTGCTCAACCCCAAATGCAGTTGTGCATATATACTTGGGGAGCAGATCCTGCCCTTGTAGTCCGTTGCTAGGGGCGATCCCCAGCATAAAAATGCATACAATGGAGGCTGCCTGCAGTGGACTACAAGTGCCACAATAGAATCCTACACCAGATAAACGGTGTGGATGTGTAACAATTAGAATAATACAATACAGAAATGTAGGTGCACTACTGTGGTAGATGTATACAGTGACATTGGCTAATCCCTCAACACTGATGTTAAAATTGAGACATTCGCCAGTGTATCCTTATATTAAGCGTTAGCGTTAGGTCCCGTTAGGGTAGCGTTAGGTCCCGTGCCATCTGAGAAACCTTGGCGTTGGTGTGCGGGCTCTGGTGTGTCCTTTATATAAGGATACACTGGCGAATGTCTCAGTTTTAACATCAGTGTTGAGGGATTAGCCAATGTCATTGTATACATCTACCACAGTAGTGCACCTACATTTCTGTATTGTACTACTTATATATAGGTTTGATTTTGTCGTACTTTTGTAAAAAATCATAACTACATCATGCAGAAAAATGTATACATTTAAAATTGTCATCTTCTGACCCCTATAACTTTTATTTTACAGCTTATGGGGCGGTATGAGGGCTCATTTTTTGCGCCGTGATTTGAAGTTTTTAGTGGTACCATTTTTGTATTGATCTGACTTTTTGATCGCTTTTTATAAATTTTTTCCTGATATAAAAAGTGACCAAAAATATGTTATTTTGGACTTTGGAATTTTTTTTGCGCATACGCCATTGACCGTGCGGTTTAATTAATTATATATTTTTATAGTTCGGATATTTACGCACGCGGCGATATCACATATGTTTATATTTATTTTTATTTACATTTTTTTGGGGGGGGAAAGGGGGGTGATTCAAACTTTTATTAGGGAAAGGGTTAAATGACATTTATTAACTTTTTTTTACACTTTTTTTTTGCAGTGTTATAGCTCCCATAGGGACCTATAACACTGCACACACTGATATTATACCCTTTCACTGCAAAGCCATAGCTTTGCATTGATCAGTGTTATCGGCGGTCGATTGCTCAAGCCTGCATCTCAGGCTTGGAGCAATCAATCGTCGAAGGGACATGCCGGAGGAAGGTAAGAGGACCTCCACTTGTGTCCCAGCTGATCGGGACACCCCATTTTCACTGCGGTGGTCCCGATCTGCCCCACTGAGCAGCCGGGCAGCTTTCACTTTAGTTTTAGACACAGCGTTCAACTTTGAACGCCGCGTCTAAAGGGTTAATAGCGCGCGGCACCGCGATCGCTGCCGCTCACTATTATCCCTGGGTCCCGGCTTCAGATACATGCCAGAACCGACCCCATATGACGCGGTGTCACCGCGTGACCCCGCGTTATATCACGGGAGCCGGCCAAGGACGTAAATATACGCCCTTGGTCGTTAAGGGGTTAAAGTGCGAGGAGGAAAAATGAAAGTCCAACAATGAAAAATGGCCCAGTCCTTAAGGGGTTTATCATTTTTTTTAAATAGTAAAATAAAATAAAACCTATATAAATTGGGTATCGTTGTAATCATATAGGGGGAGATTTATCAAAACCCGTGCAGAGGAAAAGTTGCTGAGTTGCCCATAGCAACCAATCAGACCGCTCCTTTCATTTTGCAGAGGCCTTGTTAAAAATGAAAGAAGCGATCTGATTGGTTGCTATGGGCAACAGGGCAACTTTTCCTTTGCACAGGTTTTGATAAATCTCCCACTCACACCTAAAAAATCAAGATAGTGTGTAATTTTTACCAAAGAAAAAAAAGCACTGCGCAGAAACCATCAAAATTTACAAAATGGCCTAGTAAAGTTGTAATATTGAGGCTCCGAATCAGCCTGTGGCATGTCTGCTACCCATCACCACTACAAGCAGCCACTGCTCTTAGTGGTAGAGGACACCACCGTCACGCCTGATCTTAACCCCTTAAGAACGCAGGGTTTTTTCATTTTTCAGTTTCATGTTTTCTTCTTCACCTTCTTCAAATCATACGCTTTAAATTTTCCACCTACACACCCATATGAGGGCTTGATATTTGCACCACAATTTGTACTTTGTATTGACATCACTCATTTTGCCACAAAATCTACGGCAAAACAAACAAAGAAAACAAAACTGAAAAAAACCAACACAAAACTGAAAAAAAAAGTGCCATTTTGTGACATTTGGGGACTTACGTTTCGACACAGTGCCCTTTTTGGTAAAAATTATATCTGATATTTATTCTGTAGGTCCTAATAGGCTACCCAATTTATATAGGTTTTATTTTGTTTTACTTCTTTTAAAAAATTATAACTTTCTGAATGAAAATTTATGTTTTGAAAATTGTCCTTTTCTGACCCTTTTTCCGCATATAGGGATGTGTGAGGGCTAATTTTTGTGCCATGATATGTAGTATTTGCCGGTACCATTTTTGGTTTGATGGGAATTCTTGATCACTTCCATATCAAAAGTTTAAATCGTACTCCCTTTTTTTATTTTTCATATAAAAATAAACATAAAAAATCAACATATTTAGTATTAAAATATAACATTATTTTTCCTGTACAGTTAACCTTGTTAATGTAAAATATACCAAACCCCAGAATTGCATTTTTTTTATCACATCATACCTCAGAAAATATGAAGTAAAAAGCAATCAAAAAGTCTATTCAATAGTACAAAGGTACCAATAAAAACTACAGATTATGTTCCAAAAAATGAACCCTCATAGAGTCAGGTAAACAAAAAAAGAAAAATATTATTGTGGTAAGAAAATGGCAATTAAAACATTTTTTTTCTAAAAAGTTTCAAATTTTCGAAATTAGTAAAATATAAGGCAAACTATACAAAACGGGTATTGTTCTTATTGTGCCAACATTTACAAAGTACAATTGGTCTTACAAAAAACAAGCCTTATATGGGTGTGTATATAAAAAACAAAAGAGTTATGGCTATTAACCCCTTAAGGACCACGGGTTTTTCCGTTTTTGCACTTTCGTTTTTTCCTCATCACCTTTTAAAAATCATAACCCTTTCAATTTTGCACCTAAAAATCCATATGATGGCTTACTTTTTGCGCCACCAATTCTAATTTCCAGTGACATCAGTCATTTTACCCAAAAATCTACGGCGAAACGGAAAAAAATAATAATTGTGCAACGAAATGAGGGGGGGCTCACCAGGGCAACCTGCACTCCTCCATCTACAATGGAGTCAGGAAGAATTTCCCCCCTTGCAGGGGACCCAAGCTCTGCCTACGTATCCTGCTGCTGATTGCTCTGCTCTCACCCAGGGTAAAGCTCCGCTCCCTCCACAGCTCAACGCTGCAGGCAAGCAGGCACAACAATATGCATCCTCCACTGTGGAACCAGCTCGGGGCTTGCTCACAACCCCCAGTACAGATATGACCGGCCGCAGCGAGGGATCACCGTGCGCAATGGGGACTGCTATATACGCTTCTTCCTAAGAAGCTGCTCAAGTCCCTGGCCCCCCACCCAGAAATGTACTTGACTGGGCTGCTGATTCCAGATCTGATAGAGGCTCATGCGACTCTTCTGATGATATGGACACCCCTGACTACTGGGGGGGGCTAGCCCTCCGGCTAAGAAAAAGCAGTTCAAGACCCCGCTGAAGATAGCCGCTAGCAGAATACGCAACTCCAGTTGTTCTTCCTCTGATGACTCACAGTGTAACACTCAACATACTCCTAAATCTTCCAAGTTACAAAATTCTCACTCAACTGAGATGGCCTTGCCACAGCTTGCTCAGAGCAACTTCAGTGCCACCTTACCATCTTCAGAAATGGCGGCTAACACACTAAAAAAACACCCTGAGCTCCAGGCACTCCTGGCGTTACTCTCAACAAAAATGGACATGCTGTCCATGGCGACTGACCTGAAGTCAACATGGAAGAAAGACCTCCAACTTGTTAAAACTGAAGTCTCCCGTCTGCAATCCAGAGTGCAGACCCTCGAGGATTTTAAAATATCAGTTAGTCACCACACAGATACAATCTCTCCAAGACACTACGAAGGCCCTCTCCTTGCACCATGCTGCAACTATTGACCACTTAGACGATTTTGACAATAGATATCGCAGAAACAATATTAGGATAAAGGGGCTGCCGGAAACAAATCAGCCGCAAGATTTAGCAATGACGTTGCAGAGACTGTTGAGATCCTTCAAAAACCTCCTGATCATGTGATCAAGCTCGACAGAGCACACCGGGCCTTGAAGGTGAAACACCACGACCCGAAAAAGCCCTGGGGTGTTATTTGTGGGGTGCACCACTTCACGCAGAAGGACAAAATAATGCAGAAGGCCTGTTCCCTTAAAGACCTCAAGTTCAATGGATCAACGATCCAGCTCTATCCAGATTTATCGCTCCGCACGCTGTGGCTGAGAGCAGCCTTCAAACCTCTCTTATGAATGCTCCATAATTCCAAGATTATGTACAGATGGGGATACCCTTTTGCTTTAATTGCACAATATGTGTCACGATGCCGGCTGGCAGGTAGTGGATCCTCTGTGCCAGAGAGGGATTGGCGTGGACCGTGCTAGTGGACCGGTTCTAAGCCACTACTGGTTTTCACCAGAGCCCGCCGCAAAGCGGGATGGTCTTGCTGCGGCGGTAGTGACCAGGTCGTATCCACTAGCAACGGCTCACCTCTCTGGCTGCTGAAGATACTGAAGATAGGCGAGGTACAAGGGAGTAGGCAGTAGCAAGGTCGGACGTAGCAGATGGTCGGGGGCAGGCGGCAAGGTTCGTAGTCAGGGGAGATAGCAAAGGTACTGGTACACAGGCTATTTAACACACAAGGAACGCTTTCACTGGCACTAAGGCAACAAGATCCGGCAAGGGAGTGCAAGGGAGGAGACTAGATATAGCCAGGGAACAGGTGGGAACCAATTAAGCTAATTGGGCCAGGCACCAATCATTGGTGCACTGGCCCTTTAAGTCTCAGGGAGCTGGCGCGCGCGCGCCCTAGAGAGCGGAGCCGCGCGCGCCAGCACATGATCGCAGGAGACGGGAACGGGTAAGTGACCTGGGATGCGACTCGCGAGCGGGCGCGTCCCGCTGTGCGAATCGCATCCCCAACGGCCATGGCAGAGCAGCGCTCCCGGTCAGCGCTGACCGGGGAGCTGCAGGGAGAAGGACGCCGTGAGCGCTCCGGGGAGGAGCGGGGACCCGGAGCGCTAGGCGTAACAGTACCCCCCCCCTTAGGTCTCCCCTTCTCTTTATCGGGTAACTGCCTCCCCTGGGATGAGGACACCGGGAAAGGATGGAGGGATTCCTCAACGGCAGGCAGAACCGCAGGAGTAGGAATGGGGAGAGAGGGCAGAGGGCGAGACCTGGCACGGGGCAGTGTGACACCAGGACGAGGGCCATGAGGGGACACAGAAGCTTGCCTGATGGAACTGGGAGGGGGGGAGGGGCATTTCCTGTGGCAGGCAGAGTCCTTAAAGACCTTAGGGGGACCGAATACAGGAGGAACCACAGAGTTACGGCAAGGGTTACTGGGAACCGGTTTTAGACAGTTCTTGGCACAAGAGGACCCCCAACTCTTGATCTCCCCAGTGGACCAATCCAGGATTGGGGAATGAAGTTGAAGCCAGGGAAGTCCAAGGAGAATTTCCGAGGTGCAATTGGGGAGGACCAAAAGTTCAATCCTCTCGTGATGAGATCCGATGCTCATAAGAAGGGGCTCCGTGCGGAAACGTATGGTACAGTCCAACCTGGCTCCGTTGACCGCGGAAATGTGGAGTGGCTTGACAAGACGGGTCACCGGAATACGGAATTTATTCACAAAGGACTCCCGAATAAAATTCCCAGAAGCTCCAGAGTCCAGGCAGGCCACGGCTGAGAGGGGAGAGCTGGCTGAAGTGGAAATCCGAACAGGTACCGTGAGACGTGGAGAAGCCGACTTGGCATCAAGAGACGCCACACCCACGAGAGCTGAGTGCGAGCGTGCGTTTCCCAGACGTGGAGGACGGATTGGGCAATCCACCAAAAAATGTTCAGTACTGGCACAGTACAGGCAAAGATTCTCTTCCTTACGGCGATTCCTCTCTTCCAGGGTCAGGCGAGACCGATCCACTTGCATGGCCTCCTCGGCGGGAGGCCTAGGCGCAGATTGCAGTGGAGACTGTGGGAGAGGTGGCCAGAGATCTAAGTCTTTTTCCTGGCGGAGCTCTTGATGCCTCTCAGAAAAACGCATGTCAATGCGAGTGGCTAGATGAATGAGTTCATGCAGATTAGCAGGAGTCTCTCGTGCGGCCAGAACATCTTTAATGTTGCTGGATAGGCCTTTTTTGAAGGTCGCGCAGAGGGCCTCATTATTCCAGGACAATTCTGAAGCAAGAGTACGGAATTGTACGGCATACTCGCCAACGGAAGAATTACCCTGGACCAGGTTCAACAGGGCAGTCTCAGCAGAAGAGGCTCGGGCAGGTTCCTCAAAGACACTTCGGATTTCCGAGAAGAAGGAGTGTACAGAGGCAGTGACGGGGTCATTGCGGTCCCAGAGCGGTGTGGCCCATGACAGGGCTTTTCCGGACAGAAGGCTGACTACGAAAGCCACCTTAGACCTTTCAGTGGGAAACAGGTCCGACATCATCTCCAGATGCAGGGAACATTGGGAAAGAAAGCCACGGCAAAACTTAGAGTCCCCATTAAATTTGTCCGGCAAAGACAGGCGGAGGCTAGGAGTGGCCACTCGCTGCGGAAGGGGTGCAGGAGCTGGCGGAGGAGATGGTTGTTGCTGCTGTAGCTGAGACTGAACTTGCTGTAGCTGCGACTGTTGCTGCTGTTGCTGTGACTGGAGCTGCTGTAGCTGCGACTGGAGTTGCTGTGTCATGGAGGTCAAGTACGACAGCTGGTGCTCTTGTCGGGCGACCAATGTAGGGAGGTCGGCGGCAGCTGGCAGAGGAACTTCAGCGGGATCCATGGCCGGATCTACTGTCACGATGCCGGCTGGCAGGTAGTGGATCCTCTGTGCCAGAGAGGGATTGGCGTGGACCGTGCTAGTGGACCGGTTCTAAGCCACTACTGGTTTTCACCAGAGCCCGCCGCAAAGCGGGATGGTCTTGCTGCGGCGGTAGTGACCAGGTCGTATCCACTAGCAACGGCTCACCTCTCTGGCTGCTGAAGATACTGAAGATAGGCGAGGTACAAGGGAGTAGGCAGTAGCAAGGTCGTACGTAGCAGATGGTCGGGGGCAGGCGGCAAGGTTCGTAGTCAGGGGAGATAGCAAAGGTACTGGTACACAGGCTATTTAACACACAAGGAACGCTTTCACTGGCACTAAGGCAACAAGATCCGGCAAGGGAGTGCAAGGGAGGAGACTAGATATAGCCAGGGAACAGGTGGGAACCAATTAAGCTAATTGGGCCAGGCACCAATCATTGGTGCACTGGCCCTTTAAGTCTCAGGGAGCTGGCGCGCGCGCGCCCTAGAGAGCGGAGCCGCGCGCGCCAGCACATGATCGCAGGAGACGGGAACGGGTAAGTGACCTGGGATGCGACTCGCGAGCGGGCGCGTCCCGCTGTGCGAATCGCATCCCCAACGGCCATGGCAGAGCAGCGCTCCCGGTCAGCGCTGACCGGGGAGCTGCAGGGAGAAGGACGCCGTGAGCGCTCCGGGGAGGAGCGGGGACCCGGAGCGCTAGGCGTAACAATATGGCTCCACTACGGTAACCCTTAGGAAGCCAAGGGACCTCAACCATTTCCTGCACACCTTCAAATTACTGCCTGTTCCTTTACCGGAATGGGACTGCATGTTCCCGGAGTGTGCCCCTGGGTCACCTGCGTCTTGGCCACCTGCACCTCTTCACAACCTGGAGACTCCTCCGCAACCCCCTCTGCTACAACGTCAGAAGAGGAAGACCTGACCGAAGTTTCGAGGACTCTTTCACCGTTCGTCTCTTTGAGACCTGATCTGGAGGCCCACCCCGTGGGCCGTGAGCTGTGGGACCTCCCCCCGAGACTTTCTAAGTATAATCCCATTATGATTTGATTGTGACTTTTTTATTTTGTGTGCCACTCTCACTGTTATTTGTAGTCACTGATTTGACCCTCTGACAAATGTGATACTTCCCTATGGGCTTTATGCCATCGCCCTATCCCTGGTTATAATCCCTGACTCCCCTCCCAATTGGCATTGACCCCCCTTACCGTTATTCTCCCAATCCTAGAAGTCTCCCTCCCATAAACCAATATAGGTTTATTCACCTGCCCAGCTTACCCTAGCCCTCCACCTTCCTTACTCTCTCTCCGATACCTGGAGGGAGTGGCCCTATGAGTTTGTATTAGGCCCTGGCCCTTGCACATGTTGATGGCATGGGTGTTCAGTTGCATGGTTTCCAGCCACCGCACCTTCTATGTTTCCCCCACTAGGTTATCTCCTGGACTGGTTCTGGCTTTGATATGGGCCCTTAAGGCCATTCTCTTTAGTCCCTTCGCTGGCATGTCTGATTGTCAGCTTCTCCACTTTGTCCCTGTACTTAACTCTTCTTCTTTCCTCCCTCCTGATTTTAGGTCTCAATATCTGAGTGACTCGACATCCCTCGGAGCGGATGGCGGAGGGACCCCTGGGCACCTGAGTGAGTGGTCCATCTTCTTATATGACTATCATGGCAGTTGACATTAAAGTAGCATCTCTCAATTTGAAGGGTTTCAACACACCTGAAAAGCGGGCCCAGACCCTATACTCTTTCACAAACAGAAAGTACATATTTTCGCACTGCAGGAAACTCACTTCAAGGAAGGTCACCTTCCTACCCTCACCTCTAGATACTTCCCGCTGTGGTTTCATAGCAACAATCCTGAAGCCAGGACGAAAGGTGTCTTCATTGGGTTCCACAGATCTCTACCCATGCAGGTAACCTCTACTAAACTAGATCCTAATGCCAGATACCTTTTCATCAATTGCACGATAGCTGACCAGTCCCTAACTATAGCATCCATCTACGCTCCTAATCATGCACAGATTCCTTTCTTACTCCATACCCTAGAAACCCTCAACACGTTTTCCACGGGAAATGTGCCACTCTTTCCCATGTGCGACACCTCTACAGAACATTCAACTATTTCCCACTCCAAATTGAGAGCCTTATGCCGCGTCCTGCACGAAATGCAGCTGACTGATGTATGGCGGCCACAAGGGAGAGATTACAAGTTTTACTCACACCCGAGAAACTCGTATAGTAGGATAGATTATGTCTTCTTCCCTCACTATCTCCTGCCAAATGTCTCCTCGGCCTCCATTGGGATAGGGATGCTGTCAGACCATGCCTCAGTGTTCTGTACCTTCACCCTCCCCTCATTTAGCAAACCCCATGCTTCATGGAAACTGAACGAGTCGCTACTCTTGGATACCCTCTGCCTCCAAGATCTTAAAAACGCCGTTCTCCAATTTGAAACTCTTCTGATCCCACGGCCCCTTCTGTGAAATGGGACACCTTGAAGTGTGTACTTAGGGGAGTTTTGATGAGGCATCGGCTTAGGCTGAAAAAGAGAGGCTTCAGCCAAATTTTAATCCTTAACACACACCCTCCAAGCACTAGAGACACAACATAAGCAAACACAACAGGACCGAGTCTTTAGGGAACTGATAAGGGTTCACCAAGAATTATTAAACCCGATGAACACGAAACATCGTTATTACAGGCAGCTTGCCTGCGTGCCTCTGCCCTCCTCATTCATACATGTCCTCCACATTCATATATGCCATCCGGACTGACTCCGGTTCCACCTCATACCTCACCACCGAGATTACTACAGCATTCCACAAATATTACACCGATCTATACAATCTGGCCAAACCACCTGCATTGTCGGACCCCACTACAGCCCCCCTGTCCCTGCATTTACTTATAAAACTCAATAAAGTTTTACTTTGAAAAACAAAAAAAGAATAAAAGCTGTAAGCCATTCATTTTAAACCTGCCCCAGAGAGAAAAGCAACAGGAACTAGTGACATCAAGGGCTAAAGTAAAGAAGACCAGCTCCAGGTACACAAAAAACTCAACACAACCACCATCACTAGTGCAGCCCCTCTGTCACTATGTTTTCATACGGGATCATGGGAGGACCAGTGGAAGCCCCCGAGCCATTATGACCACCATGAACAGGACGCAATCACCGAGTACTATTAACCTAACCACCTGAACCCCCAGACACTGCTCAGTTTGCCCCCAGCTGCTGCATTTGGTCTGAGGTTTCTATTACTATAGGGGTCTGTATTATTATTTTGGGGGTCTGTTAGTTTAGATAGCCTGGTCTGGGCCACAAACTAGTTTAAGGGGTCTGAGATATATATATATATATATATATATATATATATATGTGGACTGTGTTACTTTTGAGGGTCTAGTCTGGGGTCTGAATTAATTTCAAGGGTTTGACATCTGTATATGTTCAGGGGATCTGTATTGAGGGAGTACTTTGGTATATAAAAATGTTAAAGGATAGGGGGATCTGTCAGATCACCGGGGGGTTTGTCCACTGGGACGCCCCGTGATCTCCTGTATGAGGCACCAGCAGACTGCAAGAAGGGGGTGTGTTCAACCACCACACGAAGCGGCGGGTGTCACGCCCCCTCAATACATCTCTATGGGAGAGCCATAGCGCTGAATTCGGCAATCTCCGGCTCTGCCATAGTGCTGCATTGAGGGGGGCATGTCGGCCGCCGCTTCGTGCGGTGGTCGACATGCACTATTTGGATGGAGAGCTGGGGCCCCATTTGGGAGATCGCAGGGGGTCCCAGCAGTCGGACCCCCGCAATCTGAAACTTATCCCCTATCCTTAGGATAGGGATGTTCTTATATGCCAGAGAACTCCTTTATTTCCAGGGATCCTGTTATGTATAGTAGTCCGGGATCTTTATTTCATTGGGGGATCTGGTCTGGTATTTGTTTAGAAGGACTGATCTATGATGTAGGTGGATGTTTAGGGGGGTCTCCCCAAGTCTTTATATGCAGAGCTTGGGGTTCAAATGCTGTAAGCTGGGGATGTCTGGTATAAATGGGCAGAGTATAGGGGTGAAAAAACTAGTACTGTATATTGATACATTGAACTATGCGTGCTTATTACTACATCGCGTTTCTGAACCTCCCTGTTGTAACTTCTCATACGTTGCAGCATGGTTATCTCCATCTATAAGAACATTTGAAGATTGGGTGGTTTTACCCTCTAGCTGTGAACAGACAAGAATGTACAGGGGAACAGCAAAATGAAGCATCACGTCTATTATCAGGGAGTTGTTGGTATTTATATACATTTATATAGGCAGTGTTTCTAATATTATGTCTTACTCATTAGAACAGCACGTGCTGTGTACGGCCGCCAGCGGCAGGATTTTAGGTATTGTGAGTCACCTCATTAGACTGGTAGCAGTTCCTTTGTAATTGGAAAAAAAACACATCCTTGCCACTAGGGGGCGTTTAAGCTACACATAGAAATGTGAGTTGCAGGACAGACACCTACAAGGAATCCTTCAAGTAACATTCTTAAATAACAAATAATTGTATTTAGAAATGTGACTACCCGGCTGATGTACACACTGAGTCTGCAAGTCCTGAATTATGTAAGGATCTGACCTGCCACATAAGTATACATGCACTTTAACAGGGTTGCATGAGATTAGAAAAATATGGCCAGTTTCTTCCAAGAATAGCGCCGCTTCACAGGTTATACTTGCATTTACTTTAAAGGGGTACTCCACTGGGAAACATTTTTTTTTTTAATACCAACTGGTGCCAAAAAGTTAAACAGATTTGTAATTTACTTCTATTTAAAAATCTTAACCCTGCCAGTACTTATCCCCTGCTGTATGCTCCCACAGGAAGTTCTTTTCTTTTTGAATTTCCTTTCTGTCTGACCACAGTGCTCTCTGCTGACACCTCTGTCCATGTCAGGAACGTTCCAGAGTAGAAGCAAATCCCCATAGTAAACCTCTCCTGCTCCAGACAGTTCCTAAAATGGACAGAGGTGTCAGCAGAGAGCACTGTGGTCAGACAGAAAGGAAATTCAAAAAGAAGAGAACTTCCTGTGGAGCATACAGAAACTGATAAGTACAGGAAGGATTAAGCTTTTTTAATAGAAGTAATTGACAAATCTGTTTAACTTTCTGGCACCAGTTGATTTAAAAAAAAAATGTTTACCAGGGGTGTACCCCTTTTAAAGAAGTATTCCAGCCAAATACATCTTATCCCCTATCCATAGGATAGGTGATAAGATGTTGGATCGCCGGGGGCCCGCTACTGGGACCCCCAGCGATCTCCGTGTAGCACCCGATTCTATGTGCCATGCCCCCTCATAGACATGAATGGAGGGGGCGTGGCGTGAATGGAGCCCAGCATAGAATGCGGGTGCTGCATGGAGATCGCGGAGGGTCCCAGTGGCGAGCCCCCGTGATCAGACATCTTATCCCCTATCCTTTGGATAGAGGATAAGATGAATTTGGTGGGAATATCTCTTTAATGCAGTAGAGCTGGAGTACCAGATGCAACCTATGGACAGTTGTGGGGCTGTTTTTGAAAAACAGGAGACAAGTTTTTTTTTTTTACCCTATACAACTTCTTTAGGGTACGTTCACACCTACACAGATTTGATGCGCAGGATTTGATGTACAGGATTTTCTGCTGCAGATTACAATGTAAACTAAATGGCTGAACACAGATTCTAATCGGCAGTTACAAATCCTGTGCATCAAATTTGCGCAGGATCATCTATGTGTGATCGTACACTTAAAGTGTATCTGTCATATCACAGGAAAAAATCATGCGTATGTTACTCACTAGGTCATGCAGTTGTTTTACTTGACTTTTTACATGTCTTACATGTATTTTTATGTGTCTAGTTCTGTATTTGGTTCACAAATCCCTCTGTTCTGCTGCTTACATATTCTGACATCCACTGCTCAGGAGGGGGTGTGTCTGAGGCAAGCACTGAGCCCCCCCCCTCATTTACCATGCACTTAGTTCCTGAGTCGGCTGTGCTGTGCTGGGTCTCTTCATCCAATCACCGCAGGCTGCTCTGTAACCCCCTCCTCTCTGTTTTCATGCTGAAGTCTGATAGACAGGACAGGAGTGAGCACAGAGGAGTGCTAGTCCAACCCTCACTTTCTGGACTTTGTCCCTGCCTGTGCTTCAGCTTGGACAAAGATGACACTGCAGCCAGACAGGATTATTTTTTTTTAATGGTATGGGGACCTCTAGTGGTCTTTTTTTTTTTTTTATAAGCCATGATTTCTTTAAAAATGAGAACATTGTTTTATGAAGTATATTAAAAAGGTTAAAGGGGTACTCCCGTGGAATTTTTTTTTTTAAATCAACTGGTGCTAGAAAGTTAAACAGATTTGTAAGTTATGGTAGTAAATAAAGAAAAAAGGTGTCCTGCACTCACCGCTTCTATCCAGGTAATCCTGCTCCCATCTCGGGTCACGACTCGAACACGGAGGACATGGGTTGTGGAGCGCTCAGAGGCGACTGCCGGCGGTTTCACGCATAGGAATGCGCTTCATCCGGCCTCGTTAACGTCATCGCGCTGTGCGAATTATAAAGGTGCAGCTGGTGAGTCACATGATTCCAGGTGAACTCTCACCCCGTGTTACATTCAAAAGTGAACGGACCGAAAACGCCACATAAGGAAGCAAAAAGCAAGTTAGGTAAGTACATCAATACTAATAGACCTAAATCTGCCCTGAATAAACAAAAATTTATAAAAAAGGGGAAAAATCTAATTTATCATTTAACCCTAACGGCCCCTGTGCGTCAAGGCGCAGTATCCAACGCGCCTCGGCACGCAGGAGCAGACGACGTCTATCTCCTCCAGAAGGGTGACAAGGGATTGTTTCAAGACCTCCAAATTTTAACGTGGTGCAATTTCCACCATGTATGGATTGCATATGCTGAACAAATCTTGGGGAACCACCTCCTTTTCGAACCGAGTACATATGCTCACGCACTCGGGCCCGGAGTTGTCTCTCGGTTTTTCCAATATAAAAAAATTGGCAACTACAACATAAAAAATATACAACGAAAGTGCTCCGGCAGGTGATGAGGTGTTTTATTTCAAAAACATAACTCCCTAATTTAACAGAAATCGCATTAATGTTGTGAGGGCATTGAGGACAGAAGCCGCACTTCTTATTCCCTTTCGGGGCTATACCAGACAACCAAGTCTCCTTGGGATGTGCTTCTCTATTCAACTTCTGACCCTTCAGTAGATCAGCGATAGTCTTGTTTTTCCTGAAGGTAACTATGGGTCTATTTTGTGCTGTATTCACAATGTCTGGATCTGCCATTAGTAGATACCAGTTCTTAGTGATGGCAGATTTGATAACGTGATTCAGAGGGCTGTTTTTAAAAGCAAACGTGAATTTTGAATTTTCTTCAATGGTGGACGGAAAATCTTTTTTCTTATTTTTTGAATCAACAAGTAAATCTTCTCTGTTTTTAATTGCAGCTCTCCTGTAAGCTCGTGCTAATACTTCATCAGGATACTGACGCTGTCTAAAGCGTGTAAGTAAGTGTCCTGCTTGTTCCTCATAATCAGACTGCTTGCTATTATTTCTTTTTAAACGTAAAAGCTGGCTATACGGAATAGAATTTTTAGTTTCAATAGGGTGGGAGCTCTTATAATGCAAAAGAGCATTTCTTGCCACTTCTTTCCTATAGCCTTGTGCCAGAAGCTGGTTATTCTCCACATAGAGTTTAAGATCCAAAAATTCGAGACTATCTCCCCCAAACACACTCGTAAATACCATGTTCATAGCATTGACATTAAGATAGGCTACAAAATCCTCAAACATACTTGGAGGCCCGTCCCACACCACTAGGATATCATCCATATATCTCCAAAAAGCCCGAATATGCCTTGAAAAAAGATTGGAGGTACTGAAAACATACTCCTGTTCAAACGCGGCTAAAAACAGATTCGCGTATGAACAGGAGGTGGGACTCCCCATTGCGGTTCCGACTTTCTGTCGGAACCATTGATTGTCGAATTGAAAAGTATTATTGTTAAGAATAAACATGAGGGCATCACAGATAAATTGTACAAAACCATGTGACTTGTCGGTCCTATTCAGAATGTTTTGAATGGCTTGCACACCCGTAATATGGGGAATGCGGGTGTACAACGCCTCTACATCTATAGATGCCAACGAGAAAGAGGGTTCCCAATTAAAGTCATGAATAAACCTTAATACATCTCCTGTATCTTTAAGATATGTTGGAATGGAGGTAAGGAGGGGTCTAAGGGACCAATCTACGTATTTAGATAGGTACTCGGTCACCGAACCCACCCCCGCAACAATAGGTCGTCCAGGGGGGTGGGTGCGGGACTTATGTACCTTAGGTAACAAATACCAATTGGGGTCACTGGGGGTCACAGGTATAAGGCGTTCCGCTAATTTCAGATCCAACACTCCAACCTCTACATAGTGGCGAAGGAACGATCTCAACTTCTCTTTAATACGGCTCGTAGGATTCTCCGACAACTTTTCATAGGTATCTATCGCAGACAATTGACGCTGAGCCTCTTGGTTATAATCAACTTTAGACCAAACAACAATACTACCTCCCTTATCTGCTCTTGAGGTGACAAGATCCTCTCTCTTAACTAACCAATTCAGACCTTCAAATTCATCGTTAGATAAGTTACTCAGTGGGTGGGGGTAAATGAGTGCCTTCATGTCATTTTTTACTGCCTTCATGAACAAATCAATAGGGCCACCCGGTGCCAAGGGAGGGTTGAATGTGGAGGGGACCCCCCCCAAAAAAGGGGGGGAGTCCCCTCCACATCGAACCTGTGTGGCATCATCTGATGCCAAGTCAACTAACATATTCGTAAACTCCATGTCATTAGCATCAAAACCCTTAACAGGGATAAAGCCCAAAGGGCCTATATGGCAAGGTGTATTACAATCAATTAATGCAGGAGATTTTTTTATGGAGCTGGAAAAAAACTTATTGAGGTTAATTTTACGAACAGCCCTAAATAAATCGACTTCAAAGGAGACAAAATCAAAACCTTCAACTAATCCAAAATTCAGACCTTTAGACAAAGCAGTCAGAGTACTCTGGGGGAGGACAACATCTGTCAGGTTCTCCACCAGAGTCTCCCCTGCTAATCCCTCCAAGTGACCTCCTTGCGTTTCTGTGCCCACTTTCCTCTGAGCGTGCCTCTTTCTGCCCCCCCTTCTGGTCTTCTTTCTAAAGGGGGTTGCTGAGTATAGGAGTTTCCCTGGCTAGAATCTCTATTACCCTCATCTGAAGCGCTCGTGTCTGATTCAGTGGTCCAGAAATCTTGGCTTCTGCGACCCTTGAAGTTTCTTCTTCTAAATCTTCTACCTGCATTTCTTCTACCATTTTTGTTATTATTGGTACTCCAAGAAAAAACATTATCGTTGTCATAATCGCGCTTATCGCGCACAAATTTGTCACGTTTTACTTCTTTTATCTCAATCTGGAGGAGGGCCATCTTCTTCTCAAGATTTTTTAAGAAAGTGGTTGCTTGGATTTCAGATACTCGTTTACGAAATTCACTTTTAGACCTTTCCAAATCTTCAGTAATTTTAACATAGTCTCTCTGATGTTGTTCCAGGACTATTTCTACCAATTTCAAAGCATGTTGCATATGTGCAGATTTCCAAGCATGCATGAACTCATTACTATCCAAAAATTGGGACGGAAATTTATAATTCCTTAAACCCC